>NC_052056.1:105520436-106213769 GCF_903992535.2 Arvicola amphibius | reverse complement strand
CTTGGGGCCACAAATGCAGGAGGTGATGGAGAGGTAGACATCTGCATAGCTTCAAACAGGCAGGAAATAAGTGCCCAAGTAAGTAGAGGGGAGACTGGCCTAGGTACATCCCCGTGCCTGCCCAGGCCCATGCCAGCCTAGCTCTCAACAAGCCTCCTCTACTTGCTGAACACTTCTTTGCTTCTCGGAAACACAAGTTGCTGCCAGTTCATCTGTGTTCCCTGCTGCAGTCCTGAATCAACCAACTCTGGTTCTTTTGAGTGGGAAGCACATCGTAAAACTAAGGTCTGTTATTGACTGTAAGAGTCAGAGCCACAGAGAAAGCTGCCCTTGGAGAAGTGTCTTTCCCTCCTGAACAACTCCTGTGTCTGGTCCTCCTTTGCCCCTCCAGGCCTCACCTGTTTAGTTTCTTGTTCAGCCTTCCTCTTTTCTTGACTCAAAGTCCTAGAAACATGTATGTATTTTCTGTCCCCTTCCTGCTAGGCAGGGTGACACTGGAGCCTTTCTGGTGTGCTTTTCCTAGTTAGCACTGTCTTGGGACTTTCTTCATTCTTTTCACAGCTGCCTAGGAAACCGTCGCACGACGGTGGGTATGGGTGCAACTCAGCTACCCCTGTGTGTGAGCTGATAAGGGTTGCTTCCAACATTTTATAACTGCAGACCAGTACTGCAGTGCAGCTGTTATCATCATGACCCTTGCTCACATGTATTTTAATATTATTGGGCATCTGTCTTCGGCATGTACTGCTAAAGGTAAGATGTGCATAGCTTTGCTAGGCAATGCTAAGTTCTTCTCCAGAAGGCCGGATCAGATCTACACACCCACCAGCTGTGTATCGTGTATCTGCTGCCCCATGGCCTCGGAATGTTTGCCAGTGAAATTGTAACACCTTAAGCAAAGGATTTTCATTCTAGAAATCCCATGCTTTCTCTAAACACAGGGGTTTTTGTCATCTAGAACAAACAAATATTATCCTAGCAATTGTAAAGATAACGATGACTTATATTTCATTCTAGGTCTTGCTCCTTTGGTCTACCTGTCAGACGAGTGCCTTAATTTATTAGTGGTAAAGTTTGGGATAGATGTTAATGAAGACATAAAGCCACGTGTGCTAGTTTCTGCGAGCAACCTCCAGTGGCATCCAGAATCCAGATCAGTAGTGCCGACTTTATTTGCTGGGAATTTTTCCGTATTTTCCACCAGTCCAAAGGAGGTCTACTTTCAGGAGAGAGTCAACAGAATGAAGCAAGCTATTGGGGTAAGATCAGGAAGTAGGAAGCAGAACACAGTTTTAGCCTAGTGTTTCCACACATGAGCACATGTGCTCATCCACACCACCTTCCCTCACCCTTTAGGGAGAGTTGGTTTTACATTGATGTGCACGCTTGACAGGTGCTATCAAATTTTAAGTGTCCCACCAGGCATGGTGGCACACGCCTGAGATTCCAGAACTTGAGTGCCATCCTCTACAGAGAGAACCAGGCCAGCTGGGCTATATAACAAGACCCTAGCTAAACAACAAACAAACAAAAATGTGGCTCATTCTTTTGTTCTGAATGTTTTATTTCTAAAAGAAAATACTTTCCAAGAACATCAGTGTGTGAATTAGCAACTCAGGACACAGCTTTTCCACTTTATTCTCTTAGGATATCGATACATTTTACAAGGAAGCAGAAAAGAAGCTTTTACATCTGCTTAATGGAGACAGTTCCAAGTGGTCCACCCCGACTAAAGACTCCACTCTGCTGGCTTCCACCTACCCTGCTTCAGAGCTCCTTGCTACAGGCAGTCAGTCAGTGGTAAGTTATCGGTTTGGGAAATCATTTTGGGAAATAACAGGTGTTCTGGCATGCCCTAGCAAATGTGAGGTGTAACTAAGCTGTATTTAACCTGTGGCTAGCTTGCTGTAGCTGCTCTGTGTGGAGATTGTAACTTGTTTGTTGAAGTATGAATGTAAAGTTTTGGGAGCAAACTACATGGTTGGTACTCCAAGGACATGTAGTGAAAAGCCTTTTGCCTGGTCCTGTTGCTAGAAGAGCTGCCCATACATACCATTTGCTAGCTGTTGCATTGTTTCTCAGGTCAGTTGGCTCATTTATGATTTATGGTAGGTGTCTGATTGCCAGGGTCGACAGGATAGGTGGCCCTGTACAGCACCCTAACTCAGTAAAGCAATCCTCACTCAATACAAGAAAAGCCACTGTTAAAAGAGTTAGACTGGCAAAGAAAGAAGATGAACAACTGTTGCCAGTGATTCAGGAGAAAAGAAAGGTGTTAAAACAGGCAGAGTCAGCTGTGGCTCAGCAGATAAAGGTGCTGTGGCTGAGCCTGATGTTGATCTGTGTGACCCACCTGGTGGAGTAGGGAACCCACTCCCACAGGTATCAGTCCCCTGACCTTGACAGGTGTGCTGGAGCATGTGAGTGCTCGCGCGTGCACACACATATGCACATTACATGTATGCACACTAATAAGTAAATATCCAAAAAAGAGGGAGGAAGAAGTAGAAGTCAGAGTTTGTTCTTAAAGTGATTCTGAAAAATCTGTCGTTTTTAGCTTTGTAACTCTTTTGGAAAGTTAAAGCATAAATGATGTTGTGTGAATTTTTAAAAAAATTTTGTATTAGGATCTCTTCGTTTTCCTTTTCTAGTCATTTTTATATTCTCTTGTGTAAAATTATTTCCCATGGGATGGGAATAACAGCATGAGATTTTGACATCTATCCTTCATCGATTAGATAAGAAAGTGGCCTCTGTATTTTTTTAACGAAAGGTTAAATTTTATTTTGTTTATATACAAGTACATATTATGATAGGCTCCTTTTTTGTTTTGTTAGAGGTTTTCACCTAACAGTGAGCAAAATTATCAAAGTCCTTTATCACATTGCACACCAAAAGAGAAGTCTACACCCCTGGCTCAGTCAGCCCAGAAGGCTTCAAAGTCTTGTAATGGGGAGAGAGAAATTGATGACCCAAAGACCTGTAGAAAAAGAAGAGCCTTGGATTTCCTGAGTCGGCTGCCCTTACCTCCCCCGGTGAGTCCCATCTGTACCTTTGTCTCTCCGGCTGCACAGAAGGCTTTTCAGCCGCCACGGAGGTGTGGCACCAAATATGCAACACCTAAGAAGAAAAAAGAGCCCAGCTCCCCTCAGAGGACACTATTTCAGAAGGCCAGTGGCGTTTCTCTTTTGGAATATGATGATTCAGTAGCTGATGAAGAGCTTGCCTTGCTTAGTACCCCAGCCCTTTTACCTGGCTCATCAGAAGGAAATGAACAAGCATTTCCTGGTGACTCCACAAGGACCCTTGCGCCCCAAGAACAAAAGGACCCCAGCTAGCACAGAGGCCAGACCCAGCATGGAGGGCCCAGATGCAGGAAGGAGTCTCATCTCAGGGACTGCGGAGGTGACAACGGTGACGGAACATTAGCTGTCGAGTCTTAGCTTCCCGGTTTGTAAAGTGTGTGCGGTTCCAAGCTGCACGTTTGTGAGACAAGACACAAATGACAGCACATGGCTGAAGGGTTTGTTTACTATACAGATGTTCTGCCTGGTTCTGTATTTATGCAACTATTCAGATGTCTAAAGCTGGCCAATAGTAACTAACTTAAAGATCTTTAAATCTTTGTCATTAGGTTTGATCACTACAAGCATATTTTACATGCAGAATAAACATACCTTTGCTTTTGTTTGTGTCATTAACTAATTAAAGCTGAGGTCTCTAAGCACTGTTACTTTACTAGATAATTTGTTTCAGTTTGGTTTCTTTCTGTTTTTAAGGTTTTCTATAGGCAACTCCTATGAAATAATGTCCTTCTGCTAGAGTTCCATTCTGTCGGATAAACAGACACGACAGTGGTGTCTACTTCTGGCCAGTTCTTTACCCTTGACAGCAATAGGAACCTTCCGAGTCACTCCTTTCTATAATCTCTCAAATGATTCCAGCTAGAAATCCAGCCAGGCATAATGATGCACACCTGTCGTCCCTGCACAAGGTAGAGACAAAACTGGGAGTCCAGGTCATCCTTCACTAACAGCAAGTTCAAGGCTGCCTGCTCTGTCACGCCTTCCCAACCACAGCGCCATCTACGGGCAAATGCTCTCACTGCGCTTCAGCCTTAAAGTGTTCCATCGACGCTTATTAGTGATTTAAGTATTGTTCATAAAATATTTTTGTCTTTGCGTCCTAATCATTTTTCTGGAACTCCAACCTAGTGCAGAGTAAATGAGTCTTACATGAATGAGAATGATGCTATTTATGAAATTTAACCTTTTTGTTTGTTCTTTCATTTGAGACAGGGTTTCTCTGTGTAGCCCTGGCTATCGCAGAACTCACCCTATACACCAGGTTGACCTCGAACTCAGAGATCATCTATCTCTCCCTCCCCAGTGCTCAGACTAAAGACATATGCCACCACCGCCTGACAGAAATTTAACCTTTTTTCTTGTGAATTCTATCAAAAATGCTACTACTTTCCCCATCTCCTCTCAGGCAACATAGTACAGGCACCTTTTACATAGAGCCCAAACATCCATGCTGCATGAACACAGTATGAAACTTAAGCCTGTGTGCAGATTTTCCTTCTTAAAGTGGCATTGATTAAAGCCAACAGTGTTTACTGCGGACCAGGGATAGATGACGAAAGCATTTGGTGGTGGTTATTCTTTGAGAGCCTTCAGGTCACAGAGCTTTCTGCTGGCTCTATAAATAATGGAAGTCAGTGATGCAAGTTCAAAGGGCCCAGAAGTCAGAAGCCATAGGAGGAGAAAGAAAAGAATGCATTGCTTCTAACTGGAATAAGCCTGGAGGCATTTAATCAGTTGTTTATGTTTCTAACCAAGTATTTTGGTATCTCCCCGTAGGAGGAAGCAGGAACATAGCTGGGCAGGAGACTTGAGAGCTCTGAGAAAACTCTGGGTCCGCAGCCTGAAGCCTCTCTCTGTGGTCGTCAGGTTCGGCTCAGGCAAACTAAAGCTCTGAAAGCTAACCAGTCCTATCAGGAAATGTGATTCTGGCCCCTTGGGTGCTCCTGTGGAACCAAAGGAAGGCTATTCCATTTGAGCTCTCTGACACTTCTCTCCTCTGCCAACCTAGATGATGCAGCTTTCCATACCAAAGTCATTGTGCGGGCAGCGTCCAGGCTGTGAATCCCACAGCTACCTGGGCCTGGGAGGTTGGAAAACCAAGTGAGTTGCTACAGGACTGCTGTGTGCTGTGCTAGGCGTTAGAATTTAACAAAGTCAGACTGGCAGATTCATCCCAATTTACTAGTATGCTCACCAGCTGGGCTTTCTGTGTAAGACACCAATTTTGAAAATGTTAAGGAAGTGTGTTGCTTATTGTCGTGAAGATGTTGAATAGACTTCAGCAGTGTTGATAATGGGATGGTAAGTAAGCCTTCTTATGTGCAGACTTCATTCCTCCTAGTTATTAACGATGATTCATGAATAAGCTTATGATATATGCAAAGGTTATTTTATGGTTGAAGTTCTTGGGTTTTGGTAAATGTTTTGTTGTTATGCCATAAATAAGTTCAGTGGCAAATCCAATATAAATGCAATACCATATACAATTTTAATAACCATAAAAGCACCATTATATAAGACACTTAAAATAATATTTCACAAAACATTAGAAAGAAGCTGTTGGCCAAAAAATAAATAGACCACACATTCCACATGGTCTTGTCACAGTCTCGTACCAAATGAATCCGATTCCAGCCTGCTGGGATTTAATTTGAACTCATAAATTCATAACTGATCTGAGGGGCACTCCAAATGACATACATACCCTGCTGATCTCAGTGAGCGTGACTTTCACATTCCTTGTATGACCTAAACCCTGGCTGCTTCATTGCTTTGCACTCCTCAACATCCGGTGGCTAACTAATCACGCGCTAGAGGCATCATTTTAGAAATCACTTGATGACTCTTTAAAACTGGTGTTTTGCGAAAGCAGATTATTTACATTGTTAGACTACGAGCTGGAGAGGGGAGGGGGCGTCTGTCCCGCTGATGCCGCTGAGCGCAGCAGGGTCTGACTGTAATGGTACTCATTCTCCTTAGGGGCCTAGTACTGAGAATTCACAGGCGTGTTTAACAGTGACACATCTTAAAATAAGGGGGAAAAGTCCCCTAATGGTGCCCTGAAGGACAACATCCCCTTCTGTGCATTAAGTCTAAAAGAAAATCAGTGCCATTAGAGTGATGGCTCTGGCCTCTGGATGCAGACTGTCAGAGCAGCAAGGGCACTGAGCTGCTTCCTGCCTCCGCCTCCGCCCCTCCTCACGCTCCAGCTTTATGGAAAAGATGGATCTGTCAAAGGCAGTGGTACTGTAGCCCATAGAGATGTGCTAGGAACACCTTGTTTATGACTCTGCAACTAATTGATAATCTTGGATCTCGGTTTCAAATCAGCTCCTTCTCTAGAGAAAGACCTTTGAGCCCTCAGCAGAATCCCCATCATCAAGCCATATGGGCGCATTCTGACATCGCTTGTTGGAGATAATGAATATAATGACCTCTGTTCAGAAATTTCTGGGCTTGGCTATTTACATTGGAATTAGAGCTCTGGCTAAAACTGAACAAAGAATAAATACCAAAAATTGAAGTAGAAACTTCTTTAGGAAAATTCTGCAGTGGCTGTGCACAGACAGCTAATATCCATGGTGACAGCCACCCCTTCTGACGCTCTCATTGGAGAAGCTGCCGTGAGCCCTTCGGTTGGGGAGCTCTGTGTAGGTGTTCCAGTACCCAGAGCCACTGGAAGGCGCGCTGTTCCTATCCTGGTTTCTGTTCGCTCTGCTTGGCTTTTCTGCATGAAGGACACTGTGAAAGGTAACATCGTGTTCATACCGTTCTTTCATTCGGTGGATTTTTTCTCTTGGGACTCCATGGATGTTTCTTCTACACAGAAGAAAAACCCACAAGTGTTTAGTTAAGGCAGGCTATCAACACAAGTAACTTACATCACAAATCCTGCATTGCATGGCTGCTGCGCTGCCTCAGGACACCTGGCAAAAGCGTATGAGGTCCAGCTCTGATGGCTCTCCTGCTGCCTGGCACATCCCCAAACAAGCCTGCGGCTTGCTTTAGGAAGGCTTTGTTTCAGCCAGGCAGTGGTGGCAAACACCTTCAATCCCAGCACTCGGGAGGCAGAGACAGGCAGGTCTCTGTGAGTTCAGGACCAGCCTGGTCTATAGTGTGAGTTCCACGACAGGCTCCAAAGCTTTGTTTCTGGTGATATTGACAATGAACAAACACCATAAGATTTAACTCCTCGTGTATTCAGTGATATGCCTGTTGATGACGTGTACATCTACTATCAGTTCAGATCAGCTGAACTGATACCATTAGATACCAATGGTCTCGGATACCATTAGACCATGCTTACTAAAACAACCTTAAGTTCTAGAAGGCACAAATACCAGCTGGGGACGTGGTTAGACATATAATTGCCAAGATTTTAATTACAGAATAGAGTTCATGAACCATGTCACATTTAACAACCAGGCAATCGAGGAGGTGACCACAGACTCATTTTGAAAATACTCTGCTTCTGCTGGGCCATTGGCATCAGGTAACACAGAGCGTGGCTATCAGAAGCCATGCATTAAAAACCAAGTTAGTATTCTTTGGACACGTGTTGCTGTTAAGTCAAAGCAGCACTTGTAGCGTGAATGACCCACATTCTGCTTCCCACTCAAAGGTCTCGCTTTAGCCTAATGCAGAAGTGCCACTGGCATGTGCATCCCATGCAGAGGCAGTGCTGTAAATGCTCATTAATGAAGAAGCAACTGAGCATAAAGTGAAGTGCATCCTTCTAAAGGACCAAGTCCAAGCCAAGGATTAGCATTTAGCATTATATTAGACATCTGACTCAGCTAAAGTCTTCACATTAATAGTTCCAAATTTATCAATTTCTAAGAATTACCATTTCTGGCCTGAAAACTACAGTCCATTTCCAGCCTGAAAAGATGCTTTTGTTCGGTCTGAAATACCTGAAAACAGCAGGATACAGAATGAGGAACTAGGAAAACAAAGAGGTACCTTGCTAACTCTTGAACGTTGAATTTCCAGCGAGTGTCGGGTTCTCGGAATATAACTTCATAGTTATTCTCAAGTGCCTGATTTTTCAAAAGTACATAAGACAATGAAGACATGGCATGTATGCTTGGGGGTATTCATGCTCCCCTTAACATTCACCACAGTCTTGCCCAAAGCCCCCTGTTTTACGTGTCATCCAGGCCCCGAATCTGTCCCCATACCTAGCCACTCATGCTGTGTTACCTGTCTCATCGACAGAGTTTCAGTTTTTATCTAGTATGACTCTGAACATCCTTTAAGACAGATCACTGAACTCATGATGAAGCGTCCCAAACACAGGTGTGAACAAGGAACCTGGAGAATCCTAAAGTCACTTCCATGATCATGGAGTTACTTCTGCTTTGGTTTGTGACGGAGAGCGCCACATAACTTAGAAGTAAAAGTGATTTCCACATATTTTAATATTTCCTACGGATTGCAGCTCTCCCTGTTCCACAGTGCTTGGCTCAATGCCCTGGGTCCCATTTCTATGAGTTTAGAGAAGTAGTAAGGGGCTGGAAAGATGGCTCAGCAGTTAAAGAGCACTGGCTGTTCCTCCAGAGGACCCAGTTTCAGTTCCCAGCACCCACACGGCAACTCACAACTCATTTTCTAGGATCTGATATCTTCATGCCAATGCACTTAAAATAAAAGTTAGATAAATTTCTTTTTAAAAAAGAAAATTAGAAAGGTTCTCATGTCAAATCTAAACAGTTACAAACTGACAGCTTTGTTCAAACAGCTTTCTGTTATCACCAGTGCTCAATGTGTTAAAAATAGAATTAAGTAAGCTAAGATGAGGGCTCCTGCATAAGGAGGCAGCATGCATACGTTCTGGTGCTCTGTTACACCAGAAGGGGCTACAGTTAATAGTATACAAATCAAAACAGCCAACAGAGAATTCTGAGTGTTCTCATCTCATACAAAACTGGTGTTTGTGGTAGTGGATAACCTAAGGACCCTGAATTTATCGAACATCCCACTGTACTCCATGAATATGTAAGATTATGAATAAACTAATAGATACATTTAAATAGATGTTTCCCCTTCATCCTTTGGATAGTCAGTTCTATTCAGGAAAGATTCAACCATCGTGTCTTAAGGACAGCTAATGCCTGGGTCTCATTAACAGCTTTGGGTGGCTAATATCCATCCAGAGCGGAGACGTGAAATGGCTTTCTGGAAGTCAGTGCCAGATGCTTTTAATGCGGCCTCAGGCTGTGCCCGCATCGTCAGCTCTTCATGGCCCTGTTCGCCTCATGTGGCCTTGAATGCGGACTGAAATACAGAGTTTCTCTTCACCCATTACATCTGGGCCTGAACAGAACTGACGGGGAAGCCTCCGTAGGCAGAGGCACAGCTGTCTGCTGTTTTGCCTAAATGTGGAAAGAATCCTAAAGCCCAAGTGCCATGGAGGGGACTTCACGAAATACTGGGGGCCATGTGTGTCTCCAGAAGCTGTCTGCCTCCTGCTCCGCTCAGTTTGCGTGTGGACTGAAAACCTGTCAGTGGAAGATGTAAACTATGTCTGAAAGGATCAGAATGGAGCGGAGTTGTGTGTTGATGTTGGTATTCCACTGTCCTAAAGGGTCACGTTGGCAATCTGAAACCTGTTTATAGACGAAGAAAGTCTGTCGCCCTGGGACTTGCAGTAAAACACTGCTGAAATCCCCAGCCTGCAACAGGGAGATCTGGCTCGCTGGGACCCAGAGCCCTGCTAGTGCATCCCTTCTTCTGTAACTCCCTCAAGGATGGGCGGGTGCTACCCAGAGCAGAAAATAGCCCAAACTGAGGGAGACAAAGGCAGACAGAGTTCTACAAGTTCGAGCCCAACCTGGTATACATAGTAAGTTCTAGGATAGCCAGGTAGAGAGGAGAGAGAGAGAGAGACAGAGAGGGAGGGACGGAGGGAGGGAGGGTGGGAGGGAGGGAGGAAAGGAAGGAGAGAGAGATCTACCAAGGACTCAGACCAGTACTCCCATTTATGGAGGCCCTGAGGTAAGGTAGCCCCTCAGTGACAGAAGAGCAGAGAAACCCTAAAAAAGCTTTGCCTGCTCCCTGAGAGAATTATCGTTAGTGAGTGTGAAATCATGGACCGCCAGAAAAGGAGGAAAAGAGCACAGGTTCCAACTTTCTCACAAAACGCCCACAACGGAAAATTCAGAATGATACTTCTTCCTACCATGACTGCATAGGGCTTCATTTCCCAGGCGTGCAGGTTGGTGTTATCAATAATAATGGGGGATATGCCATTCTGCATTGCTTTCCTTGCTGTAACACAATGCAACACAACAGTGAACAACACGCAGCGGGCACCAGCGCGAGCATTACCCACATTTTGTCACTTCCATTGCAGGAGGCCTTCCTCAGTGAAACGCTACCTAGTGCAGAACCGCTAGCAGGGGGGGGGGGTCCTTTCGCTGGGATCTACGACAGAGGTCAAGCCATGCCACCCTACTCGGGTAAAGAAGTGGCAGAGCTTGTCTCTAAAGCTCCTTCCGTTTTGAAGCTGCTACAATCTACATGCACCACAGGGTTTCCCCGAGAGTTTGAAAAGGAATTTGTCACCTCGCTTCTGGTTCCACTCGTGAGCTTCCTCCAAGAAGTCCGGGTTGAACTCATAGGCACCATCTTCCCCGAAGAAAAAATCGTCGGTGCTGAAAATCATGGCCCTGGGAAAGTCACGCTGCATTTCTCTGCAAAGTGGAGAAACGGAAAAGGGATTTGCCCCGTTACACTTGGTCGTGGGAGAACGGCTTCTTTCCATCTCTAACAGCGAGCAGATTATATAATTCTGAGAGCTGCACATTTTGAATTTCCCACTCCACTAAGGAGGAGAATCAATCATCTCAGAAAGCCATCACTCCTCAACGGGAGGCAGAAGCCTGAGAGGCCGCTGTGCAGGTTGCCAACCCTCGGAAGTAGAGGTCACTGGTCACGGGCACTGCCTCCTGCAGCATCCAGGATTGACTGACACTCCAAAGCAAAGTCGAAGGCATGGTGACTGTTTCCTGAGGGACATCAGTTACCAGGGCCACTCCTCTCCAAGGCACACCAGTGCCCTCCCAGACCTCCCCTCAGGCACCATGCCCCAGGCTGCAGCCCTTCCCTTAGCCCCTAAACTCTTACCTGTCCTGGGTCCCATTCCTCGGAGCTCTGATCTCTGTAAGGACCCATCTGAGCAACTAGTTCTTGCTGAGGTATGAAATGTGGATAAAGGAGATGTGTGTGAGCTACCCTCTGAGTTCTAACAATACCTAAACCAATGGAAAAAGCACAAGAGAAGGAGAGAGGTGAACCCAATAATGTCCCTGTGCCTTCTGGGCGCTATCCCTGGGGTCTAAACAGGAAAATGTCATAGGAAATGATAACATCGCAGAGAGAGCCTTGACGTGACACAGAAAGCGGGGTAAGTTCTGCAGGAAAGACTTTCAAGGAGGTTTTGATTTGGGATGGCATTACCTTTGGGGGTAGGTACTATTAAATCAGAAGTGACAGAGTCGGTGCCAAACTACCGTGTTTCCTTTAAAAGGAAAAAAAAAAATGCAGAAGCCGGTTATCTGGCAATGCATGCCTGCAGCACAGCGGACTCTGCTAGGGACTGGCAACCACTCCTGCAGCTGTGTGGAGAGTGACGGGTGGGAGATACAAACGGGAAAGCAGGCAGAGGCGTGGGGGTCTTTTAAATTCTGCTCTTGGTAGAGACAGAGGCAGTTTATCGCCTCCTTCCCCCCTTTTCGTTCGTTTTGTTTTTCAAGACAGGGTTTCTCTGTGTACAGCTCCGACTGTCCTGGAACCGCTCTGTAGACCAGGCTGGCCTCGAACTCACAGATCCTCCTACCTCTGTCTCTCGAGTGCTGGGATTAAGATTATCTTAATCCAGCAAGAATATGGAGCTATAGAGCTGAGTCCCACCCTCATGCTTCCATTCCAGCCATCTGCCTAAACTCGTTTTCTCAATCCTAAAATAGAGAACAGTCCCAAGGGCTGAAGGGAGAGCCCTTCGTAAGGGGGAAATACTTAAGAAACGTTAGCCGCACTATTACGCTGTTTGTCATAACTTAACCCCACCCTGACTGATGGCAGGGACCGTGCACCCGGGCATGTGGGAATATGGGGCTTTTTAGGGGTTGCGAGAAAGGGGAAAGGATAAGAGCTTCCGCTTCGAAATGTCAGTAAACACACATTCCAGAAACAGCCCGCAAGCATCTCTACCTGAGTTCTCCAGAAGGCGTGGCAGCAGAGTTGGAAATACTGATAAAGTAAACGCATTTGGTTACAGGGTGTGGTGGCTCATAGGCAGTCCAGTGAATATTTCAATTTTAACAGCAACCTGACTACCCTTGAGAGACTTTTGAGAACGTAGGACTATATTTCATTTTTTGGTGTTTGTTTATTTTGTTGATTGGTTGGTTTTATGGGGGGGCGTGTTCGAGACAGGGTTTCTGTGTGTAACTGCCTTAGCTGTCCTGGAACTAGCTCTTGTAGACCAGGCTGGCCTCGAACTCACAGAGATCTGCCTGCATTCTGCCTCCTGAGTACTGGGATTAAAGGCGTTCACCACCACCGATCTCCGTGTGCAGCACCTGCACATCTGTCCATGGAGACCAGAAGAGGGCATCAGATCTCCTAGAGCTGGAGTTACAGTTATGCACCACCATGTGGGTGCTGGGACTCAAACCCAGGTCCTCTGCAGGAACGGCAAGGGATCTGAGCCATCTCTGCAGGCCTGAGGTAACAGATTTCAATATCAAAGAACTAGTATCCATTGGCCAACCTATGAAGCCCCTATTGACAATTGCCAGACACCAAGTGTTACATGAAGTGTTATGGCACAGAAAGGAGTTGCTTTCAAGAATGGAGGAGCTGGCTAGGGGGCCAGGTCTCCTATACAGTTTGGCACATGTAGGACATGCTATACCAGCAAAACACAGAGGTTTTAGGTCAGGAACATCAACATTTTGGCAAGGGGAGCATCATAAAAGAGAGTATTTGCCTTGGGCCTCGAGGGTAACTTATACCTCATGTGAGAGGGGATGAGAGAAGGCGAAAGCAACATGCCCAAGGTAAATAAACAGGAGCAAAGACACTGCAGTCCCACTGGGGCGCACCCCTAGAAATGCTAGGCGCAAAGTTTTAAGAGCCTTTTTGGAGACGAGCTTCCCTTCCGCGTGTAATCCTCAAGGGCTCCTGTTTCCTGTCAGGGCTTTACACTACGGACAGAAGTTTAAGTTTCTGATGTTTTCTCTACATAAACTTTAAGACGTGGTGTTCGTTTCACACTTTCTTTGCCCCTTAATCACTTCTAGAAAACAAAACATCACGGCCCTTTTTGATCATCGCGATGTTTTACTCAGAGTAAAATTGCACAGGCCCAGCGCGGGGCAGCAGACACATCTGACCATGGCCTGCATAGCTCTGCCAGCGAACTGGCAGACAGGAGTGCGCGCTTCACTGTGTGGCGCTGAGCAGCACACCCCTTTGCTCTGTCCCGTTTACATTTAAATATATATATATATATATATATATATATATATATATATATATATATTTACTTTTTACCTGATTGTCAAATTAGTACCAACAACCATAGCAACAGCTTGAAGACTCAGGGCAGTAAAAACACTAGCTGAGCAGAAGAGGCCGCCAGTATTTAGACTGGAAGACCTAAGTATGAGCAATAAATACCATTCCATCGGCCTCGGGAGAGGAGGGACAGGCCTCAGCCCTAGCTTTCTCTATGGTGGTCAGGAGCTGCATGCAGTTAGGGAAATTGAGGAAAAGAAAAACAGAAGAAAAGGGAGAAAATAGACAATTACTTTAGACAATTACTTGCACATCTCTCCCCTCCTCCACTGCCCCGCCCCCACTCACTAAAATTACGAGAGAAACTCAGGCACTAATCTATATTTCATAATTTATTTCCCCACGATTATTTAACCATCAAGAACTATAAAGTCACCGGGCAGTGGTGGTACACGCCTTTAATCCTAGCACTGGGGAGGCAAGAAGAAGAAGGATCTCTGTGAGTTCGAGGCCAGCCTGGTCTACAGAGCGAGTTCCAGGACAGCCAGGGCTTACACAGAGAAATTCTGCATCACTCCTGCAAAATAATTGCTTGAATTTATGTTTTAAAGGTCTCAAAATTTCCTCTCATAGTCTCATAATTTAAGATTATTTTAATTCATTTTCTATTTAAATATTTAAGCAATTTCTCTTATAGCTCCACAAATATTTTTCATTTGTTTCAAGTACCACTGTTGGTAATTCTGTCTTTCATCTATAACTGTCCTCACGTCTCTATGGATTTCCTTTTGAAAAGGAGTCCAGATAAGTTCCGGTCGTCTGCTCAGGACTGGGTCCAGACTAAACATTTTTGGAGGGGTGGTACGGAGGAGAGCTGTGCTTCCTGACCTCACGTGACACCCTGCCCAGTGTGCTCATGCATACACCTGGCTAACAGCCAGTGCCAGTGAGTGTGTTCCACTGTCAAACAGGCTCACTGTCCTCGTGTGTGACTGTGCTGGATTCTAGCAGCCTTCCCTGGACAACCTACACCTTAGAGATCCTGAAAGTCTTACGTGGGGATCATGGAATCATTTGAAAATCTTTTCCTATTTTCTAGGTAGAATTTTGCTGTTGTTTTGGTTTTGGTTTTCAAGACAGAGTTTCTCTGTATAACAGCCCTGGCTGTCCTTGGAACTAGCTACGTAGATCAAGCTGGCCCCAAACTCACTACGTAGACCAGGCTGGCCTCAAACTCACAGAGATCCTCCTCCCTCCTCCAGAGTGCTGGGATTAAGGCGTGCACCACCACCACCTGGCTAGAATTATTTTATAAGGAGCCTTCTCTCTCTTCTTTTCATAATCTTTACCTTATTTATTTATTTATTTATTTACTTACTTACTTACTTACTTACTTATTTTCTTATTGCTGTGTAGCTCATACTACTTTTGGGTCCATAATCCTTCCGCCTCAGCCCCTCAAGCGCTGGGATAGCAGGCAGGTACCACTGTGCCCAGCCATGCTACACTTTGCTTGCTTGCTGTGTAACTTTGACGGACCTAAAGTTCACTATGGAGACAAGGCTGGCCTCGTACTTGTGGGAAATCCTCCTGCCTGTCTCCCAAATGCTAGGATTACAGCATGCACCACTACAACCAGTCCTGTCATTGTTCTTTCTGATGTCCAACTGTCCCAAGTTTCCCTAGAGGTACCCTTCAAGCCGGCTCCTCTGTCTTTACCCTTCAAGCCGGCTCCTCTGTCTTTGTTCATGAAAAGTATCCTTTTGTTCCCACTTAGCAAAGACACACATTGAAACATTAAAGTCCTGAATAAATAACAAATAAACAAATAAGTGAATGCGGATAGGCTCCTATATTTCTCCTGGATGGAAAATGATTTTGAACACTTGGGGTCTTCTTGCCAGGATCTCTGAAGTCTTTTCTTTGAGTTGTCTTTTATTGTTGTGTTTGTGCACATGTGTGAGGTCACAGGACAACTTTCACCGGCATTTCCCTTCCTTCGCCGTGCGGGTTCCAGGTCCTTAAGGCTTGGTGGCAAAGTGCCATTACTGAGCCCAAATTTTATTCGCTTGTTTGTTCATTTACCATTGGTTTGTTTTCTGAGAGTCTCACCAGGTAGCCCTGAGCCGCCTAAAACTTGGCCGCTACCTCCCAAGTGCCCGGTGAGTGCCTCGAAAGGCGTGTGCCTGGATACCCAGCATAAACATTTTTATTCCATCTTTTTGTATAAAGATGGGAATGAGATATAATATATACCAAGTTTTCACCAGCAGGTTTTTTTTATAGTAAATTGTTTCTGACCCCATGAAATATTCTATGTTTTTTTTTTCCAAGACAGGGTTTCTCTGTGTAGCCTGGCTGTCCTGGAACTCGCTCTGTAGACCAGGCTGACCTCGAACTCACAGAGATTCTCCTGCCTCTGCCCCCGGGTGCTGGGATTAAAAGCGTGCGTCTCCACCACTGGGCTTCTGTGACAGTGTCAGTGCATTGTATGCATTTATCCACAGGGCTGCACCACAGCTTCCCAAGCGACTGTGCCATGACTAACCAGTGGACCATCCTCCCTGTGACCGTCGAGCCCGTCTCCCCGGTGTGTGGAGCAGGGCTCCTCATGGGGCCGGCTAGCTTACTGAACCGCAGTTCCCTTGTTGTCTGTAATCTCTAGATAAAGTTTAAATCTTTTCTAATGCACTCAAGTGAGATACAGCATTTTATTTGCAAACCCACGCCTTTGGCGGGACATCAGAACAGTCTTTCTCACCCCAAGATTATGTCGGCATGTCTTTAATTACATTTTCCTCCTCGGGCCATCTGAAATTTCATTTATCTATAGTACTGGTTAAGGATCTAACTTGATTATTTTTCTACCTAAGACCCTGGTTGACCCCAAACCATTCCCTCTGTATTTTATCCTTTTCTGTCATCCTGAAATACTTTCAACGCCACACAAATGACTGCATGTAGTCAGAGCTATCCTTGAACTTATTTTGTTCCTATGTTTGGGTCCCATCTTCTTGCCTTCTTTTCTAATATTTTATTATATTCGGTAGCTGAGAATATTTCCTTTATAAAATTTATACCCTTAATTCATTTTGATGCAGAAGTGTGTCTGAACGGTGTCAATTGAAGCCACACCTCCTTCTTGCTCCATGGATCCCGGAGCGGTTGGCAGGGATCAGAGACCTTGGCATATATGATCTCTCTTTAACCTTTGTACCACTTTTCTGAAGTAAATAATAGTTCCTCCAGTTACAGATAACGAAACTACCGCTTGAAGAGATTAAGTAACAGGCCAGGACACAGCGTTTCTTAATGGCGCTGCCAGCATTTTCTCTCCAGTCTGGAGAGAACCAGGCTGAGTGGCATTACAGACTCTGAGAGGGTGCATCTCATTGTCTCAGGTATTAGCGACATGCAACCATAGTCTGCAACCATGACCTGCAGCTGCCATGCTGAGTTTATTATGGCATTTCCTTAATTAAAAAAACAAATCGATGGGGGTTGGTGGAGGGAGTGGGAGGAGGGGAGAGGGTGGGAACCGGGATTTGTACGTAAAATGAGAAAAGACAGTCTTTTAAAAAATATAATTAATTAAAAATTAGATGTGTGTATGTGAGTGCCTGTGTGTGTGTGTGTGTAGGCACCCTGCTTCTGCCTGGTGCTTGAGCAGGCCAGAAGAGTGCTTCAGATCCCCTAGAACTGGAGTTACAGATATTTATGAGCCACTGTGTGGGTGCTGGGAAATGAACCCCGGTCCTCTGCAAGAGCAGCCAGTGCTCTTAACCGCTGAGCCATCTCCAGTTCTGACGAGGACTTTCTTACACGTCTATCGTTAAACTTTGGTCACATCTCTGCCCTGCCCACTCCACCCCTCCGCAGGGCCCCTCAGCCCTCCTGCAGCTCCAGCTTTCACATCTGTTGCACACCACAGGAAGAGGCGAGAACTCCTGATACCACAACTTTAACCACATCCTGCCACACATACCCGGAAAGAGTAGCTTTTGTGGCGGTCTTCTCGGGAGATGTCTTGGGACCCATTCGTGCCCTCACTGCTGAGTCTTCAAGGGTGTCACATGTCGCCGGGTGGTGGCGCGTGCTTTTAATCCCAGCACCCGGGAGGCAGGATGAGGAGTAGTCTGCCCAGCACCGGGCAGCCCAAGAGCAGGGAGGAACATGGTAGAGTACACGGCAACTTCCTGAGGTCTGGTTGTTGCCAGCCCCGCATCGGGGCTGAGCCCTGACCCTGGGCATCCGTCCTCACTGCGCCTCTCACTCCAAATGTTTATCGATACATCACCAGAAAAGCAGTCTTCCAGGGGCTGGAGAGATGGCTCGGAGGTTAAGAGCACTGGCTGCTCTTCCAGAGGTCCTGAGTTCAATTCCCAGCGACCACATGGTGGCTCCCAACCATCTGTGATGAGATCTGGTGCCCTCATCTAGCCTGTAGGCACACATGCACTGTGTACATAATAAATCTAAAGAAGGGGGTGGGTGGAGAGATGGCTCAGTGGTTAAGCGCACTGGCTGCTCTTCCAGAGGACGTGGGTTCCATTCCCAGCACCCACATGGCGGCTCGCAACCATCTCAGAGGGATCTGATTCCCTCTTCCGGCCTGCAGGCATATGTGTAGACAGAATACTATATAATCCCTCTAGACAAGCTCCTCTTGCTACGTGACCCAAGGACAGCCTGCCATCTGTCTCGCGATGGGACCTGCGCCCCGTGTCTGTGCTCTGTTCATCAATCATGCCCACCCTTTCTCAGAACCGGGGAAAGGAGCAGGGGAAGTCAAAAGGACTGGTAGGTTTTGGTCATAGGTCATAGGTCATAGGCCAGGGACGGCCTGGAGGGCAGCTCTAAACAGTCACTCTAGGCTCTCACTTGACTGTTTACAGGCGGCAGCAGTCACACCTCTGGTCTTAATTTTTAAGTCTGCTTTTAATATAAATACCAAATAAGCCGGGCGGTGGTGGCGCACGCCTTTAATCCCAGCACTCGGGAGGCAGAGGCAGGCGGATCTCTGTGAGTTCGAGACCAGCCTGGTCTACAAGAGCTAGTTCCAGGATAGGCTTCAAAGCTACAGAGAAACCCTGTCTCGAAAAACCAAAAAAAAAAAAATACCAAATAAAGGTACTGGCATATCAGCTGCTTTCATGTATCAGACAGCATCTGGGGCAAGTGGCGTAGCCTGGTCCCCACCCCGTGTTCTCCATGTTGCACACAAACTCTCACGAGTCTGCTCACATGAGCAGCCTCTCCTTTGCTTCCTTCTTTTCTCAAGAGCCATGTTAGCATCTGAGCTGGGTTTCCGCGGAAATTTCCAGCATTGCCTTTTGTTAACAAAGCCACTCGTCGACTCTTTAGTGAATGCCTACAAGATGCAGGATTTCTCTCGGAGGCAGGGCAAGGAAATAAGAGTTTGCTTGTTGAGACAGGGTCTCACTATGTCGTTCAGGCTGGCCTCGAATTGACAGCAATCCTCCTGCCTCTGCCTCAGTGAGTGCTGGCATTACAGGTATGAAACACACCTAGCTTAGATATGATTAATGACTCAAAGAATTTACATCATGCCTGGTGGTGGTGGTGCAGGCTTTTAATCCCAGCAATCGGGAGACAGAGGCAGGAAGATCTCTGTGAGTTCAAGGCCAGCCTGGTCTACAAAGTGAGTTCCAGGACAGGCAGGGCTACACAGAGAAACCCAGTCTTGAAAAACAACAACAAAAAGCAAAAAACAAAACCAAAAGGAACTAAAGAACTTACATCTCATGAAACTTACATTCTAGTAAATAATGTGTGCGGAGGGGTAGGGGTGGGGTAATCTATTTACAAGGGAGTACAAGCTAAAAATACTGCAGTCTCCTTAGATAGCAGAGGAAGCTCCTCCTCCCTCCTCCTCGTATCCCCAACTCTACAATCCCACTTCCGCAGGGTGCCTAGTAACTGTGGGAAGTGGGTGGAGGAATATTTGTCTCTGAAAAGTCCCCCACCCCCATGAGCTCACCATGGCATAAGTGCGCCGTGTCCCGATCCCAGCATTCCCATTGCATGAAATAAAAACCACAAGGTTGGTGCTGGAGAGACGACCCAGCAGTTAAGAGCACTATCTGTTCTTGCAGAGAACCAGGGTTCGGTTCCCAGCACCCACAAGGTGGCTCACGACCATCTGTAACTCCAGTTCCAGGGACTCCAAAACCCTCCTCTGGCCTCTGTGGGCACTGCATGCACATGGGGCACATACATACATGCAGGCAAACATACACATAAAATAAAATAAGTACATCTTAGGAGGACTTCGTTACTGTGTGCTGAGCCCTTCTTCTAGCCTCCCTTCCTCTGCCTGGCTTCTTACCTCGAGAGAACAGAACGCTTTCTCCCCCCGCCAAGCACAAGATGAATCACAAAGCCTTCCGAAGGAACAGTTAGAATCAAGCTCATATGTTCGTTACGCTGCTTCCCCCAGTCCCACAGGGTCAGGCAGATTTTAGATGACTTGGAGGGACCAAAAAATAATACCTCATTGTGTTTTGTAGCATCCAAATGGCCCCGGAAAGGTGCCCGGTCACAGTGCTTTCACTTGAGCACCAAGAAGGAAGTAGGTTGAATCATAAACATCCAATCATATGAGTCAATTTAGTGACTTGGGAGCTGACATTTCTCTCTGGTACACCATGCTCAGTGTAAATACAAACACTTAAAATCTAAAAACATCTCCCAGTGGAACGCATTAGCAAAAATAAGAAATCCCTTGGTAATACTTTAATTAGGAGAAACGTCTCTTATTAATATTGACAATAGGAAAATGTACCTTCCTTACCCTGAAATGTGAAATCCAGGATAAATTAGACCCCTAACAGGGCCTGAAGGGTTTCCTACCACGCTCAGTGTTTCAGTTTTTCGAGACAGGGTTTCTCCGTAGCTTTGGAGCCTGTCCTGGAACTAGCTCTTGTAGACCAGGCTGGCCTCAAACTCACAGAGATCCTCCTGCCTCTGCCTCCCAAGTGCTGGGATTAAAACTGCTTGCCACCGCCCGGCTCATCAGATTCTTTTATCAGGCCCCTCCCACTTCCTGTGCTCTGGTTCAGGCCTGGGGATGTAGGTCTGTAGTAGTGTGGCTTGCCTGCCGTGGGTGGGGTTCTAGATTTAAGCACAGGTATTGAAAAGCAGCAAGTGGCAGTGGTCTCAGCCCTGTGGCCTTGATCAAGACATTTCCCACAGCAGAGCTTCAAGGCTCGGGTTTGAGTTAGATAAACACTGCAGGAGATTCTTAATAGTCTTCCTCTTTCATTTTTCCATCCACTTCTACTTCCTCCCAAGCCAAAGCATCGAGGTGGTTGAACATTTACTATGTTATAAACATCATATGCAGTTCTGCAGGCCTACACCGGCAGCCACCATTGGCTGTGTCTTCCCCCGTGGCTCCAGCAGTGCCAGGAAACGTGGTGATGAGGGTCCTATAGAGTGGAGGCCACTTTCCCTGACAGGCCTTTTAGCAAGTGCTTATAAACCCACACGGCACTGTAAACTCCCAGTCCTTATAAAATGCATAAAGCCCTTGGTCCCCATCCTTCTGCCTCCAGAGGGGAGTAATGCGAGAACCCCAGCTACTGAGACTTAGGAAAACCATGAAAGAGCTGAAACACTAGCTATACTTTTCCAAGGTGGCCCGAGTGACCAGAGAGCCGAGACGTCACGTCGTCTGTCCACTATTGTATCTTGACATACAAAGAGTGGAACGCTGTCAACGTCTGTCCTGGTCTTCCTTTTATTTGGTAGAGCCAATACCTTGTCTAGAACCTGGTCCTTGTTCTCAGTGCCTCTACAGTCCACTGCTGTTAGCCTGCCTTCCCCCCACTTGTCTGTCATTGCATCGTATTGGAAAAGCATCCTTCCATGTCCTGAGAGGTATCTGGAGATGTGAAGGAGGAGAAAGGACAGCCATTAGGCAGCATCCTTTGAGCCTAACTGAGTATGCATTAGGAGTCATCTGTGAGGTGCTGAAGGGAAGAAGACCACAACAGGACCAGCATGCACCACGGTAAGGTCGCCAGATCTGGCTTCGACTGCTAAAGGTAATGGTGAAAGAGAGAAAAAAAAAGAAAAAAGTCCATGGAACTGACAGCATAAAAATGTTTAATTTTTTTCAAACAAGGCTACTTGAACAAACAAATGGATAAAGACTCCTATTGCACTGCACTTCACAAAGGCAAGTGAGTTGTATAGCCACACAATGGAATATTTTATTCAGACATAAACATTATGATGTTCTCGCATATGGCACAAGCAGGAACCTTGAAACAGTAGGCAAAATGAGACAAAGGACAGATACTTATGACCCACATCTGTGACGGACATAGACAAGGACAGGGACACCAAGTAACTCGGAGGCTGCAGGGATAAAGGAGAGTGAAGGCGTTACTGCCAGCGGGGTGCACGGCTTCTGTCTGGGGTAATTTTAAAAAGTAAAGAGCTACAGTGACTACTGCTTGATTTGTACTGAAGAGGGGAAAAGAACCATGGCAGATGTTTAAGCGCTCCCGCACACGCACACGCGCACACAGAGATGCGCATCCACAGATCTGTTGCTGGGATGGGAGGAGAGGAGAGGTGCCGAGTCAGAGGACTGGGGTTGATGACCGAGTCATGTTGGCAGGCCTGGACCACAAGGCCAAGAGCAAAAGGGGCTCAGGACTGGAACTCTAGGGCTGCTTCCCTATCCAGTTCTTCAAAGCTATTTTTTATTATGTTTGTGTGTGATGTCGTATGACACGGTGCTCCCCAGACTGTGGTGGCCGGAAGACGGCCCCGTGAGTCAGTTCTTTCCCTCCCCCATTCTGTGGGCTCTAGGGATTGAACCCCGGTAGTCAGGCCTACACGGCAAGCTCTTCACCCGCTGAGCCTTCTCCTGGGCCTATCTAGCCAGTGGATCCACTGCCGTGAAAGCCTAGCAGATCAGTGGACTCTTTCCTCTCCCCACTCTGCCTCCTCTTCAAGGCCAAGATAACAACCGTTTATGCATGCCAGGGACTCTATCCTTAACTGACTTCTACCCTCTGCACAGGCTCCCTTAGCCTTGAAGGCTATCAGCACCAAAGTGCTGTTCCGTGAACCCTACTGGCCTATGGGGCAGAACTGATTGCTAACTGTTACTTGTTTCCACTTGGTAGCTCCTGTAGGCACCTTGGGTACCTCAGTAAGTATAGGTCTCAGTAGCAAGGGAACAGGGTCATCATCGGTCATCGGTTGACTAATACTGGCCGTAGCTGGTAGCGTCTGTTTACTATGCTATCTGTGATCTTCACAATGAATGTATTTGCCGAGTGTTAGCTTGTGTTACTAGGGAAGACTCTCAGGAGTTAAAGAATCAAGATAAAATGTCATCGTCGTCGTTAGAAGTTCATCTCCTCAGCTAGGCGGTGGTGGCACACAACCTTTGATCCCAGCACTCGGGAGGCAAAGGCAGGTGGATCTCTGTGAGTTCGAGGCCAGCCTGGTCTACAGAGCGAGTTTCAGAACAGCCAGAACAGTCAGAGCTACACAGAGAAGTTCATCTCCTCATGAGTAAGTTTCCTAGCATGCATCCCACTGGAAATTAGCCAACGAAAGACTTTCCCTGACAGAATGACATGGTTGGTTAGCCAGACCATTAAACAAGTTTTTACTCAACTGGGCCTTGATTTTCTCTTTAAAAGTGGCAAATCAGGCTGGACAGAGGCTCAGGGGTCACAGGACTTCTTGCTCTTCAGTGGGCCCACGGTTGACTCCCAGCACCCACATGATGGTTCATAACCACCTGTAACTCTAGAGTCAGATGTGGTGCCTTCTTCTGACTTCTCTGAGCATCAGGAGCACATGTGGTGAACATACATACATACATGCAGCAAAGCAATCACACACATACATCTTTAAAATGTTTTTCTTGGGGCTGGAGAGATGGCTCGGTGCTTAAGAGCACTGGCTGCTCTTCCAAAGGTCCTGAGTTCAATTCCCAGCGACCACATGGTGGCTCACAACCATCTGTAATGAGGTCTGGTGCCCTCTTCTGGCCCGCAGGCATATATGCAGGCAGAACACTGTATACACAATAAATAAATAAATATTTTTAAAAAATAAAAATAAAATGTTTTTCTTGGGGCTGGAGAGATGGCTCAGTGGTTAAGAGCACTGGCTGCTCTTCCAGAGGTCCTGAGTTCAATTCCCAGCGACCACATGGTGGCTCACAACCATCTGTAATGAGATCTGATACTCTCTTCTGGCATGTGGGCATACATGGAAGCAGAATGTTGTATACATAATAAATAGATAGATAAATAAATAAATAAATCTTTTAAGAAAATTAATAAAATGTTTTTCTTTATGTTACCAAGCAACATACAACTGTTGCTGAGAACTAGAAAACAGCTGGGGAAAGACTATGATCCCACTACTCCAAGCCAACACCTAGGGGCGGGCACTTATCTCCTCAGAAAGGTTATTCCCGAGAAGCTATACAGACCTCTTTCTCTAAGCATAAAATGGATATGTATGACTGCGTGAACCTTTCTTATTTTATTTTCCATTTTTTGAGACAAGATCTCACGTATCCCAGGCTGGTCTTGAACTTAATAGGTAGCCCAAATGACCTCAAACTCCTGACCCTCAGGGGCTGGGGAGATGGCTCAGTGGTTAAGAGCACTGACTGCTCTTCCAGAGGTCCTGAGTTCAATGAGTTCAATTGCCAGCAACCACATGAGGGCTCACCTATAATGAGATCTGGCGCCCTCTTCTGGTGTGCAGGCACACATGGAAGGAATGCTGTATATATAATAAAAAAAATTAAATATAAAAAAACCTTCCTCATCCTCCTGCCTCTACTTCCCAAGTGCTGGGATCACAGGTGTGCAGCACCACAGCTGATTTCTGTGGCCCTGGGGATTAGCTGCAGGGCTCTGTGCATGCTGGGCAAACACTTTGTATCCACTGAGCTACACCTCAGATCTGTGTGTATCTTTAAGACAGGAAAGGATTCATTTACAGGTCAGATATACATCTCTGCTTCCATCAGTGACTGTGTGACTCATAAACCAATCTATTTTTATATTTGCTATTTAATTCATATTTTAATATTTAATACTTATGTTATCTTGCATTTTTTTTCTGATGAGCATTCCTCTGGGTCTGCACGCTTATCCAAGCATTCCTCAGGATAAATTTCCAGAGCTGGAATCACAGTCAGTAATAACCGCCTACCCCCAGATGATACTTAACTGAATGCAGGCACTAACTTAGACTTAGAGAGCGCACTGGCTGGAGTACTATGATGTGGGTAAAATTTTTAAAGGAGTTAAAATTCAATTTAAGCCGGGCAGTGGTGGTGCATGCCTTTAATTCCAGTACTCGGGAGGCAGAGACAGGCAGATCTCTGCGGTTTGAAACCAGCCTGGTCTACAGCATGAGTGTCAGGACAGAATGGTTACACAGAAAAACCCTGTCTCAAAAAGAAAGAAAAAAGCGAACTGAAAAAGGGGAAGAAATTCAATGAATTTAGGAAGATATTTTCCATATCTGAGCCACTTGGACATATGAAAAGACATATGTGAATATTCTAGAATATAATGTTGACTTGAAGGACAAAACAGAACCTATTTTAAAAGAGATTTTTATTAGTTATTTAGTCAAATGAGATAAAAGTTAAGCATTAAAAGATAAGCTCACTTTTTGCAAAAACTAACTTCCTCCAAAGTTAAAGAAAAAAATTTTATTAGTCTGATTTAAGAAATACACGTTCATTTATAGAAAATATGGAAAACATATAGTGAAAATGACTCTCAGAATCTAGCAAATACATAATAACTTATTTTCTACACAAGTGTCTTTTAAAGCAATCTTTCATTCTCCTCTCTCCCATTCCTGCCCTGCAAAACATGGTTGAGGGAGACCAGGCTGTGACTTCCTGACCCGTTCTGACTTGCTCTGGGCTACATCCTACTCCACCGAACTTTGTCTAAACCCACAACCCACCCGGAGGCCTGCACGCCTCCTGAGCCTCAAGGCTGACAGTGGCCAGCACGGTGGGGGCCTCTTGGTCCACGGGCCACCTCCTGCACAGCACAGCACAGCCAGGCTTCCCCTCAACCTTTCACGCACCCAACTGTTAACTACACCTAAAATTTACACAGCTACCACCTCAGAGTTTCAGAGGGCAACCTCACTGATTTCCTGTCTTCACAGCCCCCTCCCAGGCAGAAGGAGCCGGTGTCCCCCACTGAAGAGGAGAGGGAACTGAGGCACGCGGGAGGCACGGTTAGTGAGGGGCAGAGCTCTGATGTGAAGCCACAAATGCACGGACTCCACGGCCATCACCCAGCTGCTTTGCGGTCTGGCAACAGGAAGTTAAGAGGAGGATCCCCAAGAACTTAACTTAATCACTTAACTTAATCACCTCTTAGTGGTCCCAGAGAGGCAGAAGGACTGCTGAGGGTCAGTGCTAGCTAAGGAAGAGGCTCCCTCTCTCAGGCCCCAACCCTCCACATCTGTCCCTACAGGTGTTTAATGAGATGGTCTCTTGTCCGATGTCTTCTGCTTAGTCAAATATGACGAGCAGGAATTAAAATCTTAAAAGTGTAGAAAATTCGAGACAGGAAGGACCCTTAAAGCCCACCCCAGCCGAAGCCCTGGCCTTTCAGCGTCTTTCTCGCCTCTGGTTAAGTACTTCCTCTCTCAGCACGGTTAGAGATGGCATGGCCGAAGGGCTAACTTCCTTCTCTGACTTTCAGTGTGTGATGGTTTACTGGCTGGTAAAGTGAAAGTGAAATTGAACAAGATTCGGCACCCTGGAAACATTTGGTAACAGATGTACCCACCGTGAATTGCTGTGTCA
The DNA here is from genome assembly GCF_903992535.2 of Arvicola amphibius. Taxonomy (NCBI): domain Eukaryota; kingdom Metazoa; phylum Chordata; class Mammalia; order Rodentia; family Cricetidae; genus Arvicola; species Arvicola amphibius. The sequence goes on along the minus strand of NC_052056.1, from coordinate 106,187,303 downwards.
CAAAAAAAAAAAAAAAAAAAAAAAAAAAAAAAAAGTCGTGCCCGGTTTTCCAAGGAGGCTCTCCACACCTCCCAGTCCCGCCACTGCCAGGAGCCTCCTGAAAGGACCTACAGAAGAAGTGTGTCGTAGCAAGGGGTACCAGTGTGGCCTTCGCAAGTCGCCTATCCCTTTTATTTGCAAAGGGAGCAATTCTCGTTGGCTGAATGCTTCTACTCCACAAACCAACTAGAACCCCAATTACAAACGTCAGCACCTTATCGGCGTCTCAGTGCCCCCATCATTTACATCCAGGACTCAGACCCTCCCCCTATGATCACTACCTGGTGCCATGGTAATCAGCATGTGACCGCAGGCCACCTTGGTTCTTCAGCGGTTCCAGGGTCCTATGGCTAGCCTTATCTGATGAGATGGAAAGCTCACAGGTGGCCAAATGACTGCTTCTATCGACTACTGTGCGCCAGATAATGTTCATGGAGGGTTAAGACATGGCCCCTATCTTCAAGCATCTCACAGAAGGGAAAACCAATCCTGTGCAACACTAAGCGCAGTCACAGAGCTGTAAACAGGAGCCAAGGCGCTGAGAAGAGCGGCTTCTACGGCAGGGTGAGGCAGCTGCGAGGGGAGGTAACAGAACCGGTTTTTAAAAGGCTAGTGAAATCAGTCGGGCAAAGGGTGGCGGTGGGCAAGCCAGGCAGGAGGGCCAGCATCGTCAAGCACAGCAAGGAGAGAAACAGTCCAACGTTGCTGGAACACCAAGTGCAGGGCAGGGAGTGGAGGGCGTTCAGGCTGGAACAGTGGGCCTAGCAAGGTGCAGCAGGCAGCAAGCCCGCGCAGTTCTCGCTGACCCGGTACCGGGAGGGCCGCTTACGCAATTCGCAAGTGAACGAATTTGGGCGCCCGCGGAGAGGCTGTCAGTGACGATCGGTGCTGGCGCCGCCAGCCCCCCCTCTCCCCAGAGCACCTGTGCGCCTTCGCAGCCGCCAAAGCAGACGCAGGCTGAGCCGATCCACCAGATCTCAAAGCGGACCCCGGCCCCGGCCAGCGCAGCCCGGTACACCCCCTTTCCCCCCCCCCCGCCCCGGACCCCCGAACTCGCTTCGGTGACAGCGCCTGTTGACGCCCGGTGGCGGCTGCCTGCGCGCCAGCGGGCGGGGAGCGGGTTTCTCTGCAGTCGCCACCAGGTTTTCCCGAAGAGCAGTCCCCGCGGGCCTCCCCGACCCGGGGCTGGGGGGCGAAGGCTACCTCGGCCCGGCGATCACCAGGCCGGGCGCGGCGGGGAAGGGCCGGTGGCGTCTGGGGCTTTGCGCAAGGCGCAGTGCCGTGGTCCGTCCTCCCGGGCCGGCGAGCGGCAAAGGTCTCGGGCGCGCGGGGCAAGGGCAGGGGCGGCGCGCGGAGCCGCTCGGGGCAGGGGCGCGCGTGGGCGCCAGGCCGCTGTCATTACCTGGCCAGCGTGGTTTTCCCCGAGCCCGGGAGGCCGCGCAGGAGGTAGAGGTGTTTCCTAAAGCTGTGGCGACGCGGAGGTGGCCCCCGCGCTGGCGGCGGCCGAGGAGGCGGCTGCTGCTGCTGCCGCTGGTGGAGGCTCAGCCTCCCAAACGATTCCAGAAAACTGTCCTCCATGGGGAGGGGGCTGGCGGTGAGGGCCCTGGGTTCCCTTCCTGAAGTCACGGTCTTGGCCAAAGCTGTTGTTTTTGTGACTCTCCGGCCATGTGATAGATGGAGGGGCGGGCGCTCGGAGCCCAGCCCCTCCTTCGCAGCCGCGCGAACCGCGGGAGGGGGCGTCTCTACCTGCGAGGCCCGGGTGCTGGGAGACTGACAGCCAGGGAAGCGTGGGTGACGCAGCCCCCAGCGCTCCCTCCTGCCTCCCACGGTCTTCCGCTGTCCTTCCCGAGGGAAGGGGCCCGGCCCGGGGACACAGTGGGAGGTTTTCCTGAAGTCACCGTGGAAGAAGCCCAGCCCACTGCTACAGCTCTGCCTCATCTCACTTCAGACAGGCCTAGACCTTGAAAGTAAATAGTTTCCGTTGGCGATTAAAGAATGTGACAAGCGCATGTGAGCAGTAACAGAAAAGGCCATTGTCTCCCCTACTGAGCGTGTACCAGCACCTGGCTGGTGTCCCAAGCATGGGCTGATGCACACTCCTCTAGGGTGCTGTTCCGTTTCTTAGTACCTTTATCGGCCTGCCAAACTATCCTTAGAAAGCTTTACTTAACGTTAAGTCTCTTGCTCCTTAGGTATCGGGTGGATTTAGGGGGCTGCATAGATACTTCTCTGCTGCCACATAGCAGGGAGATTGTCCTGGGACCGTTTGTAGAAAACCAAGTTCCAGTTGCAGGAGTTGGCGGCACCCATTGGTAGGCACTGGTTGTGACTCTCCAGTATTTCGCTATAGAAGCAATAGGATGAGCCTGGTTTTTGGAACGAAACAGAGTGTTCAAAATTTGCATCCTAGAAAATCCGAGATATTGATGACTTTAGCTACAATTATTGTAAAATGAAAACATTTAATGTCTGGCACTTAAGGTAAGGACACTATGAAAAAGAACTGTGGGGAAAGTCCCTCTACAACTTAGAATCTAAGTTAAAGACCAGAGATTTCCCGACCAGCGTTAGGAAGGGGAACTGCCTGGCGATCTCACTAGCTTTGGGCTCCCCCTGGGTTGGGCTGATCTCCCTGGAAATTCCCCTCCCAGCACGAAGCATGCTTCCTTGGTCCTTAGTATGTCTGTGCACGGTGACAGGAAGAGTGAGGAACAGAGAAGAGATGTTCGTCATAGCAGTAGTGACCTGTAGTGTTTACACACCCCTGATGTATGGGGGCAGTGAACCTAGGACCTCCTGCACACTGAGCACAGTCTTAGCACACCTTTTCAAACATGGTTTTGCTCGGTCTCAAAGACTACCTTGCTCACTCCAATCCCCCTCTGTCCAGTAAGGAGGCCGTGGAGCGTGGGGATGGTACAAACGGAGACTAAAACACACATTGAGGCCAGGTGCATGCCTTTAATCCCAGCACTCGGGAGACAGAGGCAGGGGGATCTCTGTGAGTTCAAGGCCAGCTTGGTCTACAGAGTTAGTTCTAGAACAGGCTCCAAAGTTACACAGAGGAACCCTGTCTCGAAAAACCAACCCTCCTCCCCCCCCCCAAAAAAAAATGAGAGCCGGGCGGTGGTGGCGCACGCCTTTAATCCCAGCACTCGGGAGGCAGAGGCAGGCGGATCTCTGTGAGTTCGAGACCAGCCTGGTCTACAAGAGCTAGCTCCAGGACAGGCTCTAAAGCTGCAGAGAAACCCTGTCTCGAAAAACCAAAAAAAAAAAAAAAAAAATGAGAGCTGAGGAGATGGCTCAATGGGCAAGAATGATTACTGTGCAAGGATGAAGGCATGAGTTCAAATCCCAAGTCCCCATGTAAAAAAGAAGGGCATGGCTGTACATGCTGAAACCCTGGTGTTGAGAGGGGAGCTCATTGCTCAATTAGCCCAGCAGCTACAGCTACAGCTTCAGCGAGAGAGCCTGTCTTAATGGAATAAGGCAGAGAGCACAAAGAAGACACCTGGTATCCTACAGGCATGTACCTGCACACCCTCGTGTGCGCACACATGCACACACACACGGGGGGGGGGGGAATGGAGAAATGGCTCAAGGGGTAAGAGCACCAGCTGGGCTTGTTGGTGATTTGCATCTCCTATTAGAGGGGTGGGGAGAGTCATGGTCCCTCACCTGTGTATTCATCTCCCTACTACCTGCTGTATGCTACCCTGTCCTGACAACATGCAACCCTGGGGAGGGGCTGGAGGACTAGTGAGAGGGCCCCCTCTGTTCAGCTGTGGGAGAGCCTTCAGCCCTGCTGGGTGAAGACTTTCTGGTGTGGCCTTTTAGAAAAGGCAGCTCTCACACCCAGCAGGGAACCACTCATCTCTGCCCTGTGAGAAAGCCCAGTGAACTCACTGGATCTCCAGAGTGAGCATTGGCTGAGTGGTGGCTCAGTTTGTTGTTAGGGTCTTTTTTTTTTTTTTTTTGGTTTTTCGAGACAGGGTTTCCCTGTAGTTTCTAGAGCCTGTTCTGGAACTAGCTCTTGTAGACCAGGCTGGCCTCGAACTCAGAGATCCGCCTGCCTCTGCCTCCCGAGTGCTGGGATTAAAGGCATGCGCCACCACCGCCCGGCTGTTGTTAGGGTCTTAAAAGGAGGGATAGATGCTGCTGGTGTCTCCCCTAGTGAAAGAACTTTAGCAACAGATCTAAGGCCCTTCTGGCCTCCATGGGCACCCAAAGGTGTGGCTTACACACGCGTGCGTGCACACACACACACACACAAAGATTAAAAAAATACAAGCCAGGTGTGGTGGCACAGGCCTTTAACCCCAGCACTCAGGAGGCAGAGCCAGGTGAATCTCTCTGAGTTCGAGGCCAGCCTGGTCTACAGAGTGAGTTTCAGGACAGCCAAGGCTACCCTGTCTCAAAAAACAAAACAAGCAAACAAAACAACAACAAAAAACCCCAAATGAACAAAAAAAAAGATGTGGAAAAACAAGAAGTACAGTGCAAAAGAGAAACCGGGCAGACAAACCCTCTGTAGGAGCCTGCTGTAGATATCCTACCTGGCCCCACCCCTACTCACTCTTTTATAAACTTAGGAGATTCCAGGGACCAGACAGTACCACGGCATGTCCAGCATGCACTTACTATTAAGCACACCCCTAGCACCATATCTTACTCTATTGCTGCCAGACACCTCCCCAGAAATAAGAACTGCATCTTCCATTTCCACAGCACCCACTGTCTGCCACAGGCACCGGACACTTGGTGTGACTGCACAAGATACCCAGAGAGGGGAGTAGTCCTAAGCCATTTTGTTAAAGCTTCTTTCTGGAAGTTAGACAGGATAAATGTGGGGAAAGGTATAGAGAGCTGCAGCATTCCAGAACCCAGCATAAGGCTTGGGGCCAGTGGCTGGTAAGATTATTAAACCATAAACATGGTCCAAACTGGTGGTCATCCCCACCATGCCCACTGCCAAATATTCTCAGTACTGCCCTTAGACACAGCTATAGTGGAGTGGCTTCTAACCTGTTCACTAGAAAGCCACACATGTTTTGCTGTAAACAAAGAACGAATTTTCCAGATGCCTATCTCCTCCCTGGCTGGTTGGCTGGCTGGCTGGCCCTCCTAATTCTGTCTCCCTCCTGCCTCTTTCCTCATCCCTCTTCTAGATGACTTAGGGAAGCTGTAGGAGGCAGGGGGAGGCTTGGGGACCGCAGGGCTAGTTTCAATTAAATTAAGCACTTTTAGTCGTAGCTAGTCGGGAGGTTGAGACAGAGCACGGAAAGTTCAGTGACTGCCTAGGGAACTTAATGAAAGTCTGTCTCCAGAACAAGACTGCGGGAAGGAACAAGGACAGACGGGGGCGCAGATCTGTGCAGCCAGGATGCTGGGTCCCGGCCGGATATGGGCTCTGTGAACAACGTTTGGTTTCCTTGGCCTTTTGGGAATTCAGAGTACAAACAGAGAGCATCAACTCTGGCTCCTGTGTGAGCCTTCCGTCTGGTAACGCACACTCCAAACTGAACAGGCGAACACTGAGGAGGCCTGGGCTACTCTGAGAAAGTGACCAGCATCCACCAAAGATGGCAGCTTCAAGGCAAGATTTAACTTCTGCTCTTCCTTAAAACCTCACTGAGAGGCCGGGCGGTGGTGGCGCACGCCTTTAATCCCAGCACTCGGGAGGCAGAGGCAGGCAGATCTCTGAGTTCGAGGCCAGCCTGGTCTACAAGAGCTAGTTCCAGGACAGGCTCTAGAAACTACAGGGAAACCCTGTCTCGAAAAACCAAAAAAAAAAAAAAACCAAAAAAAAAAAAAAAAACACCTCACTGAGGTGCAAAGGACACTACTCTAGGGTGTCTCTGGAGGCTCTGGCTGTTTTGTTGCTGTCGTCACTTTAAACAGAAGCTGGGGAGGGCTCATAGCAACCGGATTCTAGAAACTAGGCAGCAAAGGTCAAATGCTGATTGATCTGATCAAAAGTGTCCTAGGTTAGAGAGAGCCAAAAAGCACAATTCATCCAACATAACCCAAATATCCAGGGACTGGAAGGTTTGGGGTGTGGGTGGAGCTTAAGCTGGAGGTGAGTTCAAAGTCCAGTCAAGAAATAGAGCTGAAGGCTGGAGGTGTGGCTGTGCACAGAAGGCCCTGGGTCCTCCCTCTCCCCTTTCCCCACCCCAGGCTCTGAGGGCTGTGCACAGCAGGCCCTGAGACTCTCCAGCAACAGAACTCACACACACACACACACACACACACACACACACACTGCATCTAGAGGGTTATTAAGCAAATGTCTGCATGTTGGACAATGAGGATGAGGAAGTGGACAATCATATTTTTTCAAAAGTTAAGAACAACTAAATCAAAAAAGAATAAAATACTAAAAGTAACCTCTAGTTGTATGATAGGTCCCATGATCTCTAAGCAAATTCCTGGAGGGCCAGATAGTCTGAGGACTTATAAACTGTCTATTTGTTGGTTGAACTAATACAGTATAAGAACAAACATTTGGCGGTGGTGGTGCACGCCTTTAATCCCAGCACTCGGGAGGCAGGGGCAGGCGGATCTCTGTGAGTTCGAGGCCAGCCTGGTCTACAAGAGCTAGTTCCAGGACAGGCTCCAAAGCTACAGAGAAACCCTGTCTCAAAAAACCAGACCAAAAGAAAAAAAAAAACAAAAACAAACAGTGTATATTCTGAGTGGAGGAGGGGCATGGTAATGAAGCACACTATTTCTGCAGTGAGATGTACATACATAAAGACTACATGCCAAGTGAGTAAATAAGGAAGAAAATCCATGTCCTGACAGTTTAGGTCAGACTTACTGACAAGTTAATTATAATGTAATACATAACTCAAAACCAAAAAGTGGACGCTAAGGTGAAGGCCAGAATAGGAAGCTATGGCTGGATGAGGATGGTGGGGGCTCACAAACTGAGAGAAGCGGTGGCCATGGCAGTGGGTGCATTATGTGTAAACTAACACACACTTAAGCATGGCGAGGGTGGGGCCATGGAGAAGGGTCGGAGGTTTAGAGCATTTACTGCTCTTGCAAGGGCTCACAACTATCTGCAACTCCAGTTCGAGGGATCCGACGCCTCTTCAGGCTCCCACAAGCTCCTTTATGCACGTATATACACTCATGCATGCACACATAAAATAAATAAACATTTTTTTAAAGAAACAGCTAAGGTAATTATTTTATTGTATATTTCACCATTTTTAAAGATTAGATAAACAAAATGACATTTGGATTTTGGAGCCTTTTGGGATTTCATAATTCTAGAGTTGTGGCCACAGTCCAATATTTGTATACATGCTGTCATCCAAGTCTTGGAGTAATTAAAGAACTTTCTGTGCCTCATTTTCCTCTGCAAAATGAAGCTGTGACAAAGGTCTTGGCACTAGGCAGGGCAGTGTTCAAACTCTTACTGCTTGCAAATTGTCTTTCATTATTGACACAACTTATCAAGAGCAACGACTGGAGTGATTATCCATGCCAGGGCTGGTGGCCAATGAGTGCACGCTGGAAGGATCTCTGAGGGTCAGCGCTGGGCACCCGGGCTTTTCTCAGTGGTCAGGACCATCGGCAGCAGGGCAGGAAGCAGAGATCTCCCCTACATACAAGCACACATCCATCCAGACATGATGCCGCAGGAAGGAGTCTGTTCCCAGCAACTCTTTGCTACCCTAGTTACTCTTCTAGCATCTAGGACCATTGCTGTCCCTTTAGTCCACTCTCCCTGGTTCTGCCCATCTCAGCTGCTTCCTGTTCTCACTCCCTAAGGTACAGCTCTTTACAGCACAAAAGTTATTAATGATCATTACAAGAATTTATGCAAATGGGTAAGCAAGTTTCCTGGCTCAATATTTTCCTCTGCCAAGATCACATGAGTTCTATTTTGCCAGAGGGCTTTGCCCAAGGGGGTGTTGAGAGAAAGGAAATGAACCCGTGTTAAGAGACCATTCCGTCTCAGGTACTATCCTACGTACTTTGCACACTTATTTCATTTAATCCCCATTTAAAATCTCTACTAGAAAGAGATATTGTTAACTTATTTTTACACTTAAAAAAACCTGAGGCTGTGAGGAGATTAATTTTTTTCAGATCACATAGCAGGCAGCAGCCCCAGGACAGGGACACCGGAACACATTCTCGGCCTCAGCGTCTACAAAGGACTGCAGCTATCAACACATGGCAACTAGCACAGAGCATTGCAAAATAGGCAGAGACAGCCTTGGGACTTCTACAGCCCAGCCGGTTCTCCTTATACCCGCCTCTTCCTACATTTCTATCTGCCCTTTAGAACCTGTTTGTCAGTACAATATGACAAACCAAACCGGAAGGCTCTTTCTCATGTAACTGCAGTTACGCATGCTGCTACAGACCTGGGACATGCTCAGGTGAGACTGGAGTGCAGCCAGAGCGGGGTGGAGGAGTGACTTCAGAACCAAAAGAAAAAGCATGTCCTTGTCACAAAACAGTCACACGCAGCATGGAGAAGAGACTCGCAGATGGGCCACAACGCCGAGTTCACTGCACATTACCAGGACAGGTACCTCCTGTGTCATGCTAGGGCCACCTCACAGAGGTGAAGGGAAACATCCCCTAACTGCAACTCTGTCACATAAACCGCAGGGGTCGCAAGGGGCTTACTGCTTCCCCTTTAACATCAGGAACAATGTCTGCTATGACAATACCCTGGGGAACAAACTGCAAGTTTTCACCCTTTCTCCAGAGCTCTCACACTCTCTTAGCACACAGATCTTATTCTAGAAGTCTCTCCAGGTCTCCACACCCCTCCTGAGCACCCACTGCTGTCTTCCAGCAGAAGCAGGGAAAGAGGAAAACATTTCTACTGAATATACACATATTTCTTACTGAGAGGCAAACACAGATTATACTTATAAATGTTAAGATTTTCGAAAAGAGAAAACATGCCAAAACACACGTGCATTCCGTTCTTAGCACGCGCAGACATGTACACACTGGCAATCCCAGCAGATGTATTTACTTCATAATGTCAGATTCCGGGGAAAGTGTGATATATTTGTTTTAATGTCACTCTCGATGTCAAGTATAGCATATGACACAAGCGTCTACCCAGGCTAACTCTTTTCTCGGAGCATCTGCTAATATACAATGTTTAGACACAACCTACAGTCCTGATTACTAGCTCTGGTCACACATCAGTGGTGTGGGGGGATCTCTCACACACTGTGCCGCCAGAATGCTCTGAAACGCATTCTTAGTAATGAAATGGGGAGTAAATCTTAGGAGCGACAATCCAAGCTTTGCGGTAGTTCACAGAAAGATGTGTGACTGAAGAGAAGCATTGAACGTGCAATGGCACAGACATGGTTGCCATGGTAACAGCGGTTCGACCGCAATCCATCTGCGCTATTACAACCAGGCGATGTCAACACTCCTTTCCTTCTGGCCATATTGAGGTCTCTGCGATGAGAAGCACTTACAGCTCGAGGGATTTTCATTTTTACCAAGAGGCGTCTGCCTTTTCTGGAAATGATAATTGAGATACATAAATCACGATTAATTCTCATATGCAGGCATTCCTCAGATGTCAAAAGCAACATTACAAGCACAATGCCGGTCTGAACATGTTAAGCACTGCTCTCTGTGTGCGCATGAATGCCAACATGGCCTCCCCAGGGCTAAGGAGAGAATTAAGCATATGTGGATGAGCAGAGGGTGGTGCGGTAACATGACCCCAGCACATGAGAGAGGCTGGGCAGGAATATTGTTAATATTTGAGGTTAGAAAGGCCTACAGAGCAAGGCCCCATCTCCAAAACAAAAAGTAGCTTATGAAAAGGTACGACTGGTTTTAGACAGAAAACATGTGCTCGTAAGAAATGACCGTCACCCTTAAGCAATAGCTCTACATTTTATCATTAGACTTAATGTATCCTGGGGTACTTCTAGTGTTACTTACATCACTATTAATTAATTAAACAACAAAAGGATAGCGGGGGTGGCGCACGCCTTTAATCCCAGCACTCAGGAGGCAGAGGCAGGCGGATCTCTGTGAGTTCGCGGCCAGCCTGGTCTACAGAGTGAGTTCCAGGAGAACCAGGGCTGTTACACAGGGAAACTCTGTCTTTAAAAACCAAAACCAAACAAACACACACAAAACAAACAAAAACAAACAAACAAAATAAAAAACAAAAAAACAAACAACCAAAAAACAAAGCAAAACAGCTAGGTACTACTCTTAGAGTCTACTAAGTAACAGGCTAAGTTCTCCATTGGCTCCCTGTATAACGTGAGCAATCCTAAGAACAGGGATGTCTTCCCACTGAGGACCAAAAGACCACACCATTGATAAGATACCTTAAATCAATCAAATATGAATCTAACCTAACTTAGGACTGGACACAGAATATATGTAATGAATGATAGACTCTTCTAAAATGGCCACTTCATGCACGCCTTTAATCCCAGCACTCAGGAGGCAGAGGCAGGCGGATCTTTGTGAGTTCAAGGCCAGCCTGGTCTACAAAAGCTAGTTCCAGGACAGGCTCCAAAGCTACAGAGAAACCCTGTCTCAAAAAAACCAACCAACCAACCAAACAAACAAACAAACAAATAAAATAGCCACTTCAGAATGTACAGCCTTCAATACACTTAGAGAAGTAAATGTGTTTCTCTTAGGACTATTTGAAATAAAGTGTGCACGTACATACACATATTCATTTTATATTTTTTTCTTTCCTTTTTTTCAAGATAGGATTTTTTTCTGTGTAGCTTTGACTGCCCTGGAACTTGCTCTGTAGACCAGGCTGGCCTCAAGCTCACCAAGATAGACCTCCTCTGCCTCCCGAGTGCTGGAGTTACAGGCATGTGCCTCCACCGCCCTGCTCTTTCTCTAATTTTCATAAAGCAATCCTCCCAATTTATTTTTACAGAAATGTTGTCCAGGGGTGGGAAGATGGCGCAGCAGTTATGAACACACACGGCCCTTGCAGATCTCCTGAGTTTGGTTCTCAGCACCCACCTCAGGCAGTTCACATTTGCCTACAATCCCAACTCCAGGGAGATCTGACACCTCCAGTCTCTGCAGCCACCCACGTACATGTGCACATACACATAGTTAAAGATAACAGAATTAACTACTTTGAAAATAAATCTCTGAAACCTGAACATATACCTCTACTGGCGTCTTCCATGGCAAAGGTGTTATCTTGACTGTCTTCCAGTCAAAGGGCATCACGTGGTCATCAGGTAACAAGGATTCTGTGGGCAAGAGAAGGCAGAGGACAAAACTCATCCCAAAGTCAGAGTCTCTATGAATATAAAATGTTGCAAACCTGCCATCTGAATTCCTGTGCTTAAGAGTCTAATTTTGAAGGTTTCTCAGAAATGGTTAAGCAGGGCTTTGTTTCAGACCTCAGATAGTGAACAGTATTCAGACTCATTGAAAATCCTCATTGTGTTTGTCTATAAATGCCATCAGCCCAGATTTTACACACATACACACACACACACACACACACAGAGAGAGAGAGAGAGAGAGAGAGAGAGAGAAAGAGAGAGAGAGAGAGAGAGAGAGAGAGAGAGCTGTAAGTGTCACAGGCACAAAACTTAATCTTGCTTTCCTGTGATACATACAAAACATATAACTATAGACTATATTCAGTCTCCTGAAAATTGCTCCTTCCACATGAGAGTGTCTGAGGAATATTCTGCACATTTAAGAAGTTCATAAACAGGCAGGCAGTGGTGGCACACGCCTTTAATCCAGCACTTGGAAGCTAGAGGCAGGTAGCTCTCTGTGAGTTTGAGGCCACTCCACAGAGAGAGTTCCAGGACAGCCAGGGCTACACAGAGAAATCCTGTCTCAAAAAACCAAAGTAAATAAATAAAAAAGTTCATAAACAACTCCAACCATTAACACAACTGTAAGATCCACTGGTTTTACTAAACCACGAGCAGGATCTGACCTGTATTCACACAGCCCTATGTCACACTTTCTGTTTCCACGTAGCCATCACACAAGCCTGCATCCCCATGCTACGACTCATGTGAGCCCCAGACACCAAGCCTCTTGTCCAATCTAGCCAAAAAAGTGGCCTCACAGCCTGCACTTGGTTCCACTTTCCCTTTCTGAGCACAGCCATTTCTAAATGGAAAGGGCTATCCTCCTCGTTCTCCTCCAGCACAGCCCTGCTCCTTGAGCTGCTTGTGAGTCACCTTCTCTTTCTTTTCTCTTTTTTAGAGACAGAACTTCTACTGCAGCCCTGACTGACCTGGAACTCTCTATGTAGACTGGACTGGCCTCGAACTCAGAGATCCACACTGCCTTTGCCTCCCAAGTGCACAGGTGTAATTAATTTTTATATTGAAGGAACAAAGAGAACCAGAATCCATTCTCTTCTTTTTATTTATAATAATTTATTTCATGTGCACCCGTGTTTTGCCTGTGTGAAGGTGCCAGATCCCCTGAAACTGGAATTATAAGAGGTTATGAGCTACCATGTGGGTGCTGGGAATTGAACTTGGGTTCTCTGGAAGAGCAGCCAGTACTCTTTTGTTTGTTTTATTTTTCGAGACAGGGTTTCTCTGTAGCTTTGGAGCCTGTCCTGGAACTAGCTCTTGTGGACCAGGCTGGCCTTGAACTCACAGAAATCTGCCTGCCTCTGCTGGGATTAAAGGTATGTGTCACCACTGCCCGGCAAGTACTCTTAACCTGTGAGCCATCTCTCCAGCCCCTGGGAGTGAAGTTGAGCAGTGCTAAGAGAGAGTACTTCCAGAGGTCCTGAGTTCAGTTTCCAGCAACCACATGGTGGCTCACAACCATCTGTAATGATGCTTCTTCTGGCATGTGTAGACATAATAATAAAAAAACCTTCCCTCACGGACTATTCATAAGCCTGTCTTTATATTATCTACTTGCAGTGATTTAATTTGTATTATTCTTCTTTCCTCATTTACAAACAAGGCAAGCTATTTATGAATAAGATAGTTTCTTTGAAAATTCCAGAAGTTTAATTAATGAATATTTGATTATTTTAATGATAAAGATGACACTATGTGTTTAAGAGAGGAAGAAGTTTAAGATCTTTTCACTAATCATACTGATCTGAGGCAAGAGTGTTGCCAAGAGTTTTTAGTTAGGGGCTCCTCTGATATGCTAATAACATCTATAGAGTTTCTCTCAGAAAAGGAATATAAAATGAGACAAACATTTTGCTTATGATTTCAGAGAAGACCTTAGATCAAGATTCCTGTCTTAAACACCAATTATCAAAAGTTAAAATTAATAATAATAAGAATAAACAATTGTATTTTATTTTAAAGTTTGTGCAGGTGTCTTGTTGGACATCTAGGAGCACGGCCAAGGGCATCAAGTAATTAGATGTACTAATTCAGAGATCGTAAGTATGTAGTCAGAAGATCGAGAGTTATACTTGGTTTGCTGTGGGATCTATTCAGTTATGGGCCTGAGCTTCTGAGACAGAGTCTGTCTGGAACATGGGAACCTAAAGGAAAGCAGGAAAGGGGTTGATAAGCCCTGAGACAGTGAAGCACCGAGAGCCCCTGCTAAGTTCATCTCCTCAGGAAGCCCCAGGAGACCCGCAGGGAAGAGAACACTGGCTTCCTGATTTCTCAGAGCTCTGTACTCAAGGAAGTAATAGATAATGGCAAACCTCTCTTCAGATCACTCTAGAACCTTCTCAGAAAAACTTTAACAAAGTCAATGATTTCGGCAGGTTTGCATCCCTTCATCTTTACAGCTCCTTCATTCTCGGTGTCATATCTGAGTCCCAGGACTGACAGGAGGTCACATGGCAAAGAAGGAACATGTACAAAATAGAAAGACAGACAGACATTTTTAAAAATGTGTGTGAGGGGGCTAGAGAGACATCTTGGTGGTTAAGAGGACCCAGGTTCAATTCCCAGCACCCACATGACAGCTCACAGCTGTATGTAACTCCAGTCCCAGAAATCTGATGTCCTCTTCTGGCCTCTGTGGGCACCAGGCACGCACATGGTGCACAGACATACATGGAGGCAAAACACTCATACACATAAACTAAACAAACAACAAAAACATGTGTATGTATATTACGTCTATGCCTGGTACTCACGGAGGCCAGAAGAGGGCATCAGCTTTCTTGGAACTGGAATAGTAGACGGCTGTGAGTTACATGGATGTTGGGAACCAAACCTGGGTCCACGGCAAGAGCAGCCAGTGCTTTTAACTGCTGTGCCCTCTCTGCAGCAGGGAAACTCAGGCATTTACAAAGACTGGATGCAGGCAAGGGATGGCAGCTTGATAGGTCGAGTAGTGTTCACTATGGGTTTTCACTTTCACTGCTGTAGTGATTCATAAGGTCGATACTACATGACCTTATGAATAACACAGGAAAGAGCCCACGACACAAAGTATTTATGTATATTAAACTGGACTTTTAGCTCTTTGTTTTGCTTTTGCTTTTTTGGGGCGAGGGGCAGGATTTCTCTGGCTTTCTTGGAATTCTCTTTGCAGACAGGTTGGCCTCAAACTCAGAGACCTGCCTGCTTCTGCCTCCTGAGTGCTGGGATGAAAGGTGTGTGCCACCATGCCGGGCTTTGACTTTTATTTTTCATAAATAAAAACGATTTACCTATTGGAACTCCAGAGGATCCAAAATGTTTGACTGGGTGAAAGGCAAGCTCTTGCGATAATGGCCCATAGCACTGATGATTCCTGCTTATTAAATCCTGGCGGTCCTCAGCTGGTAAGCACCGCACTGGCTCCCGGCCTTCCTGTGTCTTCAGCTCTTCATCCAGCTTCTCATTTAAAAACCGAGTATCAGAGGAAATCCTCAAAGAGCAAAGAGCAGCAGCCTGGCCACTTAGAATGTCTGAGGGAATAAACCTTCCGTCTGTTAGGATCCTCCCCATGCTTTTCTGAGATTTGAAAGTCAAAAGTGCTCTTCTGTTGTTAGAAGATAGTATGCAAAAACTAGACAGATAATGCAGCATGAGAGAAGGGACAGGATTTTTATAAAAATACACAGCACACCCTATCCTGTTAAATGACAGGCGATAAGAACAAGATTGCTGGACAATACTTCGAGGAGAATCATGAAGGGTATCAAGATAAAACCATGGCAGATGACAGTCAGTGATCATTTTTTCGTTTGTCTCATCTTTATTGATCATTTTGGAAATATCTTCCTCTGCCAAAAATGTGTTCAACTCATGATTTTCTGTCAAGAGGTCACATTTCTCCTTTGCTTCAGGGTTGACAGGTAGCAAATTGCAAATCCTCCTTGGCACCCCTTGTGGACCCCTTGCTGATTCTAAGGGACGCTCCGGGGAGACCGGATGGGGGACACGGGTGCTGAAGGTATTTGTTTCTGGGTTTCTGGGTAAATCTACCGTTTCAGCTTTAGGTGACAGATCTCCAAGTTGCTTCTCCATTGGTATTTCTGGGCAGTTTCCTGAGACTGCTGCTCCTTCAGAAGTGGAAATCAATTGAATCAGGTGATTCTCACTCTCAGGACAGGTCAGTCTCTGAGATCTGTTTTTCTTGGGTCTCTGTTCATACACGAACTCATGAGGTCCTTTGGGCCAACTGCCCAAATATGGCTGATTCTTGGACCTTATCTGTAATTCTTCATCAGACAAACTAGCTGTAAAAAAAGCCCAGCAATTGCTTTCAACTCCTTGTTCTGTTTGTAAAACTTCCTCTGACGTTCTGGTTCCACCGTGCTCATCCAGGTGACTTTTATCCATCATCTCCGTCTTCTGCATAAATGAACATGGGGTTTTAGCAAATATGTCCTGCATGTCTAAGGCTGACTTATGTCTATTGCTCATATGCATTTCCACCCTCATGCCCGAGCAGCCATCCCTCCCCACACAAGAAAGATGGTGAGTGCTTGTGTGACAAGAAGCAGAACTTCTGCTTGGTACTGATGGTAAGGTTAGAACCAGGTCCTCCTCCTCCTCAGGGAAGCAGTTCTTAGGTGTGCGGTCCAACTCAACCGTAGACACACCATTTTGGGAATTGTTTGAGATCGCTATGTCTTGCCAGCTTTGCTCTTCGTTGCTATTTATACGATCTGCTTCATTCTGTAGACTGCCAGCAAAAGGGTGCCCTGGTTCTCTCTCTGTCTCTTCAAAACCTTCCCCTTCACTCTGAGATTTACCAATACTTCCTGGTGCAGGGTAACCTAAGGTTGCAAGTGAGTTCTCACTAAAACTGTTGTTCCTTTTCTTGCCTTTTCTGTTTCTCTTCTGTTTGGGTTTATCAAGCCTGTACCCACTTTTCTTCAAAACTCTTCCTCTGAAATATAAAGAACAAACAAAATGCGTAACGTTTTCATGTAATATTAGCAAACTCTAAACTATGACTGTGCAAAACTACTTAGTACAAGAGTACCTGCGTACTTTGTACTGATTTACAATCACTTGTTTTTCTTGTTCACGTATGATTGAGCTTACTGTCGAGAAGGGTAACAGAAATTGTGGTTGGATAAAGAAAAGAGTTGGACATACAATTAATATGGGCCTTTTAGCCACAGGCCCTAGCAACAGGCTATGGATCTGCCCAGTTCTTTTGCATCAGGAAGTTAATCTTGCAAGTCATTTCCATGTTGTAGATCCTCTGGCATGTCTCAAAGTTCTCCCGCTGGTGGTGGCGGCAAGGCTTCTTACAGTAGTGTCATCACGTCATGACTTCAGTATGCCCATCGGTGTTGAGGATGCTGTCCAGGATCCCATATGCACCTTCCATGTTCTCCTCCTGAACCAGCACAGTCCTGACAGTGAACTTCAGAAGTTTAGCTGTGGCCTTGTATTCCAATCTTCATTCTTCAGGACCTATAGACTTCAGCTGCAGCACTCCTTATAATCACTTCTCCTGACATCTCAAAATCTGCTGCACTAAATATTAGCACACACTTACTGCATAAGCCAACAACTTTATGAAAACCTAATATTTATATTGAAGATGTTCTGTGCGTATAGAATAAATATCAAATTTGGTGATATTTTACATTTTAAAGGAATTGATGATTTTATTATAATCCTGTTTAGAGCCTAGCAACCGTTTTCTCATAATGAAACATTTTATAATGCTTTAGGTTTGAAAGATAAGAAGTGGCTGGAATAGCCTCAGTATGGCAGTGGTCTTAATGACTAGGTTATTTAGACAAAAAGATGGACAATTTAGCTGCCCCCATCACATTTTATGCAGTACTTACTAATGAGCACCTGAGTCCAGGTTTGGTGATGCATTTGGAATTGTCTGGCTAGTAGTGACCCTAAGCCAGAGGTTATGCCACTACTTTGTGAGGTGTTGGAAATGTGGGAAGGCATTTGTGGTGGTCACAGTGACTGGCAATGTGTGACAACACATGGCACTGAAGCCAATATGCTAACCATCCTATGATGCACACTGATGAGACACCTACCCAGAGAGAGAGAGAGAGAGAGAGAGAGAGAGAGAGGAATCTAGGTGAGGAAGATATGCCAGAGGACATGGAGAAGAAACAGGAAGTGCAAGATGGAAGAGAGGTAAAAAGGAGGCAAAATATAGATTAATATAAGTGGGTTGATTTACGTTATAAAAGGTAGTGAGGGGCTGGAGAGATAGCTCAGAGGTTAAGAGCATTGACTGCTCTTCCAGAGGTTGAGTTCAATTCCTAGAAACCATATGGTGGTTCATAACCATCTACAAGGAGATCCAATGCCTTCTTGTGAAGTGCAGGCAAACATACAGGCAGAACACTGTATATATGCTAAATAATGATAAATAAATAAATCTTTTTAAAAACAAAGGACAAGCCTAAGCTATAGGCCAAGCTTTCATAGTTAACAATAAGTCTTGTGTCACTTTTTGTGAGTGAGTGGCCCAAAGGAAAATCCATCTGCACATAACTCTGCATAAGTGAAGAAAATACTTGACGCGCTGCGCACGCCTACCCTGTGGCCCCTGAGCTGCATGCATCTCAGAACAGTTATTAATGTAGCCCACCACAAAACTGCAAGCTTACTCCAACCAGTGTCAGATTTTTGGGTGTGTGTGATTTTTTTTCCCTGTAACTCAGCTGCACCGTTCTCAACTGTAAACTTTATAGATGGTATCATGTCTCTTGTCCAGAGGGTAACACTCCTGAAAGATGATGCTAAGGACAGAATTTGGTCCTTTTCATTGGTTTAGTCAACTTTCTACTTTGTCACATAAAAGGCTAGTTTCCCCCTTCCACAGTGAATGAGCAGAGTCAGACACAAGGTACCGATGAAAGCCCAGAAAACCAACTAGGAGAGCAAGAGAGATAGGTGCGGGCACTGAAGAGATGGCTTGCTGGTTAAGAGCACTGCTCTCACAGAGGATCTGGGTTTGGTTTCCAGCACCACATGGTGTCTCACAACCTACTGCAACTCCATTTCAGCGGATCAAATGCCCTCTTCTGGCCTCTGAAGGCAGCAGGCACGCATGTAATTCATATACTTGGACACGGGAAATATACACACATAAATTAATCAAAGTCAGGAGGTGGAGGCACACGCTTTTAATACTAGCACTCAGGAGACAGAAGCAGGAGGATCTCTGAGTTTGAGGCCAGCTTGGTCTACAAATTCCAGGACAGTCAGGGCTAAACAGAGAAACCCTGTCTCAAAAAACCAAATAAATAAATAAACAGAGAGGAAGAGAAGGAGAGAAGGGGGGATGAAAACACCAAGGATAGAGCGATAGAAAAATAAGGAGATAAGCAAAGAGAAAAATGGAAGGACAAAAAGATGTGGAGACAAAGGCAACAGTCACTCAGCTGTCTCCAGACTGGGCACTACTAGTTAAGTAGCCCCCCCCCCACACACACACACAGCGTGTATATACACGTATGTGTATGTGCAGGTGCACTTGCCTGTGAGTGCTCAGAGGCCAGAGGTCAGTGTTTGGTGTCCTATCACTTACCACCCAAGGTTTTGGACAAGGTCTCTCATTAGACTAAAGCTCCCTGATTTGGCTGGACTGGTTGTCCAGCAAGCTCCCAGGATTCACCTGTCTCTGCCTCCCCAATACTGGGGTTATAGGTACACTGCTGTCTGGCTTTCTGCTTCCTTATACAGGTGCAGGGGACCCAACCTCAGGTCCTCGTGATTATACACCAAGTACCTTACCCACTAAGCCATCCCACCACCCCAACCAATATGCTCTGTAAATCTCCTCTGGCCCCTAATCAGTATTCTGTGCTGCTAACTTTTCAGAGATAGGACATATGAACACCTTGTGTTCATTACACCTAGTTGCTGATGCCCTTGCTCATGTATTCCCACGTGTTGGCTTAGAAATAACGGGAAGGGCAGGTAGTGGTGGCGCACACCTTTAATCCTAGCAGTTGAAAGGCAGAGGCAGGCGGATCTCTGTGAGTTTGAGGCCAGCATGGTCTACAAAGCGAGTTCCAGGGCAGTCAGGACTACACAGAGAAACTGTCTCAAAAAAATGAACAAAACAAGAAGAAGAAGAAGAAGAAGAAGAAGAAGAAGAAGAAGAAGAAGAAGAAGAAGAAGAAGAAGAAGAAGGAAGAGAGAGAGAGAGAGAGAGAGAAAGAGAGAGAGAGAGAGAGAGAGAGAGAGAGAGAGAGAGAACAGGAAGGGAGGCTAATGTACCTAGAAGCAGCTGTTGAAGACATTGCATAAAGGATGCCATCTTTGGTAACATTCGTGGTCAATTCTGTGAACTGTAATCATACAATGAAATTCTAGCTGAGTTCAAAGTATAATACTAGTTATTAAATCCATACCTGATCTGTCCTACAGCTATGTAGTCTTGTCTTGCTCTGAATTTGATTTTCCTGCCTTAGCCTCTCAAATGTTGCCATTACGGATATGTGCCATCATGACCTGCTGTTGCTGCTGCTGCTGCTGATTTTGACTTCCTGGGTCTCACTGTGTGGTCCTGGACGGCCCACAACTCACTTTGCAGTCCAAGATACCCTTGATCTTACGGAGATCTACCATCTTTTGCCTCCTGAGTGCTGGGATTAAAGGCACACTTAGCTATTATCATTTTGCTGGCTAGTTTTAAATTTGTTTGACACAAGCTAGAGTCATCTGAGGGGAGGAAACTTTAAGAAAATACCTCTGTCTTAGAGTTTCTTTTTTTCCTTTTTTAGTTTTTTGAGACAGGGTTTCTCTGTAGCTTTGGAGCCTGTCCTGGAACTAGCTCTTGTAGACCAGGCTGGCCTCAAACTCACAGATCCTCCTGCCTCTGCCTCTGCCTCCCAAGTGTGCTACCACTGCCCGGCTTTTAGTTAGTTTCTATTGCTGCGAAGAGGCACTATGACTACTGCAACTCTTATTTTTAAAAAATTTATTTAAATTCATCTTATGTGCATTGGCGTGGAGGTGTCAGATTCCCCGGAACTGGACAGTTGCGAACTGCCATGCGGGTGCTGGGAATTGAACCCAGGTCCTCTGGAAAAGCAGCCAGTGCTCTTAACTGCTGAGATATCTCTCTAGCCCTGACTATGGCAACTATTATAAAGGAAAACATTTAATTGAGGAGATCACTTACAGTTTAGAGGTTCAGTCCACTATCATCAGGGCAGGGAGCACGGCAGCATGCCCCACCTACTTTAACAAAGCAACACCTCCTAATGGTGCCACTCCTGAGTTTATGGGGGCCAATTACATTCAAACTACCTCAGCCTCCATTAGATCCAGCTGTGGGCAAGCTTGCAGGGCATTTTCTTAATTGATGGTTGATGGTGGAGGACCAAGTACATTGTAGCTGGTGCCATCTCTGGGATGGTGGGTCCTGGGTTCTATAAGAAAGCAGGCTGAACAAGCTAGGAGGAAGCAAGCTGGTAAGCAGACCCCCTCCATGGCCTCTGCATCAGCTCCTGTCTCTAGGTTCCTGCCCCACTTGAGTCCTAGTCTTGACTTCCTTCAGCGATAAACAGTGATATGGAAGTGAGCCAAACAAGAAACCCTGTCCTCCCCAAGTCCCTTGACCATGGTGTTTTATCACAGCAATAGTAATCCCAGCTAGAATATGAAAATAGTAGCTGTGGGTGTGGGCGGTGGTAGGAATGCATGCTCCATTCACAGGGGCCTGCATAGGTTTCCTTCTGCATAACCTGAGGACGTGACTGGTGACACTATCCCAGCATGCCTGTGGAGAAATGACCACAGGGGTCAGGAAAGGAGGAGGCTGCTCTACAACAAGCAAACAAAACCCAATTCTAAATCTGGAACATTGGGCCACTTATTAAAGCATTTTACTAGGAGGTTATCAAAGGGGTCTGT
Source organism: Arvicola amphibius (assembly GCF_903992535.2). Taxonomy (NCBI): domain Eukaryota; kingdom Metazoa; phylum Chordata; class Mammalia; order Rodentia; family Cricetidae; genus Arvicola; species Arvicola amphibius. The sequence continues at coordinate 106,166,001 of NC_052056.1, read as the reverse complement.
AAGAATTGAATTTGGATGAACACAGAATCCAGTGCAAGGTATGTGAAGATGAAAAAAAAATGTAACAGAGACATGTATCAGTTCTTCATAGATGATACTTTCGAGACAGTCACAATGTTTGTTCTGTGGCCCAGGCTAGCCTGGAATTCTCAGCAAAAATTCTTGCCTCAGCATCCCAGGTGCTAGGTGTAGAGGTACAAGCTGCCACTCCCCGAATCCACCGATGCGCTTCAGAGTTACTGTCCTTTTTCTAGTGAATCAGGCCTTCTAGAAAACATGCATCAACCAGCAACCTTGTGAGGCTACTGTGAGGGAAGAGATGTGGTGGCGGTGGTGGTAACTTCCGCCGGGATGCATTCGCCTCTGATGTAGCTGATTAGTAGACGCATTCTCATCAGGAACATGGATCTATCCAGTGTGAGAGGCTCATCAGAGCTGCGTCAAGGCTTGTTAAACCTGCTGACTCACTTAGGATGAATGGCCCTGTTAGCAAAGAAAAGCATCACTAAGCAAAAGTGAGTCATAAGCAGGAAGTCGGGAGAGCTGAAGGCATGGACTGGAGCCTTGAAAGGAAGGAAGAAACAAGAAATAAGCAAGGTAAACACATCTGTGATGAGTAAGACTAGATGATGGCTCAGAACCCAAGCTCGTGGGCAGGAGCACAATGTACTTCTCAAGAACTAGGAGGGGTGTGTCTCAGAGGCGAGCTAACCTGACCAAGGGAACCTGAGCAGAATACGAAGGTAAGAGAGCATTACAGATGAAGCCCAAAATGACTGCGGAGAAAAGCAGGGAAAGCGAGAATAGAGAACGAGCATACGTAATGATTCCATGGGAAAAAAAAGCAAATGGGGAGAAGGCGTGCCTGTCTTCTCCCTAGTCTCCTACTGCAGAACCCTATACACCCGCATCTCCGCATCTCCAGTGTGTGCACTCCTTCCAGTCAGAGATCAAAGCACATGCAGATAGGAAAAATCCTCACAGTTCTATGGAATGTCTACAGTTGGGATAGCCCAGGTCAGCCTGGACACTGGCACAGTAATCTGCTAGCAGGCAAGACCACATGTAAACATGTCTCCTTTATAAAACTGGGCTAATGTTTCCTTCTTGTGGAATGGTTACACAGATTTATTAATGTAGGTGCTCTTAAATGGCATCCATTTAACTGATAGGACAGATGACTGAATCATTCCTCTTTTTCTGTATGACACAGTTACCAATGGCACACCGAATGTTCCCAGCTAGATGGCTGCTTTCTGTTAAAACTTTATCTTTCAGCTCCTAGTGTTTAGAACTGTGTGCTTACAAGTAGTCAGTGAGTTTACCCCCAAATCTGTTCACACCAGTGTGCTGTCAGGACAAAGATGCGGCTTATCTTACTAAAGATGAGGTCCTAAAGCAATGTTTAAACTAGCTGTGGACAGGATCACTATAAAACCTGTTTTTATGTTCTCCTACTGCCTTGAAAATGTCTGTGGGCTCATCAATATAAACTAGAGATTCATGGCAACGCACTGCAGGCAAGCATGGCTGAAAACATAAAAAGCGGATGCAACAGAATCTCACGCAGGAGAAGAATGGAGTCAGTATTTTTTCTCTTATCACTTTTAACTCTGCTTGTAAAGGACAAGGCTTTTCACGAGGGAAAGAAATCAACTGAGTTTCTGCCAATAAAATGAGGCTGTTTTGCCTTAGGGGGGAAAAGATCAGTGAAAAGAGACCTGCGAATGTGGCCTGTCCTTTGCCTGGCATTCATATCAAATGTTTACAGTAATTCTGACATCATTTCATAAGAATTTCTCACTATGTTGCTTTTCCTACGGTGATTGGGACCTAAGCCAGAGCCGCATACATGTCAATCAAGTGCTGATCAATATCAGCATCCCTGAATCCTTATGTCAGTTGTTTTCAGTGAACTAAGTGGAAAGGAAGGAAACAATGTTACTCTGGGGGATGACATACGTGTCTGAGTACACATGTCTAAAACTCTGTAGATAAATCAACAGCATTACTAATTAAGTTTGGCAAATGTTATAGGATATAAAACCAACATTCAAGGAAACCATATAGCATAGTAACAAACTCCAAAATGCCATCCCGCCACAATAGCAATTGGTGAGGACTGTCGGGATCAACTGCTTCAGGATTCTGACAAGTCACAGCTCTGCAAGAACTGGTAGTTAACCAAGAAAAACCCAGAACATCTCAGTAAGAGAGCTTTGTGTTGTTTCTAACTCACTGCAGCCCCATCTAATGCTGCCCATATTGGCTCTGGTCCAAGAACAACAGAGTGCATCTCAGTGCAAGCACAAGAGGCAGCACAAAGACCTTACTCTCAATCATTATGGCTGCCTCAACCTCTCTGGGTCCACCCATTGCCTCCTTTTGCTGTTATTTTGAGATACAGTCTCACTGAGTTGCCTCGGCTGGCCTAGAACTATGTAGACCAGGCTGACTTGGAACTTTTAGAGATCTGCCTGCCTCTGCCTCCCAAGCCTGGGATTAAAGGAGTGTGACACATGGCTGGTTTGCTTCCATTAGGACTAACCTTAAAATCTCCCAAGAGAATAGAGCAAAAGAGGCATAAGATGAACACATTATAAGGCACGTGAATTGGGCAACATATACAGAACTAGGCACAACAGTGGAGAAGACAGTTGACAAGTCATAAAGCCTATAAAGAAGGGTAGGGATGAGGGCTGGAGAAGTCCCTGGGTATTTTTGGGAATGTGGAAGGCCAAAGCTATGGTAGTGTCTATGCAGAAATGACTGACCTATGTTCCATTCCCACTCCTGGTCAACAGACTGCTCAAGCAGGAAGCAAACACTGGGGCAGAGTTGCAAAGAGCCTATGTGTGGATGCTGGGAAGCATGGAACAGGGCCTAGCAGCACAGGTGGCATTTGACTTGTCATAGCTGTTGTCTGAATAACTAGCTGGGGATACAGTTCAGTGGCAAATGCCCAGAATCAATCTACAGGCTAACCTTGTAACCCTAGGACTATGAAGCAGAAGCTGAAGGACCAGGGATTTGGGGTCATCTTCAGCTACACAGCAAGTTAATGGCCAGTCTGGGACATGCGAGACTCTACTTCAAAATAAATAGCTAGACCTTTCCAAACAAGATTCAGAAGCACCCTATTCTCAAGCTATAAAAAAATGCACAAAATTCAATGGCCCCAAAACTATAATGTCGCTTATGCTTAAATTTTTGTTATTTCTTAGGCCCACCATTGGTGCAAAAGAAAGCAATGGTAGAAAGAAAATGCATCTTAATTTTCTATTTATTTACTTATAAATCCAAACTTATGCAAGCTTTCTGACTGTATTCACACCTATTTGTCCTTTCCCTTTCACTCCTGCCAAACCCTTTCTTCCAGACACCTTCCTCCCCCTCCCTTCTTTTTGTGTTCCACTGTTTTATTACAGTTTTATGCATGAGCATGGGGGATTATTCACTTGAATAAGGACAGCTTACCAATGATCACGGCTCTTGTCATCCTTATTTTAACATTAAAAAGTTAACATAAAACTTAGCCATCTGATAGACAATAGTTTTATCCACTGAGAACTTGCTGATATTTCTAGGTATTTTTGATAAATGTGAGTCTGTCTATCTTCCGTGTGCTATCACTTTATAAATGCATCACCAATACTGTACTATAAAGAGTTCTACCTTCGATTGCCTTCAGGCCATGGGAGATACTTCCTGGCTGTTTCCAGTAGCTCTGTGTAGGTTTTGTTAGTCTATTTGCTCTCAGTGCTTTTATATCATTGACGGGTGTGGATAACATGGCAACCACTGCCGCTTAACAAAGTCCCAGCATTTTGACATTGTGGGTCACAATTCTCCAACCACCTTTTTATTTTCATTTTTAATGATTCTCACTACATTATAGGAGTTTCCTTATGCCTTTTTGTTCGGGAAATGTTGTGTGGGCTTTGGTAAAGGATGTAAATGGCAGGCTCCTTAAACCAATACGTCTTTGGAAAAATTCTCTGCCACTCTGTAACCATATAGAATGATATTCCTGCTTACTCCTCACACAAGAAACCCCGTTATGCCCCCCTGATTACACCAAGGATAGAGAAGTTAAAGATTTACTACCTGAACACACCTGGTTCCAGGGATGAAAAATATATAATCAAGAGAAACAATGGACCCAGATCCATTGCAAAACCTTAACAAGACAAGGAGGGACAATCCTTCAAAAATCATGCTTCATAGAAAAATCTGTCAGATATGCTAGGCCTGTAGGCCAAAGATGTATGCCCCAGCATTGCAGAAGAACGTTGGGTGATTGTCCAGATAGCCATCTGCTTTTGCAGTTTCTCACATTTTTTTGGAAGTTGCTAGCTTGCACGGGGAGGGGTGCTGTTTACCGGTTTGCTTCCCATGGCTTACTTAGTCTACTTCTTATAGAACCCAGAACCACCAGCCCAGGGATGGCACCAACCAATACTTACAGCTGGATCTTATGAGGTATTTTCTCAGTTGAGGTTCCCTATCCTTGCAGATAATTCTAGCTTGGTCAAATTAGCGTAAGATTAGCCAGTATAGTGGGGAAAAGCCGTGAATTCATTGGCACAGGAAAAGACTTTCTGAACAGAACACCATTAGCACTGGTACTAAGTTCAGCAAGTAATAAATGGGACTTCATGAAACTGAAAAGCTTCTGCAAAGCAAAGAACCATTCAGATAAAGCATCAGGAATGAAAATGAATGGAAAAGACTTCTATCAACTACACATCTGACTGAAGGCTAATATCTAATATATATATATATATATATGTATATATATGTATGTATACATATTACATAGATATATAATATATATTATATTATATAAACACAAAAAACCCAAGAAGATACCAAGAAAACAACCCAATTAAAAATGGGGTACAGATCTAAACAGAATTCTCAAAAGAAAAACCTCAAATGGCTGAGAAACACTTAAGGAAATGTTCAACAGCTTTAGTCATCAGAGCAATGCAAATCAAAATTGTTTTGGGATTTCATACCTGACAGAATGGCTAAGACAAATAAGAGAAAAAACAGCTTATGGTGGTGAGGATGTGGAATAAGGGTAACACTCCTTCATTGCTGGAGGGAGTGCAAACTTGCAGAGCCACTATGGAAATCAGTGGTGTGGCTCCTCAACTAGATGATGCTGCAAGCAGGATCCCTCAAGATCCTGCTACACCATTCTTGGGCATATACCCAAAGGATGCTCCATCCTACCAGAGACACTTGCTGCCGTGTCTCTACCAGAACCACATCCACTGCTGCTCTATTCCCAACAGTCAAAACTGGAAACAACCTAGGTGTCCCTCAACAGAAGACTGGGTAAAGAAAATGTGGTACATTTACACAACAGAGGGTTACTCAGCTGTTAAAAACATGAAATCATGAAATTCACAGGTATATAGATAGAACTAGAAAAAAAATCATCCTGAGTGAGGTAACCCAGACCTGGAAAGATAAGACCTTTGCCCCACTGTTCCTTATTATTTAGACTGTTGGTATGTAACTTACGTACAGGTTGTGTGTTTAAAAACACGGCAGGCCCACCAGCTCTTCTACAGCATGCTCCTGGGGCGCTGTCACCTCTGCTCACGTCAGTCACAGCTGACTGAGTTCTTCCAGCCCAAGCAATGCTCAGATGAAGCATCTCCCATCTGCAGAAGCTGCTCAGCACATTTTTCTCTCCTCTCATGGCACAGATGGAGCAACACAGCTTTAAGCCATGCTTCAGAATACATCTGGCTTTTGTTTTTTAGCAGGGTCTCTCTGTGTAACAGCCCTGGCTGTCCTGGAACTCATGCTGTAGACCAGGCTGGGCTTGAGTTCAGAGATCTGCCTGCCTCTGCCTCCAGAGTGCTGGAATTAAAGGCGTGCGCCACCACCATCCGGCCATAGATCTGGTTTTATTTTCTTTTCCTGTTCACAGATTTCACTGTTTATTTCATAGGAAGACCCTAGCACATATATAGCTGGGGAGTGATCTTAAAACTGAATTTTGTGATGGCCCAGCTGACTTCTTTGACCTTATCAGCAGCTTTATGTATCCTCTAAGTCCAAAAGGTTGAAGTCACTGGCCCTAGAATCAGTGCCATTTTTCTGTAGTTTTTCCCCAGAGGTGGTCCACACGTTTCCTTGCTGTCCTGTCCTCCAGCTTTGGCTTCTGCTTGTCTCTATGTACTTTACTAAGCTACACACGCGGAGCTGTGGGGTCTGCTGGTGATGGTGTTATTTTTTTAGTACTGGAGATTGCCCCTAGGGCTGCTGAGCTAAACACACAGCAGGCTGACTTCCAATTGTATAAGAAACTAAAAGTATCCATGTGAATAACATGTTTATGGCTTTAGCCTTCCCTGGATTCTATCAGTAGCCAGTATTACCACATTCATTCAACAAAATCATTCATAAAGTATTACAAGACTAACAGTTTCTGGGCATTGCTGAGTTGGTGTTCCTGTCCCTTCAAAAACCAAATTACAGAGACGTTTCAGGTCAAGGTTTCTTATTGAGAATGTAGGTACGAAACCAAGTGGCTGAAAGGGGATCTATTTTCAATCATGTTTCATGTTTGTAATATATAAAGAAAATCAACCTTCGCCTCACTGCCTTAGGGCCTCTGTGAATTCTCTTCACAGGCAGGCTGACCCTGGTGAATCATTAAACCCTACCAGCTATTACTCCACATGATACGCAGTGGCAAGACCTAAGGCTGGGAAAGAGTGCCTGAAAGGAAGGAGTCCTGAGACTCTATGTCCTCCCCCTTGCACGCACTGACTCTCGGAGTGAGTGGGTTCATCTCTGAGAACTTCCCTGTCCTGTCTAGGAGCCCTGAAAGAGATGCCCTACACAGTCAGCACTGACAGTCCAGTTCTATAGCCTGCCACATACTAACTACTTAATGGAAATCAATAAGGATATCGGTATCTATAAAAAACAGTACTGCAGGAAAAAACAAAAATGTACTCCCTTTCTGCGCTGTAGACAGCAGAGAAAGCCCTGACTGAGTGAAGTCCTGAAAAAAATGTGTGTGTTGACATGAACTGGATATGCCAGTCTCCAGAGCCTCAGACCCGTGGAGACACACGAGAGCTGCTCCCCTGGGGCGAGGCAGGGAAGGATGGCAAAGCCTTCTTCCTTGGGGGACCAAATGTGAGTGCTGACAGTATGTGCAGAAAGTATCTACATCAGCTTTCCTCTCCTCGATGTTTACTGCGCCCTACAAAGACTTCCCCTGCTGAGTTAGATAAACCTGCCTCATTGTTCAACTGTACATAACAGCCCTACTCCTTGCCCAACTGAAGCAGTAACTCTGACTTCTTTATTCAACTCTACGATAAACACATTAAGTTTCCAGGGTGCTATGGGTTTTGCAGCCAGGAGTCTGAACTACCTGATCCTAGCTTTCTGTCTGTCCATCTGTCCATCTGTTTTTTCTTTATTCCCTCTCTGCCCTAGTCAGCGTAGCATGATGCACAAGTCATGCCTGGGGCAGTAACAGCACAAACAGTACGAACCTGTAGCACCATGAAAACGGTGGTCTCCCTTCTTGACAGCGATTGAAGGGTTCGTGGTACTGTCATTGCTACACTCAGCAAGGGTTGAACTTTCAACACAGCCTTTCAGTTGGATATCTCCACAATATTCTCTTGCCTTTAGTTCTTATCTCAGAACAATTGCCAATAATATTACCTTGTTTGTTTCCAAAGGACCCAACTCCCATTTTCAACATAATTTGTATTGTTTTCATATAATTTATACCCCCAATACTGTCCATCATTTCTACATTCAACACTTGCTTAAAGCCTGCACCTTTAATTAGATATAATACATCAAGCATCAAGTGGCACTATCTGTCACAACAGTCTGTGCCTTCCTCTGTGACTGTCCCCTCATTTCCTTTTCAAGATCTCCTAGCTCCTAACCCTAGAAATGAATGAATGAAATTCTCTTGTTCTCTAAAGGCATTGACTTAGGCAGTTCCTCTGGCTTCCCCATGTAATCACACTGCCTAGCTGTGACCTCCAGGACCTCAGCCCTACCACTAATATATCTGACCATAACATCAACCAATTCTCGCTGCCCCCAGCACATTTGTTCCAGTTACTGCTAAAACTGGGAGACATAGTTATTAACATTACCAGTGTGAAGCCATTCTCTACTGGACCCAAGAAAGGTTAAAGGTGTAATTCTAAGCTTCCGTTGGCGAGAGGGGCACTATTCACTCATATCAACTACTGTCATCTCAGTTCTCTGAGATTCCACTTACTCCAGACAACAAAGGGCTAACATGTGGTCCTAACTTGTAAGAATACTAAAATACTGTGGCTGGAGAGATAGCTCAGCAGTTAAGAGCACTGGCTGTTTTTCCAGAGGACCCAGGTTCAGTTCCCGGTACCCACATGGCAGCTCACAACTGTCTGCAACTCTAGTTCCAGGAAATTTGACATCCCCGCACAGACATACATGCACGCAAAACATCAATGCGTATAAAATAAATCAGAGAGGGGGGGAGGGAGGGAGGGAGGGAGGAACGGAAGGAAGGAAGGAAGGAAGGAAGGAAGGAAGGAAGGAAGGAAGACAGAAAGAAAAGGAAAGAAAGCAAGCTGGGCAGTGGTGGCACATGCCTTTAATTCCAGTATTTGGAAGGCAGAGAGAGGAGGATCACTGAGTTCAAGCCCAGTCAGGTATACAAAGTGAGTTTCAGAATGGCCAGGGCTACAAAGAGAAACCTTGTCTTGGAAAACAAAAAAGCAAGTCAAACCCACAAAGCAAAACAATAATAACAACAAATCTAAAAAACTGAAATACTTATCATTAGGCAGATGGAGCCCTCCTCCTTTTTAATTATGTAGCCCAATTCTTCAGAATTTCTACAGACCTATCAACTAACAGGGTAATGACTAGGACTTCAAAGAGGCCTCAGATTCCTTCTCTAGGATAGTAACCAGCTGCATCCTGACTGGTTACTATCCATACCATCAACTCTCCTTTACAACAGCCCTCCAAAGCGTGCTTCCAAAGCCATTCCTCTGTTCCCCTGAGTTTCTCTTTTTTTTTCTTTTCCAGAGGTTTATTTATTATGTATGCAGTGTTCTGCTTGTAAGCCATATATGGGTACCAGATCTCATTACAGATGGTTGTGAACCACCACATGGTTGCTGGGAACTGAACTCGGGACCTCTGGAAGAGCAGCCGGTACCCTTAAACACTGAACCAACACTCCAGCTCCTCCCTTGAGTTTCTTTCAAGCTAGCTGTACTCCTCCTCCCATCCAGACCTGCGGAGACTAGTGGATCCTGGCAGGAATGGCGCTGCTCTCTAGCTCAGATATGAAACCAAAAGCACGGTATCCCAAAAGGAATGTGTTTACTTATACTGAGGAACTCTTAGGCTGTCACTGCTGACCACTGACTCCCCACTGTCTTCATGTAGCAACTGCAGCCTCCCTGGATTTCTGAAACAGGAAGAGAACAGATGTGCTGGCTGGCAGACAGGCCCCCTATACTGTTAAATAATCTTGGTTTGATCTTTCCATAGAGGCATATGCCAAGCTACTTCTTTTGACCTCCTTTCTGACATTAGCTAGACTTCTCTGGTGAGAAAGTCAGACACTTGTTCACTGTACCCAAGGGTTGGGTTAATAAGCAGAAACACTAACAACTTCCTAAGAGCCATCTTGTCAGGCTCCTCGCTCAGAGCTGAAGATACCTCTTGAATCTGCCAGCTGCTCTTGTGGTATTCAAGACATGACAAGTCAGCCCCATGTGAGGAAAGGGAGGGTGGGAAGGACTGGGAAGAGAATGAACCAACTAAGGCAGATTCCTGTTCCTCAGAGACAAACAAGGAAAAGGAGCATGCTTGGGAACCTGAGGCCTTTGTCAAATGGGCAAACCCATGTCCTAAGCAAAATTCATGCCTTCTAAAATAGAAAAGAGAACAGAAGTTCCGGAGAACCCCCATCTTCCACGCTGGTACTTTCTAACAGAAGAAAACAGGAACAGCCACCAGGGAATGATGGCTCTCTGAGGACCAAGACAGAGCATTACCTGGGAAGGGGCTAATAGTTGCACAAATTCAGAGATTTTCCCATGCTATGAAACTTAGTTTTTCTGTTTTCTTTTTCCAGTAATAAGGAATCAATTCAGGGTCTTGCACAATCTAGACAAACCCTCTCCTCTGTGACTGAGCTGGTGCCATCCCTTGTATGCTTTGCTTTTGGAGACAGGGTCTCACTAAGTCACCTTGAACTCACTGTGTAACCCAGGCAGGCTCTGAACTTGTGATCCTTTTGTTTCTGCCTCCCACATGCCAGCTGACAGCTGTGTACCGCACCCTGCCATGTTTAGTTTCTCCTAACCTAGATGCTCGTCACAGGATCTGGAATGCTAGGTGACAGAAATCACTCTACCATGAGAGATGTCTCACCCCAGCAACTATAAAAACTAAGACAAATAACCAACTTGATTAAACATGCAGCCGCTAAGGTAAGCCATATCTGACCAAGATCAGTACATTAAAATGTCCCTAAAGCAGAGTACTAGCAGATAAACAGAAAACTACATTACTAAGTTGGCCAGACGTTTATTCATTAGAATAGGCCTTCCCCCTTTAATCTTATGCAGCTGCCAAACCAGTGCTGCCAGGCTGCCTCAGCATCTCAAGCTGTTCAGTAGTATGATGTCTTTGGCCTCCTAATTGGTAAAATATTCAGAGGTGCCCCTATTTCTACTGTTACTAACAGGGAAACTTAAATTGCTACCATACAGATGTTAATACGGGAAGAGTTTTGCTACTTATTTACAAGATAAAGAAGCTGTGGTTGCACTGTTTTAAAAAAAAGTCTTTATAGAATTTAATAGTAACTTCATGTGTATTGGGTAAGATATTTTACAGTTTTGTGTATTGGCTTGTATTTTAATTTTTTTCCTGGTAACTCACTTTTAGTGTACTAAAGTAAACTATCATGTGTGAACTTTTTAAAAGACAAGGTCTTAGGTAACTCAGACTGCCTTAAGCTTGCTATGTGGTCAAGGATGACTGTGAACTTCCGATCTTCCTGCCTTCATATTCCAAGTGCTAGGATTACAGGCAGGCACCACACCAGTTCTGTGTAGTGCTGGTTTTGAACATGGGGGTTTGCACATGACAGGCAAGCCCTCTATTAACTGAGCTACATCTCTGGTCCATGGGAAAAGTTAAAAGGCCACTCTAACTAGACTGAGAAATAGCAATTTTTTAAAAAAGACCATGCCTCACTTCTGTGGAACATCTCAAGGACTTCCTAGGTGGTTCCCCGGGTCTGGCTCATGATGATTTCTAACCACGTCTCTAGAGCAGGACTTTCAAATGGCATGAGAGGCAGATTTTCAAATGCAGGACAAATAGAACCTATAAGGGGAGCTTCCCAACTTTGGGAAGGGAAGCCTCTTCTGTCGAGTCCAGCATAGCCTTCACACTAAGTGGAAGGGGCTGAGGCTTGTGATGCCTCCTACAATATACACCAAACAGTAGGTCCTGTCTCTGCCTCACAGACTCTGCCCCTTGTACTTCCAGCTCAGACTGCTCTGAAGGATGAACACACCTGTGTCTGGATGTCTAGAGTGTACCTCAAGTTTAACATGTCCTGAACTGTTTCCTTTCCAAATGTGCCCTCCTGGTGAACACCAAGACCACAGTAGATTCCAATTTTGCTATTTCTCATACCGATTACTTGTCTCATTCAATAACCTGTCTCCTCCTCTCACACTTCCACCTTTTTCTTTTTGGTTTTCGAGACAGGGTTTCTCTGTGTAGCCCTGGCTGTCTTGGAACTCACTCTGTAGGTCAGACTGGCCTTCAACTCAGGAATCTACCTGCCTTTGCCTCCCAAGTGCTGGAGGTAAAGGTTTGTACCATCACTGCCCAGCTACCTTTCTACCTCTTAATTTCATGGTAATAGTTTTTTTAAAGTTGTTTCTGTATATGTATGTGGCATATATGTATGTGTGTGTGTGGCTGTGTATATGCAAGAGTCCAGTGGAAGACACTGATATTCTGCTCTCTCTCTCTCTCTCTGTCTCTCTCCCTACTACCCTGAGGCAGGGTCTCTCACTGAACCTGGAGCCAAGCCAGCAGGCTGCAAGCCACAGTAATCCTTTGATACCAACCCTATAGCTTCCAGGATTACTGGTGCACATGACCATATCTGATTTTTTACATGGGTTCTGGGAATTTGAACTAAGTGCTTCATGTTTGTGCAGCAAGTGTGTGTTCTTACCAGCTGAGCCATCTCCCTAGGCTCCAACTCTGGACTTGGGTCACAGTTATACCACATGAGTTATTGCAAAGGTTCTATAATCCGGGGGCTGGAGAGATGGCTCAGAGGTTAAGAGCACTGGCTGCTCTTCCAGAGGTCCTGAGATCAATTCCCAGCAACCACATGGTGGCTCACAACCATCTGTAATGAGATCTGGCGCCCTCCTCTGGCGTGCGGGCATACATTGAGGCAGAATGTTGTATACATAATAAATAAATAAATCTTAAAAAAAAAAAGGTTCTATAATCCTGCCTGCATCCTTGCTTCGCTCAAATCAGTGATCGTATCTCTTTGCCCAGAGCTCCCCAAAGGCATGACTTCTCAAGCACAGTAAAGGTCCGTCAATCATTTTTTTTTTTTTGGTTTTTTGAGACAGGGTTTCCCTGTAGTTTCTAGAGCCTGTCCTGGAGCTAGCTCTTGTAGACCAGGCTGGCCTCGAACTCAGAGTGCTGGGATTAAAGGCGTGCGCCAGCACCGCCCGGCCCGTCAATCATTTTTGAGGCCTCACTTTATCTCATTTCGTGTTCTTTGACGGGCTTCTTTGTGGCTATCCTACCCTAGCCTGATTTGATTCCACACACAAACTGGTTTCCCTGACCACAGCAGTCCCGTCTTATCAGAACCCTCTCTTGCAGGATTCTGCCCAGAGTGCTCCTTCGCTGCTCTCTGTAATTTGCTCTCAAGTTTCTGTCACTCTCAGATGCTGTCAGTCACGCCAAGGGAAATGGTGGCCATTTCCTTAAGCCTTGCCCTGGTGCTCATAGTCACACTGCTTTATCACCCTCCCTGGCAGGCCACGTGACTTCCTGGTCTATAGCTCAGGCTGCTTCTCCACACTGACTGGGGGCAGGCAAAGGCCGTTTGTTTTGCTCACTGCTACATCTCTACCACCCAGAACTCAAGAAATACTGTAGCACGAGTTGATTCTGGTCTCCTGCCACTCACTAGGGTTGTGAGCATTCAGATGCCGCTGCCTATACCTTTTCTGTATTCTTGTCCACCTGCTGAGTCCTAAATCCCATGACTTTAGATGAGGTTGAGGTGTCAATGTCATTGGAAATTCTTCCCTGAACCTGACATTTTACTTTTCCCTCTGCCTGTTAACTATCCATCCATTAAGCAGTGGAAACAATTCCACTGCACACACTTGTGCGCACGGCAACTGCTTACCGCCCTCTTTCACTACAGACACTCTTCCAACCAGAAAAAAGGTTTGGTTGTCTTTTTCTGCTCACAAATTTTGACATCCATTACTCTCCATTGTATTTATTCTTAGGAAAAAGCATTAAAAAGCATTCTGAAAACAGCAACAACAACAACAACAACAACAAATAGCCGAGCAGTGGTGGTGCACGCCTTTAATCCCAGCACTTGGGAGGCAGAGGCAGGAGGATCTCTGTGAGTTCGAGGCCAGCCTGGTCTACAAGAGCTAGTTCCAGGACAGGCTCCAAAGCTACAGAGAAACCCTGTCTCGAAAACAAAACAAAAGAAGCATTCTGAGTTGTGTATGGTAGCCCACACCTATAATTCCAGCACTCTGGAGGCTGAAGCGGGAGAATCACCACAAGTTCAAGGTGACCATGGGCTATATAATAAATTCTAGGGAATCTGGATTACATAGTGAGACTCTGTCTCAAAACTGAAACAAAAGACGAAGGCATTTTTCTCTTCCACACTTCCGTTGTGCGCATAGTTACAGGCTCTCTCTTCCTGGGCCTGGTCACTTTCCCAGTCTCCACTTAGTCTATACTCCCACATTCTTCCCTGGTTGGGTATATGGGTTCAATCTCTATACCTCTGCTAAGCTTTTACAACTAAAGCCAAAATAAACTGAGCAATTTTCCTTTGCTGACTTCCTACCAAGCTCCCGTCTTTCAAGGACAATCAAGACAGAGAAGGAAGGTTCTAGTCCAACCTAAAAACTCCCTCTGGGGGCTGGAGAGATGGCTCAGAGGTTAAGAGCATTGCCTCCTATTCCAAAGATCCTGAGTTCAATTCCCAGCAACCACATGGTGGCTCACAACCATCTATAATGGGGTCTGGTGCCCTCTTCTGGCCTGCAGGCATACACACAGACAGAATATTGTATACATAATAAACAAACAAACAAACTCCCTCTGTCAGGCTGGCTGTCATGGTGCATCTGCGTAAGGCCAGTACTCAGGAGATGGAGGCAGGAGGAACAGCTGATCAAGGTTATGCTCAGCTATACGGTGAATATGCTCTATCAGAAGATCCAGAGTTCAGTTCCCCACTCCCATATCAGTCAGGTTACAACCACCTGTAACTCCAGCACCAGGGGGATCCAACATCTCCAAACTCTGCAGGCACTTGCACATATGTGCACATATCCTGACATACATGCACATAATTAAAAATAGTATTAATTTAACAATACAATAATTGAACTCTTACCATAAAACCATAGTGTACAGCCAAACAAAGCAAGCATGGACAGATGCCCACCACTTCAGGTCTGGGGATCTACTATGAACTGTGTCTTCAGCAAGTCTACCTAGCTTCCAAAAATAATGATTTATAAGCACACATTTCTTCGTGTGCTGGGGATGTTGCTCAGTGGCAGAGTGTATTATTATTATTATTATTATTATTATTATTATTATTATTATTATTATTAGTGTATTAGAGTGTATTATTATTATGAGCTCTGGGTTTAATTCATAGAACTACACATCTGCGTGTACTCTCCCCCCACCTCTGGAGAGTTCTGTATCAAATCTATAAGAACTGACCCACATTTCGCTTGTAAGGTCTTAATGACTAATAAAAACTGATTTCCTTTCTTGATTTCCTTTCTCTACTGAATACTGTATGTATCTTCCTACTAATATGATTTTTTTTTGCAACAAGGTCTCCCAGTGTAGTTCAAGCTGGTCTCAATCTTACAATTCTTTTAATTCCATCCCCCAAATACAGGAATTACAAATGTATATACCACACATGTACAAATAAAGTCACGTTTTTATATACCATTTCTAAATATTTTTTTCTAGTTCTGAGTATCAGAATTTAAGAAGTAAAGCAAGAACACTGGCACACTATAAAAAATTCAGAGCAGAGCTAATTTTAAAAAGCAAACAGGCTGATAATGATTACATTCTAGTATCTTATGAGCATCTCTCCTGCCCTCCTGCCCAGGCTTGCTCACCTGTCTGCTGAATCTTCTGACAACTGTGTCACTTCCGTAGCTGTTTATAGAAAGAGCCTGCGTCTGCTCAATCTGATGTTCCCTTCTTGAATGACTCATTCACAGGAGCCCAGGCTGCAATTAACTAGCAATTTCCCATGGGTACATGAACATCACATAGGACATTATGTACTGTGTATGGGGTGGTCTCCCCCCCCCCATAGGCCCTGTATAGCTGGCTGTCCTGGAACTCTCTCTGCAGACCCGCCCGCCTCTGCCCCAGTGCTGGGATTAAAGGCGGGCGCCACCACCGCCTTGTTCTTGTTTTGTTTTGTTTTGTTTTTTTCCCAAGACAGGGTTTCTCGTAAGCGACAGCCTAAATAACTTTTTCCATCATACTAAATTATAAACAACTAGGCATATGAATTGTCCAGCCTCAAAGAGGATAGCAATTTTATTGGATCCTACTAAAATATGGATTTTCATGTTTTTTCCACAACATAGGTTTAAGAAATCTTACCAGTGCTCATAAAAAGGGAACATATAGGGGCTGGAGGGATGGTGCAGCAGCTAAGAGAACTTGCTCGTTCAGAGAACTTAGGTCAGTTCCCAGTACCTACACTATTGCTCACAATGGCCTATAACTCCAGTTCCAGGGGGATTTGATACCTTCTTTCAGCCTACCCAGGTAGTATATGTGTGTTATACAGGCAGGCAAGCACACACACACACACATTAAAATCAAAACTTTTAAAAAATGTACATTATCAAAAATTGAATTATTATATAGGTTAATTTCTGACTATGATAAGTAACTTTGATAAATCTAATGAAAAAATCAAACTTTGCTTTTCTGGGCCTTTCACAGCATTGCTAACTAGTTTGTTCTTTCCTCTGCCCATACTTGGAGCATTTCAAGCATTAAAAAGTGATCATAGGGGCTGGAGAGATGGCTCAGAGGTTAAGGCTGCTCTTTCAGAGGTCCCCAGTTCAATTCCCAGCAACCACATGGTGGCTCACAACCATCTATAATAAGATCTGGTACCCTCTTCTGGCCTGCAGTGCATGTATACAAGCAGGTAGAACACTGTATACATAATAATTAGTTTTTAAAGAAGTGATCACAAACAGACAACATTAGAGTGCTTCATGACTAAACTGCTAAAGATTTAAGCTGAGACCCTAACATATTCCACCCCATTGACTACCTTGTTATTAAGGTACTATCATTTGTAAGGAAATCTCAGAAAACTAGATCACTTGCTCAAAACTGCAACTTCACATCATGTTATTTGAAATTCTACAGTATACTGGAAGCTTCTATCTCCCAATGGCCTTAAGTATCTCTGAGGCAGCTCCAAAAGTTGGAAGCCACATAATCACCGCAAGCGCCTTGTGAACATTCCAAATGACAACCGTCTTAAAGATCCTGAGGCTTGATTCCATACCTTTCTAAGAGAGCAAATCACACAAACATTTTGGTTTTGCCAAATACAGAAGATATGTTTACACTAGATCATAGTCTATCCTGTTCAAACTGTACTAGTTCATTTTTGTGACTGGGTTCTTAGGAGATGAAGTCTAATTTTTAAGGACATAATGACTTTTTGTTTTGTTTTTTCAAGACAGGGTTTCTCTGTATAGCCCTAGCTGTCCTTAAACTAGCTCTATAGACCAGGCTGGCCTTGAACTCAGAGATGGGCTTGCCTGCCTCTGCCTCCTGAGTGTTGGGATTAACCACCACCACCACCCAGGATTGTTGGTTTTTGTTTTTGTTTTCCGAGACTGGGTTTCTCTGTAGTTTTGGAGCCTGTCCTGGAACTAGCTCTAGTAGACCAGGCTGGCCTTGAACTCAGAGATCTGCCTGCCACTGCTGAGTGTTGGGATTAAAGGCTTGGGCCACCACTGCCTGGAAGCATTATTATTATTATTATTATTATTATTATTTGGTTTTTCGAGACAGAGTTTCTCTGTGGCTTTTTGAGCCTGTTCTGGAACTAGCTCTTGTAGACCAGGCTGGCCTTGAACTCAGAGATCCGTCTGCCTCTGCCTCCCGAGTGCTGGGATTAAAGGCGTGCGCCACCACCGCCCGGCACATTATTATTTTTTAAATGTACATAAATTGAGAGTACTTATAACTTAAAAAAAAACTGACTAATGACCATATAGACTTGAAATAACTTGTTTTGCTGCTTTGTTCTGCTTTGATACTGATCAGCTGCTGATGAGGGTGGTGGCTGCTGGTGGTTGTGGGATCCATGTCAAGGTCTTAAAATGATAGCATATTGATTGACTCTCCCGTTTGTGATATTGTTTGATAGCATTCTGTTTAGGATTTATTTCAAAATTTTGAAGTCTAGCCGGGCGGTGGTGGTGCAGATTCGGGAGGCAGAGGCAGGCAGATCTCTGAGTTCGAGGCCAGCCTGGTCTACAAGAGCTAGATCCAGGACAGGCTCTAGAAACTACAGGGAAACCCTGTCTCGAAAAAAAATTTTCAAGTCTAGCCTCTCAAAGGCCTATTTACTATCTAAATTGATACAATATTCTAAATTGTCTGCTGTCATTTTACCAATACTCATATTTCTTGAGGAACAAATCTCTCCTGGAACTTTCCTTTGATGATCTCTCCAAAGCAACTGCAACCCCCAACTGTCACATTTTACAGGAGACTGTGGTTAGCCACTTCAAGTTCCTTCTAACTCTAGTTCTCTTGCTATTCTGTCATTGGTGATGGAAATCTACTCCTGAATTTTGTTTCCCCTGTGAATCACAAATGTTTTCAGAGTCCTCTTCTGACGAGTCCTTTCCTCCTTTCTGATTTGCTTTGGTAAGATTCACAAAAGGACTCACTCCTGCAGCTAGAGCCTTGTTCTTTTAAAAGTCGGACTTGAAAGCCTGAATTACTCCTTGATTTATGTGCTGTAGAATGGATTTTGAGTAGGCACGAGGACAACAATCTCATGTATGACTGACCAGGTTTATAGCCAAGGAATGCTTTTTCTCAGCAGGTCTCGATACTGAACTAATACCAGGTGTGCTGTCATCAAGGCTTGGTGACAGCATAGACAGGGCAGCTTCCAAATGACTAATAGCCCTAGGACTTCTGAATTTAGAAAGAAAGCACTAGGTTCGACATAAAAGTCACCAGTTGCCATCAACCTCAATGACACACTTAGCTTCTCAGAAAAGTTCTGAAGCCAGGGCTTCTTAATAGCCATAAAGGTTCTACATGGTATCTTCCTCCAATAGAAAACATCTTAATTTACAGGAAAGGTTATTTAGTGTGGCCACTTTCACTCAATACCTTAGCTAGGTTTTCTGGATGATTGGCTACAGCGTCTGGGTCAACATTTGCTTCTGTGCCTCCACTTTTGTTAGAGATGGTGTCTTCTTCAGCCCTTATAAACCAACCTCTGCTAGCTTCAGACTTTCCATCTGGAGCTACCTCATTCTCTCAGCTTTAGCAGAACTGAAGCATGTTAGGGCCATCACTTAGTGGAATGTTGTGGCTAGTTTGAGCTATCCACACAAATTTTAGCATCAGAAAGGCTATTTCTCAAGTGCACAGAAGTACAACTTTGTAATTTTCTCCAAGAACTTTTACTCTGAGGGGCTGGAGAGATGGTTCAGAGGGTAAGAGTAGGGGCAGCTATTCCAGAGAGGAGCTGGGTTCAACTCCCAACCATGAAGACTCAACAACTCTAACTACAGTTCCAGGGGATTCAACGCGCTCTTCTGGCCTTCACTGGTACCTGTATACACAGGGTGCAGTGACATGCATGCAGGCAAAAGCACTCATACACATAAAATACCTCAAAATTCTTCTTCTTCTTTTTTTTTTTTTTTTAAGTCAGGGTTTCTCTGTGTAACCCTGGCTGTCCTGGAACTCTCTTGGCAGACCAGGCTGGCCTGAACTCACTGAGATCCGCTTGCCTGTGCCTCCCAAATACTGGGAATAAAAGTGTGTACCACCACTGCCTGGCCTTAAAATTCTTCTTTAAACTTAAAAACATCTTTTATTTTGCAGATTTTGGCCTACTCTGCTTTCTTATCTCTCATTAAAAAAAAATAGAAAATTAACAATTATTTGTGTAATCTTGTGCACATGTGCATGCATGTGTGTGGGAGGGGGGTCATGCCAATGGGCAAGTATAGTGGTAAGAGGACAACTTGGTTTCATTCTGTGGATTCTAGGGGCTCAAACTCAGGTCTTCAGACTTAGCACCAAGTACCTTCACCCAGTCTGCCATCTTGCTGGCCATTAGTTTCAATATTTAGTAGAAAGTGACAGACTTACCTTTCACTAGAATACCTAAGAAGAACTAATTTCAAGGATGGAAGATGAAGTAAAAGATGGCAAAAGGAACAGACGTTCAGTGGGCTCAGAATGTACACATACATCAGTATGCTCAACATCTCTTCTGGGCATAGGTCAAAGCACCACAAACCAATGGTAGCATCATCAAAGATCATGGTTTATCTATCACCTTAACAAAGGGGCTGATGATCAGGTTTAAAATACTGTAAGAAAACCAAATTTTGAGCCAGGTGGTGGTGGTGCATATTTTAATCCTAGCACTTGGGGAGGTAGAGGCAGGTGGATCTCTAAGTTCAGGCCAGCCCGGTCTACAGAGTGGGTTCCAGAACAGCTAGGGCATCTACACACAGAGAAACCCTGTCTCAAAAAAACAAACAAACAAAAAAGTGCCAGGTGGTAGGGGCACTCACCTTTAATTTCAGCACTCGGGAGACAGAAGCAGAGGTAAGTGGATCTCTGAGTCTGAGGCCAGCCTGGTCTGCAGAGAGAGTTCCAAAGCTACACACACCCTGTTTTAAAAAAACCAAAACCAAATAGAAGTGAGCACATGCAGTTGAAAGAAAAAAAAAAAAAAGACAAATAGCCTTGCTCAATTCATACAAAAAGCAGAATGTGTGAAAGACTCTGAAGTGTTGCACACTAGAATACGGGACACCTGTGTATTAGTTACTTGTCCATGTTGGCCTGAGAAATGACTGCGGGTAGAAAACCGTTCACTTCTGCATCAAACTATCAAGGCCTAGGGATGGACCTCTGTGGTAGTGTTTGCCCGACATGCATGAGGCTCTGGGTTTGAGCTCCAACATAAAACAACTGAAGCAAAGCACAGGCATTGTTTATTACATGTGTAGCTATGCAATATTATGACACTCTCTCTTAAGTCTGAGAGACTGTTACCTTTGCTGGACCTCACAATATCTTGAGGTCACTTAAGGCTCTTATCCTACTGTGTACTCAGTCTGTTTTTAACAAGCCTTTAAGAGAACAAGGTACTAATCAACCTTGCCTTGGATTTCCCATGTAGTCAACTTTTACAATCTAAGATAAAAAATAGCTGTAATTTTAAATTGTGTCCATGCCCCTGACCCAAAACAAGGCATGTGTATCATTTGCTTGAAAAGTAATTTCCTAAAATCTACCTATAAAGTTGAAATGTAGGGCTGGATAGATGGCTCAGAAGGTAAGAGCACTGGCTGCTCTTCCAGAGGTCCCGAGTTCAATTTTCAGCAACCACATGGTGGCTCACAACCATCTACAACGAGACCTGGTGCCTTTCTTGCCAGAAGTACATTGTATGCATAATAAATAAATAAATAAATCTTTTAAAAAAAGTTGAAATGTATAGATAATGGTTCATAAACAGTGATGTTTGTCATCTGGGGCAAGTACTCTAAGGAAGTATTTTATTTCTTCCCTTAATTCAACACCTATGTGTTATTGGTATCAGTTTCCACTAATGTGTTTGATTCATGGAATGCATGTTAGCATTGAGTCAGACCTAAAGGATACAAAGACAAGGATAAAACAGTTGCTAGACTAAAAAAGCCTTTATCCTGTAAAGCAGGACTACTCCAGGTCTGAGAGCTATCAGGTTCCCACCACATTCACGTGTAAGAAGAACCTAACCTTTCTTCTATTCTCACCACTCACATGTATGTGTTCAATAGTTCATGCACGTCTAGAACCACTGCAGGTGGCATTTTAGAACTTAAGTTAGGGCTGGAAAGATGATTCAGATGCTTCACAAGCACAAAGACACTTGAGCTCAACATCCAGAACTCACAGTGTAGAAAACAAACAAAACACAAACCCAACATGGTGGTGGGTGCTGGCCAAAGGGAGACAGTTCCTAGGGCTAGTCACTGGTCAGCCAGCCTGGCCTGGGTGCTGCGTTCCAGGCCAGTGAGTCTCTGCCTTTGGTTTATTACCCTTCCCAGGCTTTCTACATGCAGTCACATTCTAAGTGGGGTTGAGGTTGGCCACCATCTAGAATGCTACACTCTGCCCTCTGACCTACCAAAATTCGTCTTTTTCCGATGCAAAATGCATAGGATTCTATCCCAAGCAGCTCCCAAATTTTGACCCATTTGATTCAACTATTACACCTAAAATCTCATCTAAATGGCATTAAAATCAGGTATGGCTAGATTCACGATTCATCTCAAGGCAGAATTCTCCTGCTACAAGTCTGTGAAGCCAGAAGTTATCTCCTTCCAAAATTCACATGGTGAGATAAACATGGGAGAGACATTCCCATTCCAAAAGCAAGAATCAGAAGATGATGGATGGCAAGCCACAATAAGTCCTGCAATCTGGCAAGGCAAATGCCATTAGATGGTTTATTGGTGATGATGGTTCTGAGACAGGGTCTTTGTAGCCAAGATTGGCCCCCAGCTTCTGATCCACCTACCCTCACCTCTTGAGTGCTATGATTCAACCCACTACCATGGCCATTATGTGTAAAACTGGGAATGGAACCTAGGGCCTTGGTCACGCTAGGCAAGCACACTTACCAACTGAGTTTCACCCCTAGCCCTTAGATTTCTAAGTCTCAGGAACAACCCTCTTTGAGCAAGGCATAATGGATAACACCTATGATCCTAATATTTGGTAGACTGATGCTGGGTAAGTTTGAGGCTACCCTAGGCTACTTAGCAAGTCTGTTTAAAAGGAAGGAAGGAAAATATTTCTTGGTTCCACATAATATTGTTTGGCCTAATGAGTGGAGTAGTAACTGTGCCTTTTATGCCCAGGGCAGTAAAACACCTCTTTCACACTAGGAAATGGACTAACTTATAGAAGGACCCAACCCCTCTGATCCTGTGGTAACGGAGGCCCTGACGATATGTTCTTGATCCTTCTTCCCTTTTGTTGAGGAATAACAACACAGTTAGCTTTCTAGATCCATCTGTTAGTATTCCCAAACTCTCAGAGATATCCTTTATTTTGTCTCAGTATTGAGCCTTAAGCTTCAACTGGCAGCAACCTACTAATATAAGTCCTTCTCTATTCTGGCTTTCACTAGTTTCTTCTAACATGGCTGTCTAAATCCACAAACAATATATCAGCTAATCTCCTTAGTGAACAAGTATCTAGCCATAACCGGCTGTTGTTTCCAGAATATTCTTTGTAATTTTTCAAATATGGTTTGAGTATTTTTCTAAATTTTCAAGTTTTGGTTCTTTTGGGCTTAACAGGTCCTGCCTCAGCTTACCTCTATCACATTTTACGTAAGCAACTAAAAGACACAAGGCCATACCATATTTTCCTTAGAATTTTCAGCTAAGAAGCTGGCAAAATGATTCAGGAAATAAAGGTGTCTGCCACCAACCTGACAATCTGAATTTGATGCCCTGACCCCACATGGTCAGTGTCAGGTCCAAAGGAAACTTCAATTCCCCAAACTCCAAAAAGCGACCCAAATATCCAGAAATAGGCTCGACCTGGACTACAGGAGGATTTCTGTAGATTAAATCCAGCATTCCCCAAGAATTTGTGAAGCTTGTTCCTGTCTACCTAAAGGAGTCATTTCCCTTACCTATGGCAAAAAGGACATATGGCTACTAGCTTATCAAAGTGCACAGAGACCTCCAGCTCCCTTAAGTTTCACAAATGCCTGTCACACATTTTAAAGTCCACACTAGTAGGATCCTAGCGCTCCTCACCTCCTCCCCTACCCTCAAGTCTCTTCAGGTCACAGGCTTCCCTCCCCCCAGTTACTCTCTTCCTTTAACCCTGCTATTCTGTTTCCTCCCTGTTCTGCTTCTCACACTATGTTCTCTCTATCCCCCACTATTCTCCCATCTCTGCAGATAGCCCTGGCTCAAAAGTAGTTACATATTCAAATTCATCACTTAGGAGTCATTTCTTCTTTTTTGGTTTTTCAAGACAGGATTTCTCTGTGTAGCCTTGGTTATCCTAGAATTCTCTCTGTAGACCAGGCTGGCCTCAAACTCATAGAGATCCACCTGTCTCTGCTTCCCATGCACCAAGATTAAAGGTGTATGCCACTACCACCCAGAAAGTATACTATTTTCTATAAAACCTAAGAATATAATTTGGTGACTGAAGAGATGGCTCATTAAGAGCATATACTGTTCTTGCTTGCAATGATCTGACTACCAGTCTTCATATACTCAGCCTTTAAGCAAGTCTTTGAATCAATTGCCTCTTTAAGGACATAGTCTTACTTATTTATGATACTATTTACAAATGCAGGCACATTCTGAGCATCAGAGGCTAGAATTTCAATGTATGCACTTAAGAAATCACAGTTCAGTCCAAAACAAGTTGGAATAAGTCAGAATAACTTACTTTCAGTTATTATCTCAATACTGAATAACACTTTTTCCAGTCAACATACTAAATGATCATTCAATGGGAGGGCTGGACAAATACAATTCTCGACTCACAGAATTAAAAATAACTGGCAGTTTGGTGGTGTTGCTCACAGGCAAGTGAAGAAGGAAGTGTACATGAGAATGTACAGAAGATGTACTTTGGCACTCATCAACCCTATACTGTACACACGAGTATGGAAGGAGATATGTATACAGAAACTTTGAGAATGAGGAGACAGGCTGGTGTATTCAAGAGATAGTAAAAAAAAAAAAAAAGAGAGAGAAGACATAAGGTCCGCAATGGATGAGAAAGCAGGATGACATAATCCAGCATCTTAATTACCACATTTTGGCTACCAGACTGTCCTAAGAACAATGGGGGAAACTGGAGTTTTTATTATATTATGAAAAGACTCCTGGCAGGGAAGAGACACAGATGTAAATGGAGCGGCGGGGCTGTGTCCGCCACCCGGCTAGCTTTACCCAAAATAATTACACGGAAACTGTATTTTTTAAAATACTGTCTGGCCCATTAATTTCAGCCTCCTACTCAAATCTTGATTAACCCATATTTAGTAATCCGTGTAGCACCTCGAGGTGTGGCTTACCAGGAGAGATCTTAACCTGCATCCATCTCAGAGAGGAGAAGCATGGCGACTGCATATGGCGACTGCCTGAAGTGTCTCCCCCATTGCCTTCTACCCAGCATTCTGTTCTGTTTACTCCGCCTACCTAATTTTCTGTCTCTTAAAGGGCCAAGGCAGTTTCTTTATTAATAATGAAAGTAACACAGACACTCCTCCATCATTTTCCCTTTTTCTGTTTAAACAACAAAGGCTTTAACTTTAATATAGTAAAATTACATGTAACAAAACAGTTATCCCAAATATTGTTTATAAATGTTCTTTTACATTTAAAGGGGATATGATATAGATATGAATAATTTGCATTAGTATGGATTTTAAGGTCAATTTTGTTATATGTGTATGTATTTCTGATCTTGATTAAGCTATTGTGATTGTGTAGTTCATTTTAAAATGTAATGTATAATTAGGAAATATAGGTTGTTAATAGATAATCATGAATACTAGTCAAGCTTGTCATGTTAGATTTTCTACATATATAGAGATATATTTTAATTAAATAGGCATTCTTCATATCTTTCAAAGGCTACAGAATATGGCATTTAATGTTTTAATAACTTAGGGTTTTTCATGACAATGAGACACGTCTGCTCCTGGCAGCACCAATCTACTTCAAGAGGAAGATGGGCATCGAAAAGGCTACTTATGGAGTTTGATAGCCATTTGCGCAAGAAACTGCTCTTGCCTGGACTGTTGCATAAACTGGACACAAAGAACCTACAGAGAGAGGACTTCTGAACTTGCCTAAGGGTGAGATGGTCTTTCGGGGTTCCTGATTTGTGAGGGAGTCTGCGAGACATTCTGCAGGACACAGCAGAAAGTGACTGAACTGTCTTTGGAATTTCCTGCTTCATGGAAATGTCTGCTGGATACTATGAGCCTGAAGGCCAAAGATGGATGCCCCAACGGTACAAAGAAACTTTGGGTGACTGTCCAGGCAGTGAGTTGTCTCTGTCATTTCTAGAGTTTGAAAGTTACTATTTCTTGTTTACTTAGGTAGTATTATATCCTTCTGGAGTCTTTGATGGAGTTAAAGAATAAATAGATAGTTATAGCTTTCCTTAGTTATGATAAAAGATAAAATAGATTTAAATATTGTAACTGTAATTCTTGCTTGATAACTGTTTTGTTATATGTAATTCTGCTATGTTAAAGTTGAAGCCTTCCTTTTTTTTAAACAGAAAAAGGGGAAATGATGGAGGAGTGTCTATGTGTTACTTTCATTGATTAATAAAATAAACTGCCTTGGCCCTTTAATAGAACAGAAAATTAGGTAGGCGGAGTAAACAGAACAGAATTCTGGAAAAGAGAAGGGAGACGCTTCAGGAAGTCGCCATAGTGAGTCGCCATGCTTCTCTCCAAGACAGACGAAGGTTAAGATCTCTCCTGGTAAGCGACCACCTTGTGGTGCTACACAGATTACTAAATATGGGTTAAGCCGGGCGGTGGTGGCGCACGCCTTTAATCCCAGCACTCGGGAGGCAGAGGCAGGCGGATCTCTGTGAGTTCGAGGCCAGCCTGGTCTATAAGAGCTAGTTCCAGGACAGGCTCTAAAAAAGCTGCAGAGAAACCCTGTCTCGAAAAACCAAAAAAAAAAAAAAAAAAAAAAAAATATGGGTTAAAGCAAGATGTGAGAAGTTAGCCAATAAGAGGCTGAACCTAATGGGCCAGGCAGTGTTTAAAAAAATACAGTTTCCGTGTAATTATTTTGGGTAAAGCTAGCCGGGTGACGGGACACAGCCCGCCGCTCCTTCTACACACAGACAACATGGGTATTCTTTTATAAAAACCTGTGGAATGTTGGCTGTTTAGAGTAGGAGATAGTTTAGGTGGCAAAACTCACAAATCCCTTTTGATGGACTGAAAGTATCAACAGAGACTTTGAGTTTTGCATTTGCAAAAACCAGTTAGAAGGTAAATTTACACATTCTTCTGGGAAATCCTGGAGACCCAGATTTATTATAGAAACCTTAGGTTTACAGGAGTCTTTCAGGATTTAATAAGGAAAAGTTGGATAATTCAGTACAGATAAGAGGTCAAAAGACAGGTATAAAATATATATTTGGGGCCAATACTGTTCATTCCCAAATATAAGCAGCACTGGTTTAGATTTTTGCGGATACAGCCATGAACCAAACAAGTTCTTGCAGGCATGGTGGACATGTCTTGAACTCCAGCATTTTAGAGGTAGATCTCTGTTAGTTATAGGACAACCTGCTCTACATAAGTTCTAGGCCAGCCAGGGCTACATAGTGAAAAAACTATTTCAAAACTAAATAATACTTAATAGCATTATGATGACAGGAAAGTGTAAAGAGGAAGGGGGTGGGTCATTTTATTCTGAAATTGGGTCAGGGACTGTCTCTCCTGTAGATGACATTTCATTTGATACCTGAATGTTGAGAAAACTGTAGCCATAAGAAGAACAGTGATTAGCAGTCCCAACAGATAAAACAGCTAGTGCTTAAAGCATGGACAAGCTGAACATGTCTGAAAAGAACAGTACGACAGTAATATTGTATATGAAGACTGGTATAAAACAAGGTTAAAAAAATGCCAAGAAGCCGGGCAGTGGTGGCACACGCCTTTAATCCCAGCACTTGGGAGGCAGAGGCAGGCGGATCTCTGAGTTCGAGACCAGCCTGGTCTACAAGAGCTAGTTCCAGGGCAGGCTCTAGAAACCACAGGGAAACCCTGTCTCGAAAAACCAAAAAAAAAAAAAAAAAAAAAAAAAAAAAAAAAAAAAAAAAAAAAAAAATGCCAAGAGCAGGATAGTGGTGGCAGTGCACGCCTTTAACCCCAAGACTCGGGAGGCAGAGGCAGGCGGATCTTTGTGAGTTCAAGGCCAGCCTGGTCTACAAAAGTTAGTTCCAGGACAGTCTCCAAAGCTACAGAGAAACCCTGTCTCGAAAAACAAAACAAAACAACAACAAAAGCCAAGAACCAGATTATGTAGAATTTAAAGAGTTTTAACTAATTGTGTATGGAGATACATATTTATCACTTACTTCCAAGTCAAGTTCCAAGGCACCCCACCCTTTTACTAATTTAGTTGCTGTATAGATAAAAATTATAGGGTGGCAAAGCAAAAGGCGGGGGGTGCTATATCCAAATGAGAAATAATGAGATCACTGGAGAGGCTAAGAGAAATAGAATACTTTCTAGAACTGAAATGCAAGGAAATTGAAAACCAAAGAGTAAGAGCAATAAAAGGCAGCAAAGGAAAATAAGAAACACAACCAAAGATATGAACAGAAACCACAATGTCAAAAGAAGCATGTAATATATAAAAACATCGTCTAGTTTTTATTTATGTGTGTGACTGTATGTGTACTTGTGAAGGAAGTCACCGCCCAGTCCCCTGGAGCTGGAGTGGTTGTGAGGCACCTGATGTGGTGCTGGGAACTACATTCTCATTTTCTGGATGAGGACCAAGCACTTCTAAGCACTAAGCCACCTCTCAAGCTTTAACTGTTTTCATTATAATGGAGGTGGGGTAGGCTATGTCACAGCACATAAGCCAGGGAACAACATAACAGAGCTGATTTTCTTTCTACTCTTATAAACTGAGGCCTCAGGCTGGAGCAGAAAGTACTTTCTTTACCTGTTGAGCCAGCCCTGCTAAGGTTAAAGATCTTAATGAAAAGACTCAAACTCAAATGCTATAAAATAGCCAAACAAGACAGGCAATGAATAATGCTTATCAATACAAATGAACACACTGGAGACTTCTAAGTCAGTTAAATAAAAGTATGAATGGGTTGAATCAGTGACAAATGAAAAAGACATGAAGTACAGATTGTTTATGAGGTTTTCTTGGTTTATACCAAGAAAAAAATTGAACAGAGACCTTATTGCCTTTGAATGCTGAAGGGAAAAGCTCAGACAAGTGTGGTTGAAGCTATAGAGTGGAATAAGACCTGGTAATAACTGTGATTCCTGACAAGACAGGGGGTAGAACCCACAGTAATGAAAGAGCTACCCTCTACCGAAAAGGAGGGCAGACAGGATAAATGTGAACTCAGATCAATGATTCAGTAATAAATTACTATCTGCTACTAAAATCACATCCTGTGGACATTTTAAAGAATGTCCTGCAGGGCGGTGGTGGCGCACGCCTTTAATCCCAGCACTCGGGAGGCAGAGTCAGGCGGATCTCTGTGAGTTCGAGGCCATCCTGGTCTACAAGAGCTAGTTCCAGGACAGGCTCTAAAAAAAAAAAAAAAAAAAGAATGTCCTAAAACAAAAAGACAAAAACAAAAGTTAAAGTGGAATTCACTAGCTTGAATCAGTTAAATAATAAACTAATTATATGCATTTTAAAGATAATTATGTAAACAAAAGCATCAGAAACATTCACTCTTCACTGTCACACAAGTTTATGTTCAAACTTCATGCTCTGGGATTCTGGGAGAGGTAGGAGTAGAGGAATTTTTTGAAATTTATACTTAGGATCACAATCTAGAGTCCTCTGGAGAACTTCCGAAAGTACTCATGATCTTTTAGGAGGAGGATCACTTAAGATTAGAATAAGTACCTTTTTTTTTTTTTTTTTTTTTTTTGGTTTTTCGAGACAGGGTTTCACTGTAATTTTAGAGCCTGTCCTGGAACTAGCTCTTGTAGACCAGGCTGGCCTCGAACTCGCAGAGATCCGCCTGCCTCTGCGTCCCAAGTGCTGGGATTAAAGGTGTGCGCCACCACTGCCCGGCTGTACTTTTTTTTTTTTTTGCCAAGGAAGTGCTAAAAACTAGAAATGACTTAAAAGACATAATCAAAAGCAATACATTCTCCTCACTGGTATTTGGAGCCTTGATCATAGTTCACAAACCCCTCTCGAGACTCCTGGTAACATCAGTCAGGAGAACAAGGCTCTAGTATAACACCAGACATACCATGCAGTACCAAATGTGACTGATTATATAACACACTCCTGTAAAGTTGCTCTATTTCGATCAATGATTCCTCCCTATCTGATTGTTTCAGGGAAAAGCCTGGGGCCCAGGTCTCATTCATGTTTACTGACTTCTATTAAAGAACAAAGCTGTACAGATGCCACAGATACAAAGGAACAAGATCCAAGTGTCTGAGGCACTGAAATTCTTGACAATGCGACAAGCTTCCTTATTTCATTCCAGTCTCTACTGGTTTTTGAACAGCAAATGGAAAGGTATGTGTGTTGGGGGGGGGGTAGATAATACCATTTTTAACAACTATCCTTAGATATTATTCTTTAGAATTTTAGGATATAATTTTTCACTACTTGTAATTATTCAGAAATGTTAGCCCATTTGCATGCTTATATTTGACTGGAATATAAATACACTACAACTGCACCTGTAGCCCATGTTGTAATTCACTATTTCCCAAGACCACACATACCGCTTTCCAATTTCCTAAGCTAAAAGTAACCATGATCCATTCATGAAACCAATGCCGTATCTTCTTTCATTTAGTCTTTCCTACTCAAAGCAAAATCTAAACTACTGTCAATAAATGATAAAAAGCTCACACACTCTTAAGCAATTAAAAAAAATGAGGCCCAACTCATTAATTTTTTTAGTTAAAACAAAGTTAAATACTCGAATTCTTCATTGAATAAACATTTCCCTATAATTTAATACTATGTAATTTATAAAGTTAACTTAAGAAACTGACTCCTCTATTTTTTTAATTTTGGAAAATTAACTTAAAGCATTAAAAAGGAGAATGGATGCAATTTTTAGAACACCCACAGTTGATACAGATAAGACAGTAGGCAGGCATAACAGAAAAATAACAGCATGTATAAATAATGTTGACCTATTCTAGGAAATGCTGTCTGAAAATTAAGCACAAATAAAAAACCCAATTTATGTAATTCAATAATCCATTAAATACTACAAATTTCAAATGTGAATTAAAATAAGAAATTTAAAAATGTTAAACATTAAAACATAACAGAAATATGAACATATTTTTAAAACTATGAATATTTTTATATTAATATATAATTTGTATAAAACATTTAAACATTAAATGGTATAAATTCTCTATTTTCAATCTTGACTTTTCAAAAACTGAATTCTAAATAACTACTTACAGATCATCATTCAACTTGACTGAAACCTCAACATAGCTTCTAGTCCTGTGGAAAGTACTGTAAAGTTGCACCAAATTCTTCACCGGAATTTCTCTGTTTTGAAAAAAATAGCTAAATCGGAAAGAGGACTGTGTGGTTAAAGATGATATGGGATACAGTCCTCCCTAGATATGAATTTTCCCATCTTTACTAGAGAAATTTGTAGAATAAATCATTTAACTTAAGCCCATATTAGGACTGTGGCTCAATAGTGACAGGCATTGAACTGACATTAGTTATTTACACCAACATTAGTACGCTGAGGCCTACAGTTCTGGAGGAAGCTTTAACATTCTGTAACAGTGAATTCTGCAACATCAGTCTGTAACTGCAATCTATCAACTGCAATCTCCCAGCACTGCAATTTGTTACTGAAAAATTTCCCCTTAAGATCTAAACATCAAATTATTATACCATTATCTCAAAGAGTATCACAACAATGAATTTTTTTTTAAAAAAATAAACCTTTACAATAATCATTTTATATCAAAATTGTACTAACCCACAGGGTCAAAGAGAGTAACTGCTGAGGTGTGGCCAGAGGTGAAGTTCATGCAGACACGGAGTTCAGTGGAACAGGGGAAGGAAAAAGCAGTTACACTGTTTTGTCAGGGACTTACCCATCATCCTCACTAAGAATGTCATGAAGTTACAGGAAGATTGCTGAGCAGAAAACAGAAGAAAAGGAAAGCACATACAGAAAGACTATATGAAAAAAAAAAAAAAAAGAAACATGACTTCTAAGACCATTAAGAAAAAGGAAAAACTATAAGCCTTTATGAAACAAATTTTCTTTCATTTTGATATACAAAAACCAAACAAACCAAACCAGAGTACTCAATGACAAGTGAGGATGGTCTAAGTATAATTATTAGCTGTGATGAATTCATTTACTCTAAGAGTAAAACTTTAATTTTAGATTTTTCATATGAAAATACAAGTAAGATTACAATACTGCCCCCCTCCAGGAAATGCAAAAACAATTGTAACCACAAATACATTGAGAGAACAGGAGCTTCTAAAACATCTCAATCTTCCTCTCTTTAGTTTACAAAAGGTGCTTTGACTTTAAAACAAGCAAGAAACAGAATTATTAAACGCTATACCATGCCTCTAATCCCAGCATTCAGGAAGCAGAGGCTGTCAGAGCTCTTGAGTTCGAGACCAGCCTGGTCTACAGAGCAAGTTCCAGAACAGCCAGAGCTACACAGAGAAACCCTGTGTCTCTAAAAGCCAAACAACAACAACAACCCCCCAAAACAAACAAACAAACAAACAAACAAACAAGATCAAGAGAGCTAGAACAGTACCCTCAACACAAAGTCATAAATTACCAACAAACAGGAGTAATGCTGGTTAATGTGATTCTGTCTAGTTCTAAGATTAGGGCCTACACTATGGCTAGGACCAAACTACATAAAATATTTTGTTTTTAGTACAGTTTCCTGAAGTTAACAAACCAAGTGCTGAGAGGTGTATTAGGTATATAATCGTTGAAATATTCACTACACTTGAAATGTGGCAGGATTACTAGTATGAGATCTGTGAAAAAAAAAAACAGATTATTCCTAATAAAAATGACTAAAACTTCCAATAATGTCTAAAAAAAGTCTAAAATTAAAAATTTCCAATCCAAGGAAGAATGATGATTGCCTGCCTGTAACCTCAGCACTTGGGAGGCGGCAGCAGGAAGGATCTGAGTTTAAGTTTTAAGGTCATCCTCAGCTATGCAGTGAGTTTGAAGCCATTTGAGCATAGGCCATAGGCTACAGGCAGCTAGTTTTTTTGTTTTGTTTTGTTTTAAAGAAAGGAGAAGAATCACTCTCTTTACTGCAATAATCTTTTTCAAGAATTATCTCATGGGCTTGCAAGATGGCTCAGTGGATAAAAACAGTTGCCAACAAGCCCAGCTACCTGAGTTTGATCCTCGACACT
The DNA here is from genome assembly GCF_903992535.2 of Arvicola amphibius. Classification (NCBI taxonomy): domain Eukaryota; kingdom Metazoa; phylum Chordata; class Mammalia; order Rodentia; family Cricetidae; genus Arvicola; species Arvicola amphibius. The sequence continues at coordinate 106,133,182 of NC_052056.1, read as the reverse complement.
CACAGGATGGAAGGAAGAGAGAACCTGTTCTTCCAAGCAGCCCTCTGACCTCCATGACTGCAATGGCACATGTCACACACATGCTGGCATGATTAAAACATGTAAAAACAAACAAACCACTAAGAGTTATTTGTGACACAATATCCTTTTTCCTCTGCATAACCTGACAGTAACAATGTATTAAGAATTTCCATAAAGAGGCTGCGCTAAGCCAGGCGGTGGTGGCGCACGCCTTTAATCCCAGCACTCAGGAGGCAGAGGCAGGCGGATCTCTGTGAGTTCGAGACCAGCCTGGTCTACAAGAGCTAGTTCCAGGACAGGCTCCAAAGCCACAGAGAAACCCTGTCTCGAAAAACCAAAAAAAAAAAAAAAAAAAGAGGCTGCTCTAAATCATCATTTACACACATATTCCATTCACTATAATCTAGATGCAGTCAGTTATAATCATTCTTCCACAAGTTTTAAAGATTAGAGGCACACAATACTTACTCTGAAATTTACAAAGCACAAAACAGTGAAAAAAATTTTTTTAGGTTTAAAATAGTCAATCAGAGATTAGAAAATTAGAAATTTTAGAATTAGAAATAAAAATTAGAAATCAGAGAAACGGCTCAGTGATTAAGAGTACTGGTTGCACTCAAAAAGGACCAGGTTCAGGTCCCAGCATCCACATGGGAGCTCACAGGATCTAACATCCTCTTCTGACATCCTTAGGTATTGCCTGCGTCATGCACGTATATACATGAAGGCAAAACACTCACAAACATGACAATTTGAATCAACTAAACTGAAATCTATCTAACCATTGTTTTTACAAAAACAAGCAAATAACAACAACAACCAAAAAAACCCAATTGACACAGATAAGCACTAATGTCTCTTCTACAATGTATTTCAACAAACCTAGCTCCTTACCACCCCGAGGACAGTCTAAAGAAAAAAAATCTGGCATGTATACAAAGCTACTGTTTTAATGGTACATTAATTTAAAAAAAATTGTTATGCCATTTTTTTTTTTTTTGAGACATAGCCTTGAACTCAAAGATATTAGCTGCTGGTGCTGGTGTCAAAGGTGTACATCACCACACCCAGCATGCCAACATTATTCTGTAAAAACAGCCATCTCCAGCAGTATATTTGTCAACTGCCTAATTTTAATTTAGTTTCTCTTTCCCAGTGAACAAAAATATAGCCAATAAATTTAATAGAAAAATATTCATAAATTGTTTAACCCATAAAATTTTTAAATTACTAACAATCTATATTTTATACTATCGCTGAATTATCTCTTCTGGATGACCATAGTATCAAAATGAAACTAATTCTTTTCCAGAACTCTACTGTAATGAATCACTGTATGTGGAATAAAGATTAACTACAGCTGTAACTTTAGCCCTTCTCAGTTAAAGGATTCATGTCAGTATACATTTATATAACAATGAACTAAGAAGTAAACACAGAGCTCTAGAGACTACTAACGACAGTAACAACTAATGTATTTCTCCAACAATTCAAATGCATAACAACACACTATTCATTTATCTTTACTTAGAAAATTAGCTTCTGACAGGTTTGTAATAAAAATCTGAATAAAATATGAACACTTCAAAGAAAAATTAGACGCTATAAATTTGAAATTATGAATCCTTTAAAAACTAATCAATATGTAAAACTAGAAGAGTTCAATAATCTATATTAGATATAAACAAACTTCAAGTACCTAAATCAATTGTCACTTCAACAACAAACCCAATTATTTTATTTTAAATTTTACTTTTAAACAGATAAATATATGAAACAATTAATGTTTTCATTAAAGGGGGGAATAATGGTAATAAAACTTCCCATTTGAAAAGCAGAGCCAAAGTTCAACTTGATGGCTTTACTAACAAGATTATAACGAAGATAATCATAAACGTGTTTATCAATTAGGCAGTCATTTTTACTGAAATGCTAAAAACAAAACAAAATCCCAAGAAATTCTTATTTGTTCTTACAGAATTAGAATAGAAGCTGAGTGACACATCTTAAATACAGCGACTAATGGCTACACATTCTTTGCAATGGAAACCATACTACAGTGACATGTGGCACTAGAGGCATCAAAATTACATCCAATTTTTTAAAAAAATGCTAAATTAACAGGTAAATTTTATACTTTTATTAGCTTTTAGCACCCAATAAGTACTTGATGTTAGTATCTTTTATTACATAGTAACTCATTATTGTTATTTTTTTTTAAATGAGGCACAATGCTTGGAAGAACTATAAAGTAATTTTCTACCTTTAAGAAGTCTTTGAAAATGCCCATTTTCCCTGCTTCAAAAAGAATTCACAATTTTAAAAATTACATGGCAATGATTAATGATCTCTAGATAATAATTTCCCAAAATACACAAAGATAAAAATTGAATCTGTAAAAGAAATCTAGAAATGTACTTATTAATAGTTTGTATCTCCCAAAGGCCTGCCTCTACTTCCCGAGTGCTGGGATCAAAGGCATGCACCACCACCACCACTGGGTCAAATGAAGCTCCTTAAATCCTGTGTGCATTAGGACATCTATGTGTATGAGTACAGGTGCACACAGAGACTAGCAGTGTTGGGGGTCCCTGGAATTGGAGTTACAGGTGCTTATGAGCCTTTTTTTTAATGAGAATCAACTTGGGTCCTTTGGAAGAGCAACTCTCCAATTCTAAATAAAGTTTCTTTCTTCTGCTTCTTTCTTCTGCTTCTTTTTTTTTTTTTTTTGGAGACAGGGTTTTCTTTACACTAAGTAAAGTCTCTTAGAGACATAGCATCCAAAAGTTGCTTCACCTATCCCTAAGTTTAACCTTTTAGTGTGGTTTTCAAACTGGGCTAATTTAAATAATATATTGGAAAACAACAAAAACCCAAATTAAAAAGCAATGTTATGTCAAAAAGATATGTATAGTGTGTCTGTGTATACACACACATACACACACACTGAACGTGTGTTAGCATATTCCTACTACATGTTTATACAAACACACACACACATGCTGAGCAAAAAGAAGGTATGTCAGGTCTCCTCAAATATCAACAGCACAAAGCAGGGCAAGTAAAGAGCAGCAGTCACAATCTTAGTCACTAACGACAATGATTAAAAGACCTAGCTGACAATACTTTATCTAGTTTTCAGGCTCACAACTTGCAAAAAACAGCAAGAGGCTTCAAAATAACACACATATTACATGACAAAATGTAGGCTATTTAGGAGAAAATTTAAGAGTCATGATGCGTTAACATGCAAAGCATACAAGGGATCAAGATAAATTAATATTTGAAATTACATTGTAATTATCTGGAATTTTTCTTAGAAAAATAAACCAGAGATTAAAGAAACATTTTCTATACAATACTGGAAAAAATGTATTCTAGTAAGAAGTGGTGGAGATACTCGTACTGCTCAATAGGAGCAGACTATGGAAAGCTGTGTTTGAAGACAGAAATGACTTACAAGAATCAAAAATGAAGTAGTGCATCTAAATTTTTAATTTCTAAAAAAAGGAATATAATCTAATAAAGGAAGCTACTCAGTAAAGAAACATAGCTGGCTCCACAGTAAGAACTGGAACCAGGAGAAATAATCCTGCACAGGACAAATGACGAGTGCTAAGCACCACCCCCAACCTTTTTTTTTTTCTTTTTTCGAGGCAGGGTTTCTCTTCTAACAGTCATAGCTGTCCTGGTACTCACTCTAGACCAGGTTGGCCTTGAAATCAGAGATCCACCTGCCTCTGCCTGCTGAGTGCTGGGATTAAAGGTGAGCACCACCACTGCCACCAAAATATTTTTATGCCAGAATTATATTGCATCAAATTTAGTAACAGCAAAAAAACTGAATCATTATCAGAATTGTCTGAAAGGCTTTTTAAACTATATTACTTGCCTTGCCTCTAGTCTTCCTAAAACACCAAGTAGGAATATGTGCATAAATAATTTGATTATGTGAGCCCAGAGAGCAAAGAGCCTCCCATCGTTGTCCCCTCCCTGAAGAGAAAGGGGGTCTGAATGTAAATATATGACCCACAAGATGATTCATATCCCTACTGTCTAACATTTGCTGGGAAATTGAACTACGGGAGATGCTAATTATGGCTTAAAGCTAATGTTGTCACACTTATTAATTAGTTGGAACATAATCCACTAGCATGCCAAATTAATCAACTATAAAGTATTGTATAAAAAGCTAGTTATTTCTGTATATTTAGGGTAATGATGGGAAAATGTTGGTTTTTATTAAAATTTAAAGCATAAACTATTAAAAAAGCAGTTCAACAATATTTAAAATAGATAATTAGTTTAAAATTCAGTTTTAGAAAAAATCCTAGTTCCCTTTTCATTGTAGTATTCACAATAACCAAAAGTATTATCACAAAAGATTATAAAAACATTTAAAATACAATTTTATACAATTTTTATTTGTACTTTAGGATCTAAACAACTGAAGGGAACGCCCTTTTAGAGCAACATAAGAGTGGTTTTCTTTTTATTTGAAGCTATTCAAAATGTAGACAGGCTCACTACTTTGTTCTCAAAGTAATCAGCATGTCAGCTAGCCAGCCAACTTAAGAGCTATTGGTGACAGGTGCTTGACCCTGTGAGTCTAGAGAGCCTCCCCACCTCGGCTCCTCCGGGAGAGGGAGGGGTCTTTGTATGCTTTTCTGTGATGGTTCCACTGAATTCATCACAATAGAGATGGACATTTGAAATTCATAACGATCCAACATCTGAGCAATCTTCTTCCGAGACACACCATGTTTATTCCTCCTACCAAAAAAAAAAAAAAAAAAAAGAAAAAAAAAAAAAAAGAAAACGATCTTAAATTTTTTTAAAGAAATATAGGTTTAGAGATTCAGTAATTTTACAGTTAATGAATAAAGTCTAAATGGTATTTTATAAACATGAGAAGACATACTTTGTTCTTGCTTTATACAAGTAGATTCATTATACAAGAAGATTCATACAAAGTGAAGTGATTACAGCTTCTTACAGAAATACTCACTGAAAACATTAGGTATACAGTGAAATAGAAGATGTTTTCTTTTTTTCTTTTCTTTTTTCCCCCTGGGTTTCTTCATACAGGGTTTCTCTGTGAAACAGCTCTGGCTGTCCTGGAACTCATTCTGTAGGTCAGGCTGGCCTTGAACTCACAGAGACCCGCCTGCCTCTGCCTGAGATTAAAGATGTGCACCACTATGTCCAGCTTTTGCTGTTGTATTCTAAGATTTTATATAACCAGTACCTTATTATTAGAAATATAATAGGATGTTCATTGAAAAATTAGATATAAAGAATAGACATGATTTTATATATGCATATGTAAGTTGAAAAAGGCAAAATTAAACCATGATATTAAAAAAAAAACCTACATGGTAAAACTTTCAAAAATAGAAGCAGTAAGAGATTAGCAGGTCAAAAAACAACCAAAACCAAAACCAAAACCACCTCCCCTCAAATTCCCCCAAAAGACTCATAAAACTGCTGCTGAGGAGCCAGTCACATTCTCACAAAGGTGACAGCTAAGTGTGTCATGTAAAGCCCCTCCCTGTTCAGTTTTAGTTTCCCTAGTGCTGGGATTACAGGCTTATGTCACCAAGTACAGCTCTTCCTATACTTTTCTTTATGTGAGTTTGGGACAAGAAAAGTGATTTAAAAACTGTTCTTGACACTCAGGCCTTCAGACAGTTTATTTATTCTCATTGTTTCCTATAATATGACTCTGACTCTGCCAGACTACAAGACAACACACAGGAACAGGCTTTATATCCGTGGTATTGTTCTTACTTTACTAACTCATTTTTCCTAGAAATAGGCCACAAAAACATCTAAAAATAGAACAATAACAACAGAGACAGAAGGGAAAAATAGAACAGATTCAAGGTTAAAAATTGGCAGGAAATGGGCTAGGGGAATTTATCAGTGTTAAGATTACTATTATGGCATGCTTGAAACCCTGGGTTCAATCCCCAGCACAAAAAATAAAATATGAGCCGGGCGGTGGTGGCGCACGCCTTTAATCCCAGCACTCGGGAGGCAGAGGCAGGCGGATCTCTGAGTTCGAGGCCAGCCTGGTCTACAAGTGCTAGGTCCAGGACAGGCTCTAAAAAAGCTGCAGAGAAACCCTGTCTTGAAAAACCAAAAAAAAAAAAGAAAAAAAAAAGAAAAAAAAAATAAAATATGACTAAATCCACAAGATGCCAACATCAGTGATCTGATTCTACCCAACTCCTCCAAAATTCAAATTATGCTACATACCAGTTAAAATAAAGTGGACTGTTAACTTAGATTAAAAAATTATTTCAGTGGCCATGGTGGTGCACATTTAGAAGACAAGGGTAGGTGGATCATTGTGTTTGAGGCTAGCCTGGTCTACATAGTGAGTTCCAGGACAGGCAAAGCTACATAGTGAGAACCTGTTTCAAACAGAACAAAGCAAGCAAGCAAGCAAGCAGGCAAGCAAGCAAACGAATTATTAAGTTACAAGTCTCTCAAACATAAATGAAGCCTTAATTACAGGACAATTTAATCACTCAGCCATTTTTATACCATGATTCAACTATCTTTAGCTTTAAATTTCCAATTAAGGGCTAGGTAGTCATGGCTGTTACACAGAGAAACCCTGTCTCGTAATACAAAAACAAAAAAAATTCCATTTAAATTTACACTCTTCCATCTTGAGTGTAACATACATAATTTGGTAGGCAAACAATGCCAATCAGATATTACCATCACATAGCACAAAAATCACAAAGAGTAGTCAAAGAAATGAAAGATGGGGAAATAAGTGATTTGGGCCCTACAAACAGAATAGCCTGAAGACTGGGGATGCAGGCAGAATGTGATTACAGTGTGCACACTAGGGCTCTATCAACAGCACCAGAAAACAAAAACAGTTTAAGAAAGAGGGGCAAACTTTGATGGAAGATAAAGAGTGAAAAAGTCATTTAAAAAGGGAGTGGCATTTATATAATTCTATGAGTAAACTGAAATCACTGAACTGTTTATTTCAAATGGGTAAGTTGTAAGCTATGTGAATGATACCTCAACAAAATTATTACTAAGAAGAGAGTGAACCAAGATAGGGAAAGCAGAGTGGCAAGACAAGTAGTGGGTGAAGGAAGAAAAGGGCACTGGCGAACACGAAAGAACCAGGCTCCAAGTCCCAATCTAGTCTCTCACAAGGCTCTCATTCTGAAGTCTAGAAAGATCCAAAGAGTACTTGCCTCGCATATATCAAACTCTGGACTTATTTTCTCAATATGATGTAAACAAAACAAAACAAAACCTCCAAACAAGTCAGAAACAAACTCACAAACCCTAAGTCTTCCTGACAGGAAACCTTATCCATTCACAGAAACCAGTGCAGCAGAAATGTTAAGATGTCTGAAATGACATATTGCCACAAACTCCAATGAGATAATAAAACAAGCTAAATGCATCACCCTAGAAAAAGAAAAAAAAAAAAGGAATTCCCAAATACTGTGATTCTAAGGCTCTTGGGATGGAATTATAGAAAGATGAAAACACAAGACACAAAGCTGGTGAGGGGCCCTCCAATAAGGACACAATGTGGGATGAGGAGAAGTTCTAATGTCACATCACCCCAGTCAATAAACTTAATAAAGGAATTCACATTAAGAAAAAGAACCAAGGCCGGGCGGTGGTGGCGCACGCCTTTAATCCCAGCACTCAGGAGGCAGAGGCAGGCGGATCTCTGTGAGTTCGAGGCCAGCCTGGTCTACAAGAGCTAGTTCCAGGACAGGCTCCAAAGCCACAGAGAAACTCTGTCTCGAAAAACCAAAAAAAAAAAAAAAAAAAAAAAAAAAAAAAAGAAAAAAAGAAAAAGAACCAAGCACATTTAGTAAAAGGCAGTTATGAATTTTGACAAGGCAAAGCTTGTTCCTCTTAAAAAAACAAACAGCCCCTGCTCAAAGCTGACAAGATAAGCCAGAAAAAAACCAAACACAAAGACAAATTAAAGAAAGATAAGGATTCAATAAAAATGAGGCTCTTACTTTTCTAATTCTTCAGGATCAAACTTCCACCAAGTTTCCGGTTCATGAAACTCTACTCTGTATCCTTTTCCTATGGCCTACATCGGGGAGGGAGAAGACAAAACCCAGAGAACAATTTTTAAGAAAAAGAAGACACACAGATATAAGTTTCATCTGACAAAAGGGCACTCAACCAAGAAAAATGCTTCTTGGTAAAATATGGCTTAGAAAAATGTTAAGACTATGTAATAGAATGAATTCCAATTACTATCTTCAAGTTCAGGAGTAACTCAGAAGAAAAGCACATTCAACCATCATAAACACCATTCCCAATTTTTAAACTAAAAAAGAAAAGACAAAAAAAAAAAAAAAACCAACAAAACTATTTAGAAAACAAGGGGAAAATGTCTAATAATAAAGATCAAATAGACCAAAGTTTCAGAAAATGAAAGTTAAAAATAAAAGGACAAAGCCTGCATGCCATTATTTACCATTTCCACATATGGTTTCATTTCCCAGGCTTGTGTATTAGTGTTGTCTATTATAACTGGAGATCTCCCCTGATCAATAGCTTGTTTTGCTGAAAGAAAAACAAATAAAATTTAAATATTTGGTATTAAGAAATACATCTGTTCGTTTAAAACAAAAATTGTAGTATCTTTTCAGTAAATGCCACGAAATACAAGACATATACCAGACATAAAATACAAGATATTTTCTGGACTGGAAGCTGGTTTTAACAAAACAAACAAACAATCAAACCCCAATAAATTGCAAAAATACATCTTGAAACTTGTTTGTTCACTTACAGCTAATGAAGCTTTCAGTCTAGACCCAATTTTCATTAACAGGAAATATAGATGATAAATGACATAGTACAAGAAGCAAAAATTTGCTTACACAGAAAGAAATTTTTAAATGAAAAGTGTAACAAAACACTGAGGCAATAAGGTTAATCTTTTATAGGTCAAAACAGTAAGTTTTCCTGTAATATAAAAGTTATGTGAGAGACATGGCTCAGACAGAAAACTGCTTGCCATGCAAGCCTAAAAACCCAAGCCCATTCCCTAGAACCTACATTAAAAAGCGTGGCAATGGTACATACTTATAGTTTCAGAACTCTTACAGCAAGATGGAGGCAGAGATAGGAAAACAAGCCTAAACCTTACAGTTCAGCTAGCCCGGAGTACAGTGCAGCAACAGAAACAAGGGAAACTCTGACTCAAAACAAGATGGAAGGAGAGAATCACTCCTGAAAAAGCTGTTCTTTGATCTACACATACTGTGCACAAATGCTCTCACATACACAAACATATACACAATAAATAAAGATGGAGAGAAGAGAGAGAGAGAGACAGACAGACAGAGAAAGGGAACGTTAAGTGGTGGTTCTGAATGTTAGTATAAAAGAAAGGCATTACCCACAAGTAAAATTTTATATATCAAGTAGCTCAATACCACAGTTCAGCTGTTTTTTGGAGACTTCCTAGAATCCTGATTCTCAAATATGTGACTGATGAGAATGCAACTTGAACTCTATAGAGTCATCTCTTGACCATGAGGGAAGAATCCCCTCACAGTGAGCCATTTGTTAATGACAGCAGTATATGTATACCTCTGGGATAGTAGACAAGAAAATTAACTTCAGAAAAATTATCAAAGTTGAGTGTAAAGATGGAAAGTTTTTCAATATACAGGATTTAAACCACTAATTCAACATAATGCAATGAGGCATGTCCAACTTGCATTTCATGGACCACATGTGGCTGAGAATCGTCAGGGTTTGTGGCTCAATTCAAAATTTTAAACTCAAAAAACCATGAGATTTACTTTTCGCAAGTTTGGGGTTTTTTTTTGGGGGGGGGGTAACTAGACTGAACAGTTCTCAAGACTGAACATTGCAGAGAACAGGGTTGCATTGCAATGTCAAAGGATTGGATGTACCTATTTATGGTGTGAAGGGGGAATGTCCCCCATGGGCTCACATATTCAAACAAATCAATCCCCTACTGGTAGTAACACCATTCTGGAAGGCTGAGGTACCGTTATGAGGTGGGGCAAGGCTGGAGGAAATGGGTCCTTTAACTTCTACAGTAGATACTCTGTGACCAGCTGCATTGTGTTCCTGTGAGGCCTTCCCTGCCACATATCCCTTCTTAAACTGTGAGCCAAAATAAAACTGTCTTTAAATTGCTTCTTGCTGGGTACTGGGTCTCAGCACCAAGGAGTATCAATAAGTAGGTTTAAGAATAGCAGATCCGCCTGGAGAGATGGCTCAGAGGTTAAGAGCATTGCCTGCTCTTCCAAAGGTCCTGAGTTCAATTCCCAGCAACCACATGGTGGCTCACAACCATCTGTAATGGGGTCTTGTGCCTTCTTCTGGCCTACAGGCATACACACAGACAGAATATTGTATACATAATAAATAAATAAATAAAAATATGGAGCCGTGAGGTAGACAGCGCTTCCAAGCTGCCTCCCTTAGTTGGGAGAAAGAATGGTCTGAGAGCAGGGGTTCTTAACCTGTGGGTCGCGATCCCTTGAGGGTCAAATACGCTTTCACAGGGTTTGCCTAAGACTGCTGGAAATACCAGATATTTACATTAGCCGGGCGGTGGTGGCACACGCCTTTAATCCCAGCACTCAGGAGGCAGAGGCAGGCGGATCTCTGTGAGTTCGAGGCCAGCCTGGTCTACAAGAGCTAGTTCCAGGACAGGCTCCAAAGCCACAGAGAAACCCTGTCTCGGAAAAAAAAAAAAAAAAAAGAAAGAAAGAAAGAAAGAAAGAAAGAAAGAAAGAAAGAAAGAAAGAAAGAAAAAAGAATGGCAGATCCTAGAGACTAGTTAATACTTTACTCACTGAGCCATGTTGTTAACCCAAAAGAATTTTTTTCTCCTTAAATGATTTATTTTCATTTTATGTGCGTTTGTGTTTTGCCTACATGTCTCTGTATGAGGGTGTGAAATCACTTGGAGATGGATTGCAGACAGCTGTGAGCTGTCATGTGGGTGCTGGGAACTGAACCCTGGTCCTCTGGCAGAACAGGCAGTGTTCTTAACCACTGAGCTGTCTCTCCAGCCCCCAAAAGTAGGTTTCTTTAAAAAATATTTATTTATTTATTTATTATGTATACAATATTTTGTCTGTGTGTATCCAAAAGTAGGTTTTTAAAAGTAATTTAGAGCAAATGTCATTTTAGATAGTTCTAGATCTAAATGAACACACACACACACACACACACACACACACACACAAAAAAACCTGGAGCTAGAGAGATGGCTCATCTGTTATGAGAACTCACTGCTCTTCTGGGGGATTCAGGTGTAAGTCCCTGCATCCACGTGGTGGTTTACAATTGCTTGTAACTCCAGTTACAGGGATCTATATCCAAGTAAAACACCTTTATACATCAAAAATATTTTTAATGAAAATATTTTAAAGGCCCACTTTTATTGGTTTGTTTTTTCGAGACAGGGTTTCTCTGTGTAACAACCCTTGCTGTCCTAGTATATATATAGACCAGGCTGTGCTTGAACAAACAGAGATCCGCCTGCCTCTGCCTCCCAAGTGCTGGGATTAAAGGTGTGCGTGACTGCTCTGCAAAGGTCCAGTTTTTAGTTCTCATTCTAAACCAAACTGAAGCAGAATTCCTAGGGCTTAGCCCCAAGGTCGAATCCTTTTTTAAAGAAGGGGCGGATTCCCACCTGATTCAAATGGTCTATCAGGATTGAGACCACTATTTATCATGGAAAGAAACTGACCCATGTGTTCTAAAACTGAAGTATTTGATAAAGTTCTTATAACATAGTACCAATGAGGAAAACTAATACAGGCATTTTATTAAGATTTAAAGACATTAGCATCATATGGGGTGCAAACGGCTTTCAGAATACAAAACAAAAGTATCAGAGCTCTTAAAATTATTCATAAAGTGTAAAAAAGAAAGCGTATTAAAGTGTCCCCCACCTGTATTTTATCAGCTTATACTGGTATACTGTCTACAGTTCATCCCACTTTATCTAAGTTCACCGATTCTACAATCTTACCTGAGATGGCAAATATAATTACTATCATGTCTTACATTAGAAGAAATTGGACTCCGGGTTATTAACAGTCTGTCAAAAGTCTCAGCCAGTAAAAGTCTAAGTCAAAATAAAACCCAGGTATGACTCAATACTCCATCCCAGGAGTCTTGGCCCAAAACAAACCTCTGCTCTGGTTCCAGTCATGGGCATCACCAAGTTGATTAACATTGTACCTGTACCCATCTTGATGATGAAAATAGTCATCAGTGCTGAACACGATGCCATCGCGACTCTGACCAAGCAGAATTCTGTTAACAAAAGAAACCATAAGATCTATGACTAGATAAAGGAACCACGGGACAAGTTAGCACTGGACACCTGGTATTGACTCTTTAAGGACACTGTAGGCAGAAGAGCAGAGGAGCCAATCCTTTCAGATCGTCAAGATTCTAAACATCACTTCATATTTCACTCTACCCAACTATAGATATGAAAACCTTAAGCCAGCATTTGTACTGCAACTTTAAACAACCATGCATTGCTTCCCAAATAACATCAGCTAACAATTATGCATGTTTTAGCTTTCTGTTAATTGGTATTGAATACCTAGAACTGTCTCTCTCTGGTACAAGTAACCCAAAAACCAAGAAAGATTAAGTAAGCAATCCATCTGGAAAAACCATATTTGATCCAAGACAGCTTTCACAAACTCATTTCCACTAATCACAAACATAGATGATCAACACGTGAGAGTAAGAAATAGCCTAAGACATAAGATGGCAAACAACCCGTGATTCTCCAAAGTACAATAAATTTTAGAGATTGGTACATTAAATCACTGTACACTGAACAAAAATTTCTCAGATCAATAATAAGTAGACTCTGCTTTGAAAAAAAAGATACCATCTTACAATGATATACAGTAAGTGGGGAAACGAAGACAGAAAGACAAACAGTAGAAAGTGAAAAGAATTCAGAATCCTAGACTACCAGTTCTAATCTACCATTTTAGCTATTCCATCACAGTATTTTTTCATAAACAACAAAAAAAAGGAAACCAAATCCACTCTACTTACCTTGGCCGGTACAAGTAATTTACATGACATAAACTGAAAGGACAGAGTGTTACTTTTATAATTATAGATGTTCCCTGGTATTAGAAAGGGAGACACCAGCCTGTGGTGGTGGCACTCAAGAAACAAGTGGATCTCTGTGAATTTGAGGTCAGCCTGGTCTACAGAGCAAGTTCCAGCACAGGCTCCAAAGCTACACAGAGAAACCCTGCCCCGAAAAACCAAAAATAAATAAATACTCCAATTATGTGAGTTTATATATGTGCTGTTTCTAGGTCAGAAAATTAGAAAAGGATCATGAGAAGACAGAGATCTTAAGGGAGGGAGAGGGGGGAAAAAGTACCATAATACCTGTGAAAAGGAAGCAGAACTATGAGGTGATTGGCTGCGCTTCCCCTTCAACTTAAAAAAAAAACTACAGGGCTGGAGAGATGGCTCAGCGGTTAAGAGCACTGCTTGCTCTTCCAGAGGTCTTGAGTTCAAATCCCAGCAACCACATGGTGGCTCACAACCATCTGTAATGAGGTCTGGTGCCCTCTTCTGGCCTGCAGACATATATTGTATACATAATAAATAAATGAATAAATATTAAAAAAAAAAAAACTACAAAAGATTTTGTGAATGGAAGAAAAATTAAAGAGTTAAATGACGGAGTTGCAGAGACAGTTCAGTTGTTAAGACCTGTCAGTGCTCTTGCAGAAGGCTCAGGTTCAATTCCCAGGACCCACATGTCAGCTGACAACTATGTATGAGTCCAGTTCCAGGGAACCCAATGCCTTTTTCTGACCTCCAAGGGCACCAGGCATGCTCACACAGGCAAAACACTTAACACATAAAAAATTTTAAAATCTAAAAAAAATTTTTAATTAAAATATTAGCATTCTAAACCAGAGCTCAATCACCCAAAAAGATTTTGATTGTAACTTATCATATAATAACTAATTATACTAAACAGTACCAGAATCCAGACTGTCATCATTCCTAAAGTCATACTTTTATTTGGTTCTGTAACCAACTGGTAGTTTTGAAGATGCTAATAATACCATTGTGCTTAAGAAATGGTTTCAGGGGGGCTGGAGAGATGGCTCAGAGGTTAAGAGCATTGCCTGCTCTTCCAAAGGTCCTGAGTTCAATTCCCAGCAACCACATGGTGGCTTACGACCATCTGTAAAGGGGTCTGGTGCCCTCTTCTGGCCTGCAGATATACACACAGACAGAATATTGTATACACAATAAATAAATTAATATAAAAAAAAGAAATGGTTTCAGTTCTCCAAGTTAAAAGAACAGGAAAACAGTAGTCCACTTTTATCATTAAACTAATATAACAGAAAAACATGAACAATCTCCCTGAAGACTTTTCTAAATCTATAAATCATGAGTAACTGTTGAGCCTGACAAGACATTTTCTTCCCAGACAACAGGAAGTATGCATGCATCCTTTTCAAACTACACAACTATCTCAGGTTATGAAACTCAGAGCTTCAGAAAATTCAAAAAGTGCTCATGAACCTAGGGGAATGGACACTCTTATCAAGCATCTGAACAAAAAATAAGAGCAGTAATTTTAAAATTCTTATATTAGGAATTATCGGGTCTTCTAAATGGAGTCTCAAAATGCTAATATCTTGGAACTTAGTAAATCAAACAATTAAGCACTATCAGCGGCCATCTGAGTCACAAGTTTCTCAAAAGAGCAATCTTTTGAGAACTTACCATGACTCACATATATATATGATCACATTCAATTCGCAAAACCCTGACAATCTGGTATTGAACAAGTCCAGGAAAGAAGATAAATACAGAAGTTCAGCCAGTGGAGTTTAATATGCAGCAAGGAGCAAGGGTTACGAAATGAAATTCTCAGTGCTGGACACAGGATACCTCTGACTCCCAAAGCTATGGCCTACAATGATCCTGGTACAATCTCCTCCCCAAGACGGTTCTGAATGAATTTACTCCTAGCTTTAAAGGTGGATCTCTAAGTTTCAG
Source organism: Arvicola amphibius (assembly GCF_903992535.2). Lineage (NCBI taxonomy): Eukaryota > Metazoa > Chordata > Mammalia > Rodentia > Cricetidae > Arvicola > Arvicola amphibius. Next base: position 106,118,071 of record NC_052056.1, on the reverse strand, counting down.
GGCAGTCATGATATCTACACAGTAAGTTTTAAAGAGTTCTAGGCCAGACAGGGCTAGTAACCTAAACAACTAAAACAAACAATCTAAGCGAACCAGGCACAGGCTGAGTCCAAGTGCTTCAGGACCTACCTAATTTTCTTAGGTAAAACACAAGGCACTTAAGACCAGACTAGAGACAGGTATCTCCTGAGTTCAACTAAGACCATTCTCTTCCAAAGAAAGATAGGAATAAAAATCTCATCACTTTCAAACAGTGCTTCTAATCCCTACAGTTACTATAACTATAGGATCCGAAAACAACCAGAGCTCATTAGCTTGCAGTTTTGAAGGTTAGCAGTCCAAAATCCCTTCTACTAACCTGTCTTTCCCTATGTTCTAGAGAATGTTGTCCTTTCTAGTTTCTGCAGGTTAGGCACACTCATTATCTTGGTTTGTGGGGCCTTTGACCATTAGTACAAAGAGAGCAATGTGGGGTCTTCTCTCCTCTCTGATCTCTGCTTCTTATGTTTCTATCTGTGACCTTCCTTCCTGCCACCTTCATATTAAGAAGCTTGTGATTACACTGGGCCCTCACAGGATAATTACATCATCTCAAATATTTAGCCTCAAGCACCCTTTACCTCAGAAAGTAACACACACAGCACTTACCACCCTAAATGGTTTAAATAAAAATGTTAACACCAGCCAGGTGGTTTAATCCCAGTGAAGCAGGTGGATCTCTGTGAGTTCAAGGTCAGCCTGGTCTACAAAGGGAGTTCCAGGGCAGCCAGAGCTAAAGAGAAACCTTGTCTGGAAAAAAACAAAATCAACCCCCCCACACAACACACACACACACACACACACACACAAACACCAAAAGCTGTTTTTTCAAGTTCTTTTTATTTCCTAGATGGTAAATTACTAGGTACTTTTAGCAGCTCTTTACTCTTTATTTATTATGTATACACCGTTCTGCCAGAAGAGGGCACCAGATCTCATTATAGATGGTTGTGAGCACCATGTGGTTGCTGGGAATTGAACTCTAGACCTCTTGAAAAGCAACCATGGCCCTGAACCTGAGTCATTTTTTTCAGCCATTGCTCTTTACTCTTTAGCGACATTTAGTGTGTGTGTGTGTGTGTGTGTGTGTGTGTGTGTGTGTTGGGGAAGGCACACATGGCATGTGAGTTCCAGGGATCAAATTCCGGTCATCATGTTTGATAGCAGGTGCGATATTGTTACATTTCTTCAGTCCATATTTTGTCTAGATATTTTTTTAAAAGATTTGTTTTATGTATATGAGGGCTCTATCTGCATGCAAGCCTTTATGCCAGAAGAGGGCATCATATCCCATTATAGACTGTTGTGAGCCACAACATGCGGTTGCTAGGAATTGAACTTAGGTCCTCTGGAAGAATAACCAGTGCTCTTAACCACTGAGCCGTCTCTCCAGCCCCCTTTCAAATTATTATTATTATTATTTTATTTTACTCCTTTTTCTGTTATGTAGTTATTTTTTGAATGACATAAGCCAGAAAGCAGAGTTTTAAATATTTTTCTCATAAATCTGTCAAATATATACTATTACCATTGCTGAACATTTTCCCAACTATTCTAAAATACCAGTTTACAACACAACAAGCAAGTATGCAGCATTTACATTGTATTGGTATTTTAAGGAATTCAGAGATCATTTAAGTACAATGTGGGAATAAATGTATAAGGCATATACAACAAGCACCTAAGAATCAAAGAAGTTTGATACCTGTACAGGAGCCGACAACCAACTCACCTAAGTACTAAGGGACAACGGCATAGCCTCATGCTTTAGAATCCTCAGCAAAAGCTAGACATGGTGTTGCAAGCAGGAAATTGACAAGCTTTAGCACACCCTGTACTACATAGTGAGACTTTGAATGAATGAATGAAGTCATCATCAAATGTCTAGGGCACTCATCATGTTGGAGAGTGTATGGCTGGAAAAAATAGGCAAGTTTTGAAGTTACCTCTTCAAGTCTAAAGTTCTAGTTCTAGCACTTTTAAGAGATGGCACGAAGTTAAGTTTACAAACCATTCTGAATCCTCACTTGTATAATTATTATCTGTCTCCTCTCAGGGCAGTAGCTCTGCAGATGGACACTGGACAAACTACAGCCGCTGCTGCCAAGCTTGGTTCTCTACTCACAGTACTGAATAAATTTGAAATACAAAACATATGTTGTACAATTTCTACTTAATTGTTATAATTTACCTTAAAAATACTTTATAGCACAGATAATCAGACCATTTGGATGATTTAATCTATAGTCTAAGCAGTTGCCTAATCAGAGAAATTATATCCCTTGCTAGCTAAGCAAGGACTAGTCTCCAAATGTGGAGTACAAGCTGTTACAAATGTTTCAACCTCCTTTTATCTGATAATTGCCACACATTTTGTTGATGAGATTGATGGCTTGTTTCTGAAAATACACTCACACATGAAATCAACAGAGTAAAAGATATTAAATAGATAACATATTTTAAACCCATTCCTTTTTCCCTTACATGATTTAGTAAAAGAACTTTGATCAATAGTCTACCTTCTGAAAAAGAATCAATCAAACAAACAAAAACCCACTCAAGACTTTGGTCCCTAAATGGTTCTATGTCCAAACACTGGGTCAGAGCACTCTGTTTGGCTAAGGACAACTACAATAGTAACAAAATTCTAATTTCAAATGTCCTTAAATTCTGTCTCAAATGAACCTACAGAAGTGCTGTCCGGTAGCCTGGAAGGGCAGAACCTCCACTTTAACACACCTACAATGGTTGTATGAAATGTGTTTCTCTTGCTTAGCTCTAAGTATTTAAAGTCAGTATCTATTAGAATTCAGTCTAATACTTTCATTAAAAGATAGTCGCAAGGCAGGTGTAGCGATTCATACCAATAATCCCAGCACTCAGAGGATCCTAAATTTGAGGCTAGCCTCTGCTACAGGGCAAATTTCAGGCAAGCCTGGGATTCCTTGAAAGACCCTTTGTCAAAAGACCAGAGGTTAGGGATGAAGCTCAGCAAGAGAATGCTTGCACAGCATGCACAAAGCTCAGGTTCTATCCCAGCAGCCCCTGCAAGCAAATAGTAATAATAATAAAAATTTGCCTTCTTATAACCAAAATGGCTTAGGCCAATGATTAAAAAGATAATGCTATATAGCTTATACTGAAAACAAAGTAGTAAAGGTAAAAGCTATATAAATTCAGAAGTTACTAAGGACACAAAAGATAAATAAAAGTCTCAAAATGATAAGGTACATTGGATTTTCCAATTTTTTGTATTTATTGAGGTTTGTTTTGTTACCGAGTATGTGGTCAATTTTTGAGAAGGTTCCATGAGGTGCTGAGAAGAAGGTATATTCTTTTGTGTTTAGGTGGAATGTTCTATAGATGTCTGTTAAGTCCATTTGAGTCATAACATCTGTTAGTTCTCTTATTTCTCTGATCATTTTTTGTCTGACTGACCTGTCCAGTGGGGAGAGGGGAGTGTTGAAGTCTCCCACTATTAGTGTGTGGGGTTTAATATATGATTTAAGCTTTAGAAGTGTTTGACATATGAGGGTGCCCTTGTATTTGGGGCATAGATGCTCAGTATTGAAAATTCCTCTTGATGGATTTTTCCTGTGACTAATATAAAATGTCCTTCTTTGTCTCTTTTGACTGATTATAGCTTTAAGTCTATTTTGTTAGATATTAGGATAGCTACACCCACTTGTTTCTTAGGTCCATTTGATTGGCCAAAATCAAAAACACTGATTGTGGGGAAAAGGGAACACTTCTGCATTGCTGGTGGGAATGCAAGTGGTACAATCCCTTTGGATGTCAGTGTGGCGATTTCTCAGAAAATTAGGAAGCAATTTTCCTCAAGACCCAGCCAGTAATACCACTTTTGGGTATATATCCAAAGGATGCTCAATTGTGCCACAAGGACATGTGCTCAACTATGTTCATAGCAGCTTTATCATAGCCAGAACCTGGAAACCTAAATGCCCTTCGACTGAAGAATGGATAAGGAAAATGTGGTTCATTTACACAATGGAGTACTACACAGCAGAAAAAAATGACAGCTTGAATTTTGCAAGAAAATGGATGGAGCTAGAAACCATTATTTTGAGTGAGGTAACCCAGACAGAAAGACAATTATCACATGTACTCACTCATAGGTGGTTTTTAAACATAAAGCAAAGAAAAGCAGCCTACAAACCACAATCCCAGAGAACTTAGATAACAATGCGGACACTAAGAGAGACTTACATAGATCTAATCTACATGGGAAGTAGAAAGAAGAAAAAGACAAGATCTCCTGAGTAAATTGGGAGCATGGGGACCTTGTGGGAGGATTGAAAGGGGAGGGGAGAAGCAGGGAAGGGAGCAGAGAAAAATGCAGAGCTCAATAAATTTAAAAAAAGGTGTGTGTCACCACAGCCAGGTCCCACATTTTATAAAAAGGAATTAACTTCTTGCTAGAAAAAAAATGTTATGGTGTATGCCTACAATCCCAACACTTGGGAAGCTGAAGCACCAGAGAGCATTAGTTCCAGAAAAACCAGAGCTTCTCAGTGGGTTACAGGACATGCTAGACTATACAGTAAATTCCAGATTAGCTCAATGTCTCAAAAGGAAGAAAACAAAAAGGAGGCATTTAAAGCAGCCTTAAATAAGCCACCGTACATGAGCAAATACAAACAGGCGCAGAGGTGGTGAAATAAGGACTAAACTAAGAAGAATGGGGCCAATACCAAACATAAACTAATTTAGTTCTCCAAATGAGCAGCGTTCTGAGCAATTCTTTACTCTTGGCTTTCTTCAAACCTTGTTTTGAAAGCTAACACCACTTTCTCACCATAAGAGTATATGGTTTTACATTCGATGCCAAATAACCCAAGGATTAATGAAGGGGTCAAGTCAGGTGTGGTGGCACACACCTTTAATCCCAGCACTTGGGAGAGTTTGAGATCAACCTAGCCTATAATGAGGGCAGCTAGGGTTACATAGAAACCCTGTCTCAAAAAACCAAAACCAAACCAAATACCACCCCCAAAATCTACAAGAAGGGGAGGCTGTCTTCATTAAACAACATCCATCAATCTAAAGAGGTACTTGTGTGTCTGTGTGTGTTTTCTTATCTGTTTTAACCAAACTCCGTGAAGGGAAGAATCTCACACAGAGGAACATATGGAGTAGATACTAAAAATGAAGGCTGGGACACTGAGACGTACACACGTAAGTATAGTAGTAGATGGATAAACAGAATTTTCAAGCCTTCTAAAAATGAAAACCTAGGGGGAAAGCACATTAGCATTTTGATCTCTTATAATATTTCAGTTCCAGGGGAGGGAGGGGTTTGATTTTTTTAAATATTTATTTATTTATTATGTATAAAATATTCTGTCTGCATGTATGCCTGCAGGCCAGAAGAGGGCGCCAGATCTCATTACAGATGGTTGTGAGCCACCATGTGGTTGCTGGGAATTGAACTCAGGACCTTTGGAAGTGCAGGCAATGCTCTTAACCACTGAGCCATCTCTCCAGCCCCAGGGGTTTGATTTTTAATAGTAGTATCTGTTAACCTCTAGGCTTTGCTCCTATAAAATGAAAAAACAATTAATTTCACAAACTTTCCTATGTCAAAGTATCTCTAAATAGAACACAAATGGCACTTGTTACTAAGTACCCACTTAGGGGAGTGGTTCTCACCTCTCCTAGAACTTGGTACCTAGCCCAGATTGGCCCTGAATCTGAGATCTTGCCTTGGCCTCCTGAATAGCTAATAATTGCTTCATCTTTCCACTCAAGTGTTCTACCTTTTCTTCAAGCAAATACCTACAGGTATAATCAATCACCTCTACCTAACCTCTCAGGTCTTTCTTTTGAGATTCTACTGCATTCCATCTAATATTCTCCAATCTGTTCTCTTAATTTTCTTTTATTTTTCTATATTCAGTTATAGCTAGTAGACCTATTTCATCCAATTTCCAAATCTCAACTGTTTTCTCCAATAATAAATCCAGAACATTGTCCGTTTGTAAGACAACAATTTCATATTTGTAAGCCTCGATTTCATATTCTCTACAAAACCTTCACAAAAATATCATGAATCAATTAACACAGCTTAAAATCTTGCTTGAAAATCTATACTATAAACTGAATATGCTTTTTTCTAGAGAAATTTTATTTATTTAGGCCATATTACAAGTAAATATAAATATCTGTAAGTTCTTCAAATACTAGTTTTCACCCAAAGATACTATTTTTTACTTTTCCTATCTAAACTACAAGAAATTTATAGTATGAGTTATTTTCCACAATTGAGAAAATTGTGACAATGCTGTCTTTAAATTGTAAAGAAACTTAGAAATCTGAACTTTTTGTAATAAAAACACCAACAGTTCTAACGTCACTTATCAGAGTGTTCAATTCAACACATTAAAAATTTAAAACTAAATAGCAATTCAGTCCCACGCAGCTGAAGAGAGATGGCTCAATGGCTAAGAGCTCTTTCAGAAGACCCAGGCTCAATTCCCAGCACTCACACTGAGGCTCACAATTATCTGTCAGTCCAGTTCCAGGGGATCTGAAGGCCTTTTCTGGCCTTGGGGAAGTGGTGCAGATACACGATACACATGTAAATTAAACATCCATACACAAAAAAATTAAATTTTTTTAAATTGCTATTCCAGCCGGGTGGTGGTGGCGCACGCCTTTAATCCCAGCACTTGGGAGGCAGAGGCAGGAGGATCTCTGTGGGTTCGAGGCCAACCTGGTCTACAAGAGCTAATTCCAGGACATGCTCCAAAGCTACAGAGAAACCCTGTCGTTAAAAAAAAAAAAAAAAAAAAAAAAACCGCTATCCCAAATAAGGTACTGACATGGCATAATGCTTAACACATTCAAGAGCCCCAACTGGTTTTTCAAATTCTAAGAAAATAAATATCCGCCATTCTATTATTAACCAGCAGCAAAACTTGCCCAACAGCATAATAAAAAAGGTACCAAAGCCCAGACAGTTTAGTACCTAGTCTAGCTTTTCTTGAATAGCCGACTTATACAGCCTAGCCAAGGTTTTTTTTGTTTGTTTTTTTTTTTGAGACCGTTTCTCTGTAACAGCCCCTTGCTATCCTGGAAATAGTTCTGCAGACCAGGCTGGCCTCGAACTCTCAGAGTTCTGCCTCCCGAGTGCTGGGGTTAATGGCGTGTGCCACCACTGCCCGTCCCTAGCCAAGTTCTTAAGTAGTATTGCTCGTTGCTGTTTGAATTATAGTATATTTTTAAAGCTCTTAAAAGAAGGTATATATATACATCAATTCTCCCTTTCCCCTAGAATACATCTTCCAAAGTATTTCCAATCAGATCAAACTCCCAAATACAGCATACAAATTTTCTACTAGGAATATGGAAATGTTTATCACTGATAACTCATTTAAGTAATGAAATCATCAAGTACTCAATATCCTTTACTTACCGAGACAACGTTGTTTTTCCAGACCCAGGGAGGCCTCGCAAAAGAATAAGTAATTTCTGCAATTTATTTAACTTCTCCTCTGGAAACCACTGGTTCACAAACCTGTCTGTTCCAGTGTGCTCTTCCATGGAAGGATCTCTCCAGCACTCTCTGATTTCACAGAAACCGTTATTCACACTTTCATCTTGTCCACTGTAGCCATCTCTAAAGGTACGGACATTGCTGCTAGTCACACCATAGTTAGTATACTCATCATTCTGTTCAAAAGTCAAACCGCTCCAGCTACCCTGACAACTGTCCATGTAACACCCACTTGGCATCTGAGAGTCATCTTGCCCATGGAAAATATTTGATGGTGGATTGAGTGGGGCATTGAATCGTTGAATATTAAAATGGTAATTAAAACTGGGAAAAGGAGGACCATGGGGTATGACAAAAGGATGTACTGACTGCCATTCAGGCCTGAAGGAAGGGAATGAAGTCTCATAAAAAGTAGGCATCAGTTGTTCGTCACAGGGACATTGGCCTGGTTCATCCTCCAAGTACCACTGGTAATCACAATGTGACTGGAGAGCATGACTGAGATCCTTCTTTGCTTCCTCGGAGTTTAAGGCATCATAGGCCTGGTCCTTAGGAATAATTTTTTCCTGGGAAGGTTCTGGCACCTCACTACTGCCTTGTGAAGCATCATTTTCTAGCTCTTCAATTTCTTTGTAAAACTGGGATAGTTCCGTGTCAATCTCCAATTTTTTGGAGTTAAATTTCTGTTTTTCTTCTCGTCTTTTGTCATCCGTACTATTCAAAGTGTCATTCTTCCTTTCTCGGCGTTTCTTTTTCTCAGGGGGTTTGTAAATTGGGCCTATAAACGCTTTACTTGTGCTATAGATTTCATCATCCTTGGAGAGCGATGGGGGCTTTCCGTCCTGCAAAGCTGGTGACTCAACACTACCTAGTTTATTATCAGGCAGCTCCTCAGGCTTCAACATATCTGGAGTTCTGGCTTTGTCTTCCTGAGGACGTCTTCTGAAGTTAATGGTGGCCACTGGGACCCTATTATTTCTGGTTTTCTCTTGGGGTTTGTGACGATCAGGACCACCTTGATGGGAGAAAGCACAACCATCTGCCGCTGACTTCAGTTTCTTACAGCACGATTCTCTTGTTAGATCTTTTCCAGGGCCCAAAAACTTAGCTTCAATTTCACTATAAGGCATCTGAGGAGTAAAGCATACAAATATTAGGTTATACTTTTTTCAAACTTAAAATTTTTCAAAGGAATTTTAGAAAAAAGAATTTTTGACATACGCAATTAATAATTACAAACTGCAATTTTATAACCACTTATTTTAAGTCATAACAATAATTTACAGGAGCCGTCTCACTGTAATACCATTCAAAAATACATGTGCACTTCATTTTTTTTCTTTTTTGGAGGCACAGAAGATGAACTCATGACCTCATGCATGCTAAACGAACACTCTACTGCAGAGCTACATCCTACCCCCTTTTTCATGCTGAAACAGCATCTCACTAAACTTGACAAGCGTGGCTTTGAATTCTCTCCATATTGCCCGGGGACGCCTTAACTGTCCACCATCCTGAATAGCTGAGATTACAGGCCCGTGCTGCCAGTCCCATCTTTAAACAGTCCATTCCAGAGTTTAAGCACCTAAGTTTAGAAACTGAGTCCCTATCTCGTGTGGATGGATGCAAAACTAGCATTTGTTTCCAAACTGGCTAAGATCACTGCATCATGAATCCCTCGCTGTTTGGAAGTAGCTTTGTCTTTTGGAGTGGAGGCTTCGGCTTCCAAGCTTCCATCATCTCCCCTTGGCATGCACACTAGACGAACTAAATTGCAGTCTTTGTAGAGCAGCCTAGGCTACACAGTTAAGCTCACGGCCAGTTTGCACTACACGAAACCCATCAATAAGTTAATTAAGGCTAAATTTCTCTTGATAAGCAGTGGCACAAACCTGTAATCTACCAATAAGCGATTTCAGGCCACTACGAGCAGACTACACAGTTGGGTTCCAAAGCATCCTGGCCTACAGAGTAACACTGTATCTACAAAACAGAATACAACTTCGCTTCTCTTGTAATTTCCTTGAACCCTTAAGAAACCCAAAACTCTCGTTTTGGTCAGTACTTCATTCACCAGCTCTTGGACTCCAAACCCAAAGCCCACAAACTAGGGCCGAAAGCAGACAGGTCATAGGAGAGCCGGAGGAAGCTCCAACTGCAGATCGAGAAAGCCATTCTCCCGGAAACAGCCCTCGCCTCACTCCCATCTTCCCGTTTCCTCACTCAAACGTCACAGACACCCGAGGAAGCGCGAGGGGTCCGCGAACACCCAGCACCCCACCTGGGCCTCAAGGCCTCCAGAGCGCCAGGCCTGGCCGGAGGCCCCACGTCTTCTCCGACCCTCAGGAAAGCAACAGGGCCCCGTCTGAACTCTACGGCGGCCTCCGACGCTGAGGTTCTCTCCGGGCTCCCCAGCTCACAGTCAGATGAAGACAAGCTAGAGTGAAAACTTAGTCGTTCGCGTCAGACGAAACCGGAAGCACCTCCCTCACCTACACTGGGGCGTCCGCTCTTCAAACCGCAGTTCTGCACGTACTTCCACCCAGACCCCCCCCCCATAAAACAAAACAAAACAAAACAACTTCCGTAAAGGTACGAACCTCCGAAAAAAATGAAAGACCGTCTCAGACGCAGCCACAAAATCGAGCTTGAGAGATGCGGGGCTGGAGCAGCTCCATACGCAAGATGGCCGCCACCACTCGGATTTCCCATGCAGAGCCGCGGGATCGCGCCAGGCATTGTGGGAATTGAAGTCCAGCGTTCTCTGCGATGCTAGTTTACCTCACGGCACCAAGACTCGGTCTTCCAGAGTCCATTGCGTGACGTATGCGCTCAATTGGCAACAAAAGGTAGGCGCCGGCTTTCCCTGGAGTGGGGAAGTTATTTAAAGAAACACCAACTTTGGCCGAAAAAGAAGCGACCGTCTCTCTGGCGTTCGCCACTAAGGAAAAAGAACAATAGTATTTGGCGCCCCCAGGTGGATACTCAAGCCACTCGCAGAGGGATAATAGTTTTCTCCCCCCCTCCAGGAAACAAAAGAACTTACATTTCAAAGGAGAAAACATTTTGTACTGCAGAGTTGGGTTACAATGGTTTCTAAGAAACGCTACCAAGTCTAATTTTGAGCTCCTGCACTTCTGTGAAAGAAAGGATAGAGTGCCTGCACGGCATAACCCTGTAACAAAGAGGTGACGCTTGGGACAAAATTATAAAGTATCTTACTTGCAGGTAAGAAAACTGTTATGTAAATGTGTGTTGAATTAAAAAATGTCTACCAACCAACCAATGACTAGCTTCAATTATGGGCCTCCCCCCCCTCTTTCTCACTGCCATTAACCTGCCCTCCCCACCCCCATGTTTCATTTGGGTCTCCACAAGGAAATCGGCTGTCTCTTCATATTTGGATAATTCTTGACTCCAACACAACACTGTTTTATAGATTAAACAGCTAAAAAGCACAAGGTAGGATATTTACATCAGAATACTTAACACCATTGTGACCCAGAGGGCTCACAATCTACCCACTTGACAAGTCTTCCTGAAACACAGATTTCCACTGCCGCCTTTGTTGCCTCATGTTTAGCTTCAGGTTATTCATTTTTTTTTTTATTTTCTTTAATAAACACTTACTTTATTTCATAGGTGTGTTTTACCTGCATGGATATATGTGCACAATGTGTGCCCCCAGTGCCCAGGGAAGCAAGAAGAGGCAGCATCTCATAGAGCCCAGGCTAACTTCAAATTCCCTATAAGCAAGGAGGCTGATGGAATTCCTGATTCTCCTGCTGGGACTACGGGCTTACATCACCATGCCCGCCCTAAGAAATGTGTGTGTGTGTGTGTGTGTGTGTGTGTGTGTGTGTGTGTGTTTTGACACTCATGTTGATATCATATCATTGTACTATCTTACATTTTGATAGCGTGTTGATTGCTTGGATTTAGAGATGGAATGAAAGGTGAAATAGCAGAAATACTTTTCTCTCATTTTTTCGCCCCCTGCATTGCTAGGGGTTGAACCCAGCACCCTGTACATGATGGGCTGGCAGTTTTCTACTGCCATATCTCCGGGCCAGTATTCAGTCACATATTTGGGTCCAGGGGATTGAACTCAGACTATCTAGGCTTAGCAGCAAGTGTGTTTATTCACTGAGCCATCTTGTCATGCCAAATAAAATTCCAAAGATGAAGCTTGCATGGACTTCTTGTGTTCGTCCATCTAGATTGTTTAAATGCCTATTTTTCATTTTTCAATGAAAAAGGTTTCGGTAGAGACCCTTGGCACTGACTGTTCTTCTAGAGGACCCAGGTTCAATTCCCAGCACCCATGTGGCAGCTCACAACTGGCTATAATTTCAGTTCCAGGGGACCTGACACCCATGGCAAAACACAAATGCACATTAAAATGAATAAATTAAAAAAGAAACCCTTTTCTAATACTTAGAAATATGCTGTGTGGTAGAAAGTTCAAGGTCAGCCAGTGGATTTGTTGTTTAGTGGGGACCTCGCTTCTGGAACATAGACTGCATATTCTAGATGTGTCTCTTCACATGACAGCAAAAGCAGCACCCTCTTCTAAATTCATGGGGGGGCATGCACACCTGTGCATGTATGTAAGCACATTCCATGACCCTGTGTCAAAGGATATTTGTCAGGAGTTGGATCCCCTTCCACCTTGCTTTGGTGCAGGATTTCTCTTGCTGCACTGCTGTTCTATGTATTCTGAGCTGGTTGGCCTGTAAGCTTCTGATTCTCCTGTCTGCATGGCCCACCTTGTTGTAGAACTGCCAGGAGTACATATGTATGCCATCTCATTCAGATTCCTATCGTGGCTTCTGGGGCAGAACTCAGGTCATCAGTCAGGTCCTGCTCTTTTCTTTTTTAAAGATTCATTCAGGCATTCATTTATTATGTATACAATATTCTGTCTTCATGTATGCCTGAGGCCAGAAGAGGGCACTAGATCTCATTAAAGATGGTTGTGAGCCACCATGTGATTGCTGGAAATTGAACTCAGGACCTCTGGAAGAGCAGCCAGTGCTCTTAATGGCTGAATCATCTCTCCAGGTCAACATGTAGCCCAGGCTGGCCTCGAACTCATGATCGTCCTGCGTCCATTTCCTTCAGCAAATCCTATCTGCGTGCGCTACCACAACTGGCCCCACAGTTCTCTTCAGAGCTCACTAATCTCATGTGGACTCTACAATAAAATTTATCGCCCTTAATATTATGAGGTGATTACGCTTTGAATATGAATGGGAGGGACACACATCTAAACCACAACAGCTCTGCCCAGAGACGAAAGGATCCAATGAACCACCAAAGCAGAGTGAGGTCTCAAGAGGCAAGTGTCATAAAGAACCCCAGAAGGGGTACTCAAGTGAGGGGACAGTACAGTTGTCACTGTTGTTGAGAGTGGTGAGTGCTACAGAAAGGTCAGAGTAAAGAGGAGAGGGTGACAAAGAAAGGCCACACTGAAGAGCGTCATCTAAAAGAGAGAAAACCCATTCACTGCATGAAGCAAAGAAAAGCTGTAACCAGTGTCGTTGCCCTGGTTGTGTCTAATCCCCATTTCTACCTTCAGTTGGGAAGAACCTGTTGGCGTATTCTAGAAGGTAACTCTTTGTTTGGCACATCAATACCTCTGCGCCCCTAGAGCCCCCTTACATCCCACCATCCCACAGCAGCTGGAAACAATGCCAGGCCATTTATGCTCCTTTAATACCCACTGGCTTTTTTTTTCCCCTTCAGAGCTAAGGATTGAACCTGGAACCTCAAGTCTGGCAGGCAAGCCGTCTACCATGAACCATATATTCCACCCCCGCTGACATCTGACATCTTTTAATATGTTTGGTATTCATAAAAGGGTATTGCTGCCCCCTTCTGTTTATGCTTATTATAGAGCACCAGAAGCTGAGAGCATCCTCTGAATATAAACACTCTTGTTTGCTTTGTTTTTTTTATTTTATTTTATTGATATTTATTGAGCTCTACGTTTTTCTCTGCTCCCCTCCCTGCCTCTCTTCTCCCCCTTTCAATCCTCGCACAAGGTCCCCATGCTTGCTCCCAACTTACTCAGGAGAGCTTGTCTTTTTCTCCTTTTTTTAAAAGATTTATTTATTATGTATACAACATTCTTTCCAATGTCTGCCTGCATGCATGCCAGAAGAGGGCACCAGATCTCATTATAAATGGCTGTGAGCCACCATGTACTTGCCAGGAATTGAACTCAAGACCTCTGGAAGAGCAGTCAGTGCTCCCAACCTCTGAGCCATCTCTCAAGCTCCTCCTTTTCTCCTTTCTACTTCCCATGTAGATTAGATCTATGTAAGTCTCTCTTAGTGTCCTCATTGTTGTCTAAGTTCTCTGGGATTGTGGTTTGTAGGCTGCCTTTCTTTGCTTTATATTTAAAAACTACCGCCGGGCGGTGGTGGCGCACGCCTTTAATCCCAGCACTCGGGAGGCAGAGGCAGGCGGATCTCTGTGAGTTCGAGACCAGCCTGGTCTACAAGAGCTAGTTCCAGGACAGGCTCCAAAGCCACAGAGAAACCCTGTCTCGAAAAACCAAAAAAAAAAAAAAAAAAAAAAAAAAAAAAAAAAAAAAAAACTACCTATGAGTGACTACATGTGATAATTGTCTTTCTGTGTCTGAGTTACCTCACTTGAATAACGTTTTCAAGCTCCATCCATTTTCCTGCAAAATTCAAGCTGTCGTTATTTTTTTCTGCTGTGTAGTACTCCATTGTGTAAATGAACCACATTTTCCTTATCCATTCTTTAGTCGAAGGGGCATTTAGGTTGTTTCCAGGGTCTGGCTATGACAAACAAAGCTGCTATGAACATAGTTGAGCACATGTCCTTGTGGCACAATTGAGCATCCTTTGGATATATACCCAAAAGTGGTATTACTGGGTCTTGAGGAAGGTTGTTTCCTAATTTTCTGAGAAATAGCCACACTGACATTCAAAGGGGCTGTACCAGCTTGCATTCCTACCAGCAATGCAGAAGTGTTCCCTTTTCCCCACAACCTCTCCAGCATAAGTTGTCATCAGTGTTTTTGATCTTGGCTATTTTTACAGGTGTTAGATGGAATCTCAGAGTTGTTTTGATTTGCATTTCTCTGGTGACTAAGGCTGTTGAACATTTCCTTAAGTGTCTTTCAGCCATTTTAGATTCCTCTGTTCAGAGTTCTCTGTTTAGGTCCGTACTCCATTTTTTTTTATTGGATTATGTGATCTTTTGGTGTCTAATTTCTTGAGTTCTTTGCATACTTTGGAGATCAGACCTTTGTCAGATGTGGGTTTAGTGAAGATCTTTTCCCATTCTGTAGGCTGTCGTTTTGTCTTGTTGACCGTGTCCTTTGCTTTACAGAAAATTTTCAGTTCCAGGAGGTCCCATTTATTAATTGTTTCTCTCAGTGTTTGTGCTGCTGGGGTTCTATTTAGGAAGTGGTTCCCTGTGCCAATGCGTTCAAGTGTACTTCCCACTTTCTCCTCTATAAGGTTCAGTATGGCTGGCTTTATGTTGAGGTTTTTGATTCATTTGGACTTGAATTTTGTGCATGGTGAAAGATGTGGGTCTATTTTCATTCTTCTACATGTTGATATCCAGTTAATGCCCGCACCAGTTGTTAAATATGCTTTCTTTTTCCCATTTGATATTTTTTGCTTCTTTATCAAAGATCAGGTGTTCAAAGATGTGTGGATTGATATCCGGGTCTTCTATTCAGTTCCATTGGTCCTCTTGTCTGTTCTTATGCCAACAGGCTGTTTTCAGTACTGTAGCTCTGTAGTAGAGTTTGAAGTCAGGGATTGTGATGCCTCCAGAAGTTCTTTTATTGCGCAGAATTGTTTTGGCTATCCTGGGTTTTTTGTTTTTCCAAATGAAGTTGAGTACCATTCTTTCAAGGTCTTTGAAGAATTTTGCTGGGCATTGCCTTGAATCTGTATAAACACTCATGTAAACAAAGATTCTGGTGTAATTGTCGGAGATCATATCTGTTCTGTGGTGACTATTCTTTTCTTTCTTTCTTTTTGGGGGGAGTGGTTTTTTTGTTTGTTTTGAGGGTTTTTCTGTCTAGTCCTGACTGTCCTAGAACTGACTCTATAGACCAAGTTGGCCTTGAATTTAGAGATCCTCCTACCACTGCCTTCTGAGTTCTGGGATTAAAGGCATGTGCCACCACTACCTGTCATGATGGCTATTCTTGGTTGTTAACTTGACTATATCTGACATGAACTACAATCCTGAAATGGAGGGCACACCTGTGAGAGATCTTCTGCTTGTTTTTGTTTGTTTGTTTGTTTGTTTTGGTTTTTCAAGACATTCGTTCTCTGTAGCTTTGGAACCTGTCCTGGAACTTGCTCGGTAGACCAGGCTGGCTTTGAACTCACAGAGAACCATCTGTCTCTGCTTCCCGAGTGCTGGGATTAAAGACGGATGACATCACTGTTCAGCTTTCTACTTGGTTTGAAGTGGGTGAACACACTTCTGGTCTAGACCTTTGATCCAGACCTTGAGGCAAGAAGACACACCTTTAATCTGGGCTATACCTTCTGCTGGAAGCCAAAGACATAGAAGAAGGAGACTTTTGCTCTTTTCCTGCTTGCCCTTGCCTTGCTATCACTTCCTTTCCTTCACTGCATTGGAGCCTACTTCTTTGGGATTCCAGCATATACAGAAGACCAGCTGACATAGCCAGTTTTGTGGAACTGAGCAACTACTACATTCTTGGACTCTCCATTTACACCCAGCCATAGTTGTATTAGCTTGATTGCAGTCTGTAAATCATTCCAATCAATTCCCCTTTATATACATACATACATAGATTCATTCCACATGTTCTGTGACGCTATAGAACCTTGCCAAATATAACATATCACTTACTGTAGATGGAAGTTTCTGTCCCACCTGGTCCCGCAGCCGTTCAGTCCCAAAGAAACACACAAAGGCTTGTATTAACTATAAGCTGTTTGACTTATTAGCTCAGGCTCATTATTAACTGAGGCTCTTACAACTTAAATTCACCTATAATTCTTGTCTATGTTTAGCCACGTGGTTTGGTACCTTTCCTCTGTAAAGCATTCTCATCTTGCTTCCACTGCATCTGGCTGGTGACTTGACTCTGCCTTTCCTCTTCCTAGAATTCTCCTAGACTGATTTACCCACTTATACTTCCTACCTTTCTACTGGCCTATCAGCATTTTATTCAACCAATGTGAGTGACAGATCTTTACAGTGTACAAGAGCATTATCCCACAGCAACTTACAATTCACAATATATAGCAGTTTGATGTCATTTTGTACAATCTATTACTGAGATTTTCAGAACTACTACAGCATATTTCAGAAGATTCAGTTGCTGTAATCTATATTCATAAATGATGAGCATTTTTATAGATCATGTGAGAAACTGTTCTAAGATCATGTGAGAAACTGTTCTAAATGTATTTTATATTTGATTCAATCTACTTTAGGTAGTGCTCACCTTGTTGGCTATTTTGTTTTATATACCCTATCTGCCTTTCCTAACGTCTACATTGTGAACTCAAGTGCCCAGAAAAAAAGAAAAAGACAAAAACAAAAACAAATTATGGCTATATTAAAGGTTCTAAAAGGGATTGGGCATGCTAACACTCCTCCCTTAGTCTCAATATTCAAGAGGCAGAGGCAGGCAGATCTCTATGAGTTCCCAGCCTGATCAACATAGTGTTTCAAGCCAGCCAAGGCTACATAGTGAGACCCCCTTTCAAAACAAAAACAACAACCAAACCAAACTAACAAAAAACCTAGAAACAAAACCAAGAACTCAAACATGCTATTGAGGCAACCTGATTGAGGCAGTTCTGGGCCATGATCCTTCATGTTTGGATTAGAATAAACAATCATTTCTTTTAAGCAAGGTATTGTTTTTACATTTTTATTAAGAGACTGGAGCGATGGCTCAGAGGTTCAGAGAACTGGCAGTTCTTGCAGAGAACATGGGATCGTTTCCCAGGACCCATGAGGTACAGTAACCATCTGTAACTCAGGTTCCAGGGGTTCTGATGCTCCCTGCTGGTCTTCACAGGTACCAGGTGTGCATGCAGTACCTGAACATACATGCAGGTGAACACTTCCATGTGTAAAAACAAATACATCCTTAAAAGAAAATAAAATTTGTCTGACAGTTTCACACATTATCCTTTTTCCTCCCTTTCCTGCCGCCGAGTTTCTTTCTCCAGACACTTCTACCTCTCACGTGCTTGTCATTGGGGCGTGCATGTGCGTGCGTGCGTGCGTGCGTGCGTGTGTGTGTGTGTGTGTGTGTGTGTTTGTGTGTGTGTTCTGTGAGAGGGGGGACTACCTAAGGTTATGATTAAGACTCTAACCAGCAAATAAAAATGTAGAAATAAGAAAATTATTTGATATATTCCAAACATTAAAGAAAATCTATAAAGTACAAATGGCTGCAAAGACTGGAAAAACCTACTGTTTTGTTTTTGTTTTTCTTTAAAGTTCGATTTTTTAAAATTTTATTTTATGTATTTGCAGTGGCCAAAAGAGGGCATCGGATTCTCTGAAACTGGAGTTAGAGGCAGTTGTGAGGCATTATGTGGGTGCTGAGAATTGAACCCAGGTCCTTTGCAAGAGCAGCCAGTGCTCTTAACCACTGAGTCATCTTTACCGTACAATTTTAAATAATTGTGTTTTGCTGGCATGTAAGTATGAGCACCACATGCTTGTAGTGCTCAAGACGGCTAGAAGAGGGTGTAGGGTCCCCTGGAACTGGAGCTACTAATGGTTGTGAGCCACCACGTGGGTGCAGGGAATGCAACCCAGCAAGAGCAACAAGTGCTATCCTCCCCTGAGCTACGTCTCTAGCCCTGGCTTTTGTTTCCCTTTAGCACATACTGCATTCTTTTTGTTTTGTTTTGTTTGTTTTTCAAGACAGAGTTTCTCTGTGTCTTTGGAGCCTGTCCTGGAACTCACGCTGGAGACCAGGCTGGCCTTGAACTCACAGAGATCCACCTGTCTCTGCCTCCGAAGTGCTGGGATTAAAAGCATGCGCCACCACTGCCCAGCTGCATACCGTGTTCTTGATTACTTTAACTGTAGTTATAATTTTTGTACTATGAGGTGAAAAGGTATACACAATCTACAGAAGTTTCTAGATGGTTTCTGGCATTCTCCCACTCCCTGCAGTTTAGACCCACTTTCCCGGGCTGCAAATAACAAGTGTGGCATCTTTTCGTGGTCTTCTGGGAATTTAAGTCCTGCTTCAGACTGTCAGGGATCATTTGACTGGCCTTTGGGACACGCCTTGAGTTAGGTCTGTCTCCTCATTTCCCAGTGAGCTGCCCAGCCTGCTTTGTGTTGTGTAGTAAATGTTCTGCTGCTGTTGGGAAACCATTTATAGTATGTATAGGTTACATTCAAAATGTGACAGGACAATGCTGGGCGGTGGTGGCGCACGCCTTTAATCCCAGCACTCCGGAGACAGAGGCAAGCGGATCTTTATGAGTTCGAGGCCAGCCTGGTCTACAAGAGCTAGTTCCAGGACAGGCTCCAAAGCTACAGAGAAACCCTGTCTCGAAAAAAAAAGTGACAGGACAGTGGAGGTCTATTAGGGTACGCCTGGTCTCTTCCAACTTCCTAATCTCGCCGGGCGGTGGTGGCGCACGCCTTTAATCCCAGCACTCGGGAGGCAGAGGCAGGCGGATCTCTGTGAGTTCGAGACCAGCCTGGTCTACAAGAGCTAGTTCCAGGACAGGCTCCAAAGCCACAGAGAAACCCTGTCTCGAAAAACCAAAAAAAAAAAAAAAAAAAAAAAACAACCAACTTCCTAATCTCTGGAACCTTCACTTCATGACCACCAAAAATAGACAACCAAAAGAGGCATAATGTGGTTGGCAGAATAGTGTCTCCCAGAAATACTCATGTAGAACTTTTTAATAGGTAAGGGACATCACGGTTAAAGATTGAATACAGTTTTTCCTTCTTTCCTTCCTTCCTTCCTTCTTTCCTTCCTTCCTTCCCTCCCTCCTTCCTTCTTTCCTTCCTTCCTTCCTTCCTTCCTTCCTTCCTTCCCTCCCTCCCTCCCTCCTTTCTCCCTTCTTTCCTTCCTTCCTTCCTTCCTTTCTTCCTTCCTTCCCTCCCTCCCTCCCTTCTTCCTCCCTTCTTTCCTTCCTTTCTTCCTTCCTTCCTTCTTTTCTTCCTTCCTTCCCTCCCTCCCTACCTCCTCCCTCCCTCCCTCCTTCCTTCCTTCCTGCCTTCCTTCCGTCCCTCCCTCCCTGCCTCCCTCCCTCCCTCCTTCCTTCCTTCCTTCCTTCCCTCCCTCCCTCCCTCCCTCCCTCCCTCCTTCCCTTCTTCCTTCCTTCCTTCCTTTCTTTGAGACAGGGCTTCTTTGTGTAGTCTTGGCTGTCCTGGAACTTGCTCTGTAGACCAGGCTGGTCTTGAACTCACAAAAATCTGCCTGCCTCTGCCTCTCAAGTGCTGGGATTAAAGGCGGCACCACCATCACCCAGTGAATAAATTTTTCTCATCGGATGATCTTAAACTAGGGAGATTACTCTGGATTACTTACCTTGGCCTGAGTAATCAAGGACTGAAAAGTGGACAGTGGACGATCTGGGTAGAGGGAGCCAGAGAGAGACACGAGGCCAAGGAGGCAAACTAAAGAGATGCTGCGGTGTTGACTTTGAAGATAGGAGAACAGGTATGAACCGAGAAGCAAAGTCAGCATCCATAGGCTAGGAAAGACGTCTATCTAGCATCTCCCTGTCCGTCAGCCTCCAGAAGGGACCACAGCCCTGTAGACACTGCAGTATTAGCTCAGAGAGACATCTGTCAGGCTTCTTGAGCTACAGCTGAGTAAGACAATTGGTGTTGCTGTATACACAAAGCTTACGGTAGTTTGCGATGGCAGCGAACATGCACTAGGACAGATGGGCACTGGATGTGTGCTTTTCATGATCAAAGAGAGTTGTAGCCATGTCTGTGCAAGACCAGCATTTTTAACACCATTCATTCTTCCAGGATTAGAAACCACAACTGAGTTTTGGAATACTTCCATTTCCTAGTTATTTGAAATTATATCGCATCAATTATTTTATTCTGATAAATTTTAAGTTGGCTTTTTTTGTTTGTTTATTAATTAATTAATTTATTTATTTATTGGTTTTTTGAGACAGGGTTTCTGTGTTGCCTTGGAGCCTATACTGGAATTAGCTCTTGTAGACCAGGCTGGTCTTGAACTCACAGAGATCCGCCTGCCTCTGCCTCCCAAGTGCTGGGATTAAAGGCATGTGCCACTACCGCCCAGATAAGTTGGCTATTATTTTAAAATCCTCAAATGTGAAGAATATTTTTGTTTTGTGGGGATGAAGATATGGCTCAGAGGTTAAGAGCACTTACAGCTCTTGTAGAGGACCTGGGCTTGGTTCTCAGCACCCACACGGTGGCTTCCAGCTTCCTGTGAATCCAGTTTGAAGGGAATCTGACATTGATCTGACCTCCAGCCCTGGACTCATTTGATGGCATTATTGGGAACTGGTGGAAACTGGGATGGGAACCTTCATTGGAGATAGTCACAGACCCTGGAACTGTAAACTGTGTTCAGAAATAGTCTCTCTGACTGCTTTCTGGCTGCCAGAAGGTGACTTACTTTACCATGATGGTTTGCCTCACCCAGGCCCAGAAAGAATGGAGCCAACCCATTGTAGAGGGAAACCTCCGAACCCATGAACCAAAGTAAACTGTCTTCCTTCATCAAGTATTTTGGCAGTGTTGAAAATTGATTAATGCATGGTGAAATTGGCAACACCTCAGCAAATGATATGACAGCTCTAAAAATTTCAAGCCCCCACCGCATCCACACATAAGATGAAAGCAACATTCTTAACCAATTGTGCCCTTGGCAGAACTATTTACTGAGCACTCTCTGTGTGCTAAGCGCCTGTTGTATATTAAACAAGAGGGCCGGGCGGTGGTGGCGCATGCCTTTCATCCCAGCACTCGGGAGGCAGAGGCAGGCGGATCTCTGTGAGTTCGAGGCCAGCCTGGTCTACAAGAGCTAGTTCCAGGACAGGCTCTAAAAAAGCTGCAGAGAAACCCTGTCTCGAAAAAACCAAAAAAAAAAAAAAAAAAAAAAAAAAAAAAAAAAAAAAAAAAAAAGAGGGATCACGGCAGTGAGTCGTTCCAACATTCTTGCTCCCATTCTGCTGTTCTTTTTGACAGGGTTTCTCTGCAGCTTTTTTAGAGCCTGTCCTGGAACTAGCTCTTGTAGACCAGGCTGGCCTCGAACTCACAGAGATCCGCCTGCCTCTGCCTCCCGAGTGCTGGGATTAAAGGCGCGTGCCACCACCGCCCGGCCCATTCTGCTGTTCTTAAGAAACTTACTTGGTTTTTGTCTTTAGAATTGAGAGGGAAAGAAAATAACAAAGAGCTGGACATTTCTTTCTTTTTTTTTCTTTTCTTTTTGACACAGAGTCTCACTATGTAGCCCTGGCCATCCTGGCTGTCCTATGTAGACCAGGCTGGTCTTAAACTCACAGAGATCCACAAGCCTCTGCCTCCCAAGTGTTGGGATTAAATGTGTAGTAACACGCCCAGCTCTTTCAAAGAGCCATAGATGTTTTTTGAAGTTGTACAGGAAACATCCCAAGGCTTAGTGGATGCATAAAATGGTTAGAAGTGTGTAGTTGTGGCTATCACAATAGTGGGTGGTGAGGACAAGCAGAGGTGGCCCTGGAGCCTGCTGAGGGAGGAAATGAGGTGTGAATCTCTGAAGGTTCTCGGTCTTTATGGCTCTTCCTTCCTAGCAAATAACCTTGGCTTATAGCCCTGCATTGCCTATCTTTTGTTTGGAATGATAAATATCCTAGCAGAAGCTCCGGATTCACCTTTTGTTTGTTCACTGTGGAAACAAACCCTGTGGAACAGTCCTAGGACCCGACACTTGGCAGCTGGAGACCCTGCTCACTGCAGGGGTGGATACCAGTCAAGGGCAAGAGGAGAGCAGCTGGTCAGCCCTGGCAGGGCCCAGGGGTGAAGAAACACCCATTCTAGCCCACCCTGCCACAGCTGCAACAAGGAGACCAGAAATAGCAAGGGTAGACAAAAGTCATTTTCTGAATGGTCTCCTTGTGTCCTTCAAATCTCCCCGGCTCCGTAAGGGGAGTTTTTTTTTTTCTTTTTTCTTTTTTTGGTTTTTCGAGACAGGGTTTCTCTGCAGCTTTTTTAGAGCCTGTCCTGGGCTCTTGTAGTCCCACAGGCTCTTGTAGACCAGGCTGGCCTCGAACTCACAGAGATCCGCCTGCCTCTGCCTCCCGAGTGCTGGGATTAAAGGCGTGCACCACCACCGCCCGGCTCGTAAGGGGAGTTTTGTAAGCAACGAGATGCTTTGTTACATGTTGAACACTGGATCCCTAGGTCAGTCACCTAATCAGGAGCCAAGCCGACATTCATGGTCATTTCATATACACAAGATCTGTGCTGCATCCCAGGGCTTAAGACATTGCACAAAGTGGCACACATCTTTAATTCCAGCATTTGGGCGGCAGGAGCAGGAGGTTTGAGCCCAGCCTGGGTTACACAGTAATTTTTAAGCCAGTCAGGATTTCATAGTGAGACCCCGTTCTCAAATAAAATAATATGCATACTCTTTTTCCCCTGGGAGGGGTGGTGGTGGAGGAAAGCCAGACGTAGGGCACACGCCAATACTAGGGAGGCAGAGGCAGGCAAATCTCTCGAGGCCAGCCTAGTCTACATAGTGAGTTCAAGGTCAGCCTGGTGAACACAGGACAGCATAGTGAGAACCTGTCTAAAATGGAAAGAAAAATTGGGCGGTGGTGGCGCAGGCCTTTAATCTCAGGACTCTGGAGGCAGAAGCGGGAGGCTCTCTGAGTTCAAGGTCAGCCTGGTCTACAGAGTGAGTTTTAGGGCTACACAGAAAAACCCTGTCTCGGAAAAAGAAAAAAAAAGGGAAGAAAAAAAGCCGAAAGCCAGCGGCCTACAGCGATCTACAGATTTCCCGCCAAAGCCTGGGCGGCAGTGTCAACGCTGAGAACGCACTGACAGCTGCCAGTCTCTCTGCTGCCAGGGAGACGGCGGCGGCCGCGCGGGCAGGGCGGAGCCTGCGCGTGCGCGCCGCCTGGCGGGGGCGGAGCCCGGAGCGCGGGCTAAGGAGCGCATGCGCGCGCGCCCGGGGCTAGCGGCGGTCCGACCGGCAGGCGGCGCTGAGGACCCACGCGCCGCTCTGCCTGCCCCCCGGGCGCCGTCCGCCGCGGTTCGATTGGAGCAGCCGCGGAGCAGCTCTTGGCGCCATTTTGAAGCGGAGAGGAGGAGGAACGGCCTGGACTGGCTGCGGAAGGGGAGGGGGGGGGGGAGGAGGCGATTGGATGCGGCGGCGGCGGTGGCGGTGGCGGCGGCGGCGGCGAGGGCGGTGGATCCCGGAGAGCGGCGGAGCGCGAGGAGTGTAGGAGCCGGGCAGCCGGAGGTAGGAGCTACTCGGGTAACGGAAAGGGAGCGCCTTTTCCTCGCCTCGGCGCTCCACGCTCCATTTTCCAGCGGGGCGTGCGCGCGTGGAGCCGCCGCCCGCCGAGCCTCGCGTGTCCCGGTGTCCTCGCGGGGCCGCGGTGGGGGCCGGGGCTGGGGCCGGGGGCGGGGAGGCCTCGGGCCGCTGCTCGAGCCTCCCGGGAGTGACCTTTTCGGGGGCCGCCGCCGTGCCCCTCCCCTCCCCCTCCTCCGCCTCCTCTAGAGAAGCCCCCCGCGCCGCTTCTCCCTTCCGGCTGCCCGAGGGCCGGGCGCGAGGGGTGGCGCGCTCGCCGCGCTGCTCGGGAGTCGGGGGAGAGCAGCGAGCCGGCCGAGCGACTCACCGGGCGAGCGAGGGTGCAGCCCCAAGGCGGCGCGGAGGGCGAGCGGTGCGGGCTCGCCCGCCTCTGCACCGTTATTCCACTGACACTTGAAAAGTTTGCGGTCTGGGAGAATCCCTGGCGGCGGCGGCGGCGGCGGCGGCGGCGGCGGCTGTGGGTCTCCTTTTTGTCTTGTTTCGGTTTTTGCTCTTGCACGTTAAAGACTGCTGTTAGCACGTAGTAGCCAGGCATGCACCGTGCAGCCGACAGGTGTTTGCAGGGCTGACTCTGAACCCCGAAATTCAGCACCTGCTCTTCAGAGCTGCGTGCTATTCCGGTGTGAGCTCGGGAGGGGTTTGAAAGAGGAGTGTTTCTCCCGCTCCATCCTCAGGAACCCGACCAAGAGTTAACAACCCCCCTCCCTTTTTGATCTCCAAGAACGCGCCTCTGATAACTTGTGTTAGAAACTGACGGGTGGCAGTACTGGCTCCCAGGAGCGGTCTCTCTGTTGGATGCTTGTGGAAGCTTTGAATGTAGCGGTTCATTTTGAAGGCTGGTCTAGGGCCCTCAGAGAGTTAGTCTTTAAAAAGTCATGTGTATTTAGATGTAGGAGGTGAGCTGTAGCTAAATCATGATGATTGAAATCTTGAATGGCAGGATAAGCATTGTTCACAACGCGTGCAGATAAGAGTTTCAGGAGAGGATATTTTCTGTGTTAACTTTTGCAGAAGTCAAGTAAAATAGCACAGACTTGGGTTTCGTCTCTTAACCGTGCGATAGTCATATCAGATGTTAGTATTTGGGGGACAGTAAAATGCATACTTCTGTGGTATGGCAGGTCGCTGTGGAACACTTAATCTTCCATCTCATGGTGACAGCCTAAAACCGAACTGGATTTCCAGCGGTGAATTTGGAGGTAAAAGTTACATGATAAGATTAATAAGATAAATTTATTCTCAAAACTTAAATATACAATACTCTTTTTGGTGCGGGGGTGGGGTAGTATCTCCCTATGGTAACCCAGACTAACCTGGAACTGGCAATCCTCCTGGCCTGATGTGCTGGGATTGCACGGCCCCACCCAGCTGATAAAAGACATATTGAGTCAAAACGTTATTTCTTTGAGCTCATATTTGCATATGGTGTATGTGTGTGTGTGTGTGTGTGTGTGTATACACATATGATGTGTTAAAGTTTGCTGCTAAGTAGTAACTTTTTTCTCTTGTGGGACACATGTTTTCCTTTTAGCTGGACTGTTTGAAGTGTCCCTGATAAGAAGGTGATGCTAGTCTTTTTGCTTGATTTCTTTTTAAAAGAACTGTTGTCTTTTGGTTGTAGTTTTCATGAGGATTCATCATTAACTTGCTTTTCCTGCAGCTTTGTTAATGCTTCCCGTCCCCTTTAACCACCTGCTCCTGGTTCCCTCTCCCTTTCTCCTCAGCTAGAAGAGAGTATGTGACCATGGTGATTCTGGTGGTAAGATGGTGTGTACTCAGGCTGTTTGTATCAGGGTTCTAAGAGCTGTTGATGATCACAGTTTTAGTATTCAAGTTTATCCTGCAGTTCTGTAGCTTTGTTTAACAGGACAGTGTTCTGAGTGCTAGGCTTTGTCAGTCAATTGCTTAGTCTAAGAAAATGTCACCTTGTTTTAGACACCTCTTGCCCAGGTGAATGGAGAAGGGCTGGGGTATCTAAACTTTGGGGAGGAAGGGAGTAATTTGAGAGCGGTGTGTTTTCTTCTTCCTCTTGGCACATTTTAAGATTATCCTTTGGCTCTCAGCATGCTACTTCTTGGGTCACATTTGCTTAGCATTAAGAGAACTCATTCTGGTTTACAGATTCTTGGGTGACATATACCATAAACAACAGTATAAAAACGGAAATTTATTTAGCCTTTGTAGGCATTAGAAAATTACAGAGAAACTGGAGGATGGTTGCTAACCTTTTTATGAATGAGAAGTTAGATTCAGATTATAGTGTACCTGAGATTAGTAGGGTCACAGTCATCAAGTGGGGGAGTGAGCAGTCTTAGAGCTTTGGAAGTTGGTCTGTGTTGCTTGGTTTAGGTCTCCCCGGAACTGACATCATTGGATACAGCTCTCTTGTCTCCATCCTGCTCTCACTCTCCAGGCAGTCATCCTGCAGTGAGAGTAAAGCTTCAAAGTCAGCTGGGCGAGACTCTGGCTTTAACAACTGCTGTCCAGGGTTCAGTCCACCTAGCTGCTCTCTGAAGATAACTATCTTGCAGCCTCCCTGTCCTGGAGCTGCTTGCTCTTTCATTGTTTGACACTATGTGACATTTATTTACCAGTTAGTCTGTCTGTCATTTATATGAATAACAGCTTTTAAACTTATAAGCCAAAGCGGTTTGGAAAAGTTTGTATTGAGCTTGTTTTGTGACTTTATACATACGTGTGTGTGTGTGTGTGTGTGTGTGTGTGTGTGTGTGTGTGTATGTATGTTACCAACAGTTTGCCACACAAGTCATTTGCCACTGCCATTTACAACACACATTTTATTTGCTTTGTGCATTCCTGCTTGGCATTTTTAAAGATTCCAGAAATAATTTAGTGTAAAAATAAAACAAGTAATTTCCCCAAGAATGTTAACCTTTGGTTTTGTGAGACACTGTCTCACTCTGTAACCCAGGCTGTCTTCAAATTCAGCAATCAACCCTCCCACCTCAGCCTCCTGAGTGCTAGGATTACAGGTGGGAGCCAGCATGCTTGCTGTTTTCTAAGTTTACATAAAAGCTGCCAAGTGCTTTGCGGTCCTGACACTTGGGAGAGTGAGCCCTTTCCTCATTACTCTTTCATGAACCCCCTGATTTCCACCACTTCCCTTAGTACTTGACAAATACTTTATATTCTTTCTCACTAATTAGTTCAAAATTAATAAGCTTGCAGCATTGAGAGTTACTGTTTTTCCTGGCACAGATTGTTATGTGCCGTGAAAAAAATTAAGATGATAAAGCTCAGTGCATAAGAAGTTAATACTTTCATGCCATCAATCTGAGATATTTAAACATATCTGTAATAGTTACTGCACTTTAATGATTACACATGAATAGTAAGCAACTGTCTCGGTTGAGTTTCATGAAACTGAAAAAGGATGGAGGACAAACTGAGCAGAGCAGGAAGATATTTTGAGACATCTCAAGTACTCGTGCTCTTCTGCACCTCTTTTTGAAGAGAGTGCTGTGAACTGATTGATTGAAATGTATAAATACCATCTTGGTGTCCATTCCATTCTAGGAATGGTAAAGCAAACAGAAGGAGACTGACCTGTAGCAGTAGGGAGTAATGGTTGGGGACCTCTACCGCAGTGATGAAAGCTGAGCAGAGTATCATTCCTGCTGCTGATGGGGGGAGACTTTCTTCCCCCCATTGATGAGATGAGGTTGTTGTTCCTGCAGAAGAGTGCCAAGGCTAGGTACTGTAACGTAACTGCCATGAGATGTTAGAGTCCCAACAGCTTCTCGTTAGGTTAGGGCCTCAGGAAAGGAGATTTGGAGGCAGTAGTGTGAAGTGTTTGCTTTCGTCCCCTCTTACTCTGTTGCAGAGGTGATTTTAGGAATTGTGAAGGGATTTTAAAGGAAAAGTCTATATTCCAAAGTATGCCTCTTCCTGGGATTCAGGCAGTTTTAGTTAGCCTTCAGACTTGAAACTGGTTGGGAGTGGAGGTTGGTGCTGGTCTGATGGCTCAGTAGGTAAATAAAGGCTTGTAACCAGGCTTGACAACCTGAGATCCATCTTTGGGACACATGTAGGAAGAACCGACTCTGGCAAATTGCCCTCTGATCTCCATGTGTACATGTGTGTACATACAATAGAGGAAATGCAATAAAAATTGTATATTTTAAGCTAAAAAGTTGTACATATAAAGAAAAACCACATCCTTCTAGTGATAAGAAAACTGAAAATAAAAATCATAGTTCTTTTGGGAAAGTAACCCACTGCTAACAAGTGCCAGAATATTTAAAGTATTTCTAGAGAAACTCTTTAATCCCAGTACTTAGGAGGTAGAGGCAGGAGGACCTCTTGCATTCGAAGCCAGCCAGGTCTACAGAGTGAATTCCAGGACAGCCAGGGCTACATAGACAAATCCTGTCTTGAAAAGCCAAAAAGAAAGAACTTTCCACTTTGTGTTAAAGAATTCTTTTCATGCTGTCATATAGATATTACCAGAATTAAAATACAGTATTTCATTGAAGTGCATACCATAGTTGAGAAATACAGTTAGCAAGGGACTAGACATCATTGGAGTTTATTAAACTTTCTTTGTTGTTGCCAATTTGATGTGCCATATGTGCTGGCTAGTCTTACATTCACTTAACACACAAACTAGAAGTATCTGAAAGGAGGGAAACTTAATTGTGAAAATGTCTCCATAAGATCCTCTGTAAGAGGCCGGGCGGTGGTGGCGCACGCCTTTAATCCCAGCACTCGGGAGGCAGAGGCAGGCGGATCTCTGAGTTCGAGGCCAGCCTGGTCTACAAGAGCTAGCTCCAGGACAGGCTCTAGAAACTACAGGGAAACCCTGTCTCGAAAAACCAAAAAAAAAAAAAAAAAAAAAAAGATCCTCTGTAAGGTATTTTTGTAGTTAGTGGTTGATGGGGGGAGGACCCAGCCCGTTGTGGTGGTTCCATCCCTGGATTAGTAGTCCTGGGTTCTATAAGAAAGCAGGCTGAGCAAGCCGTGGGGAGCAAGCCTGTAAGCAGCATCCTCCATGGTCTCTGCATCAGCTCCTGCCTCCAGGTTACAACTCTTCTTGAGATCCTTTGGTGATGAGCAGCAATGTGGAAGTGTTAGCTGAATAAACCCAACTTGCTTTTTGGTCATGATGTTTTGTTGCAGCAATAGAAACCCTAACTAAGGCACCACATCTTATTTTGGGTTTGGCTTTTTGAGACAGGGTTTCTCTGTGTAACAGCCCTGACTCCTGTCTGTTCTGCAACTAGCTCTTGTAGACCATGCTGGCCTCAGATTTACCTGTCTTTGCCGTCCGAGTGCTGGGATTAAAGGCATGTGCCACCATTGACTGGCTGGGTTTGCATTTTAAGAGTGCATACACATTTGTCTCTGCTCATTACTAGTGGTGGGGGGGACGTCACTGCAGTTCAGTTGCAGTAGTTTAAATTACCTGCTGAGCCATCCTGCTTACCTGGGAGCTAAGGTATCAGAGAAAGAAAGGTGAGACTTTTGGACTTTTGAAGAGGAATAAGATTTGGAGATAGTGGCACCTTGAGAGGGGTTTGCTGCTCTGAAGGGAACTGCCACTGTGCTAGGCTTTGAACTACTAAGAGTCAGGGTGAGGGTGTTGTAAGCTCAGAGGAGAGGCAGAACCAGTAGGAAGGGTGAGAAATCTGGGACCAGAATAGATGGATTGTGTGTAGAGTCAACGCTGCTCTGTACTGTCCCATCACTCACTCCCATTTCTACTTATATTGTCATTTGGTTCACTACTCTGCTCTGGCATGGGTGACAAACTGGACCTTGCTTTTCCAGATTTGAGAGGGCTTTGCTTTTTAAAAAGAGAAACTGAGTTTCCTTCAAAGCAGTAATGGTAGCAGTTGTTCTTTCTTTTTTTCTTTTTTGATTTTTTTTGAGACAGGGTTTCTTTGTAGCTTTGGAGCCTATCCTGGCACTCGCTCTTGTAGACTAGGCTGGCCTTGAACTCTCAGAGATCCACCTGCCTCTGCCTCCTGAGTACTGGGATTAGAGGTGTGTGCCACCACCGCCTGACTGGTAGCTATTGTTTTCTTAGCATCCTTTAGTTCTACTTCCTGTTCCTTACTATGATCTCACTGTAAATAGTCTGCCAGCGGCTTCTTATGCTGAAGTGCATAGAAAACTTGGGCTGTTGGCATGTCTGTAAAACTTTGGCTTTTGACAATTCCTATATAATGTACTCCCATTTCTCCCTCCCTCCCCTGTGGGTGCAGATGTCTGCAGGTGCATGTGTACCACAGTGTGTGTGGTATAGGTCAGAGGACACACAAGTTTTCAGGAGTGGGTTTTCACATTACACCTTTGTTTAAGGCAGGATCTTTCTTTTTTTTTTTCTTTTTGTTTTTTTGAGACAGGGTTTCTCTATGTAACAGCCCTGGCTGTTTTGGCACTCGCTCTGTAGACCTCGAACTCACAGAGATCTGCTTTCCTGTGCTTCCTGAGTGTTGGCACTAAAGGCATGCACCACCACCATCAAGCTAAGGCAAGATCTGTGTTTCTGCTCCTGCACTGTACCTGGCCCCTTTGTCATGTTTACCTCTAGTCTAGGCTATTGCTTTTCAAAGGGATGATTTTGGACCTCCAGTTCTTCCTACCCTGAAGACTTTTTGCAGTGTCTGAATTTAGTTATACTACAATAGGATATAGGATAGGTTTGCCACTAGTGGGTAGAGGCCAGACATGGGTTCTGCTAAAACATTCTGTACTTATATAGATCATCTTTCTACCACAAAAAGTTACCTCGCCTAAAAATGTCAATTGTGCCAAGATTGACACACTCCTGTCTGTGCAGAATTGACCTAGTAGGCTTGTATTCACTCTTGGTTTAGCTGAATTAGGCATGCCCCACAATTTAAATCATAGTAACCAAGCAGTAGCAGTGCTTCATAATCTTACACTGTATCTCTGGGTACTTTCTCCCTCTTTATTTTCAGCACATTTCTTTAGACTTTTCTTCCCTAGCTTAATGATGTTTCATAATTAGATCAGGTCTTTATAGTCTTTCAAAGTTCTAGCATATAAGACTGAACACCTAGTCTGGTGTGGTGGCACACACCTTTATTTCCAGCACTTGGGGGAGGCAGAGGCAGGCAAGTCTCTGAGTTCAAGGCCAACTTGGTCTCTAGAGTGAGTTCAAGAGCAGCCAGGGCTATACAGGGAACACCGTCTACAAAACAAAACAAAAACCCCAAAACCAAACAAACAGAAAGACTGAATATCTATAGCACATTTAAGCATTTGTTAAGTTGCTTAATGATTGGAGTCCAGTCTAAGGACAGCATCAAGACTTGACTGGTACTCATTTAGTTTAGCAGAACTGCTAAGAGTTTCTGTCCTGTTTCTGTTGCTAAATAACCATGTTTAAATCACCTGGTTTTGAAAAATCTATTTTTTAAAATCTGTAACTAAGAATAGTGACATAACTTATTTTCAAAAACAGCTTTACTGAGGTATAATTAACATATCCGATGATCTTTGCCTACTGGAAGTATATAGTTAATTGTTCCAGTCTATTCACAGATTTATATAACCATCACATAGCCTGGCTTGGATTATCTTGTTCCTGTTACAAAGAAGATCCAGAGCTATTAGGCTTTTCTTTCTTTCTTTCTTTCTTTCTTTCTTTCTTTCTTTCTTTCTTTCTTTCTTTCTTTCTTTCTGATTTATTTATTTATTTATTTATTTATTTATTTATTTATTTATTTATAGTGTTCTGGCATGGAGGGCACCAGATCTCATTACAGATGGTTGTGAGCCACCATGTGGGTGCTGGGAATTGAACTCAGGACCTCTAGAAGAGCAGCCTGTGCTCTTAACCTCTGAGCCATCTCTCCAGCCCTAGGCATTACTTTCCATCACTCCTTATGTCATTAGTTTTTAGGATAAGCTAGGACAGTGTTTAGATTGGAGAGAAATATGTAAGGACAAAGTAAAACATGCTTGTAACTTTTTATGGTGTGGCAGACATGGTGCTGCATGTCTGTAAATCCCAGCACCTGGCAGTGTGGTGTGCTGAGGCAAGAAAATTAGGAGTTTGAATCCACTATGAGCTACATATGATACCCTGTTTCAATCAGAGACAACCAAACTTGCTTGCAGGGAGATTATTGTGATAGAATGTCTAATTACATCACTTTAGAGAAGACAAAGTGGGGTAATCGTTGAATGGATGTTTGCATGTTTCATTTGTTTCTTTATTTTTGTTTTTCAAGGCAGGGTTTCTCTGTAGCTTTGGAATCTGCTCTGGAACTAGCTCTTGTAGACTAGGCGGGCCTCGAACTCAGAGAGATCCGCCTGCTTCTGACTCCTGAGTGCTGGGATTAAAGAGGCAGGTGGATCTCTGAGAGTTTGAGACCAGCCTGGTCTACAGAGCTAGTTCCAGGACAGGCTCCAAAGCCACAGAGAAACCCTGTCCCGAAAACCCAAAAAAAAAAAAAAAAAAATCATAAAACAAGGTAGAATATGGAAGGCTCCAAGAAGGAATCTGACCAAAGATGGACATGTTATTCTATGTAGGAATCATGAAAGACTCTTGTCAAAGAGGATGTTTGCTCAGGTGCAGTCAGGTTTTACAGAGCTGGGTCTTTTGGTCCAGGTGATGGCCACTTGAAGCTAGGTCTTAATTTCTCCTTATGTTGTTTTTAAAAGATTGCCCTGGTAGCTTTGCCCATAGGTAGATGTTTCTAATTTACTGTGATCCTGGGGAAGTAAGTGTTTTAGCTAAGTTTTTAGTGAGTGGTTGATATCTTTAAAAAGAGAATATCAATCTGTAGTCTTGGGACTGAGAAACTTGCCTTTTTAGTTTATGCTTTTGAAGTTTAGTTTCACTCCAGGTTAATTGACTTTATAGAATAAATAATTCCTAAATAAATTAGGTTCTTATACATATTTTCCTTTTTCTCCTTCCTTCATTAATTGCATCCTGTGGCTTCTTCCAAATTTCCTTTTTCTCGTGTACTCTTAGGTGTGCTGTTGTCTCTAGTGTAACATTTTCAAACTCAGTTTCCTTCCTTTCCTCCAACACTTTCCCAATGTTCACTTCAAGTTAGTAGCAGACTCCCCCAACATCTGTTATATGGGGTGACTGCTTTTACACTCATGCCAGAAACTGGAGTGACATCCTGATCTCTCCATTTTTTTCTTCTTTTTCCATCAGATAATTACCAATTTTGTTAAGGTTTTAGGAAACCATACCCATATGTTAAAAGCAGCATATACTCTTTCCATTTGTCTCATTTCCAGATGCCTATATAATTTGTTGATGTTAATGATTTTTTTAAAAAAAGAATTGTTATTTTTAACTATATGTAGTTGTGTGTGTGTCTGTATGTAGTATGTGCAAGAGAGCAGGTACCTGTGGAGGCCAGAGGTCTTAGATCCAGTGGGTTGTGAACCATCTAACATGGGTTCCTGAAACCAAATTCAGGACTTATAGAAGAGCAACAAGTGCTTTTAACTACTGGGCCATCTCTCTAGCCCTCTTTTAATAATCTTTTAATAATATAATACAGATATAGACCACCTCAGTCTTCTGTCATATTTTACACTAATACTGGGAACCATTAACTTTTCTGCCTTTTATTTTTCACATTGAAAAATACACCCTGGAGATCTTCCCTTATTTGTATATAAAGTACTTTCTCTCTCTGGACAACTGCAGTGTTCATTTTTATGCCATGCTTCTAGCTTATTGATTGTTTCCAGTTTTTACTGTCATAAAATTGCTATTATTTGTACATATGATGCATGTTTGTTTGTGGTGCAGATTCCTAGCCATGGAATTGTGAGCCAGAATGCAACAGATAGAGTTTCCATAGTGTCATGTTGTACTTCATAGACTTTGCAGCACTGTTAATATGTGAAAATACTTGTGTCTCTGTAGTGTTGCTAACAGTATATGATCAACCTTTTAGGATGTTTGTCAATCTGACAGGTGAAAAACAGTATCTCTATTTTATTTTTTATTTATTTATTTATTTTGAGACAGGGTTTCTCTGTAACTTCAGAGTCTGGAACTAGCTCTTGTAGACTAGGCTGGTCTCAAACTCACAGAGATCCACCTGCTTCTGCCTCCCGAGTGCTGGGATTAAAGGCGTGTTACAGGGACCGGGGACCCTTGTTCTGGCTGCCTGGCTAGCATACACCCGAAATTATCACACAGAAACTGTATTAATTAAAACACTGCTTGGCCATTAGCTCTAGCCTCTTATTGGCTAACTCTCACTTCTTGATTTAACCCATTTCTATTGATTTGTGTTCACCATGAGGTTGTGGCTTACCGGGAAAGATTTAGCATGTCTGACCTGGTGTCTCCATGGTGGCTCTCTGAATCTGCTTTCTTCCTCCCAGAATTCAGTTGTCTCCCCGCGTACCTAAAGCAGTTTCTTTATTAACCAATTAAAGCAACACAAATACAGAAGGACCTCCTACACCAAACACATGTGCCCACCTCCACCCGGCCAGTATCTCTATTGTAATTTACATTTTCCTGTTGCGAACTTGAGCATTGTTTCTTGTGCTTGAGCCATTTTTATTTTTTCTGAGAAGTGTCAGTTTCTCATTTTTATCTTTTTTGTGTGTCCATGGCTCTCTTGGATATTTGAAACCTTTCCCCTGTACCTTTGTGTCTGCTAAAAGTAAAAGGTTGCCTGCTTCTTCTGCATTAGTTGTCTTGTTTGCCTCCCTGCTCGCAGTTTCACCCCCTGTATCACATGGTTCACAGATAGTCCTGATCACATACTTGAATAGCTCATTCCTCCTTTAGAGCTTCTGGGTGACTCTAACTCAGAAGCCTTACTACATGAGCATGGCACCTGCATTTATTTCTTTTGGTTTCCAGTAGCTTCCCTGAGCCTCTGCAAACACGGAGCTGTTCTTACTCCCTTCTGTATTAGACCTTGTGCCAGCTGTATCTTCCCATGTATCTTTCTGCTGAGTTTACATTGCTCATTTCTGCTTGTGCACATATCCAAAGTTGAGCATTTCACTCAGCATGTACGCCAAATGTTCAGGTAATTTAACTCTTACTTAAGCAATATATAGAGCTTTCTTCTCTTGTATTACTTGTGTCTGAGGGAACTCCCACACCTCATGTTGTTATTTAGAATGTTCGTGTTTCCTTGCCCTAGAGTTGTATACTTTTATTTTCTTCTCCTCCTCCTCCTCCATCAATCATCATCATCATCATCATCATCATCATCATCATCATCATCATCATCATCATCATCATCATCATTTTAAACAGTTTTTCTGTGTAGCCCTGGCTGGCTTGGACTTGACTGATGTCTAGAGAAGATTGGCCTCTATTCTACAGTAGTGCTCCTGCGTCTGTCTCCCAGATGCTGAGATTATAGCTGCATACCTTCATCCTACAGCTTGGAGAGCTTTGATACTGACATTGATGATGATATTGAACACCATTTCAAAGTTATGACAGTTACTGTGTTTATTTGGTAGAATTTTTTGGAGACAGGGTCTTACTATGTAACTCTGGCTTTCCTGAAACTCACTATGTAGAGCTGGCTGGCATTGAACTTACAAAGCTCTACCTGCTTCTTGCCTTCCAAGTGCTGGGGTTAAAGGTGTGCATCAACATTCCCAACCTCTGGTAGAATTTTTTTCAGGTTTTTTACTTGTTAAAAAATTGCTTTACTGGGGCTGGAGAGATGGCTCAGTGGTTAAGAGCATTGCCTGCTCTTCCAAAGGTCCTGAGTTCAGTTCCTGGCAACCACATGGTGGCTCACAATCATCTGTAATGAGGTCTGGTGCCCTCTTCTGTCCTGCAGACATACATACAGACAGAATATTGTATACATAACAAATAAATAAATAAATAAATAAATAAATAATTGCTTTACATACCTTTAATCCCAGCACTCAGGAAGCAGGACGCTGTGTGTTTGAGGCCAGCCTCATCTACAAAGTGCGTTCCAGGATAGCTAGGACTGTTATACAGAAAAACCCCGTCTTGAAAAACAAAACAAAACAAAACAAAAAGCAAACAAACAAAAAATTGCTGTCTTGGCTGGGCCATGGTGGTGCATGATTTTAATTCTAGCACTCAGGAGTCCAAGGTAGGTGGGTCTTTGTGAGTTCAAGGCCAGCCTGGTTTACATAGCTAGTTCCAGAACAGCCAGGACTGTTAAACAGAGAAACCCCATCTCAAAAAACCAAAACTAAACTAAAACAAAATTGCTGTCTTAAATGTTTTTAATTACCGTATTTCTTTTGTGTATGTGTATGGCATAGTGGCATAGTGCATGTGGGGGTAGGGACTACTCTACTTACACAAGCCAGCTCTCTCTGCCATAAGGGTTCTGGGCTCCAAACTATCTTGTTAGCTCCTAATTATCTTTTTATTGTTGACTTGTGGGAGTTTTTGGTGATGGGATTCAAATCCATGGCCTCATGAAGGAGAGGCAAGCATTTTGCTAACTGAGCTAGATTGCCAGTCCTTCCTCAATACATTCTGGATAGAAATTCTTTGCTAGATCATTGGTGAGTTATTTTTTTCCATTTTGTATCTTGTTCTTACCATAGATTTTGGTAAGTTGAAGGTTTTAGCTGATGAGCTCTAATCAGTCAGTTTTTAAAATGTATTATTCTTTTGAGTTCTAATAAGCTTTTACCTACTTTTTTTTTCTTTTATCTACCCTTAAACCATGAGAATACTTTCTTGTGCTTATTTTGTATAGAAGATTCTTAGTTGTATTGGTCAAGTTTCCTTTACTATACCAAGTAAGTGAGATAATTAGGCCGTACAGATTTAGATTGCATTTTATTACACCTCAGTAAAAAGTAAACAATAATTATTAATGAATTTGTGAGCTTGATATTGTATTAAATTTCCTTTCTTCGTTTTCCATCTATATATTTGGAGGTTCCATTCTGTGATCTGGTAACCATTGCTGTTGGTCTTCTGGAGAAAGAATTGGATGGCAGTGGTGGATGGGGTGTGACTAGAGACTGAGAGGGTAGGAAGGAGCTGTGGTCCCATGACCCCTTTTGAGGAACTACCAGTACTTTGAAGACCTCCCAAGAGGCAGCACCTTTTAAAAATCTTCCACTACCTCTTGGGGATCACATAGGCCTTTGAACACCACTCAAGATCCAAAGTATAGCCATAGTCTTTACATGCAGAGATTTAGTCCATTTCAGATTTGTGTGTGTTGTTATGAAAGAGAAGTTATGATTCATTAAAAGAAAAGAAAGGCTTCTTCATTCCAGCATCATTTTGTTAGCTTTTGAGTTGAATCGGTTGTCTTTGTATTCTTTTCCTAAGTATTTGAACCCTATATATGTATCTTTTTGGCCTCTATATTTGAATCCTAGTCATCTTTTTGTTCTATGAAGGAATCAGACAATCTTGATTACTGTAGCATTATATAGGGAGATTTGTTTTATTTTGTTAAGAGACAGGGTTGCTCTATGTAGCCCTTGCTGGCCTGGAACTTGCTATGTGAACCAGGTTAGCTTCAAACTTGGAGATACTCTTGTTTCTAGCTCCTAATTGATAGGTGGCTAGCTATAGTGAGTTTTAAAGTTGGCTGAGGGTGGAGAAATGAATGGCCCGCAGTTAAGAGTGTTTATTGTTCCTTCAGAGGGCTGGAGTTTGGTTCCCAACACTTCTATCAGGCGGCTCTCTACAGTCTGTAACTCCAGCTCCAGGGTGTCTGATGATGACCCCTTCAAGGAGCCCTTAGTGCTTTCCCAGGCACGTGCATGCATGTGAGCTTGCTCTTTCTTCCCTTCATCTCCCCTCCCCCGCTCTGTGACACCCATACTCCCCAACACCACACAAAAATAAAATAGATCCTTTTTCTTAAAAAAATTATTTATTCATTCATTCATTCATTCATTTATTATGTATACAATATTCTGTCTGTGTGTATGCCTGCAGGCCAGAAGAGGGCACCAGACCCCATTACAGATGGTTGTGAGCCACCATGTGGTTGCTGGGAATTGAACTCAGGACCTTTGGAAGAGCAGGCAATGCTCTTAACCTCTGAGCCATCTCTCCAGCCCCTAAAATAGATCTTATAATATGAATCCTCTTAACATTTTTATCTCCATTCTAGGTTTTTTTTTGGTGTGTGTGTATGTGTGTGTGTTTCAATATACATTTTAAAGTCAGTTTTGTTAGTTTCTAGAAAAATAAGTCTTTGGGGGCACTGATTGTGATTGTGTTGAATGATAGATATGCAACTGCCCCCTAACAACACTGACGAATTTAGTTGTCAGCCTTTTGAGTGGTCCTAGTAATCCCTGCCACCTGATAATTTGCACTCTTTTATAGCCACCTTCTACACAGTACCAGCATTTGTTTGTGTAGCAAGAATATACTTTTTCTGGTACCAGGTTATGAAAGACATCATGGCTTGTGTATTGGCTATCAGTTTTCATGCCAAAGAAAGCCAGCTGCTACTAATTAGAAATGTTTGCGATTTCCTTTGCTTGTTTCCTAGCAGGTTGTACTGCTGCCATTTCATAGATGCTTAGAGAAGAAAGGAGACTCCTGGGTTAAGAGTCAAAGGACCCTCCAATTTTCAATTGACTAAATTAGACCTAGCTAACTTAGTTGGGCTGCATCTTCATGAGTGATTCTAGCCATTGGGGAGCTAACCCTGGGTCTTTGCATAAGGTAGGCAAAGTACTCTACCATTGAACTACAGAGCTACATGCCTTGCCCTTTCCTAGATTCGTTCCCTCCTGTTCTCCTTTCCTATTTTTTTCCTTAAGACAGCATCTCAGGTGGCATGGATGACCATGAGCTCTAAGTGATCTTCCTACTTCCTCTTGAGTGCTGGGATTACAGTGTCCCTCTGTTAACTTTGTAAGCTCTGCCCTATAATTTTGTAATGGTGTTCTAGGAAGTACCTGCACACTGTGGGCTCTCAGACGTAGCTGGATCACTGCTTGTAAAAGATCCTCATATTATGATTGCGTTCAGCCTTTGTGCAGTTTATGTTATTTTATTTTGCTTCACAGTGTTTCTTTTTTGCTTTAAATAATTATCTTTTAAAGAATTTCAACTCCTGTAGATAATTACAAACTTGTTATTTCAGGTTTTCTTTATCTTGTGTTTGAGTCTTGCCAGCACTTAATTTTTTTTTTTTTAATACAGGCTGCTATGCAGCCCTAGTTGGCCTGGAACATGCTATGGATAACAGATTGGCCTCTAGCCACCACACCCAAGGAAATACTCTTAAATGCATTTGCAAAATGTACAGTTTAATGATGCTCTTTCAGCTTTTAAGTTATTATATAGTTGCTCTTATTTTTCTAATTTGTGTTTTGTTTGTTTTTCTGGATGTAGAATTGTAACTTGATAGTCTTAAAGATTATTTTTTCAGGTTTCCATTCAGTTTTTAACAATTTGATATGTATTATTCAGTTTGGAGTTTACTGAACTTAATTTGTAATTGATAGTCTCCAAGTTTGGGACATTGTAACAATTACTTAGAAAATACATTTTCCACCCTATTCACTTTCATTGTTCTTTCCAGGATTCATGTTACATGCTGCCCTACAGTTTTCTTTTAAATGTATAAAATTATTTTTCCCCTCAATTTTTAGTTTGAATAATTCGTGCTGTTTTATCTTGTAGGTAATTCTTTTGTGTGTGTGTTATTTCTTGTGTGCTGTTAAAGCCATTTTTAAATAATGTACCCTTTAGTTCTTGTATTTCATTAAAAAATTCTGTTTATTGAGATACTTCATTGTGACCATACTTTTCTTTATACACTGAATATATTTATAATAGCTACTTTAAAACCCTTATTACTTTCCTCACCTAGGTTATCTGAAATAGTCTTTCTCTGTTGGCTGCAGTCTTCTCATTGGATTACATTTGTTTCTTTTCATATCTAGAAAGTTGTAATTGTAGAGTGTCCTTTGGATCATATGTATCCCTAAATTCTCTTTCTCTTCCTTTTTAAACATTTCTTTTTCTTTTTTTTAAATGTCCTACAGGCTTGCTACAGTCTAGTCTTTTTTTAAATTATTATTTGTTTTTCGGGGCAGGGCTTCTCTGTATAACAGTCCCGGGTGTCTTGGAACTCACTTGCTAGACTAGGCTGGCCTCGAACTCACTGAGATCCCCCTGCCTCTGCCTCCCAAGTGTTGGGATTAAAGGTGTGTGTCACCACTGCCTGGCCCATTTATTCATTTTTAATTATGTGTGTGAGTGTGCATGATCATGTGGCTAACTTCAGAGGTCAAAAGAGAGCATCAGCTCCCCTAGATCTGGTGATTGTGAGCCATCTGAGGTAGTGCTGGGAACTGAACTGGAGTGACAGGTGATTGTGAGCCATCCGAGGTAGTACTGGGAACCAAACTTGAGTCCTCTGCAGGAGCAGTGCATGATCTTAATCTCTGCGGCATCTCACATTCCTCTCTTTGTCTTCTTCTTCTGAATATAGTTATGACTGCACTTAGTGGCTGGCTGATTGGCTTCACTTCATAGAAGTGTGTAGGAAGCCCAGCCATCCTCCCAGCCTTGCTCGCCTGACCAAGCTCATGTCTTCTACAGCAGACCTGAACTAGTGCTTTTTTGAGCTTTAATTGCTTTCTTTTGGACCCTCTGAGATCCCAGAATGTATGAAGTTCAAAGGTCAGTGAAGATGCTGCCCTTCTAGCTCTGACCATTTTAAATTTTACCTTGTAATTTGCTATATTGTAGTTGTGATTCTAGAACAAGGCAGATTTTCTACTTGAATCTCAACTGTCCTACACTGTTACAAACTGTGGGAATAACTTGTGGGAAAAGCTGTACTCAGTTGAATTGCCCTGTGTTTCTTTTTTTTCAGTGCTCAAACCTCTTCTGTTTTCTTCTGCCTTCAAATTTTCCTTAAAAATATTTTTTTTTTTTTTTTTTAGATTACAGTTGAGAGGGAAAGGCTAATTTGATGAATTGAATGGTGAAAGGGTCAGCTGGAACTTACTCTGTAGACCATGGTGGCCTCAAACTCATAGAAAGCCACTTGCCTCTGCCTCCAAAGTGCTGGAATTAAAGGCGTGCACCATCTCACCCGGTTTGACCACAGCAACTCTTAGAAAGGAAAACATTTAATGGGGTTGCTTACAGTTTCAGAGATTTAGCCCATTATCATCACCATGGTGGAGCCTGCCGGCATGCAGGCAGACATGGTGCTGGAGCTGCGAGTACTACATCCTGATCTACAGGCAACAAGAAGTCAACTGTGTGTCACACTGAGTGAAGCTTG
This sequence comes from Arvicola amphibius, assembly GCF_903992535.2. NCBI lineage: Eukaryota > Metazoa > Chordata > Mammalia > Rodentia > Cricetidae > Arvicola > Arvicola amphibius. The sequence continues at coordinate 106,076,733 of NC_052056.1, read as the reverse complement.
AGCATATAAGACCTTAACACCCGCCTCCACAGTGTCACACTGCCTTCAACAAGGCCACCCTACTCCAACAAAGAACAAAGATACCTCCTAATAGTGCCACTCCCTTTGAGCTTATGGGGGCCAATTACATTCAAACTATCATATTTATTTGCTTGTGTGTGCACGAGCACACATGCTGTATATATGTAGGGGTAGAGGACAACTTGTAAGAGTTCTTTTTCCTTCCAACAAGTGAGTTCTGGGGGTATTTATTAAGCCAAGTGAGCAAGGCCTAATAACCATCCCAGGATTTCTGCACACCCATATTAAAATACAGTGCCACAAATCAACACAGGTCAGTCAATGGTGTAGTTATAACTATATTCCAAGAAGATAGATAGGGTTTGTGTGTGTGTGTGTGTGTGTGTGCCTCATCTGCTGAGTTATCTTATTGGTGAAAAAGGTACATTTAAAACTGGAACTTGTTCTTCTAAGAAATAAGTACCTTTGAACCATGAGTGTTGGTTTGTTTTAAACTCAAATATTCAGATAGTTTTGCTGATAAAAGGAAGCAAACACATGATCATAGTGTATGGTTTTCTGTTTAGTTAGGTTATAAGTGAGCTTGACAAGTAGCAGTTGGAAATAGGGTAGTCTAACTCACAGCTGTATTCTTTTCTCTATCAATTTGACTTTGATAAGAGAAGGAAATTGTGATTACGTGGGGGATTTATTTATCTTTATTAGATGTAAGAATTAATTCTCTGCTCATTCTGCTTGTGGTTGAAGTGTGTAGGACTGGCATTTTGGAAGGGAACGTAGACATGAAGCAGAGGAGAGCTAACTGGAGCATGCAAGGTGGAAGTCATGGAAATGAGTTAAGCCATTAGCCCAAACCTGTAACTGAGATTTGAGATGATGTGGGCAACCCATATTAGGCAGAGCACACTTTGCTTTGAAGGTGGGCACAGATTTCTCAGTGAGGGAACCAAAAGAGATCTGACAAGAGCTGGAAGAACTGTGGGCACAGTTACTATCCCCAACCTGTTGAAGGTGAGGCAGGCAAGCCAGAGACTTAGTTGGTGACAGTTTCTGACCTTTTTGTTATCTCTTGAATAGAAGCATGGCTACTTCTTCCCTTTCTGTCTCAGGAATTTCTTTGAGGCCATTTCCAACTCATAGCCATGCATAGAAAAGAATTTGAAGAAATGTTGTAATGAGGAGCAGTGGTGGGCTGTGTCCTGGCCACCTGGCTAACTTATACCCAAAATAATCACATGGAAATTGTATTCATTGAAACATTGCCTGGCCCATTAGCTCTAGCCTCTTACTGGTTAACTCTCACATCTTGATTAACCCCTTGACTGTGGCTTACCGGCATGAGTCTAACCAGCATCCGTCTCGGGCAGGAGAAGCATGGCGTCTGCCATACTTCCCTTCTTCCCAGCATTCTGTTCTGTCTACTCTGCCCACCTAAGGGCTGTCCTATCAAAAGGCCAAGGCAGCTTCTTTATTCAACTAATGAAATCAGTACAAATACAGAAGGACCTCCTACACTAAAATGTAGTTACAATCTAAAGACATTGATATTGTCTTTCATACTCTGTCCCTTTTAATCACACTTTTGCTATATATTATACAAATGTTTGTTCAGATAGCACATAAACTTAAAAAGATACTGTAGTTTTCTCCATTTTTGAAATAGTTTCTCTTTACATAAGTCACGATGAATACTCATTGTTTCTGAGATTAAATATTGTACCATGAGGTTAGCTGTTCGTAGGTGGATATAGAAAATGAGATAAAACTGTAATTTGGATAATTTCGTATTAAAATAAAGCAGAAATAGTTATTTCTGCAGCTAGTTAGGTGGTTAGAGTCATCTATAATTACCATCTTCCACAGTTATTCCATAATCTCTGTCTTTGGTAGGTATGTCAGCTGTTTGTGGTTTCTTTCTTTTTTTTCTTCTTCTTCTGGTTTTTCAAGACAGGGTTTCTCTATAGTAGCTTTGGAGCCTGTCCTGGAACTTGCTCTTGTAGACCAGGCTGGCCCGAACTCACAGCAATCCGTCTGCCTCTGGCTCCCAAGTGCTAGGATTAAAGGCGTGCATCACCAACGCCCTGCTTTTTGTGGTTTCTTGTCTGCTGAGGTGACCCAAACTCATTTTTTAAGGGTCTGGGCAATTTGCAGTTCTCCTGGACTATTTCACTGACTTTAATTACGGTACATGGAAATTGTCAATGCATCATAGAGGAGCTTCTGCATTCCAGACATTTTTTGTTAGTCTTCTTGTACAGTAGCAAGCCGGCCAAGTTAGTGGGTTGATTATGACATGAAGAAAGGTGGCGGGGTGGCAGTATCATTTATAGTTTAGTGACATGATTGCAGCATTGCTTCCTTAGAAAACAAGAGCACCCTCCTGAACCCTCTCCTTCATCCCATACTGGGCATTGAGTCTTGCTTTTCAGGGATGCTAGGCAAGAGTTACCACTGAGCCATAGTCCCAGCTGTGTCTAGGATCTAGATTAACAGGAGTCTTAAATTGTGGGAATAGGAAGAAAAGAGGGTGGAAGAAATAATATTTATATATCTGATAAAGGAAAATAAATGATTAAGATAGACATATATGGTTTACTGGAGTAAAGAAAGGGTATTTATGCAAGGGTTGGTTTTATGTGGAAGTGGTGACCCTTTCTTGTGTGAGGAGATATATGTGGGTATATAGACTGTGCTGGGTGATGTGATGCATGCCTATCAGTGCTTAGGAAGCAGAGCTGGCAGTAAGAATGAGAATGAAAGCCTGGGATCTTTGTAAGTGAGATGCTTATAGAGAGAACTAACAGACAGGCACCAGACACAAGCAAAGACATGCTGGACAGAAAGCTCTCATCACAATTGTCAAGTAAGAATTACATTTACAATATCCAGTTCATTTACATTTGACATATTTAGAATCTTTTTAGACCTCAAAACATTTTCTTAAATAAACAATTTAAGCTTTTATGTTTTTGAACCTTATAAACTTTTTAATAAACTTTTGCGAGTATCTTTTCTGAATTTGGTCACAAGGAAAACAGTAAAACTATGACTAGCTAGTCTTCAACCCCACCAGAGACTTAAGAAGGATAAAATATTACCTGAGTAAGCAGGAAGTACAGAGCACGCAACTTCCAAAACTATAGAAATAACCAAGACAGTTGGCTGCCTGGACAGTCACCCAAGGTGACTTTGGGGCATCCATCTTCAGCCTACAGACCTAGAATATCTGGCAGATACTTCTGTGAAGCAGGAAATTTGAAGAACTGTCCTACTTTGTCTTGGAAAAGTTCAGTTTTTTCCCTTTGTGTCCTGTGTCCAATTTGTACAGTATACTGTCAGCAGTCAAGGTAAGGGCAGTTTCTTGCCCAAATGGCTAGTTTGCCACAATGAATGCGAACTCCATATGGAAGTTCTTTGACACCCATCATTCTTTTATGAAGTAGATTGGTGCTTCCAGGAGCAGACATGTCTCACTGTCATGAAAAGCTTTAGGTTATTAAACATCTTAAATGCCATATTCTGTAGGTCTCTGAAGCATTTGAAGATCACCTGTTTATCTAAAATATATGTTTAACCTTGAAAACATACCTAACATGACTACAAGTTTGATTGTTTTCATTTCTTCCCCCCCCCCCCCCCCCGCCCCACAGGGTTTCTCTGTAGCTTAGGAGCCTGTCCTGGAACTAGCTCTTGTAGATCAGGTTGGCCTCGAACTCACATACAAGTTTGATTGTTATACATGACTAACTTTTAACCTGCATTTAAAATTTTTTTGTTTGTTTTGTAATGGATTCCTCTGTGTAGCTTTGGAGTCTGTTCTAGAACCCGCTCTGTAGATCATGCTGGCCTGAACTCTTATACATCTGCCTGCTTCTGCCTCCTAAGTGCTGGGAGTAAAGGCATGTGCCACCACTGCCAGGCTAACCTGTATTTTTTGATTATCCTAAACAGTTTGTAACAATAGCTTTATATTACATTTTTAAATGTCCTGCATAAGTAGAGAACCTTAACCAAGAGTAGAAACATATATACAGTATAACAAAAATAACCTTAAATTTGTATCAGTATACAAAAATCCATACCAGTGTAAAATATTTGAGATGAATTTTTTATCCTGTATTTTTATATTTCTCAAATGAAAACAAATATTTATAATCTACCAAATGACCAAAACCCACGTACTCCACTTCTTGGGATTGTGGGTGTTATGTACTCTAGACTGCTTCCTGTTGTTTGGGGACAACAGTATCCCCAGTGGTCCTGAGAAAATTGAGATAATGGTCAAGTCCTAATAAAACTAGCTATGACATTTGTTGTTCAGTCTCTGTGTTAGGGGAAAGTCCAAAGGTTATCTGAAGTCCTTGCTAGAATAGTCTATGAGTCTGGCTCGTTTCAGCCAGTAGTAGCCTTGAAGTTGTTATGAATGTAGAATTCTGAGGAAACTGCAGCAGAGACACTTGAAGGGCGGGGTCACCTGGGTCACCCATTTTCTTTTGGTGTCTGGTTCCCTTACTCCGAAAATACACAAACTTTCAAAGGTAATATACATATCTAGATTAACACAATTATGGACTGTGCATTGTACACAAACCAGCCAAAAATGATTTTTTTGTTTTATGTTTGAGCAGGTAGAAGGCATCTATGAACTTTATAAGTTTGTTTGGACTGTATTACCAAACCTCAATCCATGCCATATGAAAGTATAGCATGTAATAATAAGCCATGAGGACACTGTAACCATCAAGATTTATCCAGTCTCAGAGCTCTTCCTTGTGAAGAGATCAGCATATATGTCACCTCTCTTGTAGTTTTTCTAGGTTTATTTCTTTTATATCTGTAGTCAAGGTTTTCAGGCGGTCTCCCTAATCTGGTTTCTTTTTGAAGGAACCCACAGCCTTGCATTTCCTGTGGAAATAAAAGCATAACCTCTCCCCCAACACAATACATTTTCTGAATTCCATTTTAAAATTAAGACATCCCTAAGGTATCTAAACTGGTTTAATTCAGCAATTCCCTTTTCAATTTCATGTCACTTAGCAGCTGCCATTCATTCATTAGCATTCAGAATGCATAGTCAACAAAGCACCATACAGGATCCAGACTCGCTGTGCATTTCCCATATTTACCTGGCTTATTCTTTTTATATTACTTTACTCTTTCTTTAAAGACTTTATGTAATTTTTAATTATGGCTGTCTATATCCATTTTCTTTTCTTTCTTAAGCGCCTACACATACCATAACCTGTTTAAAGTTTTTTTTTTTTTTCATTTTTGGTTTGGCCCTGTTTTACTGTGCACCTATAATGTTCTCTGACAGCCATAAGCCAAACCTTAAACTGCTAAGTAGCAGCTAGGCCCTCCACCATGCGGCTCTGGAGGTTGGCTCTGCAGGTTGTCTCTGCCTTTTCCTCGGATCTGTGAGAGCTGAGCCTTAAACCTGTAGGTGTGGCCAAGAGCTACGTTTAACTGGGAGCTGCTACGTTTAACTGAGAAATGCATTTAACTGCCCCAGCTCTAGGAAGCTGATGCCTGTGTGGTGGCAGACATTTTTTACTTAGCTTGCTGTTTCTACTTGGCATGACTGCTGCTCAAGTGCTCTGCTGCACACTAGAGCCTCTTAAAGGAGTTGTATCTGTTTTTTATTTATTTATTTTTGTTTTATTTTTCTCCATTTTTCATCTTTATTAGGCCCTATGTGTACATTTATTTGGTCCCCAGGTTGGGTGCCATTTGTAGTTGGAATTTTTTTGGGGACCTCCAACCAGCTCCCAAATAAAGACATGGAGACTTATTATTAATTATGAATGGTTGACTTTAGCTTAGACTTGTCCCACTAACTCTTTTAACTTAGCCTGTTTCTATTCATCTATGTTTTGCCTTGTTTTTTTTTTTAAACCTTTCTTTTATTCTGTATGTCCCAGTTTCCTGCTTCCTCTGTGTTTGGCTGGCTGGACCCTGGCATCTTTCTGGCATCTCCTTTTCTTTCTACTGTGTCTAAACTCCTCCTCCTACTTATTCTCCCTTCCCAGAAGTACTGCCTATAACTCCTCTCTTGCTGTTGGCTAGACCAATCAGGTGCCTTAGGCAGGCAAGATAAACAGCAACACAGCTTTACATAATTAAGCAAATTCAACACATCCTTTACATAGTTAAACAAATATTCTGCAACATAAGCAAATGCAACACCATCTTTACATAGTTAAACAAATGCAACATATCCATAGTTAAATATTCCACAACAACATGGGAAGCATCACTTATTACAAGAGTAATACAAATTACTCTTGTACTTTTTATTTTTGACTAAATTCTTACAATAATCCTGTAATACTTTCATTATTTCCTTACATTTGAGGTGACAGGGTGCTTAAGTTACTAAACTTTCCTAATGATGTGACCCTTTAATACAGTTCCTCATATCGTCATCACCCCAACCATAAAATTATTTTGTTCCTACTTAATAACTGTGATTTTGCTACTGTTATGAAGTGTGTTATAAATATCTGATATGCAAACCCTGTGAAAGAGTTATTTGACCTCCAAAGGAATTGTCACTCACAGGTAGAGAACCACTATACTTAATTGTTACTTAGTTTTTTTTTAAGTTACTGTAAATTGTACATTTGAAGTAAGTTGGTATACAGACATCTTTAAATACAGTGTTGTGTCCCTCCTGCCCCCCAAGACAGGCTGTCCTGGAACTCACTGTGTAGACCAGGCTGGCCTTGAACTCACAAAGATCCTCCTGCTTCTGCCTCCTGAGTGTTGGGATTTAAAAGCATGTGCCACAATGCCTGGCCCAGTGTTCTTTCCTTCAAGGAGCAGTGCAATTGCTAAATACATGGATTCTGGAACTTTACTAAGTCTTGATCCTGCCTTTAATAGCTCCTGAGCTTAAGACAAACAGCAAAATCCGTGTCCCACTGTTGGGAAAGACGGTGCTCAGATCTCAGATTTGTTGGTGAAGTTGAAGTCTATTAGTATATATTAAATGTTTAGAATTATGAGCTGGGACTAAGTGCTCTAAATGTTATTTCTCCTTTAGGTACACTGTATTGCCTTTAAACTTTATTTTTTTTCCTTTTTGACTTTTTGAGCAGGGTTTCTCTGTGTAGTCCTCAATGTCCTGGAACTTGCTCTGTAGACCAGGCTGGCCTTGAATTCAGAGATCTTCCTACCTTTGTCTCCCAATTTCTGGGATTAAAGGCCTGTGCCACCACCTGGCTTATCAAAACCATTTAAAACCTTCCGTATTGAAAAGTTTAAGTGAACCCAAAATTATTATATTTTTTTAGTGCCATCTAAGTATTTAATAAGTAATAGGTTTTTTTTTTTTTTGTTTTTGTTTTTGTTTTTTCGAGACAGGGTTTCCCTGTAGTTTCTAGAGCCTGTCTTGGAACTAGCTCTTGTAGACCAGGCTGGCCTCGAACTCAGAGATCCGCCTGCCTCTGCCTCCCGAGTGCTGGGATTAAAGGCGTGCACCACCACCGCCTGGCTGATAAGTAGTAGTTTTAAAAATTTTTAAGTAGTTTTTTTAAATTAAGTTTTTATTAAATATTTAAAAATAATCAAATTTATGATTACATTTCCTAATGTAATATTTGTGTATTTTACTAATGTGAAATTGCTACATCAAGACATTTTGGTTTAGAGAATGATTCCATAGTATCTATGTAAGTCTCTCTTAGTGTCTGCATTGTTGTCTAGGTTGTCTAAGATTGTGGTTTGTAGGCTTCTTTGCTTTATGTTTAAAAACCACCTATGAGTGAGTACATGTGATAATTGTCTTTCTGTGTCTGGGTTACCTCACTCAAATTAATGTTTTCTAGCTCTATCTATTTTCTTCCAAAATTCAAGATGTCATTTTTTTCTGCTGTGTAGTATTCCATTGTATAAATGTACCACATTTTCCTTATCCATTCTTGGGTCGAGGGCCATTTAGGTTGTTTTCAGGGTCTGGCTATGACAAATAATGCTGCTATGAACATAGTTGAGCATATGTCCTTGTTGCACGATTGAGCATCCTTTGGATATATACCCAAAAAGTGGTATTGCTGGATCTTGAGGAAGGTTGTTTCCTAATTTTCTGAGAAATAGCCACACTGACATCCAAAGGGGTTGTACCAGCTTGCATTCCCACCAACAATGCAGAAGTGTTTGTTCCCTTTACCCTACAACCACTCCAGCATAAGTTGTCATCAGTATTTTTTATCTTGGCCATTTTTACAGGTGTTAGATGGAATCTCAGAGTTGTTTTGATTTGCATTTTTCTGATGACTAAGGATGTTGAACATTTCCCCGTCTTTCAGCCATTTTAGATTCCTCTGTTCAGAGTTCTCTGTTTAGGTCCATACTCCATTTTTTTCCCATTGGATTATGTGATCTTTTGGTGTCCAATTTCTTGAGATCTTTGTATATTTTGGAGATCAGACCTCTCTGTCTGATGTGGGGTTAGTGAAGATCTTTTCCCATTCTGTAAGCTGTTGTTTTGTTTTGTTGACCATGTCCTTTGCTTTACAGAAGCTTTTCAGTTCCAGGAGGTCCCATTTATTAATTGTTTCTCTCAGTGTTTGTGCTGTTGGGGTTCTATTTAGGAAGTGGTTCCCTGTGCCAATGCGTTCAAGTGTACTTCCCACTTTCTCCTCTATAAGATTCAGTATGGCTGGCTTTATGTTGTGGTTTTTGATTCATTTGGACTTGAGTTTTGTGCATGGTGATAGATATGGGTCTATTTTCATTCTTCTACATATTGATATCCAGTTATGCCAGCACCACTTGTTAAATATGCTTTTTTTTTTCCATTTGTTAGTTTTTGCTTCTTTATCAAAGATCAGGTGTTCAAAGATGTGTGGATTGATATCCGGGTCTTCTGTTCAGTTCCATTGGTCCTCCTGTCTGTTCTTTTTTTTTTTTTTTTTAAGATGTATTTATTTATTATGTATACAGTATTCTCAGTACTCTGCCTACAGGCCAGAAGAGGGCACCAGATCTCATTATGAATGGTTGTGAGCCACCATGTGGTTGCTGGGAATTGAACTCAGGACCTTTGGAAGAGCAGGCGGTGCTCTTAACCACTGAGCTGTCTCTCCAGCCCCCTCCTGTCTGTTCTTATGCCAATACCAGGCTGTTTTCAGTACTGTAGCTTTGTAGTAGAGTTTAAAGTCAGGGATTGTGATGCCTTCAGAAGTTCTTTTATTGTATAGGATTGTTTTGGTTTCCTGTTTTTTTTTGCTTTTCCATATGAAGTTGAGTACCGTTCTTTCAAGGTCTTTGAAGAATTTTGCTGGGAATTTGATGGGCATTGAGTTGAATCTGTAGTAGCAAAGATCTTATATCTGATCTGTAAGTTGTAGGCAGAGGGATGGGGAGCAGAGTCAGAGATAGAGAGACAGGGCCTGTCTTGGGCTTTTAAATCCTCAAGGCCCACCCCCCAGTGACACATCTCCAACAAGGCCACACCTCTAAATCCTTCCTGAATAGTCTACCAACTGGGAACTAAGCAGTTAAACATGACGAGCCTATGGTGGACCACGTATTTTTCATCCATTCCTTTTTTTAGACACCTTGGTTTGTCCTGTAAGTTAGCTGTATAAGTAGAGCTTCAATGAACACTGATGTGCAAGTGTCTCTGTAATGTACTGACTTGGAGTCTTGGGAAATACTCATGAGTGAGATGCATGCGTGTCTCCCCTCCGCCCTCCCTCCTCTCCGCCACCCTTTCTCTGTATTATTATTATTATTTTTTTTTTGGGGGGGGGACAGAACTGAGAATCGACTCTAATACATGTTAATTAAATACTGATCACAAGACTGTATCCCTGGCTCTGCATGGGTTTTAGAAACAGCTTTAGTTATGACTCATTTGTCATATAATATACTAAAGTGTACATTCAGTGGTTTAGCTCTTCCTGCCTTTGCCTCCTGAATACTGGGGCTTTTGCATATTTTGTAAAGATTTATTTTTATTTATGTATATGTCTATGAGCAGGTGCCCACGGAGGTCAGATAAAGGTATCCAGTCCCCTGAAGCTGGAGTTATAGGTGGTTGTGAACTGCCAGGATAGGTGCTGGAAAACTGGTTCTTTGGAAGAGCAGCAAGTGCTCTTAAGTCTTAACTGCTTAGCCATCTCTCCAGCTCTGCTCCTCCTTCTAAGGGTTGCTTGTCTCTTTAGTTATTAAATTGTTATAGTTCTTGTTTTGTTGTTATGTTTTTTTAGTCTCTCTGTCTGTCTGTCTGTCTGTCTGTCTGTCTGTCTGTCTGTCTGTCTGTCTGTCTAAGGCAGGGTTTTCTGTAGCTTTGGATTCTGTCCTGGAACTAGCTCTTGTAGACCAGGCTGGCCTCAAACTCACAGATATCCACCTGCCTCAGCCTCCTGAGTGCTGGGATTAAAGGTGTACGCCACCTTCACCTGGCTAAATTGTAATAGTCTTTCCACATTCTAGTAACTCCCTTATTGAACACATGATTTGTATAAATTTCCCTCCAATCTGCAGATCATTTTTTCTCAGTTTTGATGGAATTTCTGTTCATACAAATTTTAAGTTAATCATGTCCAGTTTATTTTTTTGTTGTAATGCCTAGGAACTGCTTGCATGCTTAATACAAGGTCATCAAGCTTTAAACCTCTGTTTTCCTCTGAGAGGGATAAATCTATATCATCCATCCAGCCAGCCAGCCACCTGTCTTAGAGTTAAGCCTTTATTACCACAGTGAATATTTGTATATGATGTGAAGTTGCTACACACATTACTATTATTTAAAAATTTTTGTGTGTGCGTGTCTGTGAGAGTGTGCCATATGTGTGCCCAAATAGGCAACAAGATCTGAATAAGAGGGCATTGGATATCATCATAGATGGTTTTGAGCCGTCATGTGGTCACTGGGAATTGAACTCAGGACCTCTGTAAGAGCTGAGCCACCTTGCCAGCCCTTTGTTTCTTTCTTGATCAAATGAAATGAAACAATTTTGTGGACTGTAGTGATGACCCAGACGTTAAGAGCACTGGCTGTTCTTCCAAAGGTTCAATTCCCAGCAATCACATGGTGGCTCACAACCATCCACAATGAGATCTGGTGCCCTGTTCTGGCCTGCAGGCATACATGCAGGCAGAATATTGTATATATAATATATAATTTTTTTAAAGAAATGATTTTGTTTGAATTTTTGCAAATTTCTGTGAACCTTAAATCTTGGGGCAAGATTTGAATTTTTAATGATATTCAAGACTTTTATTTTCTTATTTTGAATAGTTTTTGTTACTTAAATTTTTCTAGGAAATTATGTCACCAGATATCAAATTTATTGACATAAATTAAGAGTCTTCAGCCAGGAATGGTGGCACATGCCTTTAATACCAGCACTTGGGAGGCAGATCCAGGTGGGTTTCTGTGAGTTTGAGGCCATCCTGATCTTCATAGTGAGTTTCAGGATAGCCAAGGCTGTTACACAGAGAAACCTTGTTTCGAAAAACCAAGGTGTTGGGTGGGGAGGGGAGGGAACAGAGTCTTTAGTGTGTCTGTTTTTTTTAACTAATAAAATTATATTAAAACATATGTATATCCATTCACATTGTCTCCTTGTATTAGTCCTATAAATACAGAGATGTGGTTTTGACAGAAGATAGAATCCCAGACTAAAAACCTTTACTATGTGGTCTTTTATCTTTAAAAAAAAAAAAAAAAGGTTCTGATTCTTGATTTAAAGTATTATCTTTTGTTCTTTAAATTCTTTTAGTTTATAGAGCAACAGTCTTCATTTTACTCACATTTTATTCTCAATGTTAATTTCTCTTCCTGTTAATCATCCACTTCAGAGACTTGTCCATTCTTCCAGATGTTTTTTCACAGCCTCCTATTTAATTTCAACTCTTACCTTTATTTTACTGCTTGATGGGTGGTGGTGATGCACGCCTTTAAACCCAGCTCTCAGGAGGCAGAGGCAGGCTTCTCTGAGTTTGAGGTCAGCATGGTCTACATGTGATTCCAGGATAGCTGGGGCTGTTAATACAGAGAAACTCTGTCTCAACCCCCCCCCCAGAGAGAGAGAGAAAAAGAGAGAGAGAGAGAGAGAGAGAGAGAGGGGAGAATACAAACCTCAGATTTCTTTCTTTTTAGTATGAATGCTTTAAGCTCCAAGGGTTTCTAAGTATATAACTGTCTCTAATTTCTATATTTTATATGTATTATGCTGATTTTAAAAATTATTGTTTCATGTCTGTTGGTGTTTTGACTCACTGTGCATCACATGTGTGTCTGGTGCCTACAGATACAAGAGGGTATTGGGTCCCCTGTAACTGGAATTAGAGATGCTTGTGAGCTGCCCCATGTGTGTGTGGGGAACTGAATCTGAGTCCCAGTGTTCTTAACTGCTGTGCCATCTCTCCAACCCCATTTGGTTTTGTATATTTTAAACCATAGAGTTATTTTATGGTTTGTATGTTTTTTACATTTCATAACATAGGGTATGTCTTTGTTTTATTAAATTGCATTTTAGTTAGGAAGATTTGCTAAGACATGCATTGTAGACAGATGGTTGTCAGTTTTTGTAAATCTTCAAACAAGATTGCTTGTTTGAAAAAAGGTTCAGTGAGAGCTCTAGGGTTTGTAAATCTGAGGTTTGTATTTTTTTTCTCTCTGCATGCGTGCGTGTATGCGTGTGTGTGGTGTTTCGAGACAGTTTCTCAGTATAACAGCCTCAGCTGCCCTGGAATCACTTTGTAGACCATGCTGACCTCAAACTCGGAGAAGCCTGCCTCTGCCTCCTGAGTGCTGGGATTAAAGGCGTGCATCACCACCACCCAGCAAATCTGAGTTTCTTAAAACCTTTTCTACTCATGACTTCATCTTGCCTGAGAAATGCTTATTTGACCTGGAGAATAGATGTAAAAGCACGTGTACAATTACAATATTTATTGGTAAATTTTTTTTCAGTTTTTTGAGATGGTTTCTCTGTGTAGCTCTGGTTGTCTTGGAACTTACTCTTGATCAGACTGGCCTCGATTCACAGAGAATCACCTGCCTCTACCTACTGAGTGCTGGGACTGAAGGCGTGTGCCACCAGTGCTCAGCTATTTATTGATAATTATAAAGAAATTTATTTTAAAATAATTTTTGTTTATATAATTTTACCATAAAAAGTAAATTTACATACTAGCAATAGTTTTTTTTAACATAAAAATTAAATCTTGGCTGAGTGGTTGATACTGCAGAATTGAACATCTCAACATTTTTCAGCAGTGCTGAGAATATCCTTCACATAAGTACATAGTATTGAATGGTAGACGTATGCTTACGGCTGTTTTAGAAATTGTTTGAAATTCTCTTTTAATCACAAGCCAAAATACAATTTTTTGTTGTTGTTTTGGCCAGTATGTGTGTTGTAGTGCATGCATGTGTGCCTCTGTGTATGTATGTGTATGGGTGTGGGTGTAGGTATGGGTCAGAGGAGGATGATGGATGTTCTCCTTAGTCATTCTATCTTCTTTTTGAGATAGGTATTTCATTAAGCCTGGAGCTCATTGATTTGGTTAGACTGACTAGTCACTGAGTTCCAGGGGACTGCCTATATCTCCTCCAGTGCTGGGGTTACAGACAAGCATCAACACATTCAGCTTTGACATGAGCGCTGGGGACCAGACTCAGGTCCTCACTCTTGTTCAGCTGACTAAGCCAATTCTCCTGCCCCATATTTAACAGTTTCTTAATAAAACTCAAGGTAGCAATTGAGAACAGTTTTTAAAATCTCACATGTTAATACAATACAATCCAAAGATTGACTTAATATTTACATGCAAAGGAATGACCATAGGAAATAGTAACTAAGCCACAAGTCTGTAAGAACAGACGACTGTGTGTACAGTGAAAACAACAGTCTTCTGCACACATTTTAGCTGGGCCAAAGTACTGTGAGGTGGTGTTGGTGTGGTGTCATGTGGTTTCCCACGGTGCTGTGTGTTTAGAACCAAGGCAGCACTGAAGTTGTGTGATGCGAATGGTGTGGTCTTATTTATGTTTTATATTTTATATGTGCATTTGACTTGGTCATTATGTGCTAAGAAGCGTTTTAATACTGCCAGAGTTTCTACAACTGTCACATGACCCCAAACATTACATGACCCCAAACAGGGCTTGTGATCCATAGCTTAAGAAGTGGGGCTCTAAAAATTAATTGGATTTGTTAATTATGACCTCTGTTTTTTCTAGTGTATAATCTATCGGTAGTAGGAAAGATGTTTTAAAACTTGTACTATGAGACAAAGAAAAGCAAAACACCCCCCAAATTTGTATGATGTTTGATATAAATTGGGTTAATTAATTTTCATGTTCAATAGTTGACGTAAATTTGAATCACTTTGCTTGTGGCTTGAATATAATCTTTTCTGGATGGAATCTTAAGCTGGGCTGTCCTGGGGCTCCTCTTATCTCTACTTCCCCAGGACTAGGATTGCAACGGGGAGCTTTATATAGGTTCTGGAGCTCAACTCAGGCACTTACACTTTCAAAGTGAGCACTTGACTGACTAAATCATTCTCTCCAGTTCTTCTTTGTGTTTTAAAAACTGTTTGGTCTGTTAAGAGTATAGGCATTAGCCAGATGTTGGCTGCACATACTTTTAATCCAGGCACTTGGGAGGCCGAGGCAAGCAGATTTCTGAGTTTGAGGGCAGCCTGGTCTACAGAGTTAATTCTGGTATAGTTAGGACTAACTACCCTGTCTGAAAACAAACAAACCACCCCCAAATAATATATGCACAGATATATTACACATGCATAAATATATATGGTTCATGCAAAATATGCATATATAGAGAGGCACTAGGGCTTAGTGGTTAAGAGTGCATATTGCTTTTGAAGGAGACCTGAGTTCAGTTCCCAACACCAACATTAGGCAGCTCACAACTGACTGTAACTCCATCTCTCCCAGATGAATAAGCCTTCTGGCCTCCTTGGGCACTATACTTAAACATATCCAGACACATATACACATATTTGATAATAAAATAAATGTTAAAAAAGAATATAGGTACTTGATTTTGGTTGTTGGCTTCTAAATTATGTTTTCAATTTTTCGGCCTTTTAAGTCAGTCTTGCTGGGCCTGGTGGCACACGCCTGTAATCCCAGCACTTGGGAAGCAGAGCCAAGTGGATCTCTGTGAGTTCGAGGCCAGCTTGGTCTACAGAGCAAGTTCTAGGACAGCCAGAGCTGTTACACAGAGAAACCTTGTCTTGAAAAACAAACAAAGAAAGAACAGAATCTAAAGCCTAAGGTGGCCCAGGATTTTCTGTGTAGCCCAGACTAGCATCAAACCTGTCATACTTCTGCTTTAGCATCCAGAATGCTGGAATTTTAGTGACAATTTCTGCTTTCATTTACCATGCCTCTCTTTTGTCTTTGCTTGCTTGCTTTAAAATGGTTATTTATATTTGTCTGCTAATCTTTTCCTTTTTTTTCTGGTAGAAATTTATCTACAGTCAACAATTTTCTTTTTTTTTCCTTAAAAAAACTGTTACCCTTGAAATTCTGCATTTTGAAAATTTAACACTAAACCTTGGCGGTGGTGGCACATGCCTTTAGTCTCAGCGCTGGAAAGGCAGAGGCAGGCACATCTCTGAGTTCAAAGCCACCTTGTTCTGCAGGGTAAGTTCTAGTACAGCCAGGGCTACACAGGGAAACTCAAAATAACAACAAAAAATTGACACAAATACAAAGACTTCTCAGTTTGTATCCTCTTCCCTTTATCCATATTAATGTTGTTTAGTATTTTATTTTAGGGCTTTTTGATTCCAAAATTATATTTATTATGTACGGTGATTGATTGTGTATGTGTGTATAGATTTTTTTGAAGAGGAGTTCTCACTATGTAGCTTGACGTGGAACTCATTATATAGACCAGGCTGACCTTGAATTCACAGAGATAGATTTGAGAGTGCTGAGATTAATGTGCTACTGTGCTACACAATATTTAAGAATGCATTATTTATTTTAGTGTGTGTATTTGTGTAGTGAGACACTACATGCCTGTGGAAGCCAGAGGACAAATTGTGAGAGTCAGTTCTCTCTGTCCACTATGTGTGTTCTGGGGATTGAACTCATATTGTCAGGCTTGATTGCAGGTGTCTTTACCTGTTGGACCATCTTAACTGGCCCCTAGCTTGTTTTGTTTTGTTGTTTTGATTTGTATTGGTAGTGCTAGTTGTATAGAAAATGCCATCTTATATTCATATTATTTATATCTTGTGCATACATTTAAGCACAGATCTCAGCATATTGGTTATGCCAACACAACTTATTCTTTTAAAAAAAGGTTTCTTCTTATGTTTACTTATTATATTTGGTGTATGTATTATGTATGTATGTGGGCACACATGAGGAGGTCAGAGGATAACTTGTGGGTAAGTAGGAAAATGAGGTCCTCAACCTTGCTGACAAGAACCTTTACTCGATTGTATACTATATTCCACAGTAATAATATTCCACACCTAATGAAACTATATCCTTGTTGATGCCTGGTTTTTCTCATTTTTATCATAAAAATATTTTTGAATGTAATTCTGTTGGAAGAGAAGATTGTTGGGTTTCAGGAAATGTGTTGAAAGCAGCTTCTTTATTAACCAATGGCAATAAAACATTCACAGCATACATCACCTCCCACATTTTCAGTGCTAGCCGGGCATGAGGACCTATGAGAAGTTTCTCATGCATCAGGATAGCATATCCCCAGACAGAAAGGTCTTGGTTTTTATACCTTTAAAGGATAGACACGTGACTGAAGTATAATGAGAAAGTGTTCACACTGGTATATTTTGATCATATTCTGGTAGCAGAACTGTCTAAAAATTTCAATAAGACAGTGATAGGAAGACGTTGGCATATTAAGGGTCTTCCTAGCTGCTATGTGAATAATGAATTGGAGGTAGCTCAGATTGGTTTGTGATGAAGTGATGGGTAACTAAGGGTAGTGGATAATTTGCTTTGCAGATAGCATTTATAGGACTTGATTATTAACTTTCAATATTGAAAAAGAAGTTGTCAAGGACTGTTTGTAATTTTCTGGGAGATAGAAGTAAGTGCATAAAGGTAACGCTGAGACAGAATACAAAAGAATGAGAGGTTTGTGGAGTGGGAGAAAATTTGGAGACTTGATTTAGTTTAGGTCTCTCAATTTCTCCATGTCATTGATGGTCCAAATGTCATATTAAGGAGGCTGTTGTATGCATGGACTGTATGTTCAGAGAACATAACTTGGTATGTTTTCTTCATTGTTTTGAGGGTTTAATAACAAAGCTTGTCACCATGGAAGAGAAATCTGTGTAGTCAAAAAGAATAGATAAATTAAGCACTGGTAGACTGTTGATATTTAAAGGTGTTGCGTGATAGTCTCCTGGGGAGACTCAACACATACGTCTATCTATTCACCCCAGGTAAGGGAACCCACAACAGACCAAATAGGGATACCATCAATGTCCATATTGGTGAACCAATGAGTTTTATTGGGGTTGCTTACAGAACTGAAGGTGAGGGATTAGAGGACCAGAAATCACCCAAAGCCAACTGTATCACCAAAACCCACTCAACGTGGGTGACAGCTCATAAAAACTGGGAACCTGGAGCTACTGCATAGCCTGCAGGCAGCTCAATATGTTGAGGAGTATCCTTTCCAGTGGCTCAGTTGATCTGGACTCTTCTATGCAGCTTGGCTGTTTTCTGCTTCTTTCAGGCAGTTGTTCTGGTCTGGTTTTTTTTTTTTTTGTTGTTGTTTGTTTGTTTTTGAAGCTTGTCTTGTCTGACTTTATTGTGGGAGGGAGAGGCCTAGTGAATCTAGTCAGTTTAAGGGACTTCCTGAAGCTAACTGGAGTTGCTTACTTTTTGTGTTAAGGAGCTTCCCTGGGAGATGGAATGTTTCAATCTCAGACTGTTCCAATTTCAGAGAAAACTGCCATACAAAAAGAGGTTGGGTAGAAGGGAAGGAAGTAAGAGGGATAACTGTGACTAGTAGAGTAGGAGAAAAAACTCAGTGAAAAGTAAAAGTACTAGAGATTTAAGGAAAGTAGTGTCTCAAGAAGGAAACTCTGGTCAACTCTTGTCATATTGTTAAAGGGGCGTATGTAAGGGTCAGAAGGCATTTCATTTGGTTTAGTAACATAAAAACCTGTGGCATTTATTCAGCTTTCTCTGTGTAACAAATCACCCATGACATAATTCCCAGTTCTAGTTCTACAAATTGACAGTTTGTATTTGGATGCATTCTGACGATCAGGGTGGTTCTGCTGATCTGTGTGAGGCTTCTCCAGGTATGTGTATGTGATTACTTGGTGGTTTGGCTAGGGCTGACTTCTTGATGACCATATTTGGATTAACTGGTTTCTTTCTTCATATGGTTTTTAATTTTGGTATTTTGAAATGGGGTTTCATGTAGCCAACAAACTATCCTCAAACTTAGCATGTAGCTGAGGGTGACCTTGAACTTCCTATTTTGTCTACCTTCGGGTACAGGTGTATGCCACCATGCCTGGCTTTCTTTTCTCATTTAATAAATGGATAATTACAAAGGAATATTGTAGGCTTGCTCAAATGTCCATCACCTTATTGAGCTTGTCATTTTCTGATCAGGTCAGGTTCAGATTGAAGGCCTAGAAACCTCTCTTAACTTGGTGATCAATCCCAATCCAATGATCAATCCCAAAGGCCTTGGTCATGGTAGATGGGTACTCCATTGAGCTATGCCTCTAGCTCATCTGTACTTCTTGATAGGGAAAACAAGTCACATTGCAGGGAAATTGTTGACCTTTCTGCATTCTGCCACAATGATCATGGTGAAAACATTACAACTGATTTTAGTGGACCTTTGTGAAGCTGTATTGGATTAGCATGAGAAATGTAGTCTAAGCCCGTGTGCTATTTGCCTTTCCTTCTGTGAATACCTGCCTGCCTTCTGTCCAAGAATAGTGTTTAAATACTGAAAAGATCTAGTAGGTAAAATATGATACATGGTGAACAGACAAGAGAACTAATGGAGTAGCTCTCAGAAAGCTGCAGAGCCTGAGGTCTGTGTGTCATAGTGGGTTAGTTTTCCCTTTTTTTTTTTTTTTTTTTTTTTTTTGGTTTTTTCGAGACAGGGTTTCTCTGCAGCTTTTTTTTTAGAGCCTGCCCTGGAACTAGCTCTTGTAGACCAGGCCGGCCTCGAACTCACAGAGATCCGCCTGCCTCTGCCTCCCGAGTGCTGGGATTAAAGGCGTGTGCCACCACCGCCCGGCTAGTTTTCCCTTTCTAGGGACAGTAGAAGATAGGTGCAAATATATCTAGACATTTAGTGATGGGAGGCTGAGGAAGTTTTTGTTTGAGCTTCCATATTATCAGTGAAGTAGTCTATAAAGAGAAGAGGTGCAAGAATGTCTGCCTGAGATCTGATAGTAGAGAGGTTCAGTAATTTTATTCTGTTGTAATGGACATTGAGTTGATTGCTGACTAGAGAAATAAAAAGACTTTCAGTAAATGAGAATGGTTACTACTATTTATATAAAACACGCTACTTGTAAAGAGATTTAATGGAAATTATTTATTTATTTATTTATTTATTTATTTATTTATTTATTTATTTATTTATTTATTATGTATACAATATTCTGTCTGTATATGCCTGTAGGCCAGAAGAGGGCACCAGACCTTGCTACAGATGGTTGTGAGCCACCATGTGGTTGCTGGGAATTGAATTCAGGACCTTTGGAAGAGCAGGCAATGCTCTTAACTGCTGAGCCATCTCTCCAGCCCGGAACTTTTTTTTTAAGTCCCATTATGCACTCTTGGTTGTCCTGGAGCTCACTATGTAGATCTGGCTGGCCTCAAACTCAACATAAATCCATCTATCTCTGCTGAGATCAAAGGCAAAAGCCACTGTGCCCGACTTTTTAAAGAAGATGAACACAAGATATGACCATGTCTTTTTTTTTTTTTAAATAACATTAACAAAACATGAACTCAAAAATGGATCTGTTTAGCTGGGCAGTGGTGGCACACACCTTTAATCCCAGCACTCGGAAGCCAGAGATAGGCAAATCTCTGTGTTTTGAGGCCAGCCTAGTCTACAAGAGCTAGTTCCAGGACAGGCTCCAAAGCAACAGAGAAACTGTAACTTGAAAAACAAAACAGAACAAAACAAAAAACTGATGTGTTTTGTAAAAGAACTACTGGAAACTCTGGAAACTGTGGTTATTTCTCAGTGTCTGTTGAATTGGTTCCAGAATCTGCAAATGTTCAAGTCCCATACATAAAATGACCAAATATGTTCACATAGACTCCCCACATTTTCTTTTATATTTGGCGTCTTATCAAGATGACTTTGTTTCCTAATCCAGTGAATGCATTAGGTAAAGAGTTGTTCAAGCTGTATTGCTTTGAGAATAATGGTAAGTCTGCACATAGCACAGAAGTAAAACAGAACATTCTTGTTCCATATTTAATTCAGCCACAAATGTGCACCAAATACAGAGGGAATAACTGTACTATATTTTATTGACACACATAAGAATAATCACTAAAGGAGCATATTTGTACCAAAGAGAATTTAATTAATTAAAACCAGATGTGGTGATTTTTCTCTTTTCATCAGATAGGGCTTGCACATACAACTGATACTAAGAAATAATCCTCTTTCAATATACGAGTGATGTTAATACTGTCATTAGAAATATTAAGGAGTTTTGACAACGTTTGAATTTGATGCTAGCTAAGTTATTGCACACTGTGGAAATATCATTTTTGTTTAAACAGTTGGAATATAAATGTTGCTGTAAGGTTATGCATTTAAAGGAGAATAGCTTCATTTATTTGTCTCCCCCCCACTGTTAAGAGTTTCTCTTGTTAGATTTTTCCATTGTTCTTTACAAGAATAAGCCTAATTTCTTATTCTGTTTAATTGCTGTATGGATTATCTTTAATGAGTGTGCCACCTGCTGGTTCTCAGATGTACCATCTTGGGGAAGACTGCAGTTTGGAGTCTTTATAAACTCTATAGTTGTCCTAATTCTGCCTTAAAGGTGAATTCCCAGGAGAAAGAAGCAGCTTCAGTAAACATGGGCATGTAGGGATTCTAGTAGTAGCTTTTTCTGATTCAGTGACAGTGAACTTAACGAGACATTGTGAATCATTAAGGAAAATCATGGAAATGCCATGATTCATTTCTAACTAGATCATCTTAAAGATAAGCTTGTTTTATTTTTGAGAGGAGTAGTGATTTCTCTCAGTGCTATTTTTCTGTTTCATCCAATGGAAAGTTCTTATATATCTTTTGAGTCAAGAATGAATGATTGCTGGGCAGTGATGGCACATGCCTTCAATTCAGTCCCAGCACTTGGGAGGTAGAGACAGGCGGATCTCTGAGTTTGAGGCCAGACTGGTCTACAAGAGCTAGTTCCAGGACAGCCAGGGCTACACAGAGAAATCGCATCTCAAAAACCTAAATAACGCTTAAATTGATTTTTACCCTTCTCCAGGACCATCACTGTGATTTTAACACATGTTTCTTTTAGATGGTAGAGTACTCAACCCTAAATGAAATGAATATATATATATATATATATATATATATATATATATATATATATATACATACATACACACACACACACACACACACACACACACACACACACCTATCACACTCCTAGTCCTAAGGCTAGGGGATCTTTGAGGAAAAGGGTACAGAAAAGAGTTTTAGAACCACAACTATACTTGAAAGAAACTTTTTTGTTGTTTTGTTTTGTTCATTTGGACACGGGGGCACTTGCATATATGAAGTCACAGCAGTTGAGGTGGGCACAAAATCTCATCACTAGCTGCTGGGAAAGAAGAGTTTTCTTAATGGTATTACCCTAGTAGGTCAGCTACACTGAGGGCAGGTCCCACTATTCTGAGTTGTTGGGCAGCACACATTGGACTCCAGGGATTTTAAAAAAGAAAAGATTAAACTAACCAAAACCACAAACTCAAACTTTGCTGGATTAGGAGGTGAAGGGGAAGGATGTGGACATGACCAAAATACATTGTATGACATTTTCAAAATATTAATAAAACTACTTTTTGGAAACAAAATACATATTTCTTTCCTTTTTGGGGGATATCTCTGTGTTGAGACAGGGTCTCATTATATATCCCTGGCTGTCCCAGAACTCAAAGAGATCCTCCTGCCTCTACTTCCACAGTGCTGGGATTAAATGTGTTTGCTGCCACACCTGGCTTTAAAAATAAAATGTAGTTTCTTTGAAATAACTGAGTTCTGCAAAGATTATAGTATTTAGAGTATTTCCTTGCATCTATTGTTTATACCAAATACAAAATATAAAGGCAACAACATACATATAATTTTTAAATTGAAGTGCTTTCTGAAAGTTTCAAATCACTCACTAAAATAATCCTAGGTTATCTTTTTTAAACTATAAATTTATGAAAAATAAATTCAGTTGAAATCTTTTATACTTATTTTTGTTTTATGTGTGTAAGTGTTTTGCCTATATATAGGTATGTGTACAACCTGTGTGCAGTATCTGCAGAGGTCAGAAGAGGGCATCAGATTCCCTGGAAACTGGAGTTACAGGCCACTATGTAGGTGCTGAGAAATGAACCCTAGACCTGTGTAAGAGCAGCCAGTTTCCCTCTCCCTCTCCCTCTCCTCCCTCTCCCTCTCCCTCTCCTCCCTCTCTCCCTCTCCCTCTCCCTCTCCCTCTCCCTCTCCTTCTCCCTCTTCTCCCTCTCCTTCTCCCTCTCCCTCTCCCTCTCCCTCTTCTCCCTCTCCCTCTCCCTCTCCCTCTCCCTCTCCCTCTCCCTCTCCCTCTCCCTCTCCCTCTCTCTCTTCTTTTTGGTTTTTCGAGACAGGGTTTCTCTGTAGCTTTGGAGCCTGTCCTGGAACTAGCTCTTGTAGACCAGGCTGGTCTTGAACTCACAGAGCTCCATCTGCCTCTGCCTCCCGAGTGCTGGGATTAAAGGTGTGCACCAACACCAGTACGCTTACCCACTGAGCCATCTTTCTAGCACAATTGAAAAAAAATGTATGAATGTTTTTCTGGCATTTATGTATGTGCACCACATGCTTGCAGTGCTCAAGAAGGCTAGAAGAGGGTGTAGGGTCCTCTGGAACTGGAGCTACTGATGGTTGTGAGCCACAACATGGGTGCAGGGAGCGCAACCCAGCAAGATCAACAATTGCTATTATCCACTGAACCAACTCTCAAAATAAGAGTTTGTATTTTTTTTTGTTTTGTTTTTATTGAGCTATAAATTTCCCTCCCTTCCTCCCCTCTCCTTTTCTACCCTCTCCTGTGACACCCACACTCCCAATTTACTCAGGAGATTTTGTCTTTTTTTTTCTTCTATGTTGGTCCATGTATGCATCTCTGAGGGTCTTCTTTGTTGTCTAGGGTCTAAAGTTTGTAAAAGTTTATTTTTTACTAATTTATTGTTAAACTTTTGGAGATAGAGTCTCAGTATGTAGCCTAGTCTGGCCTTGAGCCCTAATCCTCTATTTTCTATTTCCCAAGTACTAGGGTCATAGGCATGTACCGTCACCTACAGTTAAAATTTGTATTTTTCCAAAGCTACAGAAAAATCCTGTATCGAAAAACAAAAAAAATTACACTTTTTGAAGTGGAAGTTAATAAATTAGTACTTTGTTTCCTAGCATGTATTGTATATAAAGTAGAGTCTAACACTAACGTAAAATAGGTTCGTTTTTATATAAATTCTTTTTAAAGCAGTTACTCTTCATTCTTGTTTTCTGTTTATTAAGTGAATAGTTGAGATTTTGTTGGGATGAGCCCTAACAGATCCCCTGGGTCTGTCAGTCTGGGAGGAGTGTGTCTGTCTTGGTTTTCCCCCAAAAGGTATAGATCCCATTTCCTACATCTTTTTTTTCTGCCTTGCTTCTTCTCTGCTTCCTTTTTACCTTTTTATTTACCTTGTGATTTGGTTTTATCGCTCAGGAACATTTTTTATTATATCATCCACGTTCAAGGAAGTATTTGCTGAGGTCATTTTATGTTTTTGACTAAAATAATTGCCACCCTCCATCTTCAGACATCCCTATTGTCCTGATGCATTCATATTTGTTATGCCCCTTGACTTTCTTTCCTGATTTCTTCCTCATCAATATATTTATTTCCTCGGTGTTCAGTCTTGGAATCTCAGTTCTTCTTATACACTCTAACCCCCTCTTTTGAGATAGTCTTACTCTTGACTGGCCTGGAGTTTGTTACATAGACAAGACTGAACTTGGCCTGTGGCTGTGACAACTTTGCTTCTGTAACCTGAGGGCTGCCACTGTGCTTGAATTCACATGCCTGTCCTCCCTCCATCCCTTCCTCACTCTCTCCCTTGTGTGTAGGTATGTGTGTTTGTGCAGATGTGTTTGTGATTGTGTGTGTTCAGGTACATATGGAGGTCAGCTTTTGATACTGTTTTTCAGGATGCCACCCCCACCTCTTTTTTTTTCGGGGGAGGGCTGCAAATCTCAGGGATCTTTCCATTTCCTTCCCTGCTTCCCTGGTTCTGGGATTGATTATGAGTGTGCACCATCACATTGCCTTTTTATATGGGTTCTGGTGGTAAACTCAGGTCCTCATGCTTACGTGACACTTTCCTACTCGAGCTGTTTCCTCAATCTCACATTAACATTTTTTTAATGTGTATGGGTGTTTTGCCTGCACCACATATGTGCAGCGCTTGCAGAGGCCAGAAATGGGCATTGGATCCCTTGGAACTGGAGTTAGAGATGGTTGTGAGCCTCCATGTGGGTGCTGGGAATCAAAACTCATGTTCTTTATAACAGTCAGTGCTCTTTAGTGCTGGGCCATGTTTCCATCCCCTGCCTCACATTTTCTTTGTTAAAATTTTTAAATTTGCATAGCATAAGCATTAGATGTTATCAAAACATTGTATGGTCTTACTTTTTTTATATAAAACTTTAGAATATAAAGTTTATATTTTAAATAGTAAAATAGAGCTGCCTTTTAGATGAAACTTAATTTTCCTCAAGATCTGTTCTGTAGTTTCTACCATCTCTGTTGTAACCAGGGCATACACTTTTTATATTTGCTTATCATCATACTTGTGAATGTGTGTTCACCTGTGTGCTCTTAAAGCTAGAGCTGATGTTGGATATGTTCCTCTATTGTTCTTTTTGCAATTTTCCATTAGGTTCCTGTTGAGCCTGAAGCTCACTATTTAGGCTAGATTGTCTGGCCATCCAGCCCCTGGATCTGTGTGTCCTTCCTAATGCTGAGCTACAAGTTAATGCCACTGTGCCCAGCCTTTTATGCAGGTGCCAGCGAGTCCAGGTTTCAGTCCTTATGCTTAAGCAGCAAGCATCCTTCACGTGGAACAGTCTCTTCAGTTGCTCATTATTGTAGCTTTAGTACCTAGTATAGTTAGTACCTAGTATATTGCACCAAGTGAATTCTCAGTTAATATTAAAATAACCAGCTTTTCAGGAACACATACTTTGAATTTTTATAGTAATCTTGTTTTCTGTTATAATTATTTCTAACTCTTTGAGTCAATTTTCTTTATTTTAGCCATCGCCTGTATTCCTTTCTTTATCAGTTTTCTAACTGGTCTCCTGTTTCAGCTGTTCTCAATCTATGGTTTGTGAATCATTTGGGAGTCAAATGAGCCTGTTACAGGAGTTTCCTAAGACCATCAGAAAACACAGATATTTTCATTATAGTTCATAACAGTACCAAAATGACAGATATGAAGTAGCAACACAACAAAAATAATTTTTTAGTTGGGGGTAGCCATAACATGAGGAGAGCTGTATTAAAGGGTCTCAGCATTAGGAAGATTGAGAAAACTGTTCTATTTGGTTTCTTCCCCTGTCTAACAGTGTTTCTGCACTGTTTATTATAACTACAATTTCTCAAAAATAAATGTCATTCATTCAGCAAGTATTTTCTGAGTACTTACTGCTAATAATGCCTATCATAGGTAGTAATAGTAGCATAAAATGATACCTCTGCTTGTCTTAAGGAGTTAATAATCTAGGGGAGAAAGAAGTATAGTGAGTGTAATGTATAAATGCCATTTGTACAGACTCAGAATGTGGTTAGGTATTAGGTGAAGGAGCACAGCTCTGCAAGTGGAGGTCAGGGAAAGAACATGATGTACGCTTACAACTTTCGTGGGGTTGTGTGTCGTAGGGACTGGTATGTCTCACTCTAGGAATAGCCTGTGTGTATTCACAGCCTTTTACACTCTGCTTATAAGACTCAATGCCAACTCAGAAACCTGCCCCATTGTTGGCTCATAGCTTTTTTGTTTGTTTGTTTGTTTGTTTGTTTGTTTTCGGGACAGGGTTTCTCTGCAGCTTTGGAGCCTGTCCTGGAACTAGCTCTTGTAGACCAGGCTGGTCTCGAACTCACAGAGATCCTCCTGCCTCTGCCTCCCGAGTGCTGGAATTAAAGACGTGTGCCACCACTGCCTGGCTTATCTTTTCTTTTTTAGCTCTCTTTTCTTGTAGCTACATTTTCTGTGTGTTACGTCGTTCCCCTTTCTCCCCTTCAGTGACGAATTCTGAACCTTGCCTTTTTTTCTTGTTGTTTATACAATCCTCTCCATACCTTTATAGAAATGCTAATGCTTAAATCCTTTCCCCAGGCTTCATGTTTGCTGTTTCCATTATGATGATTTCAGAGTCTACTGTGGTTTAGTTATTTAGGATTATGTGTTTCTTTTGGTAGACTCTGAGATCCATTTTAACTCATTTCTCCAATAGTTACTGCTGAGATATTATGCAAAAAGTAGGTATATGGTAACTTGAATCCACGGATTTGCGCATTCTGTGCTGTCTACACTTGAACAGCTCATCTGTGCTGACGATCTTATATTGCAGACTTGTGGACAGTTGTGAAGTCTGCTACGTTTAGGAATGCTCCCCTGGAGTGACTTAGCCTAGGCTTCTGATGAATATGTTGTTTGTTTAAAGGGACACACCTGTGAGCTTCATAAACAGTGCTCCTTCTCTCATCACATTCTAAAGGCTTTTACCTCGATACCTGATTACTAATTTACCCAGGATTCATTTTATGTTTCTGCGCAGTATGGGAACAGCAGTACTTTTTGTTTTGTCCTTACTGACTGATACTATCTTATCACTGTTTTCATGTAAGTTTCCTGTTTTGAGTCTGTTTTAGGCCTTTCCTTGGGCTCCATTGAATCTTTTTTCCCCCCACCAATACCACATTCTCTAAATTACTTTAGCTTTGTATTGGTTTTTAATATTTGGTAGAACCAAGTCCAAGCCTTTAATATATATTTGTAGAATAAATTTTTCTAATTTCATTTTTTTCTGCTTCTGCTTCTTTTCTTTGTTTCTCTTCCTCCCCTTTCCTCCTCTTCTTCCCCATACCACTTCTCCACATTCTCCTTTGCCTCTTTTTGGTCTTCCCGTTTTTTCTTTTTTATATTTTAGTAAATCTTCTCTCTCTCTCTCTCTCTCTCTCTCTCTCTCTCTCTCTCTCTCTCTCTCTCTCTCTCTAAATGTATGAATACCTTCCTGGTTTTTTTTTTGTTTTATTTTTAATATAAAGCCTCATATATGGGCTGGCCTGGAAATTGCTACCTATCAGACTAGCCTTGAACTTCTGATCCTATTTCTAGGATTACAGGAGTATACCACCATGTCCAGCTGTCATGTCTCTACCCCCAACCACAAGTCCTTGATTGTATCCCACTTTAGAACCAAAGCTTGATTTGATGATCATTAAATCACTAGTCTATGCAGGAAGATATATATTTGCAGTGTTTTAGTTCTTTATTTCATGAGTTCAGTATCTTTTCAGGTATTTAGAGTTTTCATAATTTCTCTCAGGCTTCATGAAAATGCATCTTTTCATTGTGCTTTTCTGTGTAAATTGTGTTTTCAAACTGTTGTTTATGTGACTTTTTATTTGAAAAACTTTTACTTTGGAATAATTAAAAACAGAAAGCTACTCCAGGTGATGGTTTTTAATCCCAGCACGCAGGAGGCAGTTGCAGGCAGGAGAATATCTTGAGTTCAAGGCCAACCTGGATTTACAAAGCAAGTTTCAGGACAGTCAGAGCTACAGAGACAAACCCTGTCTCAAAAAACTAAAAACCAAATAAAAACAAAACAAAAATGAAACATAGAAAGTTGAAAAAATAATATTTTGAGCCCATCATGCATCTGTTCCCTGCACACTTATAGCAAAACCAAGAAGTTGACTGTGGGTATAGCACTAGTTGGTGGATTTTACATAACTTACTCTTGAATTTTTTTTTTTGAGAAAGATTTCTCTATGTAGCCCTTTCTGTCCTGGAGCTCACTCTGTAGACCAGGCTAGTCTCAGATTCAGAAGTCTGTCTGCCTCTGTCTCTCGAATGCTAGGATTAAAGGCGTGCACCACCTTCACCCAGTGAATTTTTGTTTTTTTTTTTAATTTTTTTTAATTTTTTTATTTTTTTTTTGAATTTTTGTTTTTAATTTATGCGTATGGGTGTTTTTTTGACTGCGTGTATGTAGTATGTGCATCACTTTGTGCCCAGTGCTTGCAGAGATCAGAAGAGGACATTAGATCCCATGGAACTGGAGTTTAAAACCATCGTTAACTGTTATGAGGGTGCTAGGAGTTGACTTGAGTCCTGCAGAAGAGCAGTGATGGAGGACGTTCACTGGCTAATAAAGAAACTGCCTTGGCTTTTTGATAGGGCAGGATTTAGATAGGTGGAGTAGACAGAACAGAATCCTGGGAAGAAGGGAAGTTAGAGAGAGGCTTCAGGCAGTCGCGAGAGACAGTCACCCTGACTCTCCTCTCCGAGATGGAGGCTAGAATCTTCCCGGTAAGCCACCCCTAGTGGTGCTACACAGATTACTAAAAATTGGGTTAATCAAGATGTGAGAATTAGACAATAAGAGGCTGGAACTAATGGGCCAGGCAGTGTTTAAATGAATACAATTTGTGTGTTGTTATTTCGGGGCATAAGCTAGCCAGGTGGCCGGGAGCCGGGCAGGATGAAAAACAGGCCTGCCCGCAGCTCCTCACTACAGAGCAGCTAATGCTATTAACTCCTGAACCATGGTTCTGAGTCCCTTATTCCTAAGTTTTTGTTCAATATTGTTTGCAATATTAGTGTAGTTCTGTATGCTTAAATCCTATAAAGCAGTGGTTCTCAACCTTCCTAATGCTGTGACCCCTTAATACAGTTCCTCATGTTGTGGTGAACCTCCAACCAATTTATTTTCATTGCTACCTTTTAAACTGTAGTTTTGCTACTGTTATGAATTGTAATGTAGATATCTGTGTTTTTTGATGATCTTAGGTGACCCCCAAAGGGATCATGACCTACAGGTTGAGAACTACTGCTGTAGAGTTTCAATTATTCACAGTTACAGTGAAGAGGGTTGCCTCCTGTTTCTTCACTCCTCCACCTTTGTTTCCTTAAAGCTGCTCATCTGCTATCTTTTTCTAGGTTTTTTTTTGAGACTGTTGAATAAGGAAGCCATATAATGTATATAATCCTTTACTTTGTGCATAATGACTGTTAAATTACTGCATGGATCAGTATTCTTTTAATATCAGTTTTTACCCATTAAAAATCATTTGGATTGGTTTCAGTTTGGGGATATTTTCTGTAAACGTTGTTTTTTATTTTTCTTAGAAAATATCCGATAGTGTGATTACTGGCTCTGGGTTAAATACTTGTTTTTTCATTTTAATAAAAAAGTGCTTGAATTATGTTACTATGGCTATACAGCCAGTAACGTCTCTGACAGATTAGCCTCTTCACATCCATACCTACATTCATTGTCACTGTCATTTTACTCTTGTCAGTGTGTGGTGTACAGTGATTGAGGTGTAGTGTGTGCTCTTAGAGATAATATTGCTGAATCTTCTCATGCACTCACCTTTTGCTTCTGCATTCTACAGACTTCTTTTCATTTGTCACTTTATGATTGTAATTTTTAGTTTATTTATTTACATCCCAACCACAGCCTCCCCTTCCCTCCTTCCTCTCCACTCCTCCCACATCTACCCCTTCTCCATATTCCCTCAAAAAGGGGCCAGCCTCTTGGGCATCAACAAAGAACTGACATATCACTATGCCAGAAAGACCAAACACCTCCCCCTGTGTTCAGACTGGGCAAGGCAATCCAGAATGAGGAATTGGTTCCCCCAGCCAAACCACCTGGGACAACCCGTGCTCCTACTGTCAAGAGTCCCACAAATAGACCAAGCTACACAACTGTCACATGTATGCAGAGAGTCTAGGCTGGTCCCATGCAGGCTCCCTTGAAGCATAAGTCTTTTGTCGTGCCTCGTTCCACAGCCGTTCACTCCCAGAGAAACACACAGAGGCCTATGTTAATTATAAACAGATTGGCCTATTAGCTCAGGCTTCTTATTACCTAGCTCTTGTAACTTAACCCATAATTCTTGTCTATCTTTAGCTAAGTGGCTTAGTGCCTTTCATCAGTGAGACAGTCTCGTCTTACTTCCTCTGTTCCTTACTGATGATTGCATCTCTGTCTTTCCTCTTCCCAGAATTCTCCTAGTCTCGTTGCTCCGCCTATACTTTCTGCCTGGCTCCTGGCCAATCAGAGTTTTATTAAACCAATATGAGTGACAAATCTTTACAGTGTACAAGAGCATTATCCCACAGCACTCTCTGGTTGTTGGTTCACATGAACCAGGCTAGCTGTTTTTATGGCTTTTCCTGCCATATCCCTGACCTTTCTGGTCCTACGATCCCTCTCTCCTCCTCAACAGAACTCCATCAGCTCCACCCAGTGTTTGGCCATGGGTCTCTCTATCTGCCTCCATCAGTCACTGGATGAAGGCTCTCTGATGACAACCAGGGTAGTCAGCAATCTGATCACGGGGATGGCCACATCAGGCTATGCATCCACTGCTGCTAGGAGTCTTAGCCGGGGCCGTCCTTGTTTACTTGTAGAAGTTTCTCTTGCATCAGCCTTCTACCTGACTTGTAAAGTCCCCACCTTACCATTTAGTATGATTGTATTTTTATAATGTCCTTTTGCAAGTTTTTTTTCTTTTTTTAATCTTATAGTTCTACAAGTCACTTATCATCTAGGTATATTGTACCGATTTTTTTCTGACTTGACTACTGCTTTAAACATTGTTAGAGGTTTGTCTGGTTTAGAATTTTCATATAAGCATGTACTCTGTGGGGTTTCATGCTTGATAACCTTCAGTTAACCCTAATGCTAACCTACATTATTATTCTAACAAAGCAATAGTTGGTTGACTCCGTAGTTGTATTTTTGTTGTATGAATAGACCACAGTTTACTTATCCTATGGTCGATAGACACTTGTGTTGTTTGCCTTACACTAGTCATGTGTTTTTTTTCTCTTGAGCACATACAAACAAGTGGACGCTAGACCCACACGTGTGTGCATGTGTGCATACATTTGTGTGTGTGTGTGTGTGTGGTATTTAGATCACGTGCTTTCTTTTGCTTGGTTTTCTAGGGAATATTTTTCTGATATTTTACTTAGAAAATCCTCTTATCTACATTTTAAACGTCACACAAACGAGTTTCGCTATATAGCACTGACTGGCCTGAAACTCACAGGAGAACCACTTGCTTCTGTCTCCTTTATGTTACTCTTCACTTGATCGCATAGATCGTACGTGCACAAAGGTGTGACACGTGCTAAACAGTATTCTGAGTTTACTTACACATATGCTTATACAGACAGCTATCAAATTTTGCTTGGCTAATATGTACTTATTTCACCTATTCTTGACAATCACATTCCTTATATTTAAACTTTGGGTTTGCATATTGAAGATGAGATTTTATTGTACCCTGGCTTATATTGTTGCTACTGAGAAATCACGTATTTTTAGATGCTTTTGTTTTTAAGGTAGTGTGTTGGTTTTGAGATTTTATTCTCTGTTTGAAAATGTTTTTAACTGAAATAGAATTACATTACTTTTCCCTATTTTTCTTCCTCCAGCTACCCTCTAGGACCCCTCCCATGTTCCCACTTCACATATTCTTTTTCTTTTTTTGTTACATACACACATATGTATTTATATGTATGTGCAAGCATATGTAAATATGACCTGCTGAGTATGTTGAAATTTTATTTTCTTGATTTATTATCCCTTTTATTTTGAATTTATTGTGTTTTGCTTCTTGAATTTGTCAATTGCCGTCTTATAATACTTGTGCAGTTATGTGGACTGTTCAATCTTCTGTGAGTCATAAGATAGACTTGCCCTTCCTGTGTGTATTTTAGTTTCCCTTTATTATGCTTTGGATTTGTCTGTTACTTCTTCACTCTTTTTACCTTCTCTGGCTTCTGTAGGGCACAGATTGATTTCTGGGTACCCTCTTTGGGCTAGGTCGGGAGATTTTTTTTTTTTTTGGACAGGTACATATTCTATCCCTTTTGTCCAATGTGAGCACTGAAGCTGAATCCTGGTTTTGTCAGTGGTGGTAGATAACTTCAGAGACCAGATACATAGAAAGCTATAGTGTTTAATTCTCTGGGTTCTTTTTTTTTTCTAGATTTTTTTATCTGCATCATTTATGATACTTTATTTTTTTATTAATATATTTGTATCCTTGGAGAATTTTTTAAAGATTTATTTATTAATTATATATACAGCATCTGTCTGCATGTATCCCTGCAGGCCAGAAGAGGGCACCAGATCTCACCATAGATGGTTGTGAGCCACCATGTGGTTGCTGGGGATTGAACTCAGGACCTTTGGAAGAACAGTCAGTGCTCTTAACCTCTGAGCCACCTCTCAGCCCCCTCCCCCTCGGAGAATTTCTTACAACTTATTTTGATCATACACACCCTCATTTCCCAATTTAAACATTTATTTATTTTGGTTATTTTTTTCTATTTTGTGTGTTTTGTTGGGGAGAGTTAGTGAAAATTATATAGCTTGCTCCTAATGAAAATAGAATTAGTAAATTTGTTTTTCTCAGTAATTTTGGAAAATTTTCAGTAAAGTAGTTTTCATTGGATGACTAAATTACTCTAAATTAAGAGGCTATTACAAATTATTGGATAAGAACTTATCTTTTATATTTATTATAGTACATGCATATTTTAGTTTGTACCTAATAATTTTCTTGCTTTAGGGGTACAGATATTTCCATCATGGCTCATTCAAAGACAAGGACCAACGATGGGAAGATTACTTACCCTCCTGGTGTCAAAGAAATCTCAGATAAAATCTCTAAAGAGGAGATGGTGAGGCGCTTAAAGGTGAGTGAACATGTATAGTTCAGACAGCTGGGCAGTGGGGCTTTCCTTTGGGGATCTTCATGTAGGGCCATGTAACTTGCTTTGCAAGGGGAAAATTATTTTAAAGACTTCAAATGGTACAGAAAGAGTTTGTGGGAATAGGTCAGGTAAGGAACATTGGGGACCCCACTGCTACTGGGAGAGCGATTGACACATATTCCATGATATTTTTATACTGTCCATTATCAAGTTATCTGCTCTTCCTATTTGATGCACACTGTCATCCCCTCCCCTGCCCCAACTCTTCAGGTATAGGAAAGGAACTTGTAGGTATTTATAGGGGTCCTTGGCTATAGGTTTACCTCCTGGTACATTATTTTTAGAGTAGTCAGAGCTTGACTGTTAGTGTCTATCTCTGCTTCTGGCACACAGCAGACCAAGACGGGTTGTTACCTTGCATGAGGCATTCCTCTAACAGGGTTTCTTTAGATTATATTTGAATAATTCTTCACCTCCCTTTTGTTTTAATGCATTAATGGTTCCTGTGACTGTTAAAATGTTTAAAATAGCATTAACAGACAAAGTACATGTGAACCTGGTTGACCAGTTACTCAAGATTACTCTTACACTTGAGCACTTTTTTACTTTTGTATGTGTGTTATTTAGACTTTTTTCTTGTTTGCTATAGTATCATAATACTCATTTCTTTCAACTAATGGAAAACATAAAATTATACTTACCTTTTCTATCAACTGGTACAAAACATAAAATTATACTAATTAGTGAGTCATATGTAATATTTCAACATGTACATTCTGTAATGTTTACTGATCTGTTCTGATTGTCAGTGTTGGAAAACTTTTCATCACTGAAGGGTCAGAAGCCTTCCAAAGAGTAGTATATTAGGTTGCTGTGTGGTGTATGTGTATGTAAGTGATGTTAATACTACTATAAGCTACACTTGAGGTCTGGATATTCTTTACTTTTCCTTGGGCTATTAGAATGCAGCTGTCAGAGGCTTATTACGTGAAAGAGAAGGTGCTTTGTCGCAGTTAAGGTATCCATCCACCCGACAAGCTCAGTCTGATTAGGAACTGTGTCTGTCTCATTCATTAGAGACAAAATCAACTCTTTTTATGTAGGATGTGTTTACTTTTCTATATATTTATCTTTTCTTGACCTGTTGAATTTTTGTGAAAGAAATACATTTATTTTCTCAGATTTATCCCAGAAATGATAGGTAAATATCTATCATGTTTGTGCAAAAAATGCTTTGAAGGCATACACATACAAGCTGGCTAATAGTAACTTTTATGCATACTATTTTCTCAGATATATTTAAAATTAGAGGTCTCATCTGAGTTATAACTGAGGGCCTCTTTTCCTCCTCTTAAGGCCATTCTTGCTATGTAGCTCAGGCTGGCCTAGAGTTCCATATGGAACCCAAGATGGCCTTGAATTTATAATCTTGCCTAAGATTCCTGAATGTTGGGATTAGTGATTGTTGGGATTTGCAACACTATTTAAGTACACAATAAGGAAAATTCCTTTTATCTGGGCTTGGAACAAATTTGACTGTTTCATTTTCTTCATGTTCAGTGTTATATTATGTGTTTTTACTGTCAGCTGCTTTCAGCATCAGCAAGCTGGCTAGTACACAGTTCCATCATTTTTTGTACTTACAACTGCTATGACTTTTAGCATTCTCCTCCTCTGAGAAATAGAAAATAGATTTAATTTTGGATGATGATACTTTTTGCTATTTACAAATACATATAATAAGCGTTATCAATTATAATTTGTTAACATGTAGGTTGTTATTCTTACATAATTTCTGAATTTTCCTATAACATTTTATTCAAAATGCACTTCGTTTTCCATTCTTATATGAAGAGATTCTAAGGAAAAATAATTAACTCTGTACCTAACTCTTTATCCCTCTTTTGACTTTTTATAGGCCCAAAGATGTTGAGAGCTTATGTCTTGAGAATAGTGCATTTTGTCCACTTTGGTTTTGTTGGATTTGGCATCAGGCATGGCAGAGCAGAGGGGTTGCTAGCAGCATTGTCCCTGGGTCTGTTCCGTGTGTTCAGTGTGAATAAAGTATTTCTTACTTTGGAACTTCGGGCCTCCAGCAAGTGGAGAAACCACAGGCTTTGATGCTCTGTGTCCCTGTTCAACATTTAGAATGTGTAGCACCACCTAGTGGATGCTGTATGGTTACCTTTTGCCAGCATTAAAGTGAAATGTCATGTTTTTTTCAGGTGTTACAGTTTTCTTTATTCTCATTTGAAGAAGTAATACATTTTGTTGAGTTTTATTTGAAGTAAGGATAGGACAGCTTTAGCTAATCATGTCTACAAAATACTAAAATTAGAAAAAGTGTTACAGAATTTAAACTATAAATTCTCACTTAATTTGCTTTCAATTCCCCTTCTATAAAAATACATATGAAGACAGATTTGTTTCTTGCAACTTATTTCTTTGTAACATATACATGGGTTATCTTGTTGAACCAATGAGATGTCCATATTGTATTTTGTTTTACTGTGACCTAGAAATATTTTTTGTATACTGTACTTAGTCACTCCATGGTAAGTAAATGATGCATTTTTCTTAGGAATACATCTTTGACATCCTTTAAAAAGAGCATTTTTGTAAAATTTTTTAAATTATGTGTGTCTCTAAGCTGGGTATGAGCACACATACAAATGTAGTGCTTACATTGGCCAGAAGAGGGTTTTGGATCCTCAGGCTCTGGAGTTACAGGTGATTGTGAGCTACCTGATGTGGGTGCTGGCAACTGACTATGGGACCTCTGAAGAACAGTACATGCTCAGATTGTTAAACCCCAGACATTCTTTCTTGAATCTGCGTTTTATAGTCTTTTGGGTAGACCGAAATAGAAAAATCACATCTCAAGTAGTTTAGTGGCTAATAAATAATACATTGTTACTATGGCAAAATACTGAACAACAACAATTTTAGGAAAAGAGCTTCGTTTGGGCTCACAGTTTGAGGGTACAGTCTATTATGGCAAGGGAGGAAGGCCTGATAACAGGAAGGTGAGGCAGTTGGTCACAGTGCACCCATAGTAAGGAAGCTGAGAGATGAATATGGCTCCTCAGTGCTTTTCCTTTTCATCCAGTCAGAAACCCACATTCAGTAGTGGCTCATATGTCTTCAGCTAAACCTTTCTGGAAACAGTCTGATTGACACTGCCAGAGGTATGTCTTCATGTGATTCCAAATCCAGCCAAGTTGATGTTAAGATTAACCAGAACAGATGGAAACGGAAATTTTCGTACCGGGGTTCTCACGGACTAGAACTATTAGGAAAAGAAGAAAGGGCTGTGATTTTAAGTGTCCTAGAGCTCTTCCTACACTGTGCAAGTGAGACAAGTCTCCACAGCTACAGACCCTGAATAATAGCCATTGCAGAGGGGGAATTTTAAACTTAAAGCCTGGTCTACAGAGATGTGGACAAATGACAAATACTTACTTTAAACTAGTGATTCTCAAACTGTGGGTTGTGACCCCTTTGTGGGTCAAATGATCCTTTTATGGGTTGTCTATGATTCTTGGAAAACACAGATATTTACATTATGATTCATAACAGCTGCAAAATTACAGTTACGAAGTAGCAACAAAATAAATTTATGGTTGGGGTCCACAGTATGAGAAACTGTATTAAAGGGTCACAGCATTAGATAGGTTGAGAACTGTTGCTTTAAAATTAAGCAGTAATGAGTTTTTTTGAGAAGGAGTTTTGCTTTGTAGCTCAAACTAAACTTGAAATTGTGATTCTTCTGCCTTATCTTTCTGAGTCTTGGGATTACAGGCATGTGCTACCATGCGTGGTTAAAAATATTTTAGTTTTAAAAATTGTTTACTCTCCACTTGTAGAAGGATCTCATTCTATAATTTTCTGATGAAAGTGTATTTTGAGTGAACTTTTTTGTAAGTGCTATATTTTTTTTCCAACATGACTGTTTACAGGAAACATCTGACTATTTGATTTTTTTTTTTTTTGTGTATAGATGGTTGTAAAAACTTTCATGGACATGGATCAGGACTCTGAAGAGGAAAAGGAACTTTACCTGAACCTAGCTTTACACCTTGCTTCTGACTTTTTCCTCAAGCACCCTGATAAAGATGTTCGTTTACTGGTAGCTTGCTGCCTTGCTGATATTTTCAGGATTTATGCTCCTGAGGCTCCTTACACATCTCCTGATAAACTAAAGGCAAGTACTGATGGGAGGCACTGCCGCATTGACACTTTTTTTTCTATTAAATTGAATGAATTTAAATTTCTTTGAATTCTGATATATTGGCTGGGCCAGTTTTTTATTAAACTTCTGATTCCTGTGACATTAACTTTTGAAATATAATTTTTGACCTCTAGAGTAAGCAGATTAAGAGAGTCACAGACAAAGACAGGCATGCATGCATGTGTGCACATACACATATACCCACCCCAGCCCTCAGCCTCAGAAGGAATGAATTTATATTTTATTCTGGAGCCCAATATGAATGATTTTTACCCAAGAACATGGATTTAGGCTACCAAAATACCTTGTTCTTCATGTTCTCAGTTTCATGAGACTTTTATAGTATCAGAACAATAGAAAGTCAGAACAGTAATTTAGGCCTCTTAAATATATCGGTGGAAACACCAGGTAGATGGATTACAGCATGGCAAAGTCTCTGTTATAGGCTTATGGCCTAGAGCCTTTGGCTTAGTGGAAGCATATAGTTCACATATTTCAGAAGGCACAAGGATATTAGGTCAAACACAGAGGTTTGGACATGAGTGGTTGTGATGGGTGCTAAAGAGAGCCCAAGATCTGTAGACCTCCATGTAATACGGCAAACGTGCCACAGCCACAGAAGTTCCTGTAGAGTCTCCAGCATCACCAAGGCTTTTTTCTGGGACCTTTGACTTACATAATGAATACTGTAGTTTTCATATTATGACATTATGATGCTGTGTTTTTCATATGATTTTTGGATGCTCCTTTTCTTTATGAACATTTATAATGAAGACCATGTGCATTGTTTAAAAGATAGCACCTAACTAGAAACCTGAATGAGAACTGTACAAAAGATACCAAGTGACTATGTGACAAATAGTAAATGATTTTAGAAGCTATTGGTCAGAAAATGACTTTCCTTAGTAAGATTATCATCCATTGTAAGAAAAAGTAGCAGACAGTTTGCTTCACTTAAGAAATGTTGTTAGTTATTTTTCACCTGCATTGCATGATACGTAGTGGTTTAGTGGATGTTATATTGTTTTGTGTAAGTCAGGGCTCTTCCTCACCAGATGTTTGTTGACATTCTCTAGTACTGTGTGTGACTGCTGCTGTGCAGCGTACTCACCTTTTGTGTGGGCTTCTCGGCCAGTGTGGACAGTGACCTAGCCCAAGGCTTAGGCGTGATGAGGAGTATGAAAGACCTGTTCTCTTTATCAGGGCAGCTATGAGGAGACTGTCCGATAGATGAGATAAAGGTCTGTCTGGACTGTCTGAAACATTAAAAAGTCTATCTGCCTGCTTCTCTGTCTCTAGAATCAATCTTTCGGTCTCATTTTACATACCCCTTTTTCTGTTTTGGGGATAGAACTGAAGAGTCAGTGTTTTTAAGGAAGCTTTCTAAGTATTTATGGGATAGTTTTTATTATAATTATCTTCAAGGCCATAGTTTTGTCTACATTAGTGCCACATTGGTTAGTGTTGAATAAGAGAAAATTGCCAGCCTCCATTTTTACCGTTCAGTCTCAGTTTGTTACTCTTATGAGTAAACCCTGATTGGACATTTGGCTTGCTGTGAGTGAATGTACAATTGTTTCCAGCTTTTGATAGGTCTAGTATGCTAAGTACTCTTCCAGACAATAAAGATTGTTTGAAAAACTCATTCATGAAGATTATATTTTATACATTACTACTATGAAAGCAGCCATTTTCAAAGGATGAATGTTTTATAAAGTGTTTTTCTTGAAATATTACTCAGTCATTTCCATATATATAATATTTTTGCCTTTTGACTCAGTGGTTAAGAGCTCTGACCTCTGACTGCTCTGCTAGAGGTCCTGAGTTCAATTCCCAGCAACCACAGGGTGGCTCACAGCCAACTGTAACCATCTGTAATGAGATCTGGTGCCCTCTTCTGGCCTGCAGGTTGCATGCAGGCAGAATACTGTATAATAAACAAATATTTTTGCCTTTTAAAAGAGGAAACATTTTTTCTTATTGATTGGTAGCAAAATTCCTTTGGGGAATTAGTTTTTACTATTAGTTTTTTTTTTAAATTAAGTTTTCCCTCAGACTAAAACTCAGGAAGATTTAACTGAATGTGACTTTTTTGTCTGTCTTTAAAGACCCAGGTATGTACACAGAAAAATATTTAATAAAAAAAGTCTAAAATAAAGAATAGATAGAGATTGAGAAATTATTCAGGAAAGAAAGTGACTCTAATGTAATGATGGTTAAGAAGCTAGATAAACTGACTTCCATTTCTTTCTTAAATGTCTAAGCTTCTGTGTATGATGTGTTTTATTGCTACTTATGTTTCCTAAATTGTTTTCTTGCTACATAATTGTTGTGTTGTTTCATGTGTTCTGCTTTTTCAAGGAAGTGCTCAGCTCTCAGCTATTGCAATACCTTTATTTTAATAATTTAATAACATGAATTTTCTTTGGCTCACCTTTTAAGCCTATTTGTTTAATTTGCTGTATGATGAACATTTTCTTTCTGTACACTAACATGTGGTCTATGTAATGATTTCCTGTGAAGGATAATAGGTGTATTATGATTTTTATACATTGTTTTCCTTTGTAAGATCTTTATGTAAAATTACACTGTAAAAAGTTTTGCTTTACTTTTTGTGTTCTTTACAATTTATCCTTAGATGTTTACAAGGTTGGTGATTAGCTATAGCTAGTCCTCCTAGTGTAATGTGTATTTCCATTTAGCATTCATAATCTAAGCAAAACTTTGTTTTTTTTTTAAGGATATATTTATGTTTATAACAAGGCAATTAAAGGGACTAGAAGATACAAAGAGCCCTCAATTCAATAGGTATTTTTATTTACTTGAGGTAAGCAATGTATTATAACTTTAGATGATATTTAAATTTTATTTATTTCCTTGTATATTTTTAGCAACTGAAATATTTGCCTTTTTTCTTTTTTACTTCTTTCTTTTAGAACATTGCATGGGTTAAGTCATATAACATATGCTTTGAGTTAGAAGACAGCAATGAAATCTTTACTCAACTATACAGAACCTTATTCTCGGTTATAAAGTAAGTTTA
This sequence comes from Arvicola amphibius, assembly GCF_903992535.2. NCBI lineage: Eukaryota > Metazoa > Chordata > Mammalia > Rodentia > Cricetidae > Arvicola > Arvicola amphibius. Next base: position 106,036,164 of record NC_052056.1, on the reverse strand, counting down.
TTTTCAAATGAGTAACACTTTTAATTGTAAAGATTTTTGGTTTACAGTGAATCCTCATATGCTGTTGTGATAAATATTGGCTTAAGGTTATAAATTAATTTACATTTATTCTGTATATAGTTTTAAATGGATAGAACTTATTGTTATGTATTTATTGGTTAGAAGAGCAAGTTAGACTAATTTTTGGTGTTATTACTTTTTTACATATTATATCGACTTTTTTTGTTGTTGCGGCAGTCTGTGTAGCCCTGGCTGTCCTGGAACTCTATATAGATTAGGCTGGTCTCGAACTCACAGAGAGCAGCTTGCTTCTGCCTCCCAAATGCTAGAATTAAAGGTGTACACTACCACTCCTGGCTTTTATTAACTTTTTATATATGTGGTTGCTTGAAATAAAATTGAAAAGATTTTAAAATACTTTGTCTAAATTTAAGGTGAACCTGAGATTGCTTTTCATTTAGCTACTTTGGTTGTGAGATAGCTAAATTAAGGGCACGTAATTTAGCATAGTTTTCCCCCTTGATTTTGTTTTTTTGAAACAGGTTTCTCTGTGTAGCCTTGGCTGTCCCAAAACTCTCTCTGTAGACCAGGTTGACCTCAAACTCAGAGGTCCACCTGCCTCTGTCTCCCAGGTGCTGGAATTAAAGGTGTGTACCACCACCACCACCACCACCACCACCACCGGGCTTAGTAATATAGTTTAAAATTTTTTTTTGTTACAAAGAGAAATTAAACAATATAGTTTTAATCTTACCATTTTTATAAAGTATGTTTACTAGTATCATGTCTATCTCAGATACATTTGAAATAAAATAACTGTTTTGAATTTCAGCAATGGCCACAATCAGAAAGTTCATATGCATATGGTGGACCTCATGAGCTCTATCATTTGTGAAGGTGATACAGTATCTCAGGAGCTCTTAGATACAGTTTTAGTAAATCTGGTACCTGCCCATAAGGTATGTGAAATGTGCCTAAACTCTAAAGTTAATATTCAGATTTTGTGCTTATGTTGTAAATAGAATCTATCCTGCTTTAATATTAGTTTTGTAGACTCTTAATATTAAGATACTTCTTGCTTAAAGTATAACAAACTCATTAAATTTTATGGTCACCAATTACATGAAGAAATAATGGACTTAGTTCATATAAAATATTTGTGGTCAATAAGTTTTGTGTAGGGTGAATTTTACACACTTAACGGGGTCAAAAGTTTGGGACTGATGGCTGTCTGTGGCACCTATTAGCATACTAAAGTACATGCTGACATCCTTGCTCTTCCCACTCTGCCTCCTACCCTAAACTTTCCAGTTCTTGGGACTCTTATTCCTATATAACCCTGCCATTTTGGCCATGTGCTCTTTTTGCTCTCTGTCGTCTTTATCACCCCTCTTGCTCCCTCCTCCCATGACCTGGTCCAGTCTGCCGACCATGTGCAGTCTACTACTTTCTTTCCCTGCTCTGGACTCTTCAGATACCTCTGGCTGTACTCGCCCTCACACCTACAATAGAAACCTTCCCCTCAAACATACCTTGGAGAGGTCATACCCCCACTTTTCTGGTGCCCAAACCCTCACTGTGTATACAGCAGTGAATTACGAGCTGCTTAGGTACTGATTGTTATATGACTTTATGTGTTTGCACATGGAGCCTGGCGGGGTTAGTTAGGCTCATGTAGAGACAGAATTTAAAGACCAGTGTTTGTTTTTTGTTGTTGTTGTTGTTGTTTTCTTTGCCCTGAGTGTTGTCAACCAAGATGTGTGCATTTCCCCTGAGTGTATATGTGTGCTTTGCCTTTGAAAGTCTATGATTCTGGTAAGCAGTTGGAGTGGCAGTTGTATGATTGAGAAGGGGTTGGATTTCAAAAGAGGAAACAGAAATTATCAATATAAACAAACATTAATTTTTTTCCTCTTTAAATTTAAGGACTTTGTAGCATTATAGTGTCTTGGTCTACAGTTACATAACATTGGCACAAATAATCCTTCATTGGAATTGAACTCTTAATCTAAAATTTTAAAACATAAATCTATTAATGCTGAGAGTAAGCAGACTCAACAGCAAGTTAACTTTAGACCTCAAAAATTCAGATGATGTATTTAAGTGGAAAATCAGAGGTGTTGATGTAGGCTCTGATTGCCTCCATCTATTCTGTTGCTATGCAGGTGTCTGGTTTGCCTCTTCCTAATTCTGTTCAGCTTGGCTATATACCTGTCACTGATAACAACAATGAGAAGGAAGGCAGGAGATAGAGAGAATAGACTTCACTGAAGTATATTGTACCCCCCCCCCCCATTGCACCCCTTCTGGAGGCTCATAGCACCTGCTTTGCCTTTAGGGCCCACATGATTAGGATTCCTGTTATCTTCTTTGAAGGAATTGTAAATTCTGGGTAGTAGTCCATCCAACCTGTTTCTTTGAGGCAACCCACCAGGGTGTTTGGCCTGTTCTCTCAAGCTCGTAGCTCTCTAATCAGGTAGGAGAACTAGTATCATGAACTCTACTGCAGGACATCTGAGGGAGGCTTTCAAGAGTTGATGAAACAGGCTCCCCATGGTGGCTGCTCTCTGGAACCATGCCGATACCTGGGAGAAAAGGCTTTCCCAGACATAGATTCAGTGTCTTTGTTTTTTGCATTCAGCTGCTACCAGGAAATCCCAGACCTCTGTCTCTCCAGGCTGTTGTCATGGAAAAAGTCCATTTGTCAGGGATTTGTCAGGGAAAACAAACAGGCACTTTCTGGGCTAGAGGGTGCAGTTCAAGGGTAGCTCAGTTTGCTTAGCATGTGTGAGATCCTAAGTGTAATTCCTAGCACCACATTAATTAACAGTGTACACGAACAGATACTTCCCGAGTTGTATGTTTTTTTTCGGCCACTGCACAGAGACACTTGTAGAAACAAGAATGCTGGGATCTGACCTCTTATCTGTGAGAGCAGCTGGACTCTTCTTGTTAGCTCCTTACAAGTTTAGTCTACTTAACTTAAATGGAACAATTTTGGGGGGCAATTTCCGTTTTTAGTCATTTGTATAATTGTAGTTTTTGATAGCTTAGTGAATGCTATGATACTGAATAACACATTCTAACAAAGCTGAAAACAAATCTTAAGCAGATTAAAGATACAGTATATTTTCAGTTACTGGAAGGCATCTAAATAAGAGTTAAGGTCATTGTAGTGACTCACTGATGAAAGCTTGGTGACGTGGAGTGTGATCCTTGGGGCCTACAGGAGAGTCATTGCCAGAAGTTGTCCTTTGACCATCGTGTGCTTGCTGTGGTGTGTGTATGTACATATACATTGTACACTCTCTAAATAAACGAAATAGAATAAAAATATGAATTAAAAACTTGTAGCTGGGAATATGAAAAGAAAATCAGGAGAAAAGCTTATTAGGAGTGAAATATAATCACTGGTCTAGTTGAATGTGGACTGAAGTGTATTCTTAAAATTTTAAGAATTTTAAGAGGAAGAAGATTGACAATAATATAAACGACTTGAGTTTCCCACATAACATAGGTTGTCACATTGAGCTGAAGATTAAACCAATTGGTTGATGATAATAAGAAAAACAGCTAAAATACAGCCATGGAAAGGGCTGATTTATAAAATTGTAAGAAAGACTTGATAGGCAATGACAAATAAAAAAGGTCATTTTATATTAATATTAGTGACAGTTCAGTTAGTGAATTGATTGTGGACCCAAGTTTGATTCCCCCAAACCCAAATAAAGCTTTATGTAGTGTTGTGAACTTAGAATCTTGGTGCTATGGAGTTGTTGTCAGATGAATCAGCTAGCTTAGCCTACTGAAGAAAGAAAAAAGAGGAGGTGGAAGAGAAGAGATCATTGGTGCCCAAGGAGTGACATCCAAGGCTGTCCTTTGGCTTCATCATGCATGTGCATACATATGTATATATATTCCCTCCTGTCTAGAACATGAGTGTGTGTACCTCCACACAAATATTATACATAGTAGGCTTTTGAAACAGGATCTCTGTATTCCATACTGACTTCAACTCATTTTGTAACTGACTATAACCTTGAATTTTTGATTTTTCCCATCTCAACCTCTTGAGTGCTCTTAGGATTACTGGTCTGTGTCACCAAACCTAGTTATGGAGTTGGATAGACACACTATACCAGTTGATCTTTAAATTTTTTTAAAAAAATTGATTTAGTTTGAGTTTATGTCCATTGCTGTTTTGCAGTGGATGTCAGGCCCCCTGGAACCCGAGTTAACAGACAGTTGTGAGCTGCCAAGTGGGTGCTGGGAATTGAACTGGGGTCTTCTGGAAGAGCAGTCAGTACTCTTAACCACTGAGTCATCTCTCCAGGCCCCTGATCTTTATCTTGAGTCCCCCATGTAATCTTTAATGGATTAAAGACAGGGTTTATCTGGTAAAATATATAAGGCAAAAATTAATGAATTATGAAGAGAATGAACATTTACTATTTATTGGGTCATTTTTAAGGTGCTTCCTAGTAATTATTAATCAGACAAAGGGTTTGTAAAAATGAAGGCGTAAGTCACAAACAATCCCACACCAGTTTGGAATTATGATTAATAGAATGGCTATTTATTTAAAGGGGAAAAACTTACAGATCACTGTCCCAGCCAACAGCCCTCTGCACAATCAGGAAGGGAGCCTAGTTGCTGGAAGCAGAGCCAGAAGCCAGAGAGCCAGTGGAGGGAAGTGGCCGTGTTTTTTTTTTTTTTGTTTTGTTTTGTTTTGTTTTGTTTTTAAGAGAGAGACCACACCCCAATGGGCTGGTATCTCAGCAGCTATTGGCTGAAGGAGCAGAAGGAGCTCCCGCAACACCTCCCCCTTTTGTTTAAGTAAGAGAGTTCTAAACCTATATATACAATAAGTACAAATATCCTATTCCAACTAGCTTAAGTCTTGTATAATAAATAACTTGGCCAAGTCATGAGAGGAAAGTAACTACATTTATATAGTTTTCAACCCCATCGAAGATCTGAGAAAGGAAATAATGTTACCTGGGTAATTAGGAAGTGCATTCAAACAACTTCCAAAACATGCAACAAATCACAGAGACAACTAGCTACCTGGACAGTCACCCAAAGTCACGTTTGCAGCTTTGAAGCAACCAACTTTGGCTAAGGCCTAACATAACTGACATACCATTTTCAAAGGCAAGAAACTTTTCAAAACTATCTTACCCTGTCTTGGCAGGATATGACAGTCCTGTTTTATCCATTTATGGATACTCTGTATCTGTCAGTGGTTGAGGTATGGGCATTTCTTTGCCCAAAGGCCAGTTCCGCCAATAAGAAAGGCTGCAGGTGGAGTGTCTTTGGTGCTCAACATTCTTTCGGAGCAATTGTGTCTCACTACCACGGAACTCTGAGTTAAATTAAAGGTCATTTTCTACAGATACCAATGGGGTGGTATCTCAGCGGCTATTGGCTGAAGGAGCGGAAGGAGCTCCCGCAACATAAAAATACTGAGTCTTTGTAACATAATACTACAAACCTGATGTCAAGCATCATTAATTTGATGAATTATAATGACAACTGTCTAGTGCAAGAAGTCATAAAACATTATCAGAATAAAATATATAAGTAAAACAAAAGCAGTTGAGCAGAAATGAAATAGGAAATAGTGACAATGCTTTAAAACTGCACATTCATAATTTGAAAAATGTATTCAATAGACAAATAGTAAATTGAATCAGAGAAAGGGTGATAATATCAATATACCGTTAAAATGAGCAAGAAATATGAAGACCATTGAAGGACAGTTACATGAACAATAATCTCTGTGAATATATTTGAAATTAGAATAAACTGATTCTCAGTTGCCCAGTGCCATAAGCAATAAAAAATTAGTTGGCTCTTGAAACTCTACTTAGAATTTAAGTTAGTAGCAGCATGTTTAAACAATAAACCTAAGCTGACCACAGGGAGACCATTGACTATTCATGGAGCAAACAGTCTTAATAGATAATCAGCAGAGTTAGTTCCAGAGTGTAGGAGAGGGAGAGATAGTGTACAACTGTTAGCACAGGATGTGGGGAGAGAACGAGTCACAGACATAGGCATTGTTCTCCTGGGGAAACTAGTTAGAGCTAACCCACAAGAACAGATGCTTCCAGAGTGGCATAAAGTAATATTGATAATTACCTAATTGACTTTATTTTAGATACAAAAGACAGACTAACATTACAAAATGGTAATGATAGAATAATTATGACTTCCAATACTTCTGACTAGGAACAAAAATCAATGTAACTTGTCATAAAACTTTTAATCAGTTTGAAATAAAAAGCAGCTTTAAGACCCTGAAATATTCTCTATGGAATTAGCAAAGTGAGGCATGCTGCTGCTATTTCAAATAACAACAGATATGTTGTTTCTAATCAGGATTCTCTTAGGGGCTGTAAGTTAATATATAAAATAAGACAAAAAATAAAAAGATTAGAAAGATGAAAAGCCCTAAAATTATTTGTAAATAATATTGTCCAGAGAAGTACAACATAGTGTGTAGAAAAATCAGAAAAAGAGATATAAATCCATTAGTATAACGTTTTTCTTTGTAGCTTTAACAGAGATATGATATACTTAGCATTACCTTTGTATCAAACCATTGTAGATAGCTGACAAAGCACAATAGAAGTCTTAATATGTTGAGAGATTTGCTGTTTGTAGAATGAGACAGTGTCATGATGACTTCAATTTTCTGCATATGAATCTATAATAAAATAGAGCAGCTAATTTGACAGATGGAATCCAAAATTTACACAAAGGGGCGAATGACCAGTAATAACCAAGTAATTTTGAAGAAGAGTAAAAAAAGTGGGGACTTCCTGTTAAGACTTTTTCATGTCTTTTATCCATAATTAGGCAATAATGACAAAAGAGCATCTGGATGTAATGGAAAGTTAAAAAATGAATGCATAGTTATTTTAGAAGCTTTAGAATGTGCTCAAAGTCATTGGGAGATATCGGACTAAGTTGTGTTAAGTTAACTGACTACCCATATGAAAAATAAAATTACTCCAAACTATATAAAAATATTATAGCTAAAGATATCACTTTAAAATTTAGCATACATATCAAGCTGCATAAAAGGTGTGTGTATGTGTTTGTGTGTGCGTGTGTCAGAAGAGGACGTCTGTTTCTCTGGTGCTGGAATTAGAGGGCTATGAGCTGGCTGACGTGGGTGTTTGGAGCTTGGGTTTTCTGAAAGATGGAAACTGCTTTTTTTATTAAAAATTTCCATCTCCTCCCCTCCTCCTCCCCCTTCCCTCCCCTTACTTCCACCCATAACCCCATTCCCTCCCTCTCCAGGCCAAAGAGCCATCAGGGTTCCCTTCACTATGTTAAGTCCAAGGTCCTCCCAACTCCCCCTAAGTCCAGGAAGGTGAGCAACCAAACTGACAAGGCTCACAGTGAGTCCGTCCATGCTGTAGAGTCCAAGCCCATCACCGTTGTCCTTGGTTTCTCAGTCCTCCTCCACCATCAGCCACATTCAGAGAGTCCGGTTTGGTCCCCTGTTCCATCAGTCCCATTCCAACTGGACTTGGTGATCTCCCGTTAGTTCTGTCCCACCATCTCAATGGGTGAACGCACCCCTCACGGTCCTGACTTCCTTGCTCATGATCTCCCTCCTTTTGCTCCTCATCAGGACTTTGGGAGCTCAGTCCAGTGCTCCAATGTGGGGCTCTGTCGTTTTCTCCATCCATCGCCAGGTGAAGGTTCTATGGTGATATGCAAGACATTCATGAGTATGGCAATAGTATCTAGACATTTCTGGCTCCCTCTCTTCAGCTGCCCAAGGGGGCATCTTCCTGGACACCTGGGAACCCCTCTAGAGTCAAGTCTCTGCCAACCCTAGAATGGGTCCCTTAATTAAGATATATAATTCCCTGTTCCCACATCCACCCTCCCTATATCCCAACCATCCTATTCCCCAAGCTCTCCCCATCCTCCACTTCACACTTTTACCCCTGAGCCATCGCTCCAAGATGCAGCCAGTTGTTTTTTTGATGTTTTTGTTTTTTGGGACCTAGCATGTAGCAGTCTTTATTTGTATTCACTTGAACCAGTTTTAATTGGGGATGATATTTAGAATGACTAAATCTTTTATCTAGTAAACATTCATTGACCATTTCTATATGGTTAATATGTTATCAATGAAATCTGAAAAGAATATGGTTATTTTTGCTTGAAAAAGGGATTTTGTAATTCAGTAGGCCAGATTGTTCTAAGAAAAGTGAGTTCACTTTCTATTTTTTTTTTTTTTATGGATAGCTTTCTCATTCCATTTATTTGAGAGGCTTTTAAATATACAAGTAATATTTTGCTTTTCATAGATGAGGTACAGGGCTGGGTTTATAATTCAGTGGGAGAGTTCAGTAAGCCCAGTATATACAACAAGATCCCACCACTGCAGACATACAAGCATAGTTAGCTTTGTTATGTGTGTGTGTGTGTGTGTGTGTGTAAATATAATACTGATGTTGTTTGTGTTTTCCAGAATTTAAACAAGCAAGCATATGACTTGGCAAAAGCTTTGCTGAAGAGGACTGCTCAAGCTATAGAACCATATATTACCAATGTAAGTCTTGCAATTGATTTTAGAAGGATTAAGTCAAAATTTTAAAGACTATTGGAAGCAAATCTTAGCAAGTAGCCCACACTTGCTATTGCTGTTTAACCAATGACATTTTCATTTTCTTTCTCTCCTTAAATGTTACATTTGCTTATTATTTTTGGGAATGCTAGCTCTCTTGTTTTTGCTTTTATTTGCTGCTTTCAAGTTTGTAGAGATAATAGCTTCTTTTTTGGTTAGTAAAATACAGCTTCTAATGTTAGCAATAGAGTTAAAGGTAATTAGATAAAATATATAATACTTTCTGCTATTCAGACAAGTTGCTTACATCTTTTTGGAGATTAAATTAATTTGTGCAAGAAGATTATATGAACCAATATAAGAACCTAGAAATTGAAGATAAGAATGACTGCCATAGCAATTTGGTGGAAGTTGCTAACATATTGTAATCCCTGAGGGAGATTTATATAATTGTGCCTTTTCTGAGGAAGAGGGAGATTGGCACTGAAATTAACTCTTTTAAATATCATCCTAGCTTTGGTCACTTATGTGTATTTATTTCAGAAGAAATAATTCTTAGCCATATCATTTATATTAAGTTGAATTTTCTCTTCACAGCTCTTTGAGTTGTGTCACTGTGGGTGGCACCATCCCTATCATACTGTGTGTGAATGGTGACTGGCTCTTGGAGCTCAAGTCTAGGGTACAGTGTTAATGCTAGCCCTGGGCTTGTTAACAGCTTTCTCCTTGCCTTCTGCTCTCACCTACCTCAGCAGCTAGAAGGATGTAAATCTGTCTGTTTGAGAAAAGTGAGACAGTCTTTTATTTATATGTAGTTCATTATTTTGAAGTTTATTGGAAGAGAATTTTTGTATTATGTGAGAATTTAAGGCCAGGTCATAAAGATGCTATGAAATGACATCCTGAGAGATGTAAAGTCCACTGTAAGACAGGACCTTGGTAAATCCTGCTTTTGTTTCTGATTTCAAAGAGTTCCAGCATGTGGTGGTTTGAAAACATAAAATTTATTCTGAAATGAGCTTTCCAAATCTAGAGGATTAATGGTACGACTTTACTTAGTAGCACTAGGATTGTCAGCAGGTTCCAGAATTGGTTTCTGCAGTCTTTTGACGCTTGAGTATTGCTTGACATTAAATTGGTTGAATTGAGTTTGTCATTATTGATTTTATGGACTCTTAGTATTTAGACTGATCTCAGGCTTTCTAATCATTCCGTGCCTTCGGTTGCTTCAAGTGTTTCTTAATGAAGGTTTCCACACCCAATCTAGCACACAGGGTGAACCCTGCCTGGGGTCTTTTATTTAAACCAATACTTCCAAGTCAGATGTTTTTCAGGAGAACACTTACCTTACTCTGATGCCTTTTCCTAAGATTTAGAAAAATAAATATTTGGCTGAGCAATTAAAGTGAGTAAAACAATGTTTACTGGGACTGCTTGATTTAAGTTGATTATACTGGTCTTTGAATTTGGGGGTATGTTTGAGAAGGCAATGGAAGATGATAAGGAAAAAAAGGCTCAAGGAAATGTTTTTAGCAATCCCAGATACACGAATGAAAAAACACTCCCCTGTCACTTAAATTAATTTCCTGCTGTTCTTGCATATAGAACTAGATGATTCCACCCCATGTCCATAGTTTTGTTGTACTCTTTAGAATTTGGGAGTGGGCAAAGGGCAGTAGACTAGTCATTGCCCCAGCATATTTTGATTTACATACTTATTTCTGGTACCTTGTCCATAGTCTTCTCTTTTTATCCTTTAATGGTCTTTCCATTTATTTATTTTTTTTAAAGAGAGTGTGTGTATGTGTGTGTGTGTGTCTGTACATGTGCACAGATGTATATGTGTGTTGTATACATGTGTACATGCCCACCTGTGTGGATGTTAGTGTGCATGGTGTGTGCACATGTAAAGGCAGAGACTGATGTTGGGTGTTAATCTTCTATATTCGTTCTCTTTTAAAAATTGCTATTTATTTTTAAGGCAGGGTTTTTCAAAGGACCTGGAGAACAGCAATTGGGTTAGACTGACTGGCCAGTTAGCCACCAGGATTCTTCCATTTCAACTTCCCCATCATTGGGATTATAGGTGCGCTCATGGGTGCTGGATCTTCAGGCCTGGTTTCTCGTGCTTGCTCAGTACACACTTTGTCCACTAAGCCATCTCTTCAGTCCTTCCATGATTGTGTTTTCCTTTGTTTTTGTTCTTTTATTTGAGGGTCAGTAATGAAGTCATTAGAAATTGCTTTTGTCCCTCAAGTCAGTCCCTTATAAATCTTATTTTCCACTTGAGTTTTGTGTACTTACATGGAAATTATTTGGTAGTGAACTGAATGATGTAGTATAAGGGCAGTGGTAGGATTGTCTTTTTGGATGTGCTGGGTGAGGTGACACTTGCTACTTACCTTCCTCATGCAGCATGGATGGGAGCAGCACTGAGGTGGTGGTGTGATCCTGCTTACCTCCTTTCACAGTGTCTTATACTCTTGAGCATTCTGGCATGTCGAGGCCTACTTTTCATATGCTATTTTACATATATGAATACTGAAGAAATCTGTGTGCTACAGTATTTGATTTTTTTCTTTTGATGGTGTTTTACTGTATTGCTGCCTCTGACCACAAGCTCACGTTTTACTCCTGCTTCATTGCCCTGCAAACTGTTTCTTTCTAAAAATGGAATTAGTTGTGGAACTAGACAGATGACTCAGCCGCTAAGAACATTGGCTGTTCTTTCAGAAAACCCAGGTTCAATTCCCAGCACTCACATGGTGGCTCACACCCATCTGTAACAAATTCAAGGGGATCTAATGCTCTATGTTGGTTTCCAAGGGCTTGGCATGCATATGGTGTACAGATAAACATGTAAGCAAAACACTCAAAAATAAATTAAATATTAATGATATTTTAAAAATAAGAATTAGTTCTTACAATGCACACAGTGGAAGAAAATAAAAAGGCAAAACAGAGACTCAAAAAAAAATACATAGTGACAGTTCAGAATTTTTTTTTTAAGATTTATTTATTTATTATCTACACAGTGTTCAGCCTCCTTGTATGCCTGCAGGCCAGAATAGGGCCCCAGATCTCATTACAGATGATTTTGAGCCACCATGTGGTTGCTTGGAATTGAACTCAGGACCTCCGGAATATCAGCCAGTGTTCTTAACCTCTGAGCCATCTCTCCAGCCCCCTAGAAATTTCTTAAATAAATTGTACTTATTGGTTATTATTATTACTTTTTAAACCAAGTTTTTTTAGTCATACATTGTAAAGTACAGCCCAAAATTACTTTGTTGAGCTGAAATGTATATCAGATCTTTGTTAAAATAAATAAAAAAATTTTAAGCTATTTAATCTCAGTCAGTTTTTGCATATGTAAATTGAGTTCAGTGCTTGGAAAGTTGGGAGAAAGATGTTACTTAAAGGAAATCATTTTTGTGATCACATTTAAGTAGGTTTTAATTCAGGCTTACAGCCATGGAATTTACTGCTCACTTCTTTCATTCTAATACAGGCATTTCTGATTGTTAACTTGCGTTACATAATTACCCATTGTCAAACATTTTTTTGCTAATTTTTGAAAGGGAATATTTTAGTCAAACCTACATCTTGTCTGTACTAAATTTCAAAATATTATGGAGGTCTTGGGTTGTTTTATATTTGTATAAGAATAACTGTTGCCTGTTTATTTCTCCGATTATGTATTGAAGGTCCACTTTGTGCTGGTTCTGTGCCAGACTCTTCTCTCCTTGGTCACTGCTCTTCTAGAACTGGAGTTCTAAAGATAGATGTTCAGTCAGCTTTTTTTTCCTTTATAGTTTCTCTCTTTTTTTAAAAAAAAAAATTTATTGTTTAGTTATTGTGATAAAGAATGGCAAGTTTTTTCCAGGTTAGTAGGAAAGGTACCACTGTGGTGGCCAGATTGGCAAAGGATTATTGTTCTTCATTAAAGAAAACGTAGATTTGGGGATTTTATTCTAGTGGGTTTAAATTTAATATTATTATTATTTTATGTAAGTGTTTTGTCGGTGCACCACATGCATAAAGGGCCCCTAAAGGTCTGAGAGGGCATCAGATCTCCAAGGGTTGGAGTCAGAAGTCAGTGGTGAGTTGCTGTATAGGTGCTGAAAACGGAACCCAGGTCCTCTGGAAGAATAGCAGGTGCTCTTAACCACCGAGCCATCTCTCCAGCCCCCTTACTATTCTTTTATGATCAGGAGATAATTTATAAGTAACAATTTTTAAGGACAATTAAAATATAACCTGAGGAATTTAATATCTTGTTATCTTCACGTTTCTTTCCCACAAAATTGTTGAGTAGAAAAAAAAATAAGCAATTGCTTTAAAAAAAAAACCAGTAAATAAAGGATAGAAATTAAAAAATCATGTTTTTATTCTTTGAGAATGTCTTAGTCACTGTTATATTTCTCTGAAGAGATGCAATGACCACGACAACTCCTATAAGAGAAAGTATTTAATTGGCTCTGGCTTACAGTTTCAGTCCCTCATTACCTTGGTGGGAAGCATGGTAGCAGGCATGGCAAGCGTGGTTCTGGTAAAGTAGTTGAGAGCTACATCCTGTTCCCCAGGCAGCAGGCAGAGGGATTCTAAACCTCTAAGCTCATTCCCTACCCAAACACTTCTTCCACCGAGGCCCCATCTCCTAATCTTTCTAATCTTTTAAAGGGTTTCACTCCCTGTATATGAGCCTATGGGGTCATTCTTAATTCAGACCTCCACAAGGAATGTCATGCAGTGTATTTGATCGTCTAGGCCATCCACACTGTTCATAGTCTTCATTTGTAACTTCCCAAGAGCTAGAAGGAATCCAAGGAGGTGTAGGTGTGAGGTCTTGGTCATTGTACCTTCAATTTGGAAGTACAAGAGAAGCCAAGTTATGTGTTAATTGGCAGAGGCAAGCAATCAGAGCACCTTGTATGGTACAGATCCTTAACTGTTTCTCTGAGGCGACATAGGAAGCTGCTAAGAATGTGTGATATATATTCTGGGTCAATTTTACACATTTTTAGAAGTATTTATTTTAAGATTGAGATGTTGAGAGTCTTATTATGTAGCTCTGGCTGCCCTGGAACTTGCTGTGTAGGCCTGGCTAACCTTGAACTCAGAGAGATTTGCCTCATGCTGCTGCCTCCAAAGTACTTGGACTAAAGGTGCACCATCACACTTGGATCTATTTTTGTAAGATTTTTAAATAGAAAGGAACTTGGTCATTATGCCTGGTATAATTGTTCATTTGAGTTGTAGCATGATGAATGGTTTGACTTGGAGGTAAAAAGCCAGCTGCCTGTTGTGTATATTCTTAGTTGGATTTTAGTTAGTGTTGTAAACTTTATAAATGTACACATTGTTTATCAGAATGCAAAGGAAGGCGAGGATTAGAAAGACATTTTCTAATCAAAATAAAAATTGTGCAGTTGAAAAATAAGAATAGACACTATTCTGAAAGTATCAAAAAGCTTTATTTTAAATGCTATAATTTTCCTTATACTAATTATAAACAAGATATGATCGCTTGTCATTAAGGAATTTATCTAGTGAGGTGATTGATTCATCTTAGGGTTCTCAAGAGAAACAAAATTGACAAAATGTATGTATACATATGAGGAAATTTAGTTCAGTTGGTTCATGCTATTTGGGAGGTTGATGAAGTCCAATGATAGAAGCTGTAGAGCCAGGGAAGCTGATGATTTAATTTTCAGTCCAAATCCAGAGGCTCGAAGAGTACAGTTGGGGGTTGCTAGTACAAATCTTTGTAGCCAGAACCTGGAGAACCTGGAATTCAAGGGCAGGAGAGGAAGGACACCCTATTTCCAGGAAGGAGGAGTTCACCTCTTCTCTGCCTTTGCATGGTACTTTCCCACATGGACAGTAATATCCCCACTACTAATCTGGATTTACACTCTTCTCTGGAAACTTTGAAGATAAACCCAGAAATAATGTTTTACCTTTTAATTGACACAAAAATGTCATAGTCAGAATATAGTTGAATATTTTAGTGGAAGAACAATATATTTCAGTGGTAAGGGTGTTTGCTAGTGTTGGTCATTGGTGAATCAATACTATCTGTGTCATTGTCCGCAAAATGAATTCTGTGTTTTAGGTGTTAGTAGTTTCTCACATAGAAAATGTTTCTGAGTTGCTTGTTTGACTTTATTTATAACAATAAAAAGTTTAATTGAATAGTAATCAAAACTTGAGACAGTTTTTCTGTGAAATTTCTTTTAATGGAGATTTTCTTCTTATCAGTTTTTTAACCAGGTTCTGATGCTTGGGAAAACATCTATCAGTGATTTGTCTGAGCATGTCTTTGATTTGATTCTGGAACTCTACAACATTGACAGCCACTTGCTGCTCTCTGTTCTACCCCAGCTTGAGTTTAAATTAAAGGTAACTATTGTAAACATATGACTGTGTCAACAAGTTCAACAAGGAGCATTGCTTGTTGCCCTTTGATTCTTATAATCGGTTTACTGAATATAACATGAGAAAGAATGTTATTATTGTTCATTCATGGGTTTGTGCCTTTTCTGTCTCTGGATCAGCAGAATGACATCATCCTCCACATATTTTCTAGGTTTTTCTGGGGTTAGGTTAACTTTGGAGGCAAACATTTAGCTTCTATTTTCAAACACAGTTTGTAGCAGTTGATTGGGCATTAAAAGTAGCTTAGAACTTACTATCTGTACTATGGCATGCTTTTTCTTTCTTGTGTTACACAGCTGCGTGTTAAGTTTCCTTTCTGTAGTGAAAATCTGAAAGTTTTTAGCATGTCTCTATTGCCCTGACATTAAATGATGCTATATATCGAGTTTTATTTGAAGAATTGGGAAGTATGGTTTCTCTCCCAACTTATTACAAGATTAAATACAGCTAGTTAGAATTACTAGTTTTTGATGGATCCTAGTACATAACCCAGAAAAGTAGATTTTCATATTTCTTAAAACTTTAGATCTGTTACTTTGAAAACTAAAATAAAACAAGCAGTTTTTATTGGTATTTCATGGACACTAAATAGCCAGTAAAATATTCTTCTTTTAGTCTAGAGTATATTTTTGGTATATTTCTTAAGTGAGCCCTTTGATTAAGTGGCCTTCCTGTCCCCTTTTAAATATGGTTAGTAATTTTGGTGAGGCAAGACAACCAACATTTCTAATTACTTGTTAGTTAATCTAGTTTTCTCTAGAAAATTCTAATTACATTTTCTTATATACTATGACTAATATAAAAATAAGTAAACTGTCATCCTTGTTTTCAGCCAGATTAACATGTAGTATAGGAGGTAGAGGATGAAATACATTCTGTAAAGAGACTAGATGCTGTAAGACTCAGAGATACCGCACTCAGCAGAAAGCACCATGAAGAAGCATGTAGAAGTTGGAAGGAGCTGGGTACAGGGGATACGTTACTTATGGCTCTACTTATTTGTGGAGCAAATAAATACATACCAAGAAGAGATAGGCTATATTTGGGGGGTGGAGGGAGCTCTTGAATGCTAGCCCAAAGCACTGTCTTAAAATTTAAAATTTAAGAAATCCTTAGATAGTAACATCCATAGCACCTTGAATTTGTTGGCGTTTGATAGGCCTGATTGTTGTACTCTGTGTGGAAGTCTAGCATTTGAGTTGTGCCATTTGTTGGTAACAAAGCCAACAATAAAACTGCATTTTCATCCTCGGGGTGCCTGTCATACAGTGAGTAAAGCAGAGCGTGCTTTATCAATGCTTCATAACATTGTTGAGCTTCTTTAAGAAGTTAATGTTTGTACAGTGTCTGGTATTAAAAACCTTGTCTTTTCAAGAGTCCTTGGTAGCTTTTAGAATTTACTCATTCAGAAAGTAACCTGAATGGTTGGAGAGGCTTTTAGTATTTAGTAGGAATCTTAAGACATGTTTTCATATCACAGTACTGCTGTAATGTAACTTGAGATGATTAAAGCATTTATTATATATAACATTTCATTTTGTGAAAAAATTTCGGAATATACACATTACCATCTGGATTCATAGAAGTTGTGGTTTTGTTTGTTTGTTTTTTGTAAATTAGCCCAGGAAATCCTAGGAATAACTCATGTTCTGAATGTTTACTTTGAAGTTTAAAGAGTCTGTGCTTTGTTTTAGAGCAATGATAATGAAGAACGCCTCCAAGTTGTTAAACTGCTGGCAAAAATGTTTGGGGCAAAGGATTCAGAACTGGCTTCTCAAAATAAACCACTTTGGCAGTGCTACTTGGGCAGGTACATGATTCGGGGGTTTTGTTTGTAGGAAATAAGTGTTTATATCTATGTCTATTGTTTTTTAAAAATTCTGCACACATTTAAACTATGTTCTCAAAAATCATGAAGGGTTTTCAGGTTGGCAATATAACTCATTTGGTAGAACGCTTACCCAGTGTGACCAAGGCCCTATGTAGGGTCTCTAGCACCCCATAAACTAGTTGTAGTGAGGCAGAACTTTCAGAAGTTTAAGGCCAGCTGGGTGGTGGTTACGCACACCTTTAATCCCAGCAATTGGGATTCAGAGACAAGTGGATCTCTGTTAGTTCGAGGCCAGTCTGGTCTACAGAGTGAATTCCAGAACAGGCTCCAAAGGTACAGAGAAACCGTGTTTCGAAAAACAAACAAAACAACAACAAAAAGTTTAAGGCTAGCCTTTGCTCTAATCTGGACTATATGAAATGCTGATTTAAAAATAAATCAATAAAAGAGGTTTTCATTTTGTAGTTTTCAGTGTTGATAATGGCTGACTGTATTTATAATTTTCTTTTATCTTTTCATTTTATTTCGTTTTTGGTGATTAGTTTTTGAAAGATGGTACATTTTAAAGGCTACCTCATAGTTTTTGTTATAACCATAAAATAATAATAAAACAACAATTGTAACTGAGAGTACAGCTTAAAGTGATGTAGCCCCTCCCCCAAAGCTATGTCTAATTAGATTATTTGGCTATATTGGATGAGTGAGACTGCTAATGAAATCAACAAAAATGACGTAGCCGAATGTGGTGGTGCTCATCTTCTGGCCCTCCTAAGTAGAGGCAGGCAGCCTGGCACACCCAGCCTCCCCTCTTCCTCACCACTCATTGGTCCAGAGTGTTTGATTCTCCTTCCTTAGGTTATCCAATGCTCGGGCTCCATCCTATAAGTATGTTCTATCAAATACAGCTTTTGTATTTCTCTTTCTCTTTCTTTTCTTTTTTTCTTTTTCATTTTGGTTTGGTTTTGGTTTTTTGAAAGAGGGTTTCATTGTGTATCTCTGACTGTGCTGGAACTCGCTTTGTAGACCAGGCTGGCTTTGAACTCACAGAGATCTGTTTGCCTCTGTCTTCTGAGCGCTAGGATTAAAGGTGTGCACCATTGCTACCAGCAGCTTCAATATTTCTTAAAGGATGATGACTTTGGATCTTTCTATGCTTATAGTGGTTTATGAAATTCCTGAAATGGTTTGAGTGAGCTTGTATTTCTCACTTTTCTGTGGGAGAAGTTCATTCCTTTTCCTAAAGAGATCTTTGAACTTGAGAATACTAAAGCACTGTAGATATTGTAGTTGAAACTGCTTTGACCCTGATAAGAAAGGATTTTGTTCCTTTAAATCATGCACAGAACAAATAAAGCAGTCAAGTCATAAACAAGCAAATAGGATTTAAGACTTTGATTCCATTTTGTGTTTCAGTATTTGTATTACTAGTACTACTTTTCTTTTTGTTGACTGTTAGTAGTTTTGCTATATTTCATCTTTTGGGGTAAATGCTCTCTGCACCCCCTCCCCCTTTGGAGAACAGGGTCTCACTCCTCATGTAGACCAGGCTGGTATCAAACTCAGTGATCCTTTTGTCTTTGCTTTGGGAGTGCTAAGATTTAAAGATAAACTCCACCACACCAGTGTAATTTTTCTAATGTGTGAGTGCATATGCCTTTCTACTTATTTGTTGATTGTGAATTTCCAAACTGAGTTCTTAGATTTGATTTTGCTCAGTGATGATATTAAATGGGAAATTTAGATTAATAAATGTTAGACCTTTATAAACATTTTGTATTTGATTTCTAGTTGGGGGGGGCAGTAAGACAAAATTTTAAGTAGTTTAAGGTAATACAACTAACTGTTTCTACTTTATTTTACTTTTGTTTTCTTTTGTTTTTTTGAGACAGCGTTTCTCTGTGTAATTGTGAATGTTCTGGAAATCACTCTGTAGAACCGCCTGCCTCTGCCTCCCGTGTGTTGGGATTAGAGGCGTGAGCCACTACCACCACCTGGCCATTTTATTTACTTAAAAAAATAAAAATAAAAAAGTTTATTTACTTAAAAAATGCAGTTAGTTACTTGTGGCTGAATCAAAGGGATACATCTTAAGATGCTTGTATAGGAGATTTGTTATACTGATATTGCAGAGTGCATCTTCATGAACTAGGATGGCATGGGCTTACCAGCAGGTAGAATCAGAAGTGGACTGCTTCTGTGTGTGCTCTGATGCTGAGGTGGCTGTGCAGAGCCTTGCTGTACTTTCACATTTGGAATTAGATTAGCCAGGAACTCAGTCAGCACTCTGCCTGGAAAGTCCTAATGTAAACTTGTATTGCCTTTCTATGCCACTGTAGCTGCTGTTTTTAATTTAATGCACAAAACCACACACAGAATTAAATATCACTACATTTGGTCTGGGAATAACGATCCATGGTAGAACACTAACCTAGCATGTGTGCGGCCCAGGGCTTGATTCTCACCATCACAAAAAGAAAGAAACAAAAAAGCCCTCCAAAGTTAGTGTGGTGGTACACACCTTTAATACCTGCACTAGGTAGGCAGGCAGATCTCTGTGAGTTTGACACCAGCCTGGGCTTCATAGTGAGTTCCAGGTCAGCCAGGGCTATATAGTGAGACCTTATCTCAGAACAAAACAACAATAACAAACTCGAGGAGCTAAAAATATTTTAACAAATGTATTTATTAATACTGATCATAAGTTACATGTTTGTTTGCAAAATAGTGAATGTTTTAATGTTGGATACCTGGATTCCTAACACCCCTTATAGGAACCATAAGGAAAAGTTGTACTTCATGGAATAAATGTTTTCTCCTGATAAGAACAACTTAAGTAATGTGCTGCTGCTGGTTTTGAAAACATGTTTTTATTGCAAAAATTTTAGTTGGTCTTAATAATAAAACCCAGAGTCAGATATAGTGGTTAATACTGAAGATCAGAGAAGCAGAAGAGACCAGCTACTCGAGAGTTCTTTTATCTCTACCAGTGCTCAGACTGCGTCTCCAGACTCCATCTGTCTCCACCAGACCTCAAAGTGCACTGAGTTCCTGTCTCCTTCCGCCTTATATTCCTGTCTCCACCCAGCCTTATCACTCCGTATCACTCCTGTCTCCACCTACCTAGTGCTGGAATTAAAGGCGTGTGATCCCAAGTGCTGGGATCACTTTTGTATGAGCTGTTTCTCTTTTAGACAGATTCAATCTTATGTAACCCAGGGTGGTCTTGAACTAACAGAGAGCCGTCTGCCTTCGTCTCCAGAGTCCTGGGATTAAAGGTGTATGCCACCACTGCCTGGCCTCTAGTGGTTTAGCTCTGTGCTCTGATCTTCAGGCAAGTTTTATTTGTTAGAACATAAACAAAATATCACTACAGCTTTTCTTTTAAAGACATGCTGTTGGGGTACTGAGGTCTTGTACTGCCTAGTGCCATCCTCAGCTTCGTCTTTATGCTTTCGTGTATTCTAAGGATTGAATACATGTGATCAGATTTTCAGGCATTTACCTGCTGAACTATCTGGCCCTATGTATTGTTTCTTTTGGTGTTAAGTGATTAAGAATACTTGAGCCTTCTGATTTTACCGAAGTAAGACACAGACTTACTGGCTGGAAACACTTAGGTACAGTGTTATTGACACTTAAGCAAAATTTAAAAGTAACTGTTATTCTTTGATGAACTGCTGTGAATATATTTTGAACATTAATAATTGAAGGACAATTAGATATCATGTGCATGCTGATGGGGGAATACAGTGCTATCTATTAAATAGTTTTGCTTAGAAATTCGAATCCTAATGCCCCAAAGTCATGTGTCAAACGCTGACTGCGGTTTCTAAGGTTAAGAGTGAAAGGTCCCTGCTTGATATCAAGATAAAATGAGCAATATCTAAAATCATAGGAAAAAATTTCTCTGTAGCTTTGGAGCCTGTCCTGGAACTAGCTCTTGTAGACCAGGCTGGCCTCGAACTCACAGAGATCCGCCTGCGTCTGCCTCCCGAGTGCTGGAATTAAAAGCATGCGCCACCACCGCCCAGCTATGGATTTGTTTTTATAGATAATAAATTTTAGATAGAGTATGAGGATGGCCTTGTTATTAGTTGAAAATGGAATAATTCTGATGGTTAATTGGATAAGAACGATTTTTGGATACAATTTGGAATTCTAGGATATAAATTAATGAAGTAGTGTAAGGTTTGCCACACGTTAATTTGTGTCCTATAACTGTGAAAAAACACTTCATGGAAATCTCTTCTCAGACATATGAAAATGAAATGTTTCTTTGAAATATAAACATTTATATAACATATATCACAATATATATAACATATGCATACATACTTTCACACTTATTGAACAGACATTTAAAATACAGTGTTTATGGAAAAATATTTGTTTTATTATCTGAATGGAAAACAGAGGCTTATCAGAATTTTATAGTCCTAATAGGACCTAACTGGAGATTGTCCTAGTTTATGTATGCCTCAAAACTGTTAGAATGGTCTTGTTACACTTGGCATTTTCTTTAGTGTATTTGTATATCTGCATGCATGCGACTATATCTGTTGGTATATGTTTATGCGGATGGAGGTTATCCTTCAGAGACTGCCATCTACTCTGATTGCGAGCTAGAATATCTCAGCATCACCTGTGCTGGAGTACCTCAGCGGCACCTGAGCTGGAGTACCTCAGCATCACCTGAGCTGGAGTACCTCAGCGGCACCTGAGCTGGAGTACCTCAGCATCACCTGAGCTGGAGTACCTCAGCATCACCTGAGCTGGAGTACCTCAGCGGCACCTGAGCTGGAGTACCTCAGCATCACCTGAGCTGGAGTACCTCAGCATCACCTGAGCTGGAGTACCTCAGCGGCACCTGAGCTGGAGTACCTCAGCATCACCTGTGCTGGAGTACCTCAGCGGCACCTGAGCTGGAGTACCTCAGCATCACCTGAGCTTGGGGAATGGCCTGGACTGGCTCGACAGGTGCTTTGTTGTGGGATCTGAAGCATGTGTCATCACCCATCTTCTTATGCAGATGCTGGGAATTAAATTGAATAAGGACTCAAGCACTTTACCAATCCCCATTATCTTCCCAGGCTCCACTTTGTATTTTCATATATATGTTTATTCATTAGTAAAAGAAATAAATATAAATTGAGTATAGATTAAATTTGTCTGTTTTGGTTGTTTTAGAATACTCACTCTGTTTTTTAAATCTTTTATCAGGTTTAATGATATTCATGTACCAATACGCTTGGAATGTGTGAAATTTGCTAGCCATTGTCTCATGAACCATCCTGATTTAGCAAAGGATTTAACAGGTAATAGCACATTCTGGATGCTCTTCATTGGGGAAAAAAAACTTTATAAGGAAACACTTTTTTTTTCTTTTTTTGGTTTTTCGAGACAGGGTTTCTCTGCAGCTTTTTAAGAGCCTGTCCTGGAACTAGCTCTTGTAGACCAGGCTGGTCTCGAACTCACAGAGATCCGCCTGCCTCTGCCTCCCGAGTGCTGGGATTAAAGGCGTGCGCCACCACCGCCCGGCTCAAGGAAACACTTTCCTTTAGGTCCTTCTAGTAGCTGTCTTCTCTCTTCATTCGTCATCATGGAACTTACTTTCTGAAGCTACAATTTTTACCATGTAGGTGCTTGTGCACACTAGAAGCAGTTTTTTTGGAAGTAACTTCATGAATTAAAGTAGTTACTTTAAGAGCAGCCGTGCACAATTTCACATATTTGGGTTTGAATGGGTCTTGATTTTTTTTGAAAACGTTAATGCTCTGATATTTTAAGAACTTAGTGAAAACATTTTAACTATAAGCTAGTTAACCATAATTAATAGCAATAACTTGAAATCTGTCTAAGCATTAAGTATTTCACTTCCAATTTTTGAAGTAATGAGAATGTCGTATACCTCTTTAATTTTTTTAATTTATGAAATAGTTCATAAAACGAGGGTTAATATAACAGCCATGTATATCTTCTGCACAAATGTGAGCATTTCTTGTGCTTATGAGGTATAATAGCAAAGGAAAGATAATTGCTGCTAGAATCCTCCTTGCACTAAGTTCTCCTTACTGGTTCCACAGAGCAGTTATCTCTAGAGTTGGTCTGCATTGGTTTTGTGATTTTATAGTCATGTGGTTATTTATATCTTTATGTAGCTGATTTAGTGTTGTCCTGTGAAATGCAGTTCATTGAAATAATGTATGACTTTGATGGAGCTGAACCTCTGTCTTTACTAAGTGGGTTTTTATTTTTACTTTTTGCATTGCCTGTTTCTTTCTCTTGTGTCCCATTAAATTTTTTTTTGTTCCAATTTTTTCTTACTCTATTTTCTCACTCTACTTTTTGGCGTTGAACAGTTATTTATATAAGTCCCAAGCTGTACATTTCAGGTTGCTTCTGCTTATCAATGCTCCTTAAATCTTCTATTACTTCTGAGTTTCTCTTGTAAAGAAGGCCATAAATTATATCCATCTGTAATATTTAAAACAGTAGCTTATCATAGTAATGCTTCCAAGTATATGGAATTATTGTCAGATCTGTAACAGCCCATTTTTTATTTGTTTTGTTTTTAAGCCAGTATCATCCTTTTTTATGGAAGCACCCTGCTTGGAATCTCCTGTCTTCCTCCTTACATCTGTACTGTGTTGCTCCTGGGGCTATCTAGCTTCCTTTCCTCTTTTGCCCCCTGCCTTGTGCGTGTGTGCCTGTGTGTATTTTGTGTTCTATCTATATTTTTCTCTCAATTCTGCTTTCCTATTCTCCTCTTTTTCTCTCTGGATATTCTTTTGGGAAGGGGACTTGTAACATCCTTTTCTTGTGTTACGAATGCAGTATTTTCTGAATCTGTTAATGCTTGCTTTGGTGGGAAGGAGTTTTTCCTCTTTTAAAAAGAATTAGCCATAACTTATTTTTTTCATCCTTTATTTGCTTTTGTTTGTTTCTGTGCATTAGATCCTTTCCTCAGAAATCTTGGTAATTCATAGCCATGTGCTCATGATTAATAGTATGTTTGTAGACTAAACAGAAAGCCATTTGAAAAAGTGCTAAGTGTAAGCATGGGTCTGTAACTGCTAAGATTTTCTTGCTGTGATGAGTTATTGTTCACTTTCTTAATTTAGATACTTGTACTTCAGTTGGGTCACATGGAAACAAGGTCTTGTCAACCAGAATCTTAGCTTTCTTCCTTCAGTAACTGTATTCAGGGTTTCATTAATTACAGCATAGAAATGATAATACTTCATTATTTCACAATAACCCCAGCTGAATAGAATGTTTTATTCATTTATGTGGAAAATGATGGTGACATGCTTAACAGTGATACACACCTTTTCACGCATATGATCAACTAAATGAGTTAGAGACAGGCTTATCAACTTTCCTGCCTGGAAAACTGGAGCAGAATTTCACCTTTCAGTTGTACATGGCATTTGGTTTGTAAAGGAATGCCCAGCTTTGCTTCTGCCCTCCTTCCCTTGCTCTTAATTGTCTTGAAGTATTGAACATTCTACTTAGGGTTTACTTTTGCTGTGTTGATTTTCAAAGGCCTTTCCAATCTGCTAAAGCAATATGATAATTATTAAAAGTTTCATTTTAATCAGAAACTCTTACCTTTCAGAGTATCTTAAAGTGAGATCACACGACCCCGAGGAAGCTATTAGACATGATGTCATTGTGTCTATAGTAACAGCTGCTAAAAAGGATATTCTTCTTGTCAATGATCACTTACTTAATTTTGTGAGAGAGCGAACATTGGACAAACGGGTAAGTAGGAGAGTAGGTGGATCCCAGAGGGTTTTGTTTTGTGTTTGTTTGTTATTTTATTTTTGAAACAATCTCTCTATGTAGTCCTGGATATCCTGGAACTCTGTGTATAGACTAATCTGGCCTTGAACCCACAGAGATTTGCCTCATTGAGTGCTGGGATTAAAGATGTATAGTAACATGCTCAGCAGAGTTTTATTTTTTAATACTTGAAGTTGAATGGTATTACATTTGAAAATACCGTTTCTTTCCTAAATAAATTATAAGTTGAAGCTCTCTGAGGTCCAGTATAAAGTAGGGTCTGAAAAATGAAGAGTTGAATACTGATGTTCAGCTAGCTTTTTTCTTCCATCAGGGACCCTAGTCCGTGGGATGTTTCTACCTACATTGAGAGTGAGTTATTCTTTCTCAGTTAAGCTTGCCTGGAAACGCTCTTCACAAATGTGCCCAGTTTGTTTCCTTGGCAAGTCTAAATCTAGTGGGTTTGATGTTGAAGATTAACCAGCACACTATTCTAATGAATTTATGTAATAGAAGCTTTTGGTTTTTTTTTCTGTTTTTGGGGTTTTTTTTGTTTGTTTGTTTCTTTGTTTTGTTTTTTTTTTTTGGAGACAGGATCTCACTGTAGATCTAGCTATCCTGGAACTCACTGTATAGACCAGGCTAGCCTTGACTTCCAAAGAGATCTGCCTGCCTCTGTCTTTCAAGTACTGGAATTAAAGGTGTGTGCCACTGCACCAACTGGTAATGGAAGCATTTTTACCTTATAAAGAGAACTTCTTTATGTTCTTATTTTAAGTGGAGAGTACGCAAAGAAGCCATGATGGGACTTGCCCAGATTTATAAGAAATATGCTTTACAGTCAGCAGCTGGCAAAGATGCTGCAAAACAGATATCCTGGGTCAAGGACAAGCTACTACACATATATTATCAAAACAGCATTGACGATCGGTAAGTCAGGGCCCATACACAGATGTGCTTTTCAGTTATTTGGTGAGTTTTGGATGTTATATACGTTCTTTCTTTGTGACTTTAAATAACCTCTTATTTTTAGTTTTGGGCAAATGAAATTCATAGAGAGGCCTGGTGTTGCTTTCTGAACTTTCTTGTACAGATATGGGCATTTAGTCCTTGATACACAGATGTTTTCCAAGATGTAGGACTGTTGCAGACATAGAGTGATAAGTTTTTCCTTTGAAATACATTTCTTCTCTACTCTCGAAAGAAGGGGCTTACTTAATTTGTGATTTTTTTTTTTTTTTACAGTTTTTATAATTAAACTTAGTATCCTTAAAGAGTCTTTTCTTTTATAGGTTACTTGTTGAACGGATCTTTGCTCAGTACATGGTTCCTCATAATTTGGAAACTACAGAACGGATGAAGTGCTTGTATTACTTGTATGCTACACTGGACTTGAATGCTGTGAAGTATGTCTCCAGTGTCATGCTATTCTCTCTTTTTTGTAGTATATGAATTAGGCATGAGGGTGGGGGCGTAAACCTTAAATATTTAATGTAAACTTTATAATAATATAAATATTGTTTAAAGGTTCAAAACACTAAATTACTGGGCTATTTCTTTTTCTTTTTAGAAAATTCTGTCACCAACAGATACAAAAACAGTTAAAGCTGGCTAGAGCTACTTGGCATGAAATCATTAAGGATTTGATTTTTCTTTCTCTCTAGATTTTCATGTTGATGGCATTTCAAGAAAGGTGATATACCTATTCCCCCACCCCCTCAGGTGTTAAAAAGGTCCACATTATGAAAATACTATCTTCCTACTCTTAACACGGTACTAATTTAAATTATTCTGTAGTGCAGTAGAGTACAAATTTCTGTGCTGTTTGTCCTCAACATAGTATTGCAGGTTAGCATTAGGGCAAGTCTCACAAATACATTTTTATGCCCAAATTTCATTCAGAGAGTACCTTTGGATGTCTGGGAAGAGAATTGGCATTTTATATATAGTAGAAACAGTGCTAATCTAACTGAATCCTATTAAGGCCTAGAGATTTCCTGTAGGTTTAGAAATTTATTCTCATGATATTCCAGTTAACACAATTAGAGCTATTGAGGAGTAAGTGCTCTGAAATTGGAAGTTTAAGGATACTTGAAATTTGTAATGGACTTTTGTCTTCATTTCCATAGTTACATGCACTAATGTTACTTTAGATGGAGTTGTAGTTTGTGGATGTGTGCTATGTTTGGAGCTCTGGAATGTGTACCTTGTCTCTGCTTTTACGTTGCAGCTGAAAAGTAGCAGCAGCAGATTATGTTTTATTCAGTATAAGTGCAGCCATACAGATCTATAAGTAGTAAGATAGTAGTAAGCCAGGATTTGAAGTCAGTGCTACTTGGTTGCAGCACTTAACTCTTTTTGGTTTTTCGAGACAGGGTTTTTCTGCAGCTTTGATGCCTGTCCTGGAACTAGCTCTTGTAGACTAGGCTGGTCTTGAACTCACAAAGATCTGCCTGCCTCTGCCTCCCGAGTGCTGGAATTAAAGGTGTGCACCACCACCACCCCTCAACAGTACTTAACTTTTTTTTTTTTTTGAGAGTACTTAAC
This sequence comes from Arvicola amphibius, assembly GCF_903992535.2. Classification (NCBI taxonomy): domain Eukaryota; kingdom Metazoa; phylum Chordata; class Mammalia; order Rodentia; family Cricetidae; genus Arvicola; species Arvicola amphibius. The sequence goes on along the minus strand of NC_052056.1, from coordinate 106,008,964 downwards.
TCTTTAACTACAAGAGACAACATATATACTACTGTTTTATTTAATTTTACTATGTTGGAAATTTTTCTCAAGGGGGAATGCACTCTCAAATTGTTGTTTTCTTTTAGTTTAGTTGCTCATTCTTTTCCTTTGTATGCACTTGATGGCCTGTTAGAACTGTGAAGTATGATTGATATGTGTCTTCTTAGAACAGGTGTTAATTACACATCTCAGTAAATCTGGCCTTTACCAAATACTACTTCACAGTAAATTAATAAGGATACTTTTCAGTAAGAATCTAGAAGTAGCACTCAGAGATCCTATGTGAAAGAACTTAAAACTGTGTTTGTATATTTATTTTATTTTATGAGAAAGGCAGGTATAAAAGGAAGGAATCATGTTCCAGAAGCAACAAAAACTTCGGTTATTTCTATAAATCTAAATGACTGAAGATTATGAATGTTTGACTTTAGAAGGAAGAAGTGGGAAGCATGTGGGCTGGGACTTACCCAGCACACTTGTTGCAGTCATGTTCATTCTTACAAGTGTGTACGAACCCTTCTCTGCACAGCACAAAGGTCTTCGGGACCATTCTTCACTGCCCACTGTTGGGATTGGTCAATGCCATGCCTTTATATGGGAGGGAAGTTAATATGGCCAGATAACAAATAAAAGATAGGCAAGAAATAAACATTAATTTTTTTAAAAAAAAAAAGATTTATTATGTGTACAACATTCTGCCTCCATGTATGCCCGCACACCAGAAGAGGGCACCAGATCTCATTACAGATGGTTGTGAGCCACCATGTGGTTGCTGGGAATTGAACTCAGGTCCTCTGGAAGAGCAGTCAATGATCTTAACCACTGAGCCATCTCTCCAGCCCTCTAATTTTTTTTAATCATATAAACACTAGGACAGAAATGTCAGCTGGTTGATACATTTGTCAGGTGTAGATATAAAAAAGTTGATAATCATCCCTACAAAAAAAACTTCAGAATATGTGTATAGCTTCTAAATTCAAGGAAGGAAAGATAATTGGTGAGATGTTAATGCCAGAAATAGAAATGAAAAGAAGAAAATACCTGTAAGAAGCTCCCAAGGTCCAAATGAGGAGCAGAAGGAGGGAGAACATGAGCAAGGAAGTCAGGACCACGAGGGGTGCGCCCAACCACTGAGACGGTGGGGCTGATCTACTGGGAGCTCATCAAAGCTACCTAAACTGGGACTGGTATAGCATGTGATCAAACCGGACTCTCTGAACGTGCCTGACAAGGAGGGCTGACTGAGAAGCCAAGGACAATGGCACTGGGTTTTGATCCTACTGCATGTACTGGCTTTGTGGGAGCCTAGTCTATTTGGATGCGCACCTTCCTAGACCTGGATGGAGGGGGGGGGGGGACCTTGGACTTCGCACAGGGCAGGGGGAACCTTGACTGCTCTTTGAACTGTAGAAGGGGGGGAGGGGGCTGGGGAGATGGGGAGGGAAATGGGAGGAGGGGAGGAGGTGGAAATTTTTAATTAAAAATAAATTAAAAAATAAAAAAGAAGAGTTTATAAATAGCAGCCATACACTAAACAGAAACTACTTTTTACTGAAATTTAAGTGTACTTTATTGAATTAGAAAATAAAGCAATCATTTTTAAGAGATGTGCTGTGAAATAATACCACTAAAAAGTAGGAGGAAAAACCTATTTGGACTATTGCATAAGGGTTTTAATTTTACAAAACGGTTCATGAATGATATTTAACTGTTGAAGTATTTAAGGTAGGTATTATTTAAAAGTGGCTTTTATTGTCATCGGCAGCTTTGTGAAATTAGCTGATCATCCATAATTTTCAGAACAATTTATATTTATCTGTGTTACTTCCGAAAACTTCTATATTTTCTTAAGTTTGATAATAACAAAGATCACATATATGTAAGTGAAGAAGTCTGGTAATAGTTAAGATGACTATGAGTGTATCCCCCAACTCTTTTATCCTGTTTTCCTTAAAGAGATATACTGCAATCTTTTTTCTCTATTAAAAACAGCTTTAAAGTACTGTATGTATGTATGTATGTATGTATGTATGTATGTATTTCCTGTAATCACTTACTTTCGCACATTATGCAGATAGAATTACCATATGTATTATCTTCAGGGATGTTTTCACTCTTTTTGTCTTGTTTTGAGACAGAGTCTTTACTTTGTAGCTCAGGCTGGCCAGGAGCTCACAGAGATCTGCCTGCCACATCCTTCTGAGTGCTGGGATTGTCACCCCATTGCCTTCTGTTATCCCCTTTCTACTCTATTTGAGATTCTTCCCATCAGGACAATAAGTATGGGCAAATTATTTTGTTATTTAATACCTCAATTAAAATTCTTAAGAAAATTTTCTTAAATACATTGTAATAAAAATTCGTAGTGGGTTTTTTTAATTTCAGCTATGATTATAGTGGTTTTAGAATTTCTTATGATTTCGTATTTAAGTGGTAATATCCTAGATTACATAATTTCATCTGTTTTAACTCAATAAGGTTTCAACGTGGTCTTTTCAAAGTTGGAAATCATGATTTTTCTAGCGAATAGAGAGGGTCTGTCTTTGGAGTTCAGAAGTAATTTCTCAGACTGTTTTCTTGAAAGTTTTTATTTATGCAACTCATGCTTTGTTTTAGATTTTCATAGTTCTCTGGTAAGTGATCACTTTGCTTTCAGTTAGCTTATAAACTTACATTGATTAGTAATGCAGTGAAACACGGTGGGACTTTGACATTCACAAATAGTAAAATGTCACTACTTAAAATTTAAGGTGTCCAAAAGTGAAAATGTTCCACTGTTAGCAAGTTCCCAAGTTTAAAGTAGGTTGTGTTCTTTAAAAAACAAAGCAAAAAACCCCGAGAGGCATTTCCACAGCATTGATAAAGAGGACACTGGAGATACTAAAAGTGTCATTTCTGTCCAAAGGAAAGCTTGTTTTATATGCTTCTGCTTTTTGTCACTGCTTCACACATGTGTGGTATCGGAAGTGTAAATGATTGACTATAAGCGGTGAGCTTAGAGATGGCTCAGTCAGTGAAGTCTTTTCACTTGTGCCCAATTGCTTTGCAGTTATGAGGGCCTGAGTTTAGGTTCATGGAATAGGCCTGGTGCATAGCAGTGGTCAGATGAGACATGCTAGCTTAGATCACTTGGGAGACATCTAGGACAATCAGAGACCCTGTCTGAAACAAAAAAGAAGGAAGGTGCCCAAAGAATGACCCTTGAGGTTGTCTTCTGACCTACACACAGACACGGGCAGCCAGCACACATGACCATACATACATTCCTGTACATAGATACACACAAAGTAAACTGATGTAAAATAATTTTTAATAAAGTTTCATTAGAAATATGTGGTGCTAAAGCTCTTAACAATGTAGTTATCAGGAAGACATATTCATAACAATAGATAATTTCAACTTGAAGTTTACATGTAATGGAATAAATAATTCACAGACACATGTACCCTTTTTCTCATGGGTCTTATCCTTCAGCTTCCCTTAGATTACCATCACCTATTACAAGACAGAACTTGGTCAGGTCTTCATTTATTTATTAGGTTTATATTTCTTTATTCTTCTCAGTCTTACTTCTTTAAGTAGGACTTAAAGCTTTAAGTAGGACATTAAGCTCCATTTAATCTATCTTTATACAAACAAAGTCAAATGAGCATCACAAATCCCTGCCTAATGGCCTTGCTGCTACTATCCCATTTGAGTCTTTGCCCTTGGGTTGCCAGTTATTTAATCTGTGAATTTTACATCATTTCTCCTGTCTTGTTTTTACCTCCCCCTCTTTTATTAGAATTGTTTGATTATCCTGAAACAACTTTTATCCTGTTTTCTATGTTTTTGTGTTTTTCAGAGCATTAAATGAAATGTGGAAATGTCAAAATTTACTCCGACACCAAGTAAAAGATTTGCTTGATTTAATTAAACAACCTAAAGTAAGTTAAATTTTAAAGAAATAATTTTGAGAAAGTTTGTATAATTACCATAATTAAGCTTAATATCTTTATATGCTTACTTAGAATAAATATTCTGGTAATACCACATAATAACTGTGTGGTATTCTGTGTGTGTGTATAGGCTTGAGAACAGTCTCAAGTGGTTTTCCTCAGTAATGTGTATGTTTTGTTTTTTGTGAGCCTTGTTTTGATTTGAGGCAGGGTCTCTGACTGATCTGGAAATTGCCTGGTAGCTTGCTGGCCATTGAGCCCTGTATCTACTTGTCACCACCTCCCACCGGGCGAACTGTGTGTGCCACTATGCCTAGCTTGTTGTGTGGGTTCTGTAAATCAGATGCACTTCTGATACTTGTGTGTGGGTTCTGTAAATCAGATGTCGTTCTGGTACTGGTTGTGTGGGTTCTGTAAATCAGATGCAGGTTCTGGTACTTGTTGTGTGGGTTCTGTAAATCAGATGCCGTTCTGGTACTTGTTGTGTGGGTTCTGTAAATCAGATGCTGTTCTGGTACTGGTTGTGTGGGTTCTGTAAATCAGATGCAGTTCTGGTACTGGTTGTGTGTGTTCTGTAAATCAGATGCAGGTTCTGGTACTTGTTGTGTGGGTTCTGTAAATCAGATGCAGTTCTGGTACTTGTTGTGTGGGTTCTATAAATCAGATGCAGGTTCTGGTACTTGTTGTGTGGGTTCTGTAAATCAGATGCCGTTCTGGTACTTGTTGTGTGGGTTCTGTAAATCAGATGCCGTTCTGGTACTGGTTGTGTGGGTTCTGTAAATCAGATGCCGTTCTGGTACTTGTTGTGTGGGTTCTGTAAATCAGATGCTGTTCTGGTACTGGTTGTGTGGGTTCTGTAAATCAGATGCTGTTCTGGTACTGGTTGTGTGGGTTCTGTAAATCAGATGCAGGTTCTGGTACTTGTGTGGGTTCTATAAACAGATGCCGTTCTGGTACTGGTTGTGTGGGTTCTGTAAATCAGATGCAGGTTCTGGTGCCTGCACAGCAAGTGGTTTGCTAACTGAAGTGTCTTTCCAGTCCCTGAAATTGTGCTATTCACTCAGTAAATACATGTTTTATTTAGGGGCATTTAGAATGATTCTAAAACCCCTCTCTTTTTGAAAATTGTTTTTTTAAAAACTTCTGTGATATGAAGTTTTTTTGTTTTGTTTTGTTTTTATGAGACAGGATTCCTCTGTATCTATCATCTCTGTCTATTCTAGAACTTGCTCCCTCAGTAAGCCAGGCTGACCTTGAACTCACAGAGATCCACCTGCTTCTGCCTTCAGAGTACTGGGATCAAAGACATGTGCCACTGCTGCCACAGCCACTAGGACCATTTTGTTTTTTTAAGACAGGGTCTTACTATGAAGCCTTTGTTGGCTTGAAACTTGACCTGTAGATTGGGCTGGTTTGGAACACACAGATATCTGCCCTCAGCCTACTGAGTGCTGGGATTAAAGGCATGCACTACTATGCCTGGTACCTTTTTATTGAATGTAATTTAACCTTTTTTCTATGGTCATTGAGTATATTGAACCTGTTGGGATCTATTTTCTTCAATAATAGACAACTTAAACTTTACTTTAGTGGCTTCTGCTGTCAGTAGGTATGGGTTTCAGTGTTATAGTGCTGGAAGACAGCATACTTCCTTCAGCCAGAAGCCTCTGGAAGTTCTTCTCTTTGTTATCTAACTTTTTATTCATTTACCTGGTGAGTAAATGTGCAAAAGCTTTACTGAAGTATGGAGTGTTCTTATATTCACATGGATAGATAGCATTAGTCTGGATTTTAGAAACCATTGAGTATTACTAGGATCCAGGCAGTATGTTAGGAGCTTAGATGAGGTGTTAAGTGACTCATTTGCAAACAAACATGCCTGCTTTTGAGACTCCCACTATGGTGCTGCTCTTTTCTGCCCATTGATTGAAACTTAGCATCATCACATGGCTTTTGTATTTTTCACTCCTCCCATTTAACTAGGATTTAAAAATAGCTAAAGAAAGATACAGCCATGGGGACCATGTGGGTCTGGAGAGTTGTTGAAAGTGCCTGTGGATTCTTCTTAGGGAATTTTAATTGTACGTTTTTGTATGTGATTTACAGACAGATGCCAGTGTGAAGGCCATATTTTCTAAAGTGATGGTTATTACAAGTAAGTTGTTTTAAATCTTTTTTAAAGTTTAAAAGTTAATTGAAGGTTTTATGTAATTATGTTAGATTGTGGTAATCTAAGAAATTATTAGTGTTTTTGTTTGTTATATACCAGACAATTTAATTCTTTTTCTCTTCGATTTTCATTTGTTCTGTGTGCTATCCAGAATTTAAATTTTTCTTTAGTGCCTTACATGAGAAAGCTTGAGAAATAATATATACATTTATTTTTGAGACTTATTACACGAGATTGTTAACTTTAAGTCTGTGCCTTGTTTCCTACTCTCTTGTCAGTCTCTGGCATTAATTGCTTTTCCCCTCACCTCAGTGGTCATTGTGTATTGACAATAATCGGGAACACCTGGTAGAGTGGTTGTACTATACTTGGCAATAATGAAGAGGTCGTGGGCTGAGCTAAATACTGCAACTGCATTAGAATTAACACCAAGACACTAAAGAAAACTGACTGTGTCTTGTTGCTCACTTCAATCCCCCATTTTCAAGAAAGCATTCAGAACTAGGTCTCATTGAGAGTAGAGCAGCCTCAGCCAGCCCTTTTTTGTAGCTCAGCAGCTTCCATGCTTGTCCTCTGCAGTTGGCTGTGGGTGCTGTCCTCTGGAGAACCTCACTCTCTGTTGTCTTTCTATTTTTTTAGTATCTATCAAAAAACGAAAGTCTTTTTTAGATTCTGTTTCCAGGAATGCTAGTATCCAGAAGTTGTTAATAGAGTGAGAGGGGAAAAAATAAAGGATTCCTATGCATTTTGCTGGGCAAAGGTGGCACACATCTTTAATTCCACTACTCGAGAGGCAGAGGCAGGCGGATCTCTGTGAGTTCAAGGCCAGCCTGGTCTACAAGAACTAGTTCTAGGACAGGCTCCAAAGGTACAGAGAAACCCCATATCGAAAAACTAAAATAAAATGCTGGCCGTGCGGTGGTGGTGCACACCTTTAATCTCAGCACTATAAGAGCTAGTTCCAGGACAGGCTCCAGAAGCTACAGAGAAACCCTGTCTTGAAAAAAATAAAATAAAATGCTGATTTTTTTTTTGGGGGGGGGGGGTGCTTTTTTCTCTGTCACAATCCTTTATTTTTCTAAAGAATAAGTCTTAATATGGTGCCTAACTATGATAAAGGGGCTCTTAAGTGACCATTTCTAAAATTAACAACACTATTAAATCTTTAGTACTTTCAAATTCTAGTGAATTGCTAATAATCTTTGGAACATAGTAAAGTTCTACACTAGAACTTTTCAAAAACCTTGTCCCCAGGTGCTGTCTGCCTAAATTTTACTGTTATGCAGATAATTGTCTTTTATAAGTCATCATGTTTATTTATTTTTGAGACAGGATCTTACCATATAGCCCTGACTAGCCTGAAATCACATTGTAGACCAGACTGGCCTTGAACTCAGAAATTCACCTGCCTCTGCCTCTCAATTGTTGGGGTTAAAAGTTTGTGCCACCAAGCCAGATTTCCCTTTATTCTAATTTTTTCTTGTATATAGAGACATGAAAAGGTTATATATCAAATGTTTATTATGACGAGTACAGTTTGGTATTCTTACCACAGGCAGTGATTAGTCATTTTTCTAAGACTTAAGGATTTTCAGAATTGTATGTTAATTTGAAGGATAAATTTACTGTTGTCACATTTAATATATTTATAGTTTCTTTTACTTGTTAGCCTAGTCTAGTTTTCTCTAAGCAATTTTTTTCTAATGCTGGTTAAGGTCAGCATTTCCTTAGCTGTAGGGGATATGAGGCACATGTTAGAAGAGTGCTGGGGTGTTTTCTATAGAGAGTGACCCTTTCTTGCCAGTAGGACATAACCTAGTAGTCACACAGGGATATTCTGCCCAGTGTCTGTCGGTATCACATGCTGCATGTCTGTATGGACAAACGGTGCACAAGGAGACACAGAATATGTCCCCTCTTAGGGACTTCTGCAGGACAGTGTAAGCAGCATCTTAAAGAACAGGTGGTTCTACTTGGGTTGACACTTAGTGTCTTCAAATACTATAACGGGCTCCTTATAAAGAGCTTGTCCTCCCCCTGCAAGCAGATCTTCACTTGGATACTTTTTCATATTTTCTCCAAAGCAGATTTTTCTCCCAAATTTTATTATATAGATAAAATATATAAAAATATATAAAAATAAATGTATAGATGATGCTTCACAATTTAAACTAAGGGCAGTTTGTAGATAAGGACTGTTAATAGAATTACAAAATAGAAAGTACTTTTCTTTGAAAAATTAGTTTGAGACATTATGAAACTTTATTTTATTTTAAGGAAATTTGCCAGATCCCGGTAAGGCGCAGGATTTCATGAAGAAATTCACACAAGTGTTGGAAGATGATGAGAAAATACGGAAACAGCTGGAAATCCTTGTTAGCCCCACATGCTCCTGCAAGCAGGCTGAAGGCTGTGTGGTAAGGGGGAGGATGGGGAGCACCTGTGTGGAGACATGTGCAGGATTCTCTCAGTGTATCTGTTTTATCTTTATAAAAGGAATTTATGTTTATTTCAATTTAGAAAATGTTAAATAAAAATTCAGCTAAATTACAGTCCTTCTGCAGGGTGAGTTGCCATCAATATTTCATATATGTCCTTTCAAAATGAAATCATGTTATATATGAATTTTATATGTTTCATTTTTGTTAGGTTTGTGTCCCGTCTACCCCTTCCCCCCCCGAGACAGGGTTTCTCTGTGTATTAGCCCTGACTGTCCTGGACTTTACTTTGTAGCTCAGGCTAGCCTCAAACTCACAGAGATCCACCTGCTTCTGCCTCCCAAGTACTGGGATTAAAGGTGTGCGCCACCACATCCCACTTATTCATTTTTTTATCATGTATTTCATAGTTCATAGCATGCTATTCATGTGCATTGTAGCTTACTGAATACTAACATTCTGGAGCTTTTCCATTTCTTTCTTTTGCAGTGAGGTCTTGCTGCCCAGATTAGGCTTGAATGCACACTCCTGCCTTAGTTTCCTAAAGAACAGAGGCTTTAGTTTCATGCCTGTCAGGGACCAGCCTCGACAAAAACATCTCTTGCCAGGGTAGGGGCATTGGGATTTAGAATATAAGGAAAGAATATGAAGATGGGAAAATAATAAAATGGAAAAAGAGAATAGTACTGGGAGGGAGTTCCAGTGAATACTGATATCTCTCACATTTAATTTTCAATTACTTAAAATACCCTGACCCAATGAGGTATGATTAAGATAAAAAACTGCATTAACATGATACAAGGAAATGAATAGACCAATTGAAGGTTTCAGGCTACATTCATAGTTAAACATTCTGTTGCTAGAACAAAACAAGTCATGCTCACACCCTTGACCAAAACATTCTGTAGGCAAACCACTCCCTTGGTGAAACCCAGTGTTATCTCCATAAGAGAACTGGAATTTAGTTGAATCCTTAGACTTTTGTTTCAGGTAGAAACATAGCAACTTCTCTCTTCCTGAAATACAAGGGCTGGCTATTAGCTACACCTGTTGACAATAACCTTGAGAGAGCAGAACTCTCTAATCTGAATCTAGGTGGACCTTTATTTGAGGTAGAAACACAATAACCTTGAAGCAACAGAGGTTACCTCTAATTCTCTGACCTATGGTCAAGGTGGAAATAGGCTCACATTTTTGGGCCTCCACATATACTTATACCTCTGGCTCCTCCATGTAACACCTTCATAGCTGAATATTTTTACACATCGTGATTACTACACATTTTTAGAAGTCTAATCACATGGGTTTAAATGTACATTTTTAATGTGTTTAACATGTATTTCTCAGTCACAATGTTGTCCACTCATTGTTAGAAACAAAGCACAAGTAAAACTAAACATAGTTATTTTGATAGGAATTGTATTTTTTATTTGCCTAGTTTCTGATCACCTTTCTCCAAGTTTTTTAAATCATTTGTATTTCTTTTCTGAGTTGAATGTTTATAATCTTTACCTATTTTTATAGAATATTTTTCTTTATCTTGTAACTGGTTAGTTTGTGATATGTCATTTTAGGTTGCAATTCATTTTCTGTCAGTTATATTTTGCCCTTTGTTTGGTTTGTGATGTTCCTTTTATATTATGATTTCTATTTTTGCCTAGCCATGGATAATTGTATATGGCTCTTGGGTTTTGCTTTTGGTGTCTTGATCATAAAATTTCATTTGATTGCAAGTTACAACAGTTAGTGTTAATTATCAGCTTGATCCGTAATATGGTCTCTGGGCATATATGCGAGGAATTATCTTGATTATTTGAGGTAGGAAGATGTACCCGTTTGTGGGTGGTGCCTTCCCTTGTCAGGGCACCCTGAAAGATGGGGGAAGAGCTGAGCACTAGTGTGCATGCATTCATTGTTCTCTGTTCCTTATATGGATGTGATCTGACCAGTTCCTTCCAGCTCAGTTGTGTCCTTTGATGTGATTAGCTATAACTTGGGAACTGTTAGCCAAAATAAATTCTCTCCCCCTTAAGTTGTTTTTGTTAGGGTATTTTATCATAACAGGAAAAGACACTAAGACATGTTACAAATATTTATTCAAATATTTATTAGTGTTTTGCACTCATTTATTGATACATTTTGAAAAAGATGATTTTTGGTTCGTTCCCCAGGTAGGCTGAATGAGAATCTGCAGAATGACGTCTAGGAATTTAATTAAATTCTCTTTGTTAATTTTGCTTGCTGCTTTGTCTCTCCACCTCCGATTTTACTCTTATATTTTTATTCTTTTGAACTTTGTTCATTTTTTGAGACAGGATTTGGAGCCTGTCCTGGAACTTGCTCTATAGAACAGGCAGGCTGGCCTTGAGCTCACAGAAATCCTCTAAATGCTGGGATTAAAAGCATGCACGTGCACCCCCACTGCCTGGCTTTTTGTAATTTATGACATGAGATAGAAATCAAACCTTGTTTTTACTCAAAATATCTGTTCAGTTTTTTTCATTGTTATATCGGATAATGTACATCTTATTTGCTTGTTAATAATAATGTACATCTTTGCTTAGAATGTTAATAATAATGTACATCATTGCTTAAAATGTTAATAATTATAATAATTTACATCTTAATTTACTTAGAATGTATCCAGTGCTTTGTTTTTGTTACTTAGTTTCTCTAAATTTGTGTTTTCCAGCACCAGCACTACAGAATGTTGTAGGTTCTTAACATTTTGAAGTTATTTTATGTTTGAATATATTTTTGTAATTATTTACAAATCTGCATTTCAGCGTGAAATAACTAAGAAGCTGGGCAACCCTAAACAACCTACAAATCCTTTCTTGGAAATGATCAAGTTTCTCTTGGAGAGAATAGCACCTGTACACATAGATACTGAGTCTATCAGGTATTTGTCCTTAAAAATGTTAAGGTTTCTTAGTATTTCCCAGTCATGCATTTCATAGGTCAGTGGCAGTCAGCAAACCAGCTGCTTATCTGTATTGTGCAGTCATATACACTGGATTTGTGGGTACAGCTTGTGTTCATTCATGTTCAGATGGGCTGCATTTCTTGCTTCGCATTTTGCTTTCACTTTATTACTTTACTTCAGAGAGCTCAAAAGGCTATCTCTGGGAAGTAGTATTTTACCTAAGAAGGGAGCATAGGTAAAATTTTGCTTTTACAAATAGGGGAGAAAGAGTATTATAGGCATTGAGACTGTCATGAGACAGACTAACTGGATAGGGAAATGGGTGTTTGGAAAGTGACATTGTAGGCTAGAGAGGCCTGAGTGCTGTGCCTGGGGTCAGAGAGGAACTGCTGTTGACACTGAGCTTTGGGGCTCGTGGTTTACTCTTTCAGTCTCTGGGAACCACAGACTTAGCTGGGGAGTGCAGGAGAGGAAAGGAGCTTTCTCAAGGCTCTGTTCTGGTAGTCTGTGAATAGATGCTAGTATGATGGGCAAGAAAGAACATATTGAGGAATACTTCCTGGCCACACATAAGAGGTAAGTAGTCAGGATACAAGGTTCAAGTCCAAATAATGATTTCTGATACCTTGAAAAGACTATAAAGGGCTTTTTGTCTTATCTGAAGTAGATGAGAAACAACATGTAGTTATTATTTGAACATGATGAGAAATTTCTTTTTTCTTTCCTCCCCTTTCTGTCTTATCTTTATTTAGATAGGTTCTTGTGTAACTCAAGTTGTCCTTGAATTCACCCTGTACATGGGGGTGACCATGAACTCCTTATACTTCTGTTTCTACCTTTCAAGTGCTGGGATCACCAGAGTAAGCCACCATACATGGCTACATTTTTAATAAAAAAAATCAAATCACATTGATAAAATGAAATCATGAGAGTTAACTGGTATGCTGAAATTAAATAGAAAATGAAAAATATTGTGGACAGACATGCAAACCTTTTTCCAGTAGGGAAATCAGAGCAAGATAAGAAGACCAAGTTGTTGCAGGATTCTAAAACTTAAAAAATGGTGAAATTTTTAACAAGTATGGTGTTGTCAGAGGCTGTTCTTTCTTTCCTGGTCACTCAGACTATATTATTTGTAATACTGTTTGGCCAATAACTTAAGTGTATTTCTAACTAGCTCTTATATCCTAAATTTATCCATCTCCATTAATCCGTATATCACCACGAGGTTGTAGCGTTCCAGGAAAGTTTCTGTGGGCTCCAGTGAAGATAATCTGTCGGGGGGAGGGCACAGGCGCTACATTGCTTCTCACTGACTCCACCTTCTTTCTCCCAGCATTCAGTTTAGTTTTCTCCGCCTAGCTCTGTTCTGCCCTTCTATAGGCCCAAAGCAGTTTCTTTATTAGTCAGTGGTAATCATAGCATACAGAGGGGAATCCTACATCACCTTCCCTTTTCTGTCTAAATGAAAAGGAAGGTTTTAATTTTAACATAGTAAAATTACATATAACAAAACAGTTATCAAGCAAGAATTATAGTTACGATATTTATATCTAATTTATCTTTTATCATAACTAAGGAAAATATAACTATTCTTCAAGTCCATCAAAGACCCCAGAAGAATGTAATATTACCTAAGTTGACAGAAAGTGCATTTTAAGCAACTTTCAAAACTCTAGAATTGACAGAGACATCTTGCTCCCTAGACAGTCACTCAAAGTTCTTCTGTATCGTTGGGGCATCATCTTCAGCCTACAGGTCCATAGTGTCTGGCAGACTTTTCCATGAAGCAAGAAATTTCAAAGGCAGTTCCACCTATGGTGGCAGTTTGCCAGTCGCTTTCTTCTGTGTCCTGCAGAATGTCTGGCAGACTCTTTCATGAAGCAGGAACCCCGAAGGACTGTCTTATCTTTAGGCAAATTTAGCAGTCATTTTTCTGTGGGTCCTGCATGTCCAGTTCATATAGCATACCATAAAGCAGTCCAGGCAAGAACAGTTTCTTGCCCAAATGGCTAGCATACTCCATGAAGTAGATTGGTGCTGCCAGGAGCAGATGAGTCTCATTGTCACAAAAAGTCCTAAGTTCTTAAAACATATTCCGAAGGTCTCTAAGACTTGAAGAATACCTATCTAACTGAAATATATCTCTATATATTTGGGAAACCTAATGTGATACAAGCTTGACAATTGTAGATGACTCTCTATTAACCTATATTTCTTAATTATGCATTACATTTTTAAATCAGCTGCACAAATATAATACTTGAATCGAGCAGAAATATATGTGTACACACACAACAACAACAAGATAGATCTTAAATTTGTAACAATAAACCAAGATCCATACCAGTGCAAAGTAGTCATCTCTATATCCGTAAGGTATATACTATGAGCTGACAGACTGAGGACCAAGTGCAGGCCCTTGTTTCAAATTTAGCCAGCAGTCAGGAATTTAGAGTAATCCAGAAGGTTTGTTAGAGCATAAATAGAAAAAGAAGTAACCGTTTCTGCTTATAGTATATATGGGAGAATTGTAAATAGTGGAGCTAAACAGTGGAATGGAAGCCGCCTTACAGGTATGGGACGATGGCTAGGATGTTAAATTCGACTCAGGAAGTGACTGCAGAGCCTCCGAAGAGAGACTGTGTTAGTCCCTTGGGCAGTCAGACTCTGGTCAGTGCCTTTTCAGTCTCTGCAGTCTATAGATGGGTGAATGTTAGGTTGTACCTTGAAGTGTTTTTTATTACAACTGATGAACATTTCCAAATGAGAAAAAAATTTTTCCCCTAAATGGTTAATTGCCTTTCTTTAGGAAATTTTCCTGTGGGTACCTAAGAGAAACATTTTTGTTTTGTTAATTGATTACAGGGATGATAAGGCTAAGATCCCAACATTATCTGCTAAATCTAAAATTAATTACACACTTGTATTTGGTTTTTTCCTTTTGGTTTTTTATTTTTCTTTTTCACTTTGCTATATTAAGTAGTTTTATTTTCTATGTTTAGTGTAATATATAGGCATCAGGTTTTTATTGTACGTGATAGCTGTATATATTAGCTTAATCATTATTGAAAAAAGGGATTCATTCACATTTGGTTTGAAGTGTTTCCTTGTTGTTGGACAAATTCTTGTATGTTTTGCGTGGACCCGTGTTGATTTTCCTGAAGTTTTTTGGGCAGATTGGTCTCACAAAGGAAGCTTTTCGCTCCTTTTCCCTACATGTTTGGCAGCAGACATATATTTGTCTTCCAGATGGGCAGGAGTGTACATGGATTCAGATTGTTCTTTTCCCCAAGGACATGGGGATTCGGTTTGTGACTTGTATTCCTAGTTATTTTGTGTATTTTGTCTTCTCAGTGTTAGTACATTTTCCCTCTGTGCTTTTTAGTTGACTTTTGCTGTCAGAGAAAATCAATGTTGTTCTAAGAGCTTTGTTCTTATCACCTTGCTGAATTCTCTTGTTAATTTCTTAGGCTAACATACCAAGTGTATTTCATTATATATGTTATACTTGTCATTTGTTCCTTACTGAATACTTAAGTAGCTTTGAAAATAGTTTACCAGTTTGTCATTTTTCTGGCCAACATGTCCTCTAGACTGTGTGTGATTAACTTTTGTTCTGCTGCTGCTATCGTCTTCTGAGTTCCGGTTCTTAGTGGCCCCAAAGAAGGAACTACATTTTCTGTTGCAAAACGAGCAGCGGGCTGCGTTCCTGCTGGGATCCCGGGTCCCCGGCTAGTTTACACCCAAAATAATTACACGGAAACTGTATTTATTTAAACACTGCCTGGACCATTAGTTCTAACCTCTTATTGGCTAACTCTTACATCTTAACTAACCCATTTCTAATAATCTGTACGCCACCACGAGGTCGTGGCTTACCGGCATGAGTCTAGCCAGCGTCCGTCTTGGGAAGGGGAATCATGGCGTCTGACTCATTGCCTTCTTCCCAGCATCCTGTTCTGTCTACTCCACCTATCTAAATTCTGCCCTATCAAAAAGCCAAGGCAGTTTCTTTATTAACCAATGAAAATAACACATAGACAAATGACCCTCCTACATCAATTTTATGTCATGACTTCCTTTGCAGTCCTTGTTGGATGATACTGTTAATGTGTGTGTTCACTTTTTTGTGGTCTTCCTACTCATTGTTATAGAAGAAAATAGAAGTTAAATTTTTTAATGTTCCTATTGTACAGAAGACTCTTGGTACTGTTGGGAATAAGAGTTAGGTTGGAGATTTTCATTAGGGTAATTGGAGATATGAGAATAAGTAAAACTCATTTTATGGAAACGGAAACTTAGAAAAATAATAAATGGAAACACTTGACAGAAATAAATGTTTTTAATGTATACATGTTTGTAAATGTGTATGTGCATAGAGTGGTACAGATACAAAGACCCACATTTGGAGGTCCAGGACAACTGTAGGTCTTTCCTACTGTGCAGATCTTGTAAATCAAGCTCAGGTCATCAGGCTAGGGCCCATAAACCCTGAGCCATCTTGTTAGCCAGAAATAGACTTTGTAGGTAAGAAAATTATAAACTCCTGTAGGTAAGAAAATTTTAAACTCTTGTTAGAGAGACAGATATTCTTCATTCCTTGTTTGGTACTTAATTTGAGCATAAAATATTTTTTGAAGATCAGCTTGAACAAAATATTTCAAGAAGCCTTGCACAACAAAATTTTATTTGGTATGTTTTATGTCCATACTGTTACTTTATTACTTGATCGTTGTTAAAAGAACAACAACCCAGTGATGTCAATGATTCCTTTAAATCACTGTCAGTGAATTGCTAATATTTATTTACAGTAAGATAAGCCTGTCTCTAACGCTGGAAAACATTCCTAGTCTTTGTCTGGTGTTCTCTTTTACAAGGTTTGGTACATCATTTACAATTTTAGCAGCAGGTCTGTGGTTTCTGACTCTTGGATCTTTGTCTGACACAAATCCTTATTACATTTTTAGAGTACTTACTGCTGTCCTTTGATTGACATGTATTTTAGACAAAAAAAATCATTCATATGTTTGACGCTAGGTCTTCTCTGGAAAAGACACTAATAAAGGTACAGGTGTCATTCAGAAAGGGCCAATAAAGTAACTTTGTTTTGATTTGAATGGGTAAAGGGAAAGAACTGATTCTGAAAAGATATTTTCTATAATTTGTTTGGCAATAATGTTTGGTTAACAGTCATATAAAATATTATGCAGTGTGTAGTTATTTAATATTTAGGGACTTTACTCAGATACTGCTAGTGTATTACACTTGAAAGAAATAATCCTTTCGTTTTCTTGTCATACTTTAGTGCTCTTATCAAGCAAGTAAATAAGTCAATAGATGGAACAGCAGACGATGAAGATGAGGGTGTCCCAACTGATCAAGCTATTAGAGCAGGCCTTGAGCTGCTGAAGGTAAACACTTTCTAAACTTGTTTGTGATTAGACATCTGGGGGTTTTTGCTGTTGCATTTGTTTATTTTGTATGTGCTTGTGTGTGCCTGTGTGGGCTTGTGTTTTAAAAACAGGGCCTCACTGCATGTATCTCTGGCTGATTCAGAACTTGCAATGTAGACACAGGGATCTGCTTAACTTGCTTTCCAAATTCTGCTTGTTCTTAAGGTTTGCTTCTGAAAGATTCTTGTTTTTTTTTTTTTTAAAGATTTATTTATTTATTATGCATACAATGTTCTGTTAGCATATATACACCAGAAGAGGGTACCAGATCTCATTATAGATGGTTGTGAGCCACCATTGTGGGTGCTGGGAATTGAACTCAGGACCTCTGGAAGAGCAGCTAGTGCTCTTAATCTCTGAGCCATCTCTCCAGCCCCCGGATTCTTGGTTTTCAAAAAAGTAATAATTTAGAAATTTCTCCCTGTTTCCTGCTTTCATTGGTCATCACACTTCTTATTAGTCTAGGAGAGTGAGGACCTATTAATGAGGAGGGGCTACTCTGATACAGAGTGAGTCTTTTGATGACTATGCACACATGTCACTTCATTGTTGACAGCCAAGTTCTTAAAGCCTTTTCATAAACACTAGTTTTCAAATTTCCTTTTAATTAGCTATGTTTACTTAATATACAGTTTTATTTAGTTTAAATCCATGCTGATTGTTCTGTTTTTGTTTTCCTCATTAAAGATAAGCAGTTTTCAATGATTCCCTCCCCCACTTTCTTTTCTGGTTTCTTTGGAGACAGGGTTTCTCTGTGTAATCCTGGCCGTTCTGGAATTCACTTCATAGACCAGGCTAGCCTTGAACTCAACAGAGATCTGCCTGCTTCTCCCTCCCCAGAGCTGTAACTAAAGGTGTGTGCCACCAGGCCTGGCAGTAACAAAATTTTTAAGTGTTGGTTTTCAGCTGTTACTGAGTGGTTGGGGTATTAATTGCCGCTGATTGCTTCCTCCCATGTTATAGATATTTTGTTAATATCTGACAGAAGGGATACATCATACCACACATTATCTTTTAGTGCATACTGGCTCCTAGCTAAAACAATATATGTGAAATGGTGACTGCTCTACTTCAGTGTATCATAACATTGCTGTTTTCTTATTGTTGGCTTTTTAGATTTTATTCTTAGAAACAGTACTAAAGTAAATATTTTTGTGTAATGTCTTTTTTTAAAAAACCTAAAGTCATTACTGGGTTCAGGAGAATAAGACCTTTGAAATTGAAATACACACATACAATTAAAACTTTTTTTAAAAGATTTATTTATTATATATAGTGTTCTGCATGCATGTATGCCTGTGGGCCAGAAGAGGGCACCAGATCTCATTTTAGATGGTTGTGAGCCACCATGTGGTTGCTGGGAATTGAACTCAGGACCTCCGGAAGAGCAGCCAGTGCTCTTAACTGCTGAACCATCTCTCCAGCCCCAATTAAAACTTTTAGAGACAGAATTTTTCTTTCGCATAAATTTTTATGTCCACAGAGAAATTGTATATAAAACATTTTTCATATCATTTTGCAGAGAATTTGTTTCTATATGCCATTTATTGTGTGTGAAGGTACCAGTTTTTTTTAATGTTCACAGGCATATCATGCTGCAGTTTTAGAAATTGTGCTAATCTGCTTAGTACAGGCAGTATTGTATGTAATTTCTGCAATGTTACTACCTTCTGTACATTAACAATTTCTGTTTCCCATTCATTTCTCATTCTTTTTCATATCTACTGATACCCAGTCTTTTCTTTTAAAATTTGATTTTAATGAACCTTTTTAAATTTTTCTTTGCTTTTTTATGGGAAATACTTGATGAATAAAAGCTATTATAATTAGGTTTTAAACTGTGGCATCACAAGTAATACTTGTGAAAAGTAAGTAGAATGTTATTTGGTCAGTTTTTCTCACTTTGACAAAGTATCTAAGAAGTATCTAAGAAGGTAAATTGAGGGAAGGACCATCCTGGCTAGTGATTTCTCAGACCTTCATCCACAGTCACTTGGTTCTATTTGTCTCTTGGCCTGTGGTGAGGCAAGACTGTCATGGCAGGGGTTACCTTGTTTGTAGACTGGAGAGATGTTTACTTTGTAGCACTTGAGAAACTCAGATAAAAGGGTATGGGGACAAGATATATACACTTCCAAGTCACTCTTAGCTGTAAATTCAACAGTGAATTAATCCATTGGGGAAGTTAGAATCCTCATGATCCAATTAGGTTTCACATACTCATCATCTTGTAACTAAACTCTTAATACAGGAGCCTTTTGGAGGCACTTTTAGATTTAAACTCTATTATTCTACCCTGGCTTCTAAAGCTCATGTTCATCTCATATTGCAGAATGTGTTTTCCATTTCCATGGAACTTCAAGGTTTTTGCAGTTTCCTTGTTTTTAAACACTTCAACTTCAAAATGTTTGAGAGTCAAGGCACATCTTTGCTGAGAGTACCTGTTAAAACTCAGAAACAAATTGCATGTTCTCAATGTGCACAAGGTATAAATGTCTGTCTGTTTCCAAAGGGAGGAATGGGTATATTGAAAGGAGAGATTGGACTGAAACAAGATCAGATCCTAGCAAGGCAAACTCTGAATCTTGGAGTTCTATGTTCAGCATCTGTGGCACACAGTATGAGCTTCAAAGGACTTTGGGCTGCCCTCTCCTATACCTTTTCTTGCTGTAGAACTTACAGTCATTCTTATGGGCTCATTCTGTGAATTGTCTAGAATTTTCCTCAGCAGACATTCTGTGGTCTGGCATCTCTGACTTCCTAAGGTCTTTGGTACGGCAGCCCAGGGTTCACTCTCAGGGGGCTTCCTTGAGGGAATCTGATGCTGCTTTTAAATCTGCAGGGAAATTTCCTTAACTTCACAACAGTTGCATTTTGCATATCTGAAAAATTACATGAGAGATGCCCAAGTTTGCCACCAGATCAAGCAGGAACTGAGCATACTTTGACTATGTCTGTAGCATTTTGTTGGGAAATGATTTCTGGGGAAACTACTACTTATATGAGCAGGGCATGTTAGAATTCTTTTGCTAAAGCCTTTCAAGTGCATGTTCTTGAGTCTGGGCTGGGGATCTGGTTATCCCTCAAGGCAACTTTGCTGTTGCTCCGAAGCAACATATTTGGCTTCTTTTTACCATCTTTTCAGTTGCCAAACCTTCAACACACCTGTCCCTTATAGATTTGTAAACTGCAGATTTTTTTTACATCCTTTGTTTTATCTTTTTGTGCTTTGTTTTTGCTATAAAGATGACTAAAAGCAGTTAGTAATCTCATGCTAAATTCCAAATACCAAATTATCTCTACATTTTTTCTACCATCACTTTTAAATATACCCTCACACACATTCTTGGGGCACCAAAAAAACCAGACAAGTTGCCAGACTTTAACGTGGCTGCCTGTCTCTAGCCCAGTTCCCAGTAGAACCCTTGGTCAGACCTATAGTCCTTACTGTTACTGTCAGCATCTGTTCTTTCAAGCTCCCACTGGAGTCTCAGTAAATTCCAGGTGAGGCATTCTAGCCTTTTTCTAGCTAGTTTTCACAAACTTTTCCAATTCTTCCCATAAATTAGCTTCAAAGGTTTCTGAACCTCCTGATCAGATGTGTTCATAGTAATGGTGCTCCTTTTCAGTACTTATTTTCTGTTTTTGCCAGCCTTTTATCACTGTTAAAAATTTCCCCGAGATAGAGTCGGAGATTTCACTCCATGGTCATTTGTCTTTATTGTTTCTAGGCCTGTGGTGGATAGAAATATAATAGAAGGGATACGGAGTAGATTACAGCACCTTATCTTATGGCAGCCAGCAGCAGCGTCACAGTAGTTAAAACCTTCACAGGCCAGTTACCTAAATTTTATATTTAAGCCATATGAAACCATAAACTATGTTTACTCAAATTACATTGAGTATTCAAAATGCTATATTAGTTTCCTGAGTGATTTTTATTCCTACAATCAAATCTGTCATATATTTCCCTGAAATTTCTATTTATTTTATTAAAGTTTTAGCTTGCTTATTTGCATCTTTGTATATATCTCTAAATAACATTTAGTTTGATTATTTTTAAATCTTTAAAATATGACACTGTATAGTATTTTTGTTATTTAGTATTTTTACATTCTGTATTTGAATTCCATTATTCTACATTTTTAATCCTATAATGGGACTAAGATGGCTCAGTGGATGAAATGCTTGCCCTGTAAGCAGGAGGACCTGAGTGTGGATCCCCAGGCTGGTGGACATGTGTCTTCAGTTCAGTGTGTGAGAGTCTCCACCTGCTGAAATTGTGAGCTCCAGATTCAGTGGGAGAAGCAGAGGTGGAGAGTGATAGGAAAAGATAGCCCAGTGGCCACCACACACTCACAGACAGATGCTCCCATATATGTGCACCCCTCACACTGATGTCCAAAGGTTTTTTATTTTAATTTAAGCACAGTTAAATTATTTTGAACGGATTTATGAAGGAGTGTTTGATATGATTTTCTTGTACTAGATACGTGGTTTTCTCGGGATTATTGCTTATCTATTGCCTGGTTTTGTTTGTTTTTAGACAGGTCTTACTGTGTAGACCTGGCTGGCTTCAAACTCATAGATCTCCCTGCCTCCTGAATGCTGAGATCAAATATCTGCAGCAGTAGGCCCAGCTCAATTGCAGGTTTTTGTTTGTTAGTTTTTGTTTTAGGGACAAGGTCTCATGTAACCTAGGATGGCCTTATGTTGCAGATAGTTGAGGTTTGCTGTCTTATGCTCATATATGCCTCCCTGATGATGGGATTATAGGCAAGCATCACCAATTTTGGTTCTGTGCAGTGTGGGGGAATCAAACCCAGGCCTGTGTTCTTGCCAGACATGTACTCTCCCCAGTTGAGCTACATGTTGTTGCCTTATTTAAAGTCTGTTACTGTCTGTGTCAAGGTTCTTGTTGCTTTATCTTTTTGTTTGATGATTTTCCCTACTGCTTTTGCAATGCTGATTTGGTTATTGTACTTATAGTGCATTTTTTGATCAGGTAAGTACACATTTCCTAATTTACTTAAAAAAAAACTTACCTAGTTTCTTCCAATGGTTTAGAAAAAAAGTGATGCCTTATTGTATTTCTTATATATCTCCTTTTCTCCTACCCTCATGCCCTTCCCCTGAAAAAAAAAAAAGATCAGTAAAAGTCCGAATTGACTAGAAATATATTGATATTACATATAAGAACATAACATAGTCAGTCTTGAATTGATTATTGATTAGTATGATTTCTAATGTGTACTTTAGGTATATATTAAAAACATGAAAAGATTTTGCAGATAATGTTTATAAACCCTTTGTAGGTACTTTCTTTTACACATCCCATCTCATTTCATTCTGCTGAAACATTTGAATCCCTTCTGGCTTGTCTGAAAATGGATGATGAAAAGGTGGCAGAAGCTGCCCTGCAAATTTTCAAAAATACAGGGAGCAAAATTGAAGAGGATTTTCCACACATCAGATCGTGAGTTGAGCTTTTTCTAATAAATACTTTGGATATACTGTTTCTTGAGTTCTATAGTAATTGAGTTTAGAGGAAAGTTGTTGTATGATAATTATATTATGCTGTAACTTCTTTCGTGTGTGGTGGGGGGGGCAGAGTTTTGAGACAGGGTTTCTCTGTGGCTTTGGAGCCTGTCCTGGAACTCAATCTGTAGACTAGGCTGGCCTCGAACTCACAGAGATCCACCTGCCTCTGCCTCCTGAATGCTGGGATTAAAGGCATGTGCCACTACCAGCCGGATAGACTTCTTTCTTGTGAGAAAGTATTGGTTGATATTTTAGATTTGTAAGATAGAAGACAAGCATGGTACATCTTTACAATGCTTCAGTGTTGCTTAAAGACTTAAAAACCATTTGGTAAAGAACCATTTGTTTCTCGTGTACAATAGCACAGAGTGGATAGTTCACATGGATCTAAGGTACAATAAGAAATTTCAGAGGGGCTAATTTGTGCGTGTGTGCGTGTGTGTGTCTGTCTGTGTGTGTCTTTGTGTGTGTGTGTCTGTATATGTGTATACGCCTTGCAAGCTCACGTGTGTGTGTGTGTGTGTGTGTGTGTGTGTGTCTGTATATGTGTGCCTGACACATGGGTAGGTCAGGGGACAAGTCTCAGGAGAGTCAGTTGTCTTCTTCCATGTGGGATCCACAAGAAATGAACTTAGATCATCTCATGTGCACTGTAAGTGCTTTTATCCACCAAGTAATCTTGCTGGCCAGTGTTCTCTTAGACTAAGGGTGCTCCATCACTCTTATGACAGGGCACTTCGTATGGGCAAGGAGAAGAACATGGAATATTCATCTTTATGGTGGTTTAGTGTTTCAGTGCTCTAGTATTTCCAACAATGGGAAATTGATAGGCTGTAGAGAATTTCTATAAAGTACTAGCAATGTTCAAGATTCTATAATCTCCCGATAGCATCTGTCTTCATTCTTTCTGTCATCACTTGCTTCTTGTCCAACTTTCTCCCCAGTTTCTAGAGAGACAATCCCACATATGGACCTTATGTTGCAGGTGATTTGGTTTCACGTCTGGCCGAGAACTGCCCTTCCAGGGAACTGTGGTCAGGGTTTGTTGCTTCTTCAGAATTGCCTCTGGTTTTTCTTCTCAGTCCACATTAAGCTAACTTTTAGAGGAATGTGTAACTTTTGCTCTTCTGTTCTGGTCATCTGAACTGAAGTGAATGAAGAAAACATTGGTAAATAGAACAAAGGTATTATTTCAGTGGTAATCCAAACCTACCCAAATTGGGGGCTGGCAAGACAGGGATGAGGCAGTGGTGAGAGCATTGGCTGTTCTTGTAGAGGACCTGAGTTTGGTTCCTAGCACCCACATGTTGTTCACAGCCATCTGTAACTCTAGTTTCAGGAAGTCTGACACCCTCTCCATGGGCACTAGGCATGCACATGTTATACATACAAACATGCAAACAGTCATACACATAAAATAAATCTAAAAGCAAAAATCCTACCAAAATTGTATAATGGTAGTCTTTTTGGTAAGAGTAAGGAGCACAAGTGTTTGGAACTGTCTTGCTAACTTGAGTTCATGATATATGTTTCTCTATGGGATGATGTTCTTGCTAGACAAATCAGATCATAGAGAAGAGTGACTTTTCATATGGGCTGTATGTAACTATATATCATGTGTTGTATATTCACCTGGTAGTCTATCTCAGTTGAACTGACTGCTATTCAACAGAATGTGGTTATTTATCTAAGTGAGGAATCTGATATCCAGACAGGCAAATAGTTGTAGGTCATAGCTAGCAAGTAGCAAATGCGTGATTTGAATTTAGGCTTGATTCTATTATCCATGGAACTGTACCCCTTTGGGCATAATTTCTATTTTCTTATTTCTTTTTCTTCCTGACCTTTTTAGTTAGCATGCAAGATAATGGTTCTCATCATACAACACATACACATATATTTATGACATATTTGCATCTCCTATCCTTTTACCTTGTTATATTTGCCCATTCCATAACATAAAATCATTTTTTTCCCACTGAACTCTTGTTGACCATCTTGGCTATTGTGAGTAGTGTAGCAGTAACATGAATTTGTAGATACTTCTATAGCATACTTAAGCTTTCTTCTGCTATGTACCCAGGAGAAGTACAACAGGATCACTTGGTAGTTCTAGTTTAGTTTTGTGAGAAAACTGCTTACTGATTTCCTTACTGAACCCTTCAAGTTCACATTGCCACCAGCCATGTGTAAGGTTCCATTTATCAGATATCCTAAGTAGCTCTTATTTCTTAATGAGCCAGAATCTTGGTGTGTCTTAGTTAGGGTTCTGTTGCAGTGAAGAGACACCATGACTACTGTGTCTCTTATAAAAGAAATACATTTAAATGGTGCTGGCTTACATATTAGAGGTTTAGCTCATTATCATCATGTGTGACATGGTGGTGTGCAAGCCAACATGGTGCTGGAGAAGCAGCTCAGAGTCCTACATCTTGATTCGTTGGCAACAGGAAGTGGTCCTTCTCACTGGACTTGGCTTAGAACCTGCCCCACATTGACATACTTCCTCCAACAAAACCACACCTACACCAACAAGGCCACACCTTCTAATAGTGCTATTCCCTTTGGAAGCCATTTTCTCTCAAACCATAGTGTAGTTTTACTTTGCATTTTTCTGGTGGCTGAGTGGGTTGAATACTTTTCCAAGCATTTTTTTCTTAGTTTGGTCTATTCCATTAATTTGTTCATCACTGGTTCATTTGGGAGATAGCAGTGTTTGTTTGTTTGTTTGTTTGTTTGGAATTTTAAGTTCTGGGATACTTTATAAATTCTAGATACCAGTTTCCCATCAGATACATAGCTGGTATTTTCCCCCTGTTCTGTATACAATTGCTGTTCTTTCCTTTGTTGGACATTAGGTTTTAAATATTTTACAATCCCATTTCTTGATTCTTGGGATTATTTCCTGAGCTACAGACTATGCCTGTATCCTGAAGCTTCCCTCTAGAATTTTCAGAATCTTGTCTTTAATCCAAATTTGTTCAGAGTGAGATTTTTCAGCATGCTGAGGAGATCCAGTTTTTCCTGTACCAGTTGAGGCTGATCTTTCTCAATGTATGTATGCTTTTCTCACCTTCATCAAAATTTAGGGGCTGTGTTTATCTTTTGAGACATTCTCTCATGACTACATTTCGCTTCAAGTTTGTTTTATTACTTTTCTGAATAGTGATGCCAATCTGATTAGCTTCCATTCACTCTTGAGCCTGCGAATGTCATTGAAGCATGTTTCTTTGATTCAGCAGATAGCTGGGTCTTGTTTTATTTATTGTTCACTCCGCTAGTCTTTTAATTGCAGAGTTAACAACATTTGCATTTGGTTAGTGAGAGAGGTTTGCTAATTCCTGAACGTTTTACATTATTTTTCTTGTTGGTTGGATTAGTTCATTCCTTTATTTCTTCCCTACAGTAATATTAGTGTGTTGAGGGCTCATATTGTTGAGCATAATAGATTTCTTCCCAGGTCTTCTCTCTTCATCTTTTCCTCACATGAAATTGATTTCCTCTGCTGTCTTGACTGAGACTGTTTTTTTTTTCTCTGTGCATGGTTTTCCTCTTGGGCTTTTTGTAGTATTATTGTGTGAGTTTTTCTTGAGACATGTGAATGTTTATCTGTTTACTTCAGGTAGAATTATCAATGACAAACAGAAAAAAATCTACCCACGTTTAACTTGGTGAACCATTGAGTTTATTGGGTTATCTATAGGGTTGTGGGTGAGAGGATATTTATAGGAGCTCCAGTGATTCAAAGGCAGTTACATCGCCAAAGCCATCCTGAGAGACTGCTGATAAAGTATGCCTGGAGCTTCCTGCCCTCCTGCCTGTAGTGCCACTAGGGAGATTCCCCATAATGTTTCCTGCATTTGCAGCCCTGTGGCGGTCTCTCAGGAGTGTAAATCTGACCTCACTGAGCCTGGTGGGTTTCATTAGTTTCTTGATCTTATAAGGAAGAAAGGTTTCAGTTCTGTGAAAACAGCAGCACTACAGCTGGGTTGGTGATAAGGTGTTGCTTTAGTTCAAGTTTGTTTTGGAAAGTCCTTATCTCCTGATCAAATTTGAAAGATACCTTTGCTGGATCTAGGAACCTGATTGGCAGTAAAATACATGAATCTGCTCCCCTGGCCTTCAGCAATTTTTGTCGGGTGGCCTGTTAGAATTCCTGTGTGTTTGTATTTGTGGGTTGATGTTTCCTCCTATAGCTTTAAATGTATTAACTTTGTTTTACACTTTCTGTGTCTTGATTGTGATGTGTTCTGGAGAAGTTCTTCTCTGGTCATGTCTATTTGGCGTTTTAAATCCCTCTTGTACTTGGATGCTCATTTTGGTAGGTTTGGGAAATAGTCTAAAATTTTATTGAATAGACTCTCTCTGCCTTTTTTTTTTTTTTTCTTTTTTCTCTTTTTTGGTTTTTCGAGACAGGGTTTCCCTGTAGTTTCTAGAGCCTGTCCTGGAGCTAGCTCTTGTAGACCTTTTTATTGACTTCTGCATGGATCCTTACCTTGGCATCTTGATCATATCTGAGTGTTCTCGGAACTTGTCAGGATCATATATTTACTTGTTTTCCTTTTAATACCTGCATGTAGTATTTCCTGGCCTTGTCACAGTCTCAGCTGTTCTTTGGTCTTTTTGGTCTAGTCTAGTGGTTGATGTTTCTGCTGCATTTTTTCTTTAAATCTGATTCCTGAACTTTTCATTTCCTTCATTTCTAAACCTCTCCCTCCTGCCCAGAATTATAGTTTCCTTTTTGACTTTCTCTTCCATATTACTGGCATTCTTACCCATTTTGCTGGCTTTCTCACTGTGCTGCTGGCTTTTCTTTTCCATATCCCCCCCCACTGATTTCATAACTTCATTCATCATCTTCTATCCTCTTTAAAATCACTGATCATTTCTACAAATAAACTTTGGACTTCTTCATCCAGCACGTTACCCGTTTTAATGTCCTTGAGTTCAGTGAAGGGGTTATGATTTTTTGAGGATTTTTGTCTTTTTTATGTTTCCTGTGTTGCTGAGTTGTGACTGACATGTTATTTTGGCTCTCTTGTAACCTGGGGATCTACTTAGTGAACAGCTTGCTCCCTAAGGCTCATTTCCTAACACTCCTCAGAGAAGACAAAGCAAACTGCTATTTTAGCAACTAGATCAAATTAAATTAGATACAGAAAGATGTAAAATAATTAAGTGCCACTAATAGATTATCAATGACATAAACTGAAAATGGCACAAATGATATAAAATGTGCAATGGGGCTAAATTGTTTAAGCAAATGTAGATTAGCAATCGAGTGGATTAAGGAAGGAGCCAGGTAAAGGGGGCAAAATGAACTCATTGGTATTTTTGTAGACTTTCTTCTCATTTTGCTTTATTTGGACATTTTTGTCTTAATTTATCTTTTGCTTATGTATTTTAGCTTCTGTTTGTGTGTGTGTTGCTTGTTTTTTAAAGAAAGAAAAAACATAAAATTGGATGGGAATGACATGATCAAAAAAGGAAAGTGGGCAGTAATGTTGTGAAGGTGAAGAGGAAGGAACAAGAGATTATTAAGCAGAACAAAGGAAAGAAGATTGCTCAGTAATGAAAAATACTATGCATGTTAAGTCTAAGAAAGGAAATAGAAAGTAAAAAATAGTCTAAAATTTCAATTTAAGAATAGTAAAATCAAGTCAAATAGTACGGGGAATAAAGATGAAAAAAGGGAGAAGACATTACCAACAGTGAAAAACTGTAAACATGTAGATAAATATTAAAAGGGGAAAAATATAAAGTCCAAAAAAAGCCTTTTTAAATATGAAGTAAGATAACACTAAAAAGTATATTAAAATAAGAAATACAGAGGGGGCAAAATCCCAAAATATGTTTGAATGGCTTCTTCAATTATGGGATGTCCACCAGAGCCGTCTTCACTGGTCACACTTAGTTTGTAGTCTGTGGGCTGAGCAGATTATTCCAATCGAGACTGGAGTTGGTAAACATAACGGTAACTGATATATCTAGCTTGGATATTATTTCCTAAGTGCAGTGCTCCAGCCATCAGCTATGTTTTAGCTTGTCAGTGTCTGGTCCCTCTTTCCTACGTGAACACGGTTGTGCTGTTCACTTGAGCAAGGACAACTTATCAGTGACTATACCATTTACATCCTTGTCAACTATTTACTAACTGCCTATGGCTACTTGGGAAGGCCTTCTGAGAGTTGTCCCTTCCCGCCACCCCATAGAATGTTGATAGACTCAGTCTTATGCAGGTAACCACCCCTAACTGCTGTGGTTTCATGGGTGTAACAGATGTATTTGACAGACTCCTTCTATCCCTTTTGCTCCCTCCTGCAGTGTTCACTGAGCCTTGGAGAGGATGATCTAGATGTCCTGTTTAAGACTGAGCACTCAACAGTCCCTTGTTTGACAAATTACGAATTTCTATATTAACTGTTCCTTTACACACAGAAGCTTCTCTGACCTTGGTTGACGTAGTACTAATCTGTGGGTATAAACATAAATTACCTTTTTTAAAAAAAAAAATAAAATAAAATTGCGCTTTTCTTTCCTGTTTTTTGTTTGTTTGTTTTTTTAGAGCCTTGCTTCCTGTATTGCATCACAAATCCAAAAAAGGACCACCTCGCCAGGCCAAATATGCCATCCACTGTATTCATGCCATATTTTCTAGTAAAGAGACCCAGTTTGCACAGATATTTGAGGTAATGAAAAAATTTAATTCATATAAATACTGATTTTGCAGAATATTCTCAATTAGAGTTGTTTTATATTGTGTATTATCAGGATTTGAATTAGTAAAGCCAACATCAGCAGTAAAGATAGGAAAACTGGTTTTCCATAGGTTTAAGGCTACTGTAGGTTCAGAAGTCAAATACTGCATGATACAGTTTGATTCTGCTGTAGGAATTGGTGTTTGGAGCCTTCATTGAGTGATTTTGTTGTTGTTGTTTATCATCATAGTCAATGGCAGTAGTAATGAGCTTACTCTGTGAGTTTACAAGTTTAGTAGTTTGGATTCTAAATGTAAATTGATCCTAATTGGTAAAGTAAACAAGTAAAGTAAAGACTGAGCTAACCATACTAACATGAAGTGTGTTTTTAATGTTTTATACTATTTTCTCTACATGTTAATTTTCACCTTGAGAAGGTGTTCTATTGCGGCTAACTATGCAAATAGTCTTTAACATTATTATTAAAACAGAAGCTAGCAGAAAAAGACTGTAAGAAATGATTTATAATTTTATGTCTGGAGCTTTGAATGGAAGTCAGAGGATACTTAACCTTCTACCATAAATATTTTGACATTTTATCTCTGTGGTATAAACTTTTATGATTATTTTATCATATTTTCATGTCATATTAAAATACCTGAATAGATTATGTTCTGCATCTTCCAAATAGCACCTTCGTTTCTGTGGCAGGTAACTTACCTTCATATGTATACATTTGGGGATGGCTGTTTTTATTTATAAAGATGACTACATTAACTAGTGTTGATTATAGGAAAATTTTGTTTTTATTGATCTATCTTTTTTTTTTCTTTAATGATGGTCACTCTGAGACTAATACTGATATAACTTGGCTTTGTAAAGATTCTCACTATGTTGCTCTTATCATAATGTGGAAGGTTTGCTGGCTTTCTGAGAAATATTTCCTAGTGGTCACTAGTCTTTTTGCAGTTGCCAGTACTCCATGATCTGGCCAATAATTTTCCTTTTTTTCAAAAATAATATCATTGATGTATTGTGGAAAATTATCAACTAGCAGTAATAATAATTAAAAACATATTTATGCAACCATGTATTGTTTATAGTGTGACCAGCAGAGTGATACTTAGGTATGGACACAGTAGAAATATTGAGGGAAATGACCTGGAATAGCAAAAGGTCAAGTTATCAAATGTTCTTGTTGTTCTTGCTGAAATCTCATATTGCCCTTGTGTGTTGGAAAATCATAGTTTTTATTGCTTGTCAAGTTGATGTACAGTGTTAGAACATAGAACCCTCATTTGCCTTTTGTGTATGTGTTCCTTTGTGTTTATGTGTGTGCATATGTGTGCGCCATGCTTGTAGAGATCAGAGGTCAACACTGCATGTCATCCTCAATTGCTTTGCACCATGACTTTTGAAATAGGGTCTCTCATTGAATCTGGAGCTCATTCATTCAGCTATACTAACTTTCCACATAACCTCAGGGCTGCTCCTGTCTGCCCTTACAGCGTTGGAATCACAGATGATCTCAGCCTTTTTATTTATATAGTGTTGATGGTCCATATTCAGTTGTTGATGCTTATGCGTTAAGCACTTTGCCAACTGAACCAGTAAGCCCTCATATTTTCATTAAAATGAAGCATTGGTATTCTGATAAGTACCCTCTTTCCAATATAGCCAGCTTTTACTTTCCGCGGATGCCATATGTTGTCGCTAATTACTTTTCTAGAGATATTTTATTCATACACAAGTAAGGCTGTAACAAACACACATTTTGTTGTCTTCCTCCTTAACGCTTAAATGATGGCATATGTAATTTAGTATCTCTTCTGATTTTCCTGTTTCTAAGGTTTAACAACACTCTTCAGTTATCATTCTAAGTGAGTGTGACATTCTTTTATTGTAATAAGATAGTAATGGTTTGGTTTTACATCAGATGAAATATAATCTTGTTATAGAATTTAGTATTTGATGTTATGATTTTCAAAACACCCAAAATTCAGTTAACTATACATAGAAAAAATTTGTTTCACTACTGAAAATTCAATTTTAGTGTTCAAAAGCTTAGAGGCACATATTCTTTCATTGTGTTCCTACTGGAGTCCTGCCTGCTGGACCTAAGTCAAGTAAGTAGAGTATGTACTCATGGAGAAGACACAGTGCTTATTCTGCCTTAGTGCAGGCAAGCGTGGCCTACTTCATTTTCATTCCCACTTCTTTGACCAGATCACACACAGCCTCCTCCAACTGCAGAAGAAACTGCAACGTGGAATCTTCTTTATGCTTTGGAAAGAAGAGCAGAATGGATATTGATTAGCCCTAGCAGTCTTTGACATTCATATACATGGTCATAAGATATATGCTATAAAATACGATTGATGCTGAAATGCTTTTTTACCTATTGCTAAAATGTGAGTTGAACAGGATTGAAACTGTTTGAGCTTAATGTCTTCTAAACATCCGTTGAGTTGCTACTTACATAGGATCTAAAACTTCTGTAGTGTTCATAATTCAAAGGTAAAATACAGAAGCAGTTTATAGAGAAGTGAATATGTTTTCTATCCTTCATTTCCAGCCTCTGCATAAGAGTCTAGATCCAAGCAATCTGGAACACCTCATAACACCACTGGTCACTATTGGTCATATTGCGCTTCTCGCTCCTGATCAGTTTGCTGCTCCTCTGAAGTCTTTGGTAGCAACTTTCATTGTGAAGGACCTTCTCATGAATGACCGGGTGAGTTAGGTTTTTAGATTTATCTCCATAGTGTTCTATATGTAATTTATATTAAAGAGAGGTGGAATACATAACAACACTTCTACTTGGTTGCTTTCATTTAAGATTTTCATCAGAAATAAAGTAACATTGGCAC
This sequence comes from Arvicola amphibius, assembly GCF_903992535.2. Taxonomy (NCBI): domain Eukaryota; kingdom Metazoa; phylum Chordata; class Mammalia; order Rodentia; family Cricetidae; genus Arvicola; species Arvicola amphibius. The sequence continues at coordinate 105,976,906 of NC_052056.1, read as the reverse complement.
ATTTTTGTTTAAACATGGGCATTTGATCTGAAATAGACCCCTGAAGAGTTGTAAAATAACACCTAGTTGTATTAAATTATATAAGGACATGGAGTTTTGATTAAGTGGTAGATTTTGGGGGAGGAGACAGATAGGATCTACTATGTGGCCCTGGGTGGCTTTAACTGGCCATGTGGACAAGTTCGGGCTTGAATTCACAGAGAGCTGCTTGCTTGTGCTCTTGAGTACTGGAATTAAAATTGTAGATCACTATACCTAATACTAAAGATTGAACCTAGGATCTTGTGGGGCAAGCACTTTGCCACTGAGCTACATCCTAGCCTAATTTACTTCTTAATATGAGAAGTAGAGATAATTTGAGGGCCTCAAATTCATATTCAGCGATGTGGATTTGGTCTCACTTCTGGCAAATAATTAGCTCTTGTCAAATCATTTTGGTCTAACTGGAAACTGGACTTCAGGCTTTTTTGATCAGTGGTTTTGTTTTTCTGGTGCTGGGGATCTAACCCAGAAGCTCGTGTGTTGCTAGTACTATTGAGGTTCACCTATCCTTGGCTTCGGTTATTTATAAGTTGCTGTCTTTTCTTTGTGTCTAGGGTGTATTTATTTGGGAGCTCCCTAAAACTCCCAGATACTGGGCCCATGATTCCTAATTTTACCCCTTAAGCCCTATGACATGATGACAGGATTAGTGGACCTCTCATCGTCCTACTCTTCCACTTTCTTTGTTGTTGTTTTGTTTTTGTTTGTGTTTGTTTTTTGTGTTTATTTGTTTATTTGTTTATTTTTTGCTTTTTTAAGACAAGGTTTCTCTGTAGCTTTGGTGCCTGTCCTGGAACTAGCTCTTGAAGGCCAGGCTAGCCTCGAACTCACAGAGATCCATCTGCCTCTGCCTCCCGAGTGCTGGGATTAAAGGTGTACGCCACCACTGCCTGGCCTCTTCCACTTTTAGAGCAAGAAATCACTTTAGTCAGAAAAGTAATCTCAATGACAGGCTCAACTCTCTTGATGGATCCCTTCTTCTGAGCATCTGCCCTGCTAATTGTTACTACTTTGGTAAATCTTTATGCCTATATTCTGACTTGAAAAAACCATCTGGTCTACCCTTCTAATTGTTCCAGTAGGAAAATTGTTAAAAATAATCTAGTTCTGTCCTGTCAGAAATTAAATTCCTTTATGTCGCCATTAACCTTAACAATGTGTCCTGTTTTAAGTCATATAGTATATGGGCAAAAGAAAATTGTTACATTTATCCAACTTATATTTAATAATACCATTCACTCATGGTTTTATTGCTCGGTAATCCTTACTTTCTATTTCCTTCCTGTTCAGAATTTGGAGTTTGTTCCTCAGCCTAAAATAAATCACTTCATATTTATCACCTCATACCTGTCTGGCTAGCATATTTCTTTAATTTTGTTTGTTCTTGAGTTTTGCAACAATCTGTCATGTGCTCTGTGCAGACATCCTTAACTCTGGGTTCACTGCTGTACCATTTCTCAGTTATCAGATGGCTTAGTCTCTGCCCACCTAATAGATACAAAGTTATATTCTTAATTTGCATTTTCTTTGTCACTAGTTAAGTTGCTTTGGTTAATTAGCACTTAGGTTGCCTTCTTTTTTCAACTACTTACAGTGTCCTTTACATGTTAGGCAATCTTTGCTGTATACATGTTGCAGAACAGTCATAAGGTCTCATTTACAGTGTATATTTTCACCCTCTTTGTGTTGTACTTTGAATAAAAGTTTTAAATTTATCATTTTTCTTATTGTTTTCACATCCTGTGTAAGTAACTTACTCTGCTTTAATGTCATAAAATAGTCTCCATGTTTTGAGCTTTAAGCTTGCTTTTTGTTATTAAAAGTTTTAGTCCATCCAGAATTGGTTTTTGGTTTTGTGTCACAGAGAAGCCCTCTCAACTTCTGTAGTTCTCATTGGGATTATCAGACATTCCTTCACAGTTTATTGAGCGTTCTTACTTTCTGCTTGTCATCCCTTTTCTTTGTTTATCTATAAGATGTCTTTCGTTAGCACAGTTTTCTCTTAAAAGGGAATTCTGTATACTCTTACAGAACTTAGGTACTAATTACATTTTTTTAAATTATGCACTATGTTTTGACTTTATATCCATTTCTTGCTAAAACAGCCTTTTTTTTTTCTTTCTTTCTTTTTTTTTTTTTTTTTTGGTTTTTCGAGACAGGGTTTCTCTGCAGCTTTTTTAGAGCCTGTCCTGGAGCTAGCTCTTGTAGACCAGGCTGGCCTCGAACTCACAGAGATCCGCCTATAGCCTATATATATATATATATATCCTATAGCCTGGGCAGGCCTTGAACTTGTCTCAGTCTCCTAAGTAGCTGAGTTACAGACTTATACCACAAAGTCTGGCTAAGAGCTTTTAAAATACCTTTTCTCTTGTTTAGAACTACATTTCTTGTGTCTTGTGAGGAAGCTCATTGAGTGTTTGCTTCACACACAGCATGGAGAGCAGAGTCTGACACACTCACATAGCAACCAGGTGTGTGGGCTTGTGTTCACAGCCACAAAGCTGGTGTGATCCCACAGCCAGCTACTTGGACATAGGTAGACCACCCCAGGTTCTATGGAGAGACCTTGTGTCGAATAACAAGTTGAACAGCTTCTGGGGATAACGTTTGAAGTTGACTTCTTGCCTCTAGATACACAAGTGCCACATGAACACAAATGCACACACTCTTCTTAGGATTTTTATCCTTGTCTTTGCCTGCTGGCCTAAATAATTGAATCATCAATCTTTTGAAAGGGTCTACAAAGTAGATTTTGTGTTAAAAAAAATCAATCCTGACCCACACCTGCAAAGGATATTCAAATGTTTCGGTCAGGTGCTGGTGAGAATTTTGCTTTCAGGCCTATTTAGTAAATGGGGTTAGATGAATCCTAAATATTGTCAATCATTGTTAGAAAGGTAAAAAAATATTTTTGTTCAGTAAATTTTTTTTATATATTTTGTTTTTTGTTTTTGCATCCCTGCCAAAATTTCCCCTCCTTTCTCTCTTCCCAGGTCCCCTACCCTGTCCACTCCTCTTCTGCTTCTTGTCATGGATATCAGCCAGCCATAGTGTATCGAGTGTAGATAGGGGCAAAGGGTCCTAAAAGTCAGAAACAGCCTCTGCTCCCATTGTTAGGGTCCCACAAGAAGATCAAGCTACATACCTGTAACATATATGCAGACGGCTTAGGTCAGTCTCTTTGAGGCTCTATGAGCCCAGGTTAATTAGTGGATTTTCTTGTGGTGTTCTTGACTCCTGGCTCCTACAATTCTTCCTTCCCTTTTTCCACAGGATTCCCTGAGCCCCACCTAATGTTTGGCTGTAGGTCTCTGTATCAGTTTCCATAAGTTGCTGGATGAAGCCTCTCTGATGGCTAGACATCAGTCTATGGGTATAGCAAAATGAGCTCTCTCTCATGATATGAGTCTCAAGCTGGACCAGTTTTTGGTTGACCTCTCCCTCAATTTCTGCATCACATTTACTCCAGCACATCTTTCAGGCAGGATAGATACAGGCCAAAAGTTTTGTGGCTGGGTTGGTGTCCTAATCCCTCCACTTGAAGTCTTGACTGGTTACAGGAGATGGTTGGTTCAGGCTCTGTAATCCATGACTAGGAGTCATAGCTAGGGTCACCCTCAGATTCCTGAGAGATTCCATTGTACTAGGTTTCTAGATCTTCCCAGAGATGCCTCAGATTCCATTTGTCTCTCCAAGTCCTGTCTCCCTCCATCCTCCCTCCATCTGATCCTCCTGTTCCACACGCCCCCTCCAGGACCCCACCCCCGACAGCAATGTCTGTTTTATTTTCCCATCACAGTGAGATTCATGTGTCCCTGCCTTGAGCCCTCCTTGTTACTTAGCTTCTCTGGGTCTGTGAATTATAGCGTAGTTATCCTTTGGTTAACCTCTAATATCCACATTTAAGTGAGTACATACCACGTTTCTCTTTCTGGTCTGGGTTACCTCACTCAGGATAATCTTTTCTAGTTCCAACCATTTACCAGCAGATTTCCTGATGTCATTGTTTTTTTTGTTGTTGTTGTTTGTTTGTTTGTTTGTTTGTTTTTCGAGACAGGGTTTCCCTGTAGTTTCTAGAGCCTGTCCTGGAGCTAGCTCTTGTAGACCAGGCTGGCCTCGAACTCAGAGATCTGCCTGCCTCTGCTTCCCGAGTGCTGGGATTAAAGGCGTGCGCCACCACCCCCAGGCTTGATGTCATTGTTTTTAAGAGCTGAGTAATAGTCCATGTGTAAATATACCAAATCGTCTTCATTTGAGGGAAATATATATTGGTGGTCTACTTTCTGACCATTACAAATAAAGCTGCTATGAGCATAGTTGAGCAAGTGTCCTTGTAGTATGTCCAATAGTGGTATAGCTAGGTTTTGAGGTTGATTGATTCCCAATTTTTGGAGAAACCACCATATTGATTATCAAAGTGGCTGTACAAGTATGTACTCCCACCAGCACTGGAGAAGTATTCCCCTTGCCCCACATCCTCTATATCACTTGTATTTTACATCTTGGCCTTTCTGAAAGGTGTTGTGGAATAATTTGAGGAGTATTGTGTTTTGCTCTTCTTTGAAAGTCTGGTAGAATTCTGCACTAAAACCATCTGGCCCTGAGCTTTATTTTTGGTTGGGAGACTTTTAATGACTGCTTCTATTTCCTTAGGGGTTATAAGTCTATTTAAATTGTTTATCTGATCTTGCTTTAAGTTTGGTAAGTGGTGTTTATGGAGAAATTTTTCAATTTTGTGGAGTACAGGTTTTAGAAGTATAACTTAATGATTCTTTGGATTTCCTTGGTGTTTCTTATATCCCCCTTTCATTCCTGATTTTGTTCATTCATACATTATCTGTGTTTTAGTTAATTTGGATAATGATTTGTCTATCTTGTTGATTTTTCTCAAAAGAACCAACTCTCTATGTTATTGATTTAGGCCTGAGTTTGGTCATTTTCTGTCATCTACACCTCTTAGGTGTGTTTGGCTTTTGTTGTTGTCCTAGAGCTTTCAGGTGTGCTGTTACGTTGCTGGTATGAGATCTTTCCAGATTCGCTATGAAGACAATTAGTGCTGTGAACTCCCTCTCAGCACCGCTTTCATTGTGCCCCGTGAGTTTTCATTCATTTTCATTCAATTCTAGGAAATGCTTGATTTCTTTATTTCTTCCTGGATCCAGTGGCAATTCAGTAGAGAATGTTTCCACGAGCTTGTAGGCTTTTTATTGTTTGTGTTGTTGAATTTCAGTTTTAATCCATGATGGTCTTATAAGGTACAGGGGATTTTTTTTTCAGTTTTCTAGTATCTGTTGAGACTTGTTTTGCAACTGAGTATGTGGTCAGTTTTGGAGAGGGTTCCATGAGCTGCTGAGAAGAATGCATATTCTTTTTTGGGTGACATGTTCTGTAGATGTATGTTAGATCCATTTGATTTATAATGTCTGCTAGACCCATTATTTCTCTGTTTAGTTTCTGACTGGATGACCTGTCCGTTGGTAAGGGTGGGGTATTGAAGTCTCATACTGTTAATCGATGTGGTTTGATGTGACTAACACATTTAGTAATGTTTCTTTTGCAAATGTGTGTGTCCATTGCTTTTGAGGCATAGATGTTCAGAACTGAAATGTCATCTTGGTGAATTTTTTTAAAGATTTATTTATTTATTATGTATATAACATTCTGCCTCCATGTATGCCTGCACACCAGAGGAGGGCGCCAGATCTCATTACAGATGGTTGTGAGCCACCATGTGGTTGCTGGGAATTGAACTCAGGACCTCTGGAAGAGCAAACAGTGCTCTTAACCACTGAGCCATCTCTCCAGCCTGTGAATTTTTTTTTTCTTTAATGAGTTTGAAAAGTCCTTCTCCATCTCTTTTGATTACTTTTGGGTTGAAGTCTATTTTTCAGAAACTAGAATAGCTACTTGCTTCTTAGGTCCATTTAATTAGAAATTCTTTTTCCAACCCATTACTCTGAGGTAATGTCTATCCTTGATGTTAAGGTGTGTTTTCTTGTATGCAGCAGAAGCATGGATCCTGTTTTCATATCCATTCTATTAACCTGTGCCTTTTTATTCGGAAATTGAGTTCACTGATACTGAGGGACATTAATGACCAGTAATTGTTAACTCCCTTTACTTTGTTGTTGTTGGTGGTAGTGTGTGTGTTTCCCTTCTTTGGATTTTGCTGGTGTGAGATTATATATTGCCTGTGTTTTTGTAAGTGTGTAGTTAAAACTTCCTTGGGTTAGTGTTTTCCTTATAGTACCTTCTGTAGGGCTGGAATTGTGGATAGATATTGTTTAAATTTGACTTTGTCATGAAATACCTTGCTATCTCCATCTATGGTGATTGAAAGTTTTGCTGGGTATAGTAGTCTGGGCTGGTATCTGTGGTCTTTTAAAGTCTGTAAGACATCTGTCAAGGCCCTTCTGGCTTTTAGTGTGTAATTCTGATAGGTCTGCTTTTATATTATACTTGGCCTTTTTTCTTTACAGTTTCTAATCATCTTTTTTATTCTGTATGTTTAGTGTTTTGATTATTATGTGACATGGGAACTTTTTTTTTCCTGGTCCAATCTATTTGGAGTTCTGTAAGCTTCTTGTGCCTTTATAGACATGTCTTTTTTTTTTTTTTTTTTTTTTTTTTTTTAAATATTTATTTATTTATTATGTATACAATACTCTGTCTGTGTGTATGTCTGCAGGCCAGAAGAGGGCAGCAGACCTCATTACAGATGGTTGTGAGCCACCATGTGGTTGCTGGGAATTGAACTCAGGACCTTTGGAAGAGCAGGCAATGCTCTTAACCACTGAGCCATCTCTCCAGCCCCTATAGACATGTCTTTCTCTAGAAACATTTTCTTCTATGATTTTGCTAAATCTGTTTTTCTAGGTTTTTATTGTTTTGTTTTGTATTTTGTAGCAGCTCTGATTGTCCTGGAACTCCCTTTGTAGACTAGACTGTTTGTGAACTCACAGAGATCTGCCTGTCTCTCCCTCCTAAGTGCTGGGGTTAAAGGCTTAAACCACCAACGCCCAGCTTGTGTTCCGAGTATTTGAACTAGGATTCTTCTCCTTCTATTATTTTTAGCTTTGGTTCCAGTTTTCCTGGATTTTTTGTACTAGGAGTTTTTTAGATTTAGCATTTTTTTTGACCAATGAATTTATTTCTTCTATTGTATCTCAGTGCCTGATATTCTTTTATCTCTTATATTCTATTGGTGATACCTGCGTCTGTCGTTCCTGTTTGCTTACCCAGATTTTCCATTTTCAGAATTCCCTCAGTTTGTATTTTCTTTGTTGCTTCTATTTCAGTTTCCAGGTCTTGAATAGTTTCTCTCCTATGTTTGTTTTTTCTTGGCTTTTTTGGCATTCTTTAAGGGATTTATTAATTTCTTCCAAGTTTTTGGTTGTGTTTTCCTCAGTTTCTTTAAAGTAATTTTTTTTTTATTTCCTCTTAAAGACCGCTGCCATCTTAATAAAATTGGTTTTATGGTCATTTCTGGTGCTTTGGCTGTGTTGGCATTTTCAGATATAGCTGTCATAGGATAGCTGGGTATTGTTGGTGTTCATGCATCTGGGTTTTTGACGATTATAGGTCATGTTTATTGATTTCTGAGTTTTTGTTGGTTGGGTGTTTTGGTCCTTTGTTTCTGTTTCTTTAGTTTTCTGGTCCTTGTGGCCTGGATTTCTGGCAGCTAGCATGACCTCTAATCTAGTGGGTAATCTCTGTCCAGGTTGGGAACAGGCCTTCTGTGGTTAGCTTGGCCTTTGTTGTAGCAGTGGGTCTCTGTTCTTCTGTCTGGTGTTGCTTATATTTTGGCAGTGGAAGTCTGCTGGGGTTTGGGGCAGGGCCCAGCAGAAATAGGGATAATGTAATGGGAGGGCAAGGGCGAAGGCTGCAGGTTGGGTTTTGTCGGGGAACAGAATCTAGAGAGGGGGCAGTTCACCTGGTAGGTGAGTCATTCACTTATTCTCTTATTCAGTATATATTAATTGAACATAAGAATTCACGCTTATGTTTTAATGTTTCTACCTTTTGTCTAGCTTCCAGGAAAAAAAACAACTAAGCTTTGGGTCCCAGATGAAGAAGTCTCTCCTGAGACAATGGTCAAAGTGAGTAACATACATAGATTTATTTGTCTTGGTATCTTCACTGTATCAAGTAATAGATGTGATGTAGGTGTCTATTAAAGTCAAGAATTTGCCTTTATTGTGTTATAGTATTTCATGTATTGTGAGGTTGTAGGACAATGATGTGCAACCCAGGGCCTTGTGAGCATTAGCATATATAACCTAGTTTGAGGGGAAAAAAATTTGAAAGCTCCTTCCATATTTCTGCTTCTTAGAAATTAGCCTTTTAATGGAGTGACTAGTGTCTTTTTCTGGATATACTTCTCTTCAGTAATAATGCTAATCCAGATTCTAAAATTATCTTTTCCTTGGGATTTAATAAATTTTTATTTAAAAAAATTAAGAATTCTTGAATTTGGGTTTATACATAAGGAATTGTTACTAAAATACAGAGCATCAATTTATTAAAGTCATGTGATACATGTCAACTTCATTTCAGTGTATTTGTCAAGACTTAAAAGCTAGGAGCACATATACTGAATGTTGACTTTTTTTTTTTTAAAGAATTTCTTACCACCCTTCTGGGCTCACTCCCACATTGTCTATTCTGCCTCTTTCTCTTTGAATGTATTTGGTTGTGCTCTGTATCTTGAGCTAACGTTAGCATGTTGCTGCAGCCTCAGATTCTGATGTGTCTGCACTCTTGTAGAGCAGCCCTTCTTTGCATCTGTAGTTCTATCACTGAATGATACTTGTTGCATTTGGGTCTCAACATTAGTCTAAAGCATCAGTCTTGTGTCATAGAGACAGCACTGAATGAGAAGACAGGCTATTCAGGCTGAGTGTGCGCTCAGCAGGTACCCAGGAAAGGCGTCTTTGGGACACTCTGTACTCGCACTGGTCAAGCTCAGTTTTTGTTGTCTCTGTTTCTTAGAAAGCTGAGATAAGTCAAAAAACAGTACATAGAGAGGTATGCCAAAGACTAGTAAGTGCAGAAGTACTCACGTCTTCAACATCATACGATGTCTAAAGGCCGTATCAATTCTTAGGTAGGCAGGTGGGAACTTCCTCTGTTTAGGAAAGTTAGCATGATTCTAATTCTAGGTCCTAAAAGCTGAGGTGCACACTTGGGAAACATTAAAGTTAATAGCAACAAAAGAACTCATCTTTAGTGAAATGGGTTTTGTTTTGTTTTTTTGTTCTTTTTTTTGCCACTTTCCTGGAGGTTGAAACAACTCTAACTTTAAAAGACTGTGTTATCTTCCTGTATAAAGAATGGAATAATTTATTTTGTCTTAAGATGTATGCTCGTTTTTCTATTTTTTAAAGTTGATATGGAAATTCTTTAAACATAACAATGCTTATTGGTCAATTTGTCTTTTAAATAGATTCAGGCTATTAAAATGATGGTTCGATGGCTACTTGGAATGAAAAATAATCACAGTAAATCAGGAACCTCTACCCTCAGATTACTAACAACCATATTGCATAGTGATGGAGATTTGACAGAACAGGGGAAAATTAGGTATGTAGTTATTGCTTCCAGATACTTGGGTTGTATAGTGTTTCAACTCCTGCTGTAACTTATATGTTAGAATTTCTTTTTTAAAAAATAATTAGTATTAATTTATAGGTATTCAGGTATTCTTATTGTAATATGCTTTTACATGGTGGTTATTGCAATGTAACAGTCACATTTCTGATAGGGTTCTGGCATCTAGACACTGCAAGTATTTTAAGTGATAGATCCTTGCTCTTTGTCATAGTCCATGTATAAGTACTAGTACAGAGATCTGTCACTACTCTTTAACAAGTTTGCTAGTATTTCAAGGGTAAAAACAAGTTATTGAGTCTGTTTTTAGAATACAGTAAACAAAAAATTTAAAATGTACTGTGCCTGTTATTTAAAATACACGAGCTGTTTTTGTTTGTATGATGAAACATAATTTATAGTGCTTTCTATTCATAAGTCCACATCTGTGGGCTCAGCTACCTATGGATCTAAAATACCCAGAAGGCAATTATTTTTTCTGTACTGAGAGTGTATAGACTTCCCCTTACCATTTCCTATACCATGCAGCATAGCCACTGTTTGCCTTGTAATCTAGAGCTGAATGAAGGTATGTGGGGAGATTGTGCACAGTCCATGCAAAATGATGTCATTTTTCTATGAAGGAATGAAGCATTGATTTTGTTAACTGAATATACTGTGATTGGAACTCAGATTCAGATCCTGAAACTACATTCAAACCCTGGCTGTTAGCACTTTCTAGTTAGCTGAACCTAACCAAGTTACTTAGCTTCTCAGTGCCCCCTACACCTACTTGTCTTAGCATACCACTGTGGTGCAGTTAAATATATTAGGATATTTGAAGTATTCACAGAACTACATAACATAGAGGAACGTGGATGATAATAGGGATTATTTTATCAGCATTAGCTGAAATGTCGAGTTGGTCTCAAGTGCTGTTTAGTGACACTTCTTAGCAATCTAAAAATAGGAGAATAATTTCCCTCCTCAATACATCTAAGTTCTTTAATGAGAAAACCAGGCAGTGAGTGACGGCTGCTTTCTACCTTTTCATCTTCATTCTCTTCTTCCATCTCCCCCATCTCCCTTTCATTTTGATTGTGCTGGGCATCAAACCTAGGACCTTGCATGCTAGGCAAAACCTATTAACCCTGCGCCATCATCCCAACCCTTAATCTGTTCTCCTGTATGTTTTATTCATAGTGTCCCCTGTTCCTAGAATTTAACAACACATATTTCTGAAGTGAGTTAATAAAAATAAAACTTAGTACTATAGAAACAGTTCATGTGCTTAGCACTTTTATTATAATTTGTTGCTTCCCTTCAATAATTCAGACATGTCCATTTTATATATAATAAGGATATTTTGGCTTAAGATTCATATTGCATTTGAGATAAATTTGTATTGGTCAGCTCAGCCTGGCAGAGAAAATTCTTGGCATTGATACATTTAGTCTCAATTTATTAATTACATTATTTCGTATATAGTTATTTATATCAATTATTCCTGGCTAAACCTAAGAACTTAAGAAAATTGACAGATTGAAGCCAGACTACACACATTCAAATTCAGATCTGTCATTTATTGATTGCTTTTATTGTGAGCCATTTCACTTCTGCATGCCTATTATGGTAGTATTTTAGCTACTATACCTGCTTGTTTTAAGTTTAGTACAGTAGTTGTGGTAGACAAGTTACCAAGTAAAGACATTCATGATGGCCTATGAGTAAACATCACACACACAAATTAATAGTACTGTAATTAAAATTTAACAGGCAAGCCAACATACAAATAAATGTCTTCTGTTCCTGCTTAACTTAGGATATATAGGATCAGAAAATTAAATTACTTTAGTCGTAGCTGGCACCAGCTTATTTAAAAGACTTTGGCCTTGGTTGGGTTCTCTGAGAGCTCTGTGCTATATGTAGACTGACTATTGTGGCCCCATATTGCAGAAAGTATAAACAAGTTCCACCCCCCTTCATCTTCTTTGTAAGTCCTGAGAGCTTTGCCCACTTGACCTCATCACCTTCCAGAAAACTCTCCCCTGTAATACCACCTTGGCCTAAGATTTCAGAGACTGTTCAGACCTTAGGACTTTCTGCTTTCTTCTTATAGATAGTTATTTTAAGCATTAGATGAATGAGGTAAAAATGATCTACTCCACCCCACCCCCCCAGCACATGGAAGTCTTGCTTACATTGTTTTGCTTCTCTTTTAGTAAACCAGACATGTCGCGCCTGAGGCTTGCTGCTGGGAGTGCTATTGTGAAGCTGGCACAGGAGCCCTGTTACCACGAGATCATCACGTTGGAGCAGTACCAGCTGTGTGCACTAGCCATCAATGTAAGGGCAGTGGCTAGTGGGGGATACGGTCATATGCTCTTGGGCTTATAGGAAGAACTTGCTACAATAGCGTCAGAGCCTTGAATGTTTGTTTTCTTTCATGAGAACCACTTGGGAGTTCTAAGTGGCATTTTGTTTCCTAGCATTGCTGTTCTAGTCTGTAAATTTCCCACAAGCACTGGATGAGTCTTGCACTGACTGAACCATTGCTCCTTAAGGAGATGCAGGGCACTTGCTTTAAGACTCTGGTCACAAACTTGTCATCCGCTGGTCAGTGTACAGCCTTACTTTCTGTGTGTCTGCTTAAGAACACTTCGTTTATATGCGTAGCTCTCTGATTAACACTCAACTCAGAGCGAACAAGCGGCAGCTGCACTCACTCCTTCCTCAGTGAGGCTTTACTGTGGCACTTGCATTTTTCTCTGTAAGGCACAGTGTGGTCTTGTGCTTAGGCTGCTGCATTTATCACTTGTTGGGAGCTGTTTAAATGTGTCACCAACAAGAACAACATTGTGCACAAGTGTGTCACCAGGTAGACCAGGGAAACAAGGCTGGGCTTTTCTCTAGGGGTGAGCACAGCAGGATCCTTCTGTGTTTGATACCCTGCACATCTCTTTCCAATGACTAGGTCATTGCTGCAGGTGTTGATGTTGGAAGTACAAATAAATGAGCATACAAATCCCTAAATATGAAATCTGTGAGTAAGGAGGAACAACTATTATCAAAAATTCAAAAAGCTATGTTCCTGAGTTTTTATTTTTTAAGACTTAGGGTAGACAGTTTCAAAGTAGAAGTATTCAAAATAATTTTTTTTAAGTAAAGTAAATCTTTTAAAAGTGAGAATACACAAACTCATGTATCAGTAAATGTAAAGGCACACCTTAAGCTTGCTTTCCTGGGTGTTTTTCCACTTGGTGCAGAAGCCTTGACTCTTGGAGCTACCTTCTGGTATGCAGAAACTGTCCTGCCGCTGTGCTCTTCCAGACTCCGGGCAGTCTCTCACCAGGACTGTAGGAGACCTGTCTAGTGTGGGATAAATCTCCCTAAGCACAGTCCTCATCATTTTATTCTCCTGGTCAGACACATTTAAGAATTCATACTTGTTTGAAAGAAAGAAACAAAACAAAATGTATTTTATAACCTGACATTTAAGCTTCTGTATTTTTTGGATCTAAACACATACTTTAATGCATTTAATACTAATATTACCCTTATAGCAGTGGTTCTTCGGTTTTTCAAGACAGGGTTTCTCTGTAGCGTTGGAGCCTGTCCTGGAACTAGCTCTTGTAGACGGACCTCAAACTCACAAGGATCTGCCTGCCTCTGCCTCCCGAGTGCTGGGATTAAAGGTGTGTGCCACCACCGCCCGGCTATAGCACTGGTTCTTAACCTGTGAGCCCTGACCACCAGAAAACACAGCTGTGTTACATTATGATTCATAACAATAGCAAAATCACAGTTACAAGGTAGCAACTAGAATAATCTTATAGTTGGGGTCACTACAACATGAGGAATTGTATGAAAACATTGCAGCATGAGGAAGATGGAGAACCACTGCTTTACAGTATACCACTCTTCATCTATTTCATTTTGGTGAAACTGAGCACTTTTATTTATGCTGTGCTGTGTTGCCTCTGTTTTTTGTCCCACCCTTCCATCTCCACACAGCTGCATTTAGTTCTGTTTGGCAGTGAAGGTTCAGATGTGATCTTTCCCAAGACTTGCCCTGGTTTTCTTAACTGGATGCAGTGTCTTGTTTTATTTTTCACTCCTCTGCTACATAGAAAGCTTAGCCCTGTGCTTTTACTTTTTCTGTACACGTGGTTTGTTTTCTTTCTTGAGCTAAGGCTCTTTAAAAGTAGTATTGTGAGTTTGAATGGACATTCAATGTGAAGGACTAGAAATAGAATTATATGACAGCACATTTAATAGTTGCCTAGGTGTTTGGAATTTGAAATTCAGTTCATGAAAAATTTTACTTTGTGTTATTATGAAATATATATTGTTCTAGATTCTGGAAATGCAAAGCTGAATAAGTCATAGTGACAGTCCTCCAAAAACTAACAGCCTCTTAGAGTAGAAAATAGAGATGAGTGTTGATAATACAGTGAGGTACACTACTTCTAAGTACAACTACATCTAAGGTACTAAAATTTGTACCTTAGATTTGTAATTTGTGTTCAGAAGGCCTCTGAAAGTAGACGGAGGTATGGTGAAGACGAAATCAACTTTGTAACGATGAACTAACTCCAACTGCAGCTTTATATTGTGAGGCAAAAAACTTTGTAATTTTTTTCATATACTTAACCAATTTTTTGAAAATTGAAATGAAAGTATAAATGTTTGCCTTTGTGAGAGTTTGTTTTTGGTAAAACTGTATTGCTATTCCTTATTTTACATTTTATGTTTGTAGGGTGCCTGTCTTCTTAATTCCCTAGTAGTACCTCTTGAAACACCCTATGCATTCAGTTTCTCTCTTCTGTTGTTAATTGTTAGCTCCTTGTCTATGAACTAACAGTTTTATGTCACTAATAACTGAAGGCTGGTGGTTTTGAAGTGATTAATAAGTTGGCTTTGTAACAAGTTTGCGTTGGGCTATTAAATGCAGAGCTGTTAGCGAGAGGGATAGAACTGTCATTAGAGATGTGTCTCAGTAGAAGGGTGGCGTGTCTAAGTGGGATAAGTTTGAAAGAATGGACTATTCACTGATGAATATGTTTAAAATAGTTGACTTCGGCTATGAAGTTTTAAATTGGCATTTTTGTAGTAAATTGGATATTTTCATAATAGATGTATATATTTGTTCCTCAGTACTGATGAAGGATAACTTTATTGAGTATGTTAGTAGAAAGATTGAATTTCTGTGGACACTTGAATAGTTTTTTTAAAAAGTAGTAGGTATACTGAAATTGAAATGAAATGAAAGGGACTATGTACCATAAAAACTTAAAGATAGGCATATAACACATGCCTATCCCAACTGCATTAAGCAGGCATAATGGTATCTGCCTATAATCTCAGCATTGAGGAGGCTTGGCTGGTAGGATAATGAGACCTTGTGTCGGAAAACCAAAAACCTGGGACTGGCAAGATGGCTCCCCATCAAAAGTACTGGAAGACCTACGTTTGGTTCCCATCACCCATGATGGCTCACAACTGTTTGTAACTCCAGTTCCAGGGGATCTTACTCCCTCTTCTGGCCTCCACAGACACCAAGTACACATTATGTACATGCATGCAAAACATACATTCATATAAAAATAAAACTTTGAAAGAACAAAATCAGAAAATGTCCAAGTGCTAGGAATAGAACCCAGCTAATGTAGAGCTCTTGTGTAACATTCTGGAGGTTCAAGGATCAATCCCTGTATTATAGAGGGAGGAATAGTAAAGATAAGTGTAACACATGACTTAGATTTGAAGAAGAACCCAATGGTCATTACAGACAGAAGACACGATGTACCTAAAGTTGTAATAATAAGAAAACACACAAGCTGAGAGGGTATAATTATGAAGGTGTTTGTCATCGAGACACATTGTAACTGTTTCCTTTAGTTTAGAAAAAATTCTGATCCACTGTGGTATGCTGGCTGCTGTGCTACAAGAGTGCATAGAGGCACTCTTCTGTCTTCAAGGAACCAGCAAATGAATAAGGCCGATACCTAAACCAGCTTTGATCTGTGCTCAAGATATGTAGAATGCTCAGAGCATGGGCCAGCACAGGGTACAGGTTACATGCTGCTTTGAGTAGGTAAATGAGTTGCCCTAAAGAACAAGGAGTTTGCTAGAGAGAGATGGCTGGGTGAAGCAAGTCATAAGATAATCAGACACTTTGCCTAAGATACCAGTGCTATGCTGAGCTATATGCTTAGCCCCTTACTTTATTAGTATTTTTTAAGTTGGGAGAGCTGTGCTAGTTTCCTCTGGTGTTTTTTTTTTTTTTTTTTTTTTGGTTTGGTTTGGTTTGGTTTTTCAAGATAGTCCTAGCTGCCCTGTGTGACAGCCTATCTGTCCTGGAACTCGCTCTATAGGACAGGCTAGCCTTGAACTCACAGAGATCCACATGCCTGTGTCTCCTGAGTGCTGGGATTAAAAGTGTGAGCCATTACCATCTGACCCTAGTTTCATCTATTTTAAGAGTATGTTTATTGTTGTCTAACAAATGTAACTGATAGTTATTGGGTTCAGTTGAATATTCCAGCCTTGAGGCAGAGTCACATCCTCTGTTATGAATACTGACTCAGGGATTGTCTATCGACTTGATCACATCTGAAGTAACTTCTTACTGCCTTGTGGATAATACCTGGGATCATTTTATCTTTACAGGATGAGTGCTATCAAGTCAGACAGGTGTTTGCTCAGAAACTTCACAAAGGGCTTTCCCGGTTACGACTTCCACTTGAGTATATGGCCATCTGTGCACTTTGTGCCAAAGACCCTGTGAAGGAGAGACGAGCTCATGCTAGGCAGTGCCTGGTGAAGAATATCACCGTGAGGCGGGAGTACCTGAAACAACATGCAGCTGTTAGTGGTGAGTGCATGGGAGGTGAAAGTGCATCTTCTGGTCTTCCAGTTGCAGTCACATAGAGAAAAACACAAATTGTCATTTATTATGTGTACACTGCTTTAAAAAGCCAGCACCTTCCCATGGCTGCTTTTCACTTAACTGTATTTAAAAATATGTATAAATGTGTGAGTATGAGAGTTTCATTATCTTTGTGTCAATGGCTAAATGAATAGAAAAGGTAAGTCTGGCATTGGTGGTATCTGGAAAATAGTCAGATTTGCATATTTATTGTACTATGTCAGCACTGTCTTGGGTCTTTGTTCTCATGTGTAGCTAACATTCATGTCGGCTGCTAGTATGCCTCCCTTCCCTGTGCTCCCTCCGCCAACTCCTAAGACAGTCGCTGTGGCACTTCTGTGCCTTAACGGACAGCATGATTAGCACCTGCTCAGTTACCCAGGTCAGATCAGAGGCTTTCTTTGTGTATGTTCTCCCTTTCTTCAGCCCTTCTTCCAGATGTCACAGATGTCTGCTGCTCTCCTGCTAGCTATACTTAACTTGAATTATTGTAGATTCTCTTAATTCACACCATTTTGTAAATGCCTTGCTTTTGTCCCTTCCTTCCGCTTCCCACTGTACCACACTGTACGTTACCCTTCTAGGACAGACCAGTCATCCCTTCATTGTAGGTTGAAATAGGTCTAGGTTCTCAGCTGCTCATGAATGACATTGATGCACCCGATGGCGGTTCATATTTTATACTCAGTTCAAGCTTATGCTCGGTATGCAGGGTTACTTGAAGTTTTGTGCAGACTGCCTCTCCCTACTGTGTTCTGAGCCCTGGAAATCACTTCTCTTCTAGACAGCCAGAGCTGGGAAATATATATAGTTTACCCCTTTGAGTCATTTGAGATACAGTTTTAGCGTCAGTTGGCCATTGTGATCCTCTTTCTCTTTTTCCTCACCTTGGAAAAAGTGAAGGCTATGTAGTCACATTCCACCTCTGCATTTTACAGGCTGGATTTGGCCAGGTTATATTCATGTCTTAGTTTGCTTGTTTGTAAATTTTATATAATTATACTCCCTTCTTGTGGTTGTTACATGGACTGAAAAATGATGTGTATACAGTACCTAGCATAAAATAAATGGCCCAGAGAAGTCACCAGTAATACTAGCTATTCTTATTTTAGGTACTTTCCCTATAGCTTCCATCTTTTTATTCTTTAGTATGAGTGCCTTATCTGGTCCTATTTATCTTTATATTTTTACATTGTATAGATAGAAAGTAGTAAGCACTCTATAAGTATTTGATATAATTTAACTTAAATATCACTGAAATTTGAGTCTTGGTATTATTTTCTCTCATGCTAGCTCCTTAATTACCATTCACACAGAAACTCTTCAAAGACAGTCTGATGCTTATTGGCATGCATTATGCTCCTGGTTGAACATCTGACTAAAATGGAATCAGGAGACTGAATTCAAGTCTTTTTGCATACTGTTTTACAAATACAGTTTGCATGCCTTTCTGACCTCTACAATAAAATTTGCTATTTTCAGCCAACAGATAAATAAACTTGGATTTATGCTGAAATGTTGTTTGTATTTACACTGTCCTAGCTCTGTTCTTTTGTATGGTCCCTTTTATTAAAAACTGACCATTTCTTCTGTCTTTATGTCCACTCTGATAGCTTGTCAGAGAATACCAACACATGATTGCTTGTAGCATAAGGACGAAGAGGTCTTACATCTCAATCTTAAATAGTTTGTGTGGATCACTCTTTCCATGTGCATTTGAAAACTGAAATATTTGTCCTTGCTGCTCAGCACCTGGCATGCTAACTAGGCATTTTAAACTGCTTACCATGTTTCTCAGCACAGGGTGTTTTGCGTGTGTTGTTCTGCCTGCCATATTGTGGTAAATCACTGGGATGTAGGAAATATACAATAGAGCATGCGATTTGATCTTTCTAACCTGGATGTTTTGTTTGCTTTTTGTCTTTCTTTTATTATTTTGTTTTGTTTTGTTTTGTTTTGTTTTTTGTTTTTCAGAAAAATTATTGTCTCTTCTGCCAGAGTATGTTGTTCCATATACAATTCACCTTTTGGCACATGACCCAGATTATGTCAAAGTACAGGATATTGAGCAACTTAAAGATGTGAAAGAGTAAGACTTTTTTTCATCCCATTTTCCTATTTTCTGAAAATTGTTTTTGCCTCCTTACTGCTGATAATGGGTATTAATTACAGCTGTTGTGTCATTTGCTAAGGTTCTCCTAGCCGCGCTCCCCGCTTGTCTTTGTTC
The DNA here is from genome assembly GCF_903992535.2 of Arvicola amphibius. Lineage (NCBI taxonomy): Eukaryota > Metazoa > Chordata > Mammalia > Rodentia > Cricetidae > Arvicola > Arvicola amphibius. Next base: position 105,958,115 of record NC_052056.1, on the reverse strand, counting down.
TTCACCTCTTCACATCACATTTCCTACCTAATCTCCAAAATGTAACCTGAACCACTGACCTCAGCTCTGTTTCCCTACAGTGGTGCTGAAGTAACTAATGCACTCAAATTTTTATCTTCCAGTTCTTTCTCAGCTTTTATTTTCTTCTAAATTGTAGGTTTTCATGTGAGGAGAACTGACAATCTCCTCACTCACGTAGTAAGCAGGTTTATCTTTGCAGTAACTGTCTTTGTGAAAAGAAAAAGTGGCCTCTTCATAGTAGGAGCCGATTCACAGCCAGGGGATGTTCTTTGTTAGAATTTCAGTGCTGTTCTCTAATTAAAGATGACTGCCTGTAGAGAGAGAATACGGGAATATGATACATTTTAAGACCAACATGAGTCTTAGAATAAACTTGAGACCATGGTCTGTTACAATAAAGGATAACTCCTATGATTTTGAATCATTTAATTTTGTATGTCATTAACACACTTGTAAAAATGATGGTTAATTTCTTGATTTATAGAAATACAATTATTTAAGATAATACAAGAAAATTAAATTACCATTAGCAACTGTGGCAAGGGGGGAAATCCAGTCTTTTTTATTTGCCATAATATCTGTTTCTAAGATGCTATCTCTAAAAGTGAATTCTATGTTATAGTGATTGTCAGTAGAGGAACTTTGGCTGCCTTTCTTTATCTGAGAGCACTGGCTTTTTAAGTAGATGAAATGCCCCTGAAATGCACTTAATTGCCCTGGTTGCCTTCATTCTGTGGAGCACAACCCAAGTGATGGCATTTTCTTTTAGAATAGTATCTTGTCTCATATTTCCCCTTCCTGTTATTTTTCTCCTTTATATACCAGCTGTAATTCCATTCCTTTCTTACAGGAGAGGGATCATTTAAATTTTTTTTCCTCAGTAAGCAAAGACAGTGTGTGTAGGTGTCAGCCATGCTTTCCTTTCTCATTTGTTTGACTGTTCCCAACCACTGGCTTAGGGATTGTATTCTTTTTGAAGATGTCCTATCAGGACTTGAGTCACCTCATTGTTTTATGGCCAGTTCTTCTTTACTGTTATAGCACTGACTTAAAATTTAGTTCTTTGCATTTCTGTGTTCCTTTTAACCTTCCTTATGCAGAATCTGCTGAGATTCTGAGCTTATATCTACATTGGTGACCTATTGTAGTATATATATATATAAAGTGTGTGTGTGTGTGTGTGTGTGTGTGTGTGTGTATGTGTGTGTGTGTGTGTGTGTGTGTGTGTAACATAGGCTTTTCCCCTGCTGGTTTATTTTTAGTTTGTAGCTGCTTCTTTAAAATTTTTTTCCTCTTCTGGAATTATAGTCTAGGTTCATTATGTTAATATTGAGTATCTGTATTTAACAAAAGATCTTCTTTTCTTCTGTATTTTTCTTTATTTTTGTGTTCTTAGATGTCTTTGGTTTGTTCTGGAAATATTGATGGCTAAAAATGAAAACAACAGCCATGCATTTATCAGAAAGATGGTAGAAAATATTAAACAGACAAAAGATGCTCAAGGACCAGATGATACAAAAATGAATGAAGTATGTAATTCACGATAAGTAATTTTGATGCCTTGCTGATTTAAATATTTTGGTATAGGGTACAACTTCTTTAATATTTTTATTTTTTCTATTAGTATTTGTTATTTCTATTACTATTGTTTTTTCTATTAGTGATAATTAGGATTGCTAATGCAGAATTATTATACCAGTACTAGTGTTTATTTAGTAGTAATTTTAATGCTGAATCATAATGATCTTGTTACAATAATATACACAATATTATAAGCCATAGTATTTATCCTGAAGACTTCTTTTATTAGTCTACCATTTAGTCTAAATACATGTTCTAGAATTACTCCTAATTAACAGAGTTTAAGCTATCATCGGTCTTAATAACTGACTAAAAAAAATACCATTGCAGAAATTGTACACTGTGTGTGATGTTGCCATGAACATCATCATGTCGAAGAGCACCACCTACAGTTTGGAGTCTCCTAAAGACCCAGTGTTACCAGCTCGGTTTTTCACCCAACCTGACAAGGTAGTTAATTTAGAATTTGTTTTTGGGAGTTGACGTGAAGTGTGTGTTCAGCACTGGGCTATGGGAAGACAAGGAAGGACCAGTAGTAATAACTGCCCACTGCCAATACTGTGGAAAGGACACTGGACTCAGAAATGTAGCTCTAGACAAGTGTGGACCAGAGTGGAGGCCACAAGGGATTATCCAGAGTTTGTTTCAAAGTCTGAAGCCATGCCAAGAGCACAGGCAAAACTTTGCCAAAGCATTTGTGAATTAATAGCTTTTGATCCAGAATGGGAATTGGATTGCTGATCTGTGGAGTCTGAAGTTACAAGCCCTGGATGAGGTTTTAGAAGGTGGTGTGAAGAAACAGAGCTTAGATATAGGGATAAGCCCAAGGCTCTGGGAGCGCTGCCAGGATACTCACAAACCATGTCACAGTACAGTGTTCCACAGGCCCTGGTAGAGACTCTTCTCTGGGCTGATTGAATACTAGCGTGGAAAGCACCATCGTCCTTTTTGTAGTGAAAGTTCACAGAGCTGTCTTGGTACTCACTGACTGCTTTTTCTCTTGCTTACAGAATTTCAGTAACACCAAAAATTACCTGCCTCCAGAAATGAAATCATTTTTTACTCCTGGAAAAGTATGTTTTGAGACTTGTTTTAGTATTTATGTGGAAGTTAACTTTGGTGTGATTATTGGCCTAATTGTGCTGTTTTGTTTCTTAAGGAATTTTTGTGTCTCAAGATAGGAAATATAATTAGCTATCTTCCATTTTTTGATTAAAAAATTAATTATACTTACTATGTAGATGCCAGCTAAACTGCACTTAAAAAAAGCTTATAGCAAAACTATGGAGACCATTATCCTTTAGGCTTTTCTCATACCAATCTATACAATAATCTTAAATATGATGTTTTATATCCTTCTCTAGCAAGGTTCCATTTTCATGATTGGTCTATATTTCATTTGTTGTCTTACAATGGAAATCTTTTCCTACAAATAATTAAAATTTGGTTGCTCTGTTGTTTTGGGGGGGGGGGGGTTGCTGTTTGTTCTGAAATGACCTTGCTAGATAGCCCAGGCCAGCTTTGAATTTGCAGTACTCCTTCCTCAGCCTCCTAAGTGCTGCAGTTATAGGCATGCACTGTTATACTGTGTGTGTGTGTGTGTGTGTGTGTGTGTGTGTGTGTGTAAGTGATAATTCAGTTCATTATCTTTATTTTGTTTAGATACATTTTTATGTAATTGGTGTGTAAATATGTTGAAGTTGTTGCTAAGAGTTCTTGATATGTGAGTTTCTTTTAGTGTTAAATAAGAACTGTTATGTATTTCTTGTTTCAGCCTAAAACAGCCAATGTTCTAGGAGCAGTTAATAAGCCACTTTCATCAGCAGGCAAACAATCTCAAACCAAATCATCAAGAATGGAAACTGTGAGCAACGCAAGCAGCAGCTCAAATCCAAGCTCTCCTGGAAGAATAAAAGGGAGGCAAGTGCACAATATATGTCACATCTCGTTTGATTCCAGCAAAGCTGTGCGATCTAAAATAGTACCATTATAAATATTTGATGACAGTGAATAGAGATGAGTTGATAGTTACTGACAAACAATAGACACTTACCTTTTCATATGTCAGCTACTGGGGTAATCTCTGCTAGTACATACAATAAATATTTAACCTTATTGTTTATTAGTTGTTCATACAGTGGTATACTTGAATCGTTAAAAGTAATGAAATCAGAAGCTAGAAAGATGGCAGAGCAATTAAGAGTACTGGCCACTCTTCCATTTTATTCAGGTTTGGTCCTAGCACCCTGTAGCAGCTCACAGCCATCTGTAACACCAGTTTCAGGGATCCAGTACCCTTTTCTGCCTTCTACAGGCACTGCATGCATGTAATGTATAGACATACATGTAGGCAAGTCATCATACACATAAAATTCAGAGGCCAGAGGGTTGGCTCAGTGTGTAAAGACACTTTCTACTAAGACTGATAACTTGAGTTTGTCCCTGGAATTAACATGGTAGAAGGGGAGAAGCAACTTCCTTGGGGTGTCCTCTGTCCTCTATACATGTTGCAGTACTTGAATGCACTTGTACACACACAGTAAATGAAAAGTGTTTTGTTGGCTTTTTAAAACAGAATTATTACACATTAGAGTCAGTGCATGAGGAAGGTTGTATAGAGCAGTGTTGCAGAGCCTTTACTTTGGAATGGCTTCATTATCACACTGGTTTGTACCCAGTAGGAACTTTTTGGTAAAACATAGAACGTCTTAATAATGTCGATAATAGCATGGGGTATGTATTTTATACTGTATGAATTTCTTTTTACTATGTATAAACTTTGCTTTTTGTTTAAAAAGTAATTTTATCTGGGCAGTGGTGGCACATGTCAAAGCAACAGGAGGCAGAGACAGGCAGATATCTATGAATTTGAGGCCAGCCTGGTCTACAAAGTGAGTTCCAGGACAGCCAGAGCTAAACAGTGAAACCTTGTATCACCACCCCACCAAAGTAGTTTCAGCAAGAATTCCTCGTTCTCCTTTTTCTTGTAAAACTGCACCTTCTTGTTATCTAGAGCTTGAGATTCATGAGTTCTACAGTATGTAAACAGATTGGTTTGTTTTGAGACAGAGTCTCTCTGTGTAGCCCTGGCTGTCCTGAAACTTGTTGTGGCGACCAGACTGGCCTGGAGCTCATAGAGATCCATCTGCCTCTGCCTCCTGAGTGCTGGGATAAGTAGATAAGGATGATGCCAAAGACTAGACCTTTGTAAGAGCGTGAGAACATGTGCTCTACCTTATTCAGCAAGTCTGTTAAGTATCTGCTACGAGCCATGCACAGGTTTACACACTTGGTAAAATTGTCAAAAATCAGTGCTTACATGTGTTAGCTGGAAGAAGTCAAATAAGAAACATAATGACTTTGCATGTTATTGCTACAGAGAGAAGTAAAGATGAGGGTAAGGAAGGGGCATGACAGAATTAAGCTGCATGTAGGCCTAATCAACATACTAACAACAGGTTTTAATTTCCATGCGTCTGATTCAGAATGGAATCTAGTTTTCAAAACATCATATGAAAAATTAATTTACTATTTTCTTAATTTATTAAATGGGCTACATTGTGTACTGATTTGGTGCTAAATATGATAGGAAAACATCTTTAAAATGAATAAAGTCTTTGCTTATGAAGTTATAAAGCTATACAATGAAACAATAAAAAAAAGCTTTTAAGGTTATTTGATTGTAGAAATAATTGTAGATGTCTCTATTCAAAGGCTTGATAGCTCTGAAATGGATCACAGTGAAAATGAAGATTACACAATGTCTTCACCTTTGCCAGGAAAGAAAAGTGAGAAGAGAGACGACTCTGATCTTGTAAGGGTGAGATGCTTGGTTGACTGTGTGGTGCTGTTATAGCAATAGCTCTCATCATTTCTGTTCTGTAGCCAGACATTACAATCCCAGTCTAATCAGGCATGTGATAGACTTTCTGTGACTTTATCTTTAGAGGCAAACAAGTTAGTTTCATATTCAGAATTGTTTGCCTTCCTTTTCTGTTTATCACAGTATTTTAGTCATGGTCTTAGGAACAGTAGAGTGCAGGTCCCAGAATTTGCTGCCTGCTTTAGAAAGTCCTTGTTATGTTGTAAATATCAGTAGAAGTGGCTGTAGTTTGTAAATGTTACTTGAAGGTAGACAAATTTGGTGAAATTTCATTGAGATAAAGAATTCAATACTCCAATACAGCCCAGTGGATTTGTAGCTGGGTCTGTTTGGACTCCTCAAATGAACTCTGAATCCATTTTCTTGTCTGTAAACTGGATAGTTTAGGCTTGTCAGCCTAGCAATAATGAGTTATCATTCATTAATTGAATAAATGAATTAGCCAGATAAACTGTTGATGCTGTCTCATTGTTACAATGATTTATGCCACTGAGCAATAGTTACCATAAAACTAGTATGTTTGAGAGACAGGAGTTATCAGTAAAATAATTATTTGTGCTTTCTTTGGAATTTTATTTGCCCCCTTTTTCCCCTCTGGCATATTTCCATTGTTTCAAGTTTCTCCAGTTTATCTAGCTAGGTTGTTTTATAATTAAAATTTTTACTAAATCCTTATTAGCTATACTGTCAGCTAGCTTTTAAAAGTTTTACCCAGTGGACTGGCTCAGCAGTTAGCAGCTTTTGGCTGTTGCTATGGTGACCCCATATTTGAATTCCCAGCGCTGTCTTTAACTCCAGTACCAGGGCATCCAAAGCCCTCTCCTGACCTTCACAGGCACCAGATGTGTAGGGTGCACAGATATGCATGCAGGCAAAACACCATTACATATTTTTAAAAGTTTTTCCCAAGTAGAATTAAAAATAATAGCTTAGAGAAACATAGGATCATTAAAAGAAAGGAGTCCTATTGCTGAATTTCTAGAAGATAATCTTTTTTTTTTTTTTTTTTTTTTTTTTTTTTTGGTTTTTTGAGACAGGATTTCTCTGCAGCTTTAGAGCCTGTCCTGGAGCTAGCTCTTGTAGACCAGGCTGGTCTTGAACTCACAGAGATCCGCCTGCCTCTGCCTCCCGAGTGCTGGGATTAAAGGCCTGCGCCACCACCGCCCGGCTAGAAGATAATCTTTAAGTTAGTAAAAAATATTTGCATTTTTTTAGTTCTACATCTTAGTTAATCAAGAAAATCCTTCTTTATTATAATCATGCTTGAAAATGAAGTTATTAGCCAGCTCATGATTTCTTTGTTTTGGTAATAGAAACAAGGGCGTTCTGAGTTTGAGGCCAGTCTTGGCTTTATAGTAAGCTCCAGGCCACCCTGAATGCCACAGGGAGGCCTTCTCTTTCCCTCCCTCCCTCCCTCCCTCCCTCCCTCCCCCTCCTCTCCCTACTTCCCTCACTGTCTCTGTCTGTCTCTGTCTCTCTCTCTCTCTCTGTCTCTCTCTCTCTCTCTCTCTCTCTCACACACACACACACACACACACACACTTACACACACCAGCAGCAACAAACGTAAAACAAATAAACAAGGTCAAGGGCTAGGGGTATAGTTGTGCTTGTCTACCCTATACAAGACCTCAAGTTTGATTTCTAGCACTGGAAAGGAAGATATAGAAAGACAGCATGTATGTATGTGTTCATGCGTATAGCTCACTTCTCTCTGGTGATTTTTGCTACATATCAGATGGATTCTGTTCATCATAGTGACCTCTGTGTTACAGAAAGACAAGATGGGTATACAGTTTCATCCAGAGCCTTAAACAGAAGAAGTAGAGAGCACTTGTTTGGGAAATCTCAAAACCAGGGTTGAAATGGTGATAGTTTTCTCTCAAATGAATATGTAATAAAAATTTAGTGATTATTTTTTTTCTTACAATATGGAAAAATTAGTGGACTTTAAAAGGATCATTATAACCGTCACTGGCCTAACAAGACACCGGTGGCCAGTGAGATACAGCGGATGCTACTGCAGCCCTAGACATGCTTTCCTAGGGTGGGTAATCTATCAGCTTAGAAATTCAGTTCCTAGAGACTCACCTCCATCAAATTCTCCCCCAAAGCCCTCATCTCACATTGTCTTCAACACATGAGGGACATAAATTCAAACCATACCAAAAAGAAAGTAAAGGTTAAATATATTTAAAAAGAGTAGTTGAATATAGGTAAAGTACTAGGTTTCCCAGGAAACAACCCAGACAAAAGAAATAATTCCCAGAATACCGGGGCTGAAGGGGTGGTGTTATTTTTGAGGCAGAGTATCATGTCACCCATTCTGGCTTTGAATTCACTATGTAGCAGATGGTAACCTTGAGCTTCTGATGCCTCCCCTTGTGCATACTGGGACTGCTGCTGAGTACAACCACACCTGATTTGATGAAATGCTGAGGCTCAAAGCCAGCTTTGTCTGTTCTAGGCAAGCACTTTACCAGCTCAGCCACTTCCCCAAGTTAGAGTTTTTGTTTATTTTTCTCTTTTGCAATAAGATTTTACTTACTATTTATTTATTTTATGTGTATGGATATCTTACATGTGTGCCTGGTACCATGGATGCTGGGAGAGGGCATTGAGTTTTTCTGGAACTGGAGTCACAGATGGTTGTGAGCTGCCATGTGGGTGCTGGGAATTGATCCCTGATCCTCTGGAAAAGTAGAGGATCCTAACCACAGAACTGTCTTTCCATGCCCTCATTCTGTTGAAATTTTTAAGAGTGTAAATTTGCACAGACTTTTTGGAAGTTAAATTTGCCTATAAGTATTCATACATCCTCTCATTCTTGGGCATCTATAAAGAATTTTCTCAATCTCCATTTGCTTATTTATACATAAATTCTCTTAATATAAAGTAAGATTTTATTTTAAATTTGGAAACCCTAGTCCTTTTTGTTTCTTTGTTTTTATATTGTTTTGTTTTGAATTAGTTAAATCTGCAAAGAAGGTCTTTGATTCTGAGATGTTTCAGGGTTTCTAGTGTGGGAAAAATGTGTTGAAGTTTTGTGTCTAACCTCCATTTAGAAAATAAAAATAGTTATGACATCACAAACACATGTAGCACATTGTGTGGTTTGATTAAAGCTAGGTAAATAAACTGTGGGAAGGGATGCTTTAGTGTCACCTGGATACCCAATAACTGAGTGTGAGGTGCTCATCTTAACTGAGAGACACACATAAAGTACTGATTTGAGAGGGCTCCCTTTGAAGCTCTGTATCCTGAATTTAAGAATAAAAGACTTCGCAGTGGGTGGCCCCATACCCAGGAGTACATGGACAGCACAAATTGTAGATGTGGCTTTTAAGCATTAAGAAGTTGGAGTGTTCTTGGAGGAGTGGGGATGAGTGTTATCAAAATACCCTGTAACGAGTTCTCCAAGACCTAATAAAGATTGTTGTTTATTTTAAATGAAATTCTACTCTGACTCCAAAGAATTTTAAAAATCAAATTCTAGTAAATAGCCTGGTGAAGTGGCACATGTTTGTCGTCCCTACTACTCTGAACTCTAACATGAAAAGAAAGTTTGATGTCAGCTTGGGTAACCTGATGAAACTTTGATTCTGAAAATTGGATAAAATAAAAGTAGTAAATAGTTGTGGCTGCAGTATATTTAGAGCTGTACATTTAGATACGTATTCATGATAGAAGTAGATGCAGAGTTTTAGGGTTGTCTCATTGTTCAGGATGCTAGCAGTTTTAGTTTTTGTTTGCCATGCTGGAGCATCAACCCAGGGCCTTGCACATAGTAGGCAAGGGTTTTTCCACTGAACCACACCCTAATTCCTAACAGTTCTATTTTTCAAAACCTAATTTTAAAAATTGTGATCCTCCTCCCTCCAGTCTGAGTTGGAGAAGCCTAGAAGTCGGAAAAAAGCACCTGTCACAGACCCAGAAGAGAAATTAGGTATGGATGACCTGACTAAGTTGGTACAGGAACAGAAACCTAAAGGCAGTCAGCGTGGTCGGAAAAGAGGCCATGCGACTTCAGAGTCAGAGGAGCAGCAGTGGCCTGAGGAGAAGAGGCACAAAGAGGAGCTCCTTGAAAATGAGGATGAACAGAACAGCCCGCCCAAAAAGAGCAAAAGAGGCAGGCCGCCAAAACCACTCAGTGGAGGGACATCGAAGGAAGAGCCAACTGTGAAAACATCCAAAAAAGGAAACAAGAAAAAACCTGTACCTCCTATAGTAGATGACGATGAAGAAGAAGAAAGACAAATTGGAAACACAGAACAGAAGTCAAAAAGCAAACAGCACCGAACATCCAAGCGAGCACAACAGAGGTGAGTATGTGTAACCTTAAACTGCAACCATCGGTACAGTAAATATACTTACCACAATGTAAATCATAATTTGATGCTATCCACATTTGGGTCTTCCCCAAAGCAGAGCAGAATCTCCTGAAAGTAGTGCAATTGAATCCACACAGTCCACACCACAGAAAGGACGAGGAAGACCATCAAAAACGCCATCACCATCACAACCCAAAAAAAATGTGTAAGTTGTAAATAATATTAAACTTCAATCCAATTTCAAATTATTTTGCAAACTTCATAAGTTTATAAGCGTAATTATTGCTGTATTTAAATTCCCAATATTTTGTCCCATTATACTAGGTAAAATAGACTTATCTAGTAGGAGGTTAGTAACCCAGTTATTAATAGTTGTACATTCTTATAGGTCTAGAGAAATCTTTATAAATGAATGCCAAATAGTCAGTTATACAGCCTTATGGTATACAAACATATTCTTCAACAAACCCTATACATCAGCCAGGTTTCCTCATTTCTGCGGACTGTGATTTTTCTTAGTCATTTCTCTTATTAGTGGTTCCATTTGGAGAGAAAGAAATGGTACTACATCTTGGTTTTCATCCTTTGAGCTTGTGTAACGTAATTGCCATTTTTCTTCTTAAATTATGTCCATAGAAATGATTACAAGTTGCTTTTCAGCTTTTAGTGTAGTTGGCACTTGAATCTGTGTGTATTTTTGGATAGTTGCAACATGTAAATGTATTCATAAGAAAGGCAGAGCAGTTCCTCTGTCCAAAGTCATCTCCACAATATGAGCACCAGCATTGACAGCTGCAAACTGGGCAGGGCTGTCTTCTGTCTCAAAGTAGAACCAGAATATCATGTCCTACTAGCCAGAACTGTCCTCTCTATTCCTGAGCATGCTCAGTATATAACTACCCAGTACTTGACTTTTTGTTTTTTCATAATTAAAACTTTATTGAAAAATCGGTATTGAAATTGGAGTTCATAGTTGGGTACCTTCAAAAGCAAACATAATTACATTGTCCAGTCTACTAAGACCTGATACTATGCCTGGCTTTTTAGAGTTTCCAGCACATCTTAGCTAAATACTTGATTATCATAGAGTTTTCCCTGTTCCTGTGTGTTCCACAGGAAGAGGAAAGGTTGCCTGAGTGAGTCAGTGCTTCATGCTTTTTCCATATAATTTTTCTATAACATTAGAAGTAAAGGTAAGTACATTATTGGGACAGCTTCCTAAATGTGTTTGGTCCAGTGAACAAAACCACTGTTTCTTAAGTAATAGTCAGTAGCCTGACATGAGTTTTATAACAGATAACAGTTTTAAAATACCCCACCCTTATAACTCACTTATTTTCTTTTACTATCTGGACATCATAAAGTTCAAGGCTCAAGTGGTTGTGATTTCCCTTCAAGTTTCGTAACTCTTTTCACGAACGTTTAAGACCTAACTATATCTTTTACAAAATCAGTATAGAAGTAAGCTTTGTTTTATCTTACACTTTTTGTATAGTTCTTTTTCAGACCTGGAATAATAATAACATGTTATAATTTATCTGTGTTTTGTGTCCTAACTATAATGTAATTGAAAAATATTATCATTATCATCCATGTAATTCTATATGATGGCACATAGCAGACAAGAACTCTTTTTTTCTCTTCAGGCTTGCTCTCCAGTGGGCAGGTCATCACTATGTAGTCACATGTAAATATGGAACTATAACTCTGGTATATGTCCTGAAAATACTTAGGGCATTATAAGACCATATAGTGGAAGGACTTGGGAATTGGGAAAGTTTTCTCTTTGGAGTGTTACAGAGAATTGATTACTTGAAAATTCTAGGAGTCGTTGAGATGAGATGGCTCAGTAGTGAATACACTTGATGCGAGTCTGACTCTGTGAATTCAGTCTCCAGTACTCACGTGGTAGGAGAGAACCAACTCCCTCAAGTGTCCTTTGACCTCCACAGGTGCACCGTGGTATACATATATATAACACTAGTGTATAAATTTATAAAAGAGAAGTAAGAGAAAGTCTGGAAAAGATAATTCTTATGGGGATAATACTATAGTTGAAGTTTCTGAAGTATGAAAAAATTGGTAAATACAAGAAACTAGAAAAGGCAAGGGATTTACTGGATTGTAACAGGAATAGAGAGTTAGGGCAGGACCATCTGAAGGAATGAATATGCAGGGTTATTCTCGGTTCAGTACAGGGGTTTGTTCAGGGTGATACCACCTGTTCTGTGTTTTTAAAGGGTCACTTTGTAAAAAGAAAAAGCCAGAGGTGGGAATGAATGGTGGTAGCAGTATCGGTGGGGAGGGGTGAGTGGGTTCATGTTCCTCTGTACAGTGAGAGGAAAGTGCACAGTTCTTCACTCAGAGGATGCTGCTTTGAGCGGCGTTCTGTGATGAGGAGGAAAGATGAAATAGGCGTCAACTTCAGGGTTGCGAAGTCCTTTGTGGTGATGGTCTTGGCCACACCTTTCTTTTCTATAATTTTTGTAGGATTCTCAGAGAAATGTTTAAGGGTCAAGATAGAAACTTGTCTCCTCTGACATAATTGAGGATGAAAATGGCAAGAATTCATTCATAGGTTATTTAAGGCATTCCTTCTAGTGAGTTAATCCACAGCTTAAGATTGGAATTCTCATTTTCTTTTATGTGTTTTGCTCTAGCCGTGTAGGACGCTCCAAACAGACAGCTACAAAAGAAAATGATTCGAGTGAAGAAATGGATGTGCTTCAGGCCAGCTCTCCTGTCAGTGACGACACTGCACAGGAAGGAGCAGAAGAGGAGGACATTTCTGCAGGAAATGTACGTGCTATTGAAGTGTCATGTGTGGTATTACAGAATGCAGAAACAGAGCCAGTCTGTACTTTATATCAGCTCCACTTAGCACTTGCTGTTGTCTCTAATCCTAGATATTTATGCTTTTGTTCATTAGTCTGTCAAGTTATTTACTTTCCAACTTGAATAATGGAAAAAGGGGGGAGCTTGAACTTACAAGAATGATAGGTGAACCTGTCATCTGAATGCCGAGTGGTCCGAGGAGTGTAGCAGTTTCACGTTGCCAGTCCAGGCACTGATATCCATGAAGTGTTCACTTATATTTCATGTATGTCTTTGACGTTTCTGTTTTGAGTCTAATGATATAAACCAGAAGAAAGCCATACTGAATAAGACTGACTCTTGAAGTAAAGTCAGCCTTTGGGATTGAAGTATAAACCGACTTTGTATTGTTGGCAGCATATGCTGCTTCTACAGAAGGAGGAACTGGTGCTTTCCAGAGACTTTCTTCTTTCATACAGCAAATGGTGTTGCTAGTTACCACATATTTCTCATTGGAAAAAAAGGAAATTAGCATAAATAGTAATTGTTTTCTTGACACATAAATACAAAAATTTTAGGTCAGCTTGATCAGTTTTCTTCATTTGGGATACTTGAGTTTGGTCAGTTCCCAGAGCTGGACTCTGTGGCATGATTCTGTCTAATGTGTTCAGCAGTTCCCTTTGCCGAGGGTCTGCTTTGTTTGTTAAGGACTTTGAGGAGGGGGATTTGAAAGTAACAGAGAACGACTGTATATTAGGTTCACTTAAAATCCTGCTCTCCTTTACTTATGCTGTTTTATTCTGACCTTGTTGGATTTTTTTGTTTCGTTTGTTTGGTTTATTGGTTGGTTTTTGGTTTTTTTGAGGCAAGAGTTTTTTTGTATAGCTTTGACTGTTCTGGAACTTGCTCTGTAGATCAGGTTGGCCTCGAACTCACAGAGATCCGCCTGCCTCTGCCTCCCGAGTGCTGGAATTAAAGGCATGCGCCATCACCACCTCCGCTTGACTTTGCTTTTTAATCAGTTTTAAGCTTCCTGTAGGCCTTGCCAGTAAATGATAGTATGTTTGAACTTGAGGTTGTGTAGATGTGTCTGCAAGGGCTGGGAGCCAAACTTACCAGCTTCTGTCCCAAAATGGTCTAGTCCAAGAATCAAGTGTTTTCTTTGCCACAAAAGGTAAGGAGAAAGATGACGAATCTGAGAGTCTTTGTTTGAGGGCTTGTCCATGTGCAAACGTCAGAGAGGCCTACGTACCTGAAGACAGGAGGAAAGAGGGAGGTGCTTCTAGAGAAAGCAATACAGAGAAATTCAGAAATCTGTGAGAATAAAGATGGGGTGAAAGCAATGGTTATTACTTGTTGTGAATGTAGATGTGCTCACATTAGTTAACGGTTGGTTTTTCTCTTCAGGTGCGACGGAGAAGTTCCAAACGAGAAAGACGATGAACTCATGTAATTAACTTTGATTGTGAAAGCTTTGGGGGGAGGGAAACTTTTTTTTTGTCAAGTATGAGGCTAAATAAAGCCTTTGATGCACAAAATGGGACTGCCAAAGTGTGGACAGTTGGACCTATGATGACCATGGATTCATGGTCACATGCGCCAGCCTTTCACATAGCGATGACATTACTACGGAGTCATGTGAAAGTGTCCTGTTTGATGGCTGTGTAGACATAAACTAAAGAAGAAACATGTAAATAGCCCCTCCCCATTTCTGACTTCTGAAGTGCTTGTATAGCTTTTATCTGCGGCTTTAAACTGACAGGACCCCGCTGCTTACTGGATCTGTTCATCTGAAAAGCATTTGTTAGGATGGATCTTAAGCAGTCGTCCGTCAGTGTTTGTATTTGTATTCTCTGCAATTTTACTGTGAAAATTTGTTTTTCAACAATTGGTGTCATTTTCTTGATGTCACTGTTTGTTGGAGTTAAATGGTCTCTTCCCCTCTGTATCTCACCTGTGTTTACCCAGGGCACCCTTCATCTGAGAGGTGCTGAGCGCCTGCCATTACACGAGCGCACCTCTGTCAGGACACCCGCAGATGGTGAACTAATACTGAAGTTATTTGATGGCTTTACACCTCAGTATTGGTCCCAGAATTTTCTGGCCTTTCATGGCAATGAAAATTTTAAGAAAGAGATTTAAAATATTTTAATTTTAAAGAGTGTGTTATAAAATAATGTACTAAATCCTTTATTCCATTCTGTCATCTTTTTCAGTTTATATTAATCTACTGTATCAATAAAATTCTGTAATTTCAATGGGCTTTTAATAGTCTAGATTGTTATTGTGTATAGATATTACTTCTTGAACAGTATGTTCTGAAAATGCAAATTATTACACTATAATATAAAATCTGATATATACACATTAGAAAAGTTCTTGTTCTCCATAACCATGTAAAGTTAATCAGAAACAAAAAAATTATTGATGCAGTGTATCTTTATAAATCTGTTCTTGAAAGCCAAGTGTTTTGTATTTTATAGTGAGTTGCATGTTCATGAAAAAATGCTGATCATGAGATGTGCTTTTTCTGTAAATTCATGCTTAGCCTTAGCATATGATAGATGACCCTTAACATAGCTTTTCATCAAGAGTTTATAATTGTACTTTATTTTGGAGCCAAAAACTGTTGTTTTTTGGGGGGTGGGAGGAGGGTGGCAGTGATCTATCTAGTCTGGGCTGACACTGTAGGTGTCACTCTCATAGACACTGAGTGAGTTCCACTGCAGCTACAACAGGAGAAAATGGACATTTGCCTGGGTTTATCTTAAAGGTCTCTTTGTTGTCATTATATCTACAAAGTCTGAAGATGAACTGTTGAGACAGTGTTCTTTATATAGTTGTATGAACTGTATTTTGAACCAAAATGTATTGGTTGCCACCTTATGCTCACCTGAATTAACTTTAGATTTATGGGTGCTGAGTTGTTTTTGCACAGTTGTTAACAACAGAACAGAAATTACATTCTACATTACCGATTTATTCTGTCAAATAGAGAGCATTTTCATACAGCACACCTTTATGTTTGAGGTATGTTTCCGAAATTGGCTATAATAGATTGGGGATGCAATAAAGAAATGACTATTTTGGAAAATGACATTTTGCTATTTTCCAGTATGTACCACAAATGATGTGATTATTTTTCTTTTAAATATTTCCTCATGTGTATGAAACACTTTATTTTTAAAAAGATGCTTGAATTGTGTCTTAAATCTTTGAGTGTTGCACTTGTCTGACACCGAGAGCAACGGGAGATGGGAGGCTGCAGTCGTCAGGGCAGCTAACACTGGATTCTGATACTTTGGATTTTAATGTTTCACCAGCTCGGCTCTCCAAACAGTGTTGTTTCCGTTTTAGCAGTACAAGAGCATGTTTTTAAATTTATGGCATAAATAATAAAAGATAGCTTTGTATTTTTGTCATCAACTAAACTGCATTGGAAATATTTATGGAAGTCTGTCTTTAAAGCCATTTTATAAAACATATGAGAATTATGATGGAGGATTTTTATTTGCGTGATGATCATTCACCAGATTTCATTGCACATTAATGCTGTGCATCAGTTCATGACAACATGGTTATTATTGATTTTGTTTGTGTTCTTTGCCAATAAGTCTGTAATTTTTTAACCTGTCTGTTTACTTGTGAGGATTATGATGTAAAATTTTTATTTTTGTATAGAGAAATAGGTGCAATAATAATCAAAATTTCTGTCCTGAGTCTTCATCTTAGGGACTTATTATTACATTTAAACTTAACACTTCTTGCACTAATATTTAGAGAGCCACATACTTTAAAATGAAGCTAGTTGTATAAAACATTAGTTGTTAGCACACTGCAGTGATCATACTCATTTGAGAATGTGTACTGTCTGACATTAAGGGACTGTGTAGCTCATTGTTACAAGCGACTGCAGGATCTGTTGACTCCCTGTGAGTTTTGCTTGCTGCCGTGCAACACTAAGCGGTTCAGTGCCCTCCACTGTGCGGAGGCTAAAAACGCACTGTAAAACTTGTTCTAGACATTAAAGCTCAGATGACTTTCTGTATCTTCCTACAGCTTGCAGGTTGTGACTTTTAAGAGTTCCTTTGGCATAGTAAAAGAATATGGGGGGTAAAGATCTGTTTAACTTAGGCATCTCTCTACCGCATAGTATTATGTTGCCATAATGAACGAAAGGTCTTAGAGAACCAATTTCCAGACACAGTTTTGGATTTTCTGTGAAGTTAAATAAACAAAAGCTCATGTAATTATATTTTTATGTGACTGAATATATATTTACCAGAGAAAGTCATGTTTTGTGATTTTTTTTTTTTTTTAAATTTTGGATTCTTTGTTTCCCAGGGACATTTTCATAAATTTTATGTTTAAACTTTTCATTCAAAATCTTGGCTGGCAGAAATTCACTACAAAACTATTTTAAGTTAAAGAATTAAATACCTGAAAGATAGTGTAAAATTTGAAACTAAGTTCTCTAAAAATAAGTTGTTGGGTAGCTTATCTACTCAGTAAACATTATGAACCTATTACATGCCAATCACTCAGTTTTTGTTCAGGATAAAGCTGATGTTTGATCAAGACAGTCGAATCCCCCATCTTTATGGTATTAATATTGCTTTGGGTGCACGTGCATTAAGAAAGAAAATTTGTGAAAAATGCTGTGAGCAACTCTGGGAAAGAGATTTGAGAAGAAGCTGATTACGCAGACTTCAATAGCTCAGTTACTCAGAAATGGGATCTGGAGCCGCTGCGTGTCTGTAACTGCAGGGCGTCTTGGGCCTACAAGTGTGCTAGCTGTGTACCTGAGCTAGCTGTGGTTCTGAGCCAGTCATACAGTGCTGCTCTAGCTGCTGTTTGTCGTCATTTCTTGTGTTCGCATCCTCACTTTGAATTTGTCTGTCTCTGGGACTCGTTGATGAGAGGACTGTCCTCTAATTGATCCTCCTAAAGAGGAGAAATCCTTTTGTTAAAACTATTCACTTTTGTTCTCTTGCTGCTTTTCTTTCTCTTCCATATGTCCTTCATTTCCTTAGACCTCTTAGCTCTGTAAAATGCTTCTGTTTTATTTGCTCTCTTCTAGGAGTTTTTAAAGTTTATACTTGGTTGTGTTCTTTAGTGGTTTCCCTGTAGGTTACAGCATATGTTTGACTTCCTCTAGGCTGCCTACCTTCACCACAGCAGTGCAGCTGTTTGCTGCTGCTTTGTGCAGTAGCTCCACGCGCATGGTATATCACAGGCTGCTTTCTCCTCACTCCGACAGTATCTGACAAAAACAGTGTGAGGGAGGAGAGTTAGTTTGGATATCAGAGCATAAACCTGCAGTGGGGTGAGGAACGCAGAACAACAGGTACCTTCACGGTGAAGGGGGTGTGCACTCCTTACTTCGCCTGAGATATCTTATTGGGACAGGAAGCAGGTTGGGCAGCTGGTTTTTCAAGGCCCTCCAGCCCCAGAGAGCCAGTTGCTCTAGCTAGACCTCACTTTCCAAAGGCTACCACTTCCCCAAACCACACAAACAGCTGGGGGCCAGATGTTCAAACATGAGTCTTCAGCCCACAATTTACATCAAACCCATAACTTCCTACTTCTGCCTGCTTAGGTTTAGGGTCCTCTCGTAATGCAATATGTGTTCAATACAACTTCAAAAGTTCCCATAGTTTCACAGTTCCAGTGCTGATCAAAAGCTCAGAGTCTCTTCTGAGTCAGGGCACAGTCTCTGAGAACCGAGTCCTTAAGAAATGGAGATTGCAGGGGGCCATATGAATGGACAGCAGTGACAGCTAGTGTTTAACAAGTCGACCCATTTGGGGAGCCCCACTTGGCAAAACCGTGGAGTTCTTCACTGAATGGCTGGTTGTTTTCTGTCTGTAACCTTCTCTGATGCCACTGTTATACCTCCCTAATAAGAACAGCTGTGGGGTCCTTCCCACAGCCCTGTGGTGGTGTGTTTTATGCTTGTTGGGCTGTGAATGGTCAGGAAGATGTACTTAGGATTCTCAGTCACAAAGACAGCCTTGTACAGCTAACTTTAGACTTCAGAACAAATTCAAAGCAGGCTGCTTGCCCCTAGAGACCAATATACAATGTCATTTTCCCAGGTGTTATCTTGCTGATTCAAGGCCAGAATAGAAGCAACCTTAGAAAACATAACTCCCTGCAGCAATGGGCCTTTCTGCACATACTCCCCAACCTCAAGGTTCAGCCATTGTTTACTCTCTGGGAACCTTCATCAACCTAGAGCTGTGTGTATGGGTCGCTGTGACATTGCTAGCCTAAGAGAAACTACGTTATGAGAATGGGTCGGGCCCTGAAAACGTTACTTATAATTGTCCAGAGTTTGGCTGTGGGAGGAGCAGCTGTGGCGTGGAGAAAGAGGGCTCTGTAGAACCAAGAGAGAGCTGCTACAGTATGTGAGTGCTTGCGTGCTGTGTGTGTGTGTGTGTGTGTGTGTGTGCGCGCGCACGCGCGCGTGCGGTATGTGAGATGAAGAAGCATGAGAAGTGTGAGGGAGTGAGTAAAGTAACAGAATGTGTGTGTGCACGCACGAGAAGAAGTGTGAGGGAGTGAGTGGGTGAGTGAGTGAGTAAAGAGTAATATAGAAGTGTATGTGTGTGTCTAAGAGCTGTGTAAAGCGCTGCTCAGTCAGAGGATATGTAAGTGAGATGTTTAGCTGTAGTTGTGTGGAGATTTGTAACAGGAGGCAAAGACGATGATGCTGTATAGAAAAGAGATGTAGAAGAGAAATGTATGTAAATGAAAGATGTGTAGTCATGTGGAAAGAAGTAATGGACTGTAGAAACATGCCCCTAAGCAAGAGAGATGCATGTATGCAAAGAAATTGTCAAGAAAGATTATTTGGGCTAGAGGAATGGCTCAGTGGTTAAGAGCACTAGCTGCTCTTCCAAAGAAAGGACCTAGGTTCAATTCCCAGCACCCACATGACAGCTCACAACTGTCTATAATTCCAGTTCCAGTGAATCTGGCACCTTTATACCATGTGCACATAAAATAAAGTTAAATATTTTTTTAAAAAAAAGATTATTCAAGATAAAAGAGGTTTCCAGCAGGAAAGCGTGTGCTTGTTCCTTTTTTCTTATGTTACCAGCAGAAAGCATGTATTTCCTTGTTTACTCTCAGATACGAAAGTCTAGCACCCCTCAGATAAGTTTTCCTAAGCCCTCGCTACTCTGAGGTCTTCTCTTTGTTATCCTGGAGCAGATCTGGGAGCTCACCTCCCCCCATCTGCGGCAGAAGATCAAAGTTAACATATGCAATGTGAGGAGGCAGAATAAGACAACGTCCCCAAAAGGAAAAGCGTGACCACACAGGTCAGACACCAAACCCTGTAGTTGCTGTCCCCACAGCTGTTTGTCATCTGTGCTATTGCAGGCTCTGGTAGCTCCCAGCTCTCACCTGCAGCACATTTGACCTCTCCTGAGCCGTCTCCAAGGTGAGTGCTCATGTTGTTGGGGTCTCCACTGTAACTCTGGCTTCTCTAGATCTCTTGGCTTCCTTGTGAAGAATCAAATCATCCCGCATGATGCCCGCATGAAACTTTGGCCCACACTTCCATGACCTCTTCACTCAACCTATAAAACTGGCACCATGTAGATAATGGCACCAAGTTCTGCTAGCTTAAAATATAGCCTAGTTCCTTTCTGCCACAGCTGTGGCTGTCAGCAAGCAACTGCCTGACTAGCCACAAGCAGTTTTCCAATAGGGAACCTGGAGCCTTGGATGTGTGGGGCTTAGCCAGTGCACAGCATTTCATTAATGGCATCAGTTTCTTTAGAGCTCCATTGTTCGTGTTTGCCTTGTCCACAGCTTTAACAGTAGCTGTAAACCTTTCCCTAGCAAATTACAGTTCTCATGTCTTTGTGCTCTTGCTGACTCTTAAAATTAGTAACCACATTGTTGGCTGGCTGTTACTCTTTCAGTTTCTTCTGCCAGGCAGCTCAGTCTATTAGTTTTTAATTCAGCCACAGTCACAATTCCAGGACATGAGTGGAAGGGGGGCAGATTCTGTGCTGTAATGAACATGAATGCCTTCTAGCTCAGTTCCTGTAGAGCAGTGGTTCTCAACCTTCCTAATGCAACTCTTTAGTCCAGTTCCTCATGTTGTGCTGACCCCCAGCCAGAGAATTATTTTCATTGCTACTTCATAACTAATTTTGCTACTGTTATGGACTATAATATAAATACCTATGTTTCCCAGTGGTGTTAGATAACCCTTTCATTTGACCCAAAGGGGTCCTGACCCACAAGTTGAGAACCACTGCTATAGAGTCTTTATGTCTGAAGCTGCATGAGATGGGGCCTCTGCTGTCTGTGTTGGTCTTGGCATGCTAATCTTTTAAGGCCCCACCAGAATGGCCTGTTTGTGTATCTACACATCTGCTTAAAACATTCTAAGGTTCCTTCAGCATGAAGGTGCAACCTCTTCAACATTTCTCCTGTAGACCATTTCCAAGAGCCTATGAACCAGTGGCCTACTTCTTGATACCAATAATCTGTATTAGTAACTTCTCTTGTTTTATGAACAGGAAATCTGATGAAAGCAATGTGAGGGAAGAATTTGTTTCCTGACCCTCAGTTTGAGAGACTCCAAGTCCATCGCGGCAGGGAATACGCTCCCTGGCAATAAAGCATTCAGCTAGGACTCCGCATCTGGGCAGAACAGGAAACAACCTGACGATAGACCTCAAACCTCCCTCCTATCCTGATACCAAGTCACGTCCTCTCTGTGCCCCTCTTCCAAAGAGTCCAAAACAGTGCCAGCAGCTATAGAGTATGTGTTGAGGACATTTGACATCTAAGCCAAAACACATGGCCCCCGAACGTTAGAGGCTTTGTTCGTTTGGGAACAGAGCCTTGCGTGGCTGACGCAGATTTACTTAGAGAAGTGGTTTAGACAAAACATTGTGTGGGGCTTTGAGACTAAAGCCGGTGAAAGGAGTGGTGGCAGCTTGAACAGAATGGGAATGTGAGGCAGTGGGGCCAGTGTGGTCTCCTGAGAGAGGTTTGGAACAGTTGAAGGACAGAGCTGGGCAGTGCAGTTGATTAGCTGTCGTACGAAGAGCTGCTTACTCCCTCTGCGGTTGTCTTCACAAGTTGTTTGTGCAGAAACTGCAAGGACCAAGTCATTTAGTGCCACTATTCAAACAGTAAATGCTGTGCACACTGAGTAGAAGCCAGTTAAACTTTTAAAAAAAGCAACTTAGAGGGAACTCAAAGGAGAATAAGAAAATAACTCCTGTTTGTTTTTATTCTTACCTATTTTTTTAGACCTAAGCCATACTCGATGCCTTCCTTTCTTTTTGTTGTGGTTTGTTTTGCTTTTTTGTTTTTTTTAAGACAGGGTTTCTCTGTGTAGCCCTGGTTGTCTTGGAGCTCATTCTGTAGACCAGGCTGACCTCAAACTCCTCCACCTGCCTCTGCCTCCCAGAACTGGGATTAAAGGCGTGTGTCGGTATGCTAAGCAAAACCCAGTTTTCTACAACTTTGGCCTTCAAACCCTTTAAAAGTAGTTTGTGTCGGCACACACTAGTGTCATTGTCCTCTGCAGAAACCAGACGGCCCAGTGTAGGAAGGCCATGTGTATTGCCGCTGTTGTTCTGTGGCCTCACCCTTGCAGCTGTGTCCCAGGTGGCCATCCCTACCTGTGCTGCCCACGGCTCCTGTGCTGCTCCAGTGCAGGCCAGCGGAGAGACCCTTGAAGGAATTATGTATTTGCTCGTTCCCTTTCATGTGTCCATTCTCTTCTCCTGTGCTGCTCCAGTGCAGGCCAGCGGAGAGACCCTTGAAGGAATTATATATTTGCTCGTTCCCTTTCATGTGTCCATTCTCTTCTCATTGCAAATGAGACTGCACTGTCCAGTGTTGTCACTTTTTCTAAAACAAAATTAAACTTCTTTGTTATTTATGTTTTCTGTTTGTGTCCTTTTTTTTTTAAGTCATTGTTTTCTTGAGGATGGGTTTTAAATTTTAGTCATACTTTTTTTTTTTCTTTTTTGTGACGAGACACCATAACTAACTAAGGCAACTTAGAGAAGAACGAGTCAATTGGAGGCTTACAGTTTGAGAGGGTAAATTCATGATCGTCATGTCAGGAAGCATGGCAGCAGGTAGGCAGGTATGGCAGTGGAGGAGGAGGTAGAGATGGGGAATATTGTGGTCTTTTGAGTGACACATGTCCAACAAGGCCACACCTCCTAGTCCTTCCCAAACAGTTCTGCCAACTGGGGAACAAGTAGTCAACATCCAAGGTTGCGGGAGCATTCTAATTCAGACCGCCACACCTTGTGATACTATATTTCCAGTTTGAAAAGGTAGTGTAGTTGGTGTCTGCACATATGTTGTATGAGTGTGTCACCTTCCTGGAATACTCCACGTACTGAGTAAGCTTGCTTCTAGCATAGGGTGGTTGGTTGGTTGGTTGGTTGGTTGGTTTTTGTCACACACTAGAAATGTTTACTTTTTAACTTTGCTTTTTAGGTGTTGGAGGTCAGCGGTCTGCATGCTAAAGTAGGTGTGCTACTACTGAACTACATCCCCAACACCGTGCTCCCTTTTTTACCCTATTTTGGGAGAGAAAAAGAAAAATCTTAACCCTGAACTCGGTATTTTCCAGGCAAACCCTGAGTTTGAAATCTTCCCGTGCCTTCCATAGTTCCTTAGAGCACCATGACTCTAGCAGGCCTAGCCCGGGGTCTTGTTGCTATGAAAGCAATGTGTCTGTGTTTTTTATTTGGCTTCTGTGTTTCATGTTCATTATAAGATATTGAAAATACCTTCCTGTTTTCCTCTAATACTTTAACTCTTTACGTTAACTTACTCAATCCTAGGACTAGTTTTGCATATTGCATGTCACTGTAGTTAGAAATGACACAGATCAGGAACGGGGTCCTCCCTACAGTCTCCCTGCACTCCGTTCTGTAGTTAGAAATGACACACATCAGGAACGGGGTCCTCCTGACAGTCTCCCTACACCCTGTTCTGTAGTTAGGAATGACACACATCAGGAACAGGGTCCTCCCGACAGTCTCCCTGTACCTCGATCTGTTTCTGAATTACGTTCTTGGTCTCTTCATGCTTATCTCAGCATTACCTTCCTACATCTTTGTGGTATTTTCTATACTTAACTATTGTTTCAGTTTTGATTTTAAAAATAACTTGGTGATTCTTAGTCTTGGTCCTTTATCAGACAAACTGCTAACTTCCATTTAAAAAATCCTGCTGTTATCTTTAAAAAGAGCCTTCCATATATAAACTACTTTGCAAAGAATGGAAATCTTTATGCTAGCCTCTAGGGGACGGTTGTGAGGGTGTGGTACAGATGCACTCCATAGACAGTTACACTCTGCACTTTGACCAGGTACAACTTTCTCTGTAAATGGACATTCACTATACAAGCTTCTGTAAGGAGGCTTGAGAGCTGTGCGCATCTGTGGTGTGCAATGCTGGACACGCAAGAGCTGCGCTCATCTGTGCTGTGCCTGATGCTGGACACGCGAGAGCTGCCCTCATCTGTGCTGTGCAGTGCTGGACACGTGAGAGCTGCGTGCATCTGTGGTGTGCAATGCTGGACACGCGAGAGCTGCCCTCATCTGTGGTATGCAATGCTGGACACGCGAGAGCTACACTCATCTGTGGTGTGCAGGATGCTGGACATTTGGCCAGAAGCCCATGGCTGAGCTCACTGGCCCAGGGATGAACCTACTAGCATTACTTAGAAAATAGTAGTAGAAAGGGACAGCATATCATGCTGCCCTCTGAAACTATACTTATTAGCACAATGAATTCCATTAATAGACTGTGTACATAGCCTTTGTCAAATTAACCAGCTCTATCAGCTGCTAGATTCAGTTTGCAAACATGGTAGTATTCTTATGTAACGTCCAGAAACTAAAATTTCCTATGTTTTCCTTATTCCAGTATTGGTGCATTCCAGGATTGGGTAGTCTAGAATGAATTGGGAGGCCAGGCTATGGTTTTTTTTGTGAAACTGTATAGTGTAAGATATTGTTTCCAAGCATCCTTTATTTTTATTTTTATTTTTTATTTTTTAAGACAGGGTTTCTCTGTGTATCCCTGTCTGTCCTGGAACTCACTCTGTAGACTAGGCTGGCCTTGAACTCAGATCCCTCTGCTTCTGCCTCCCGAGTGCTGGAATTAAAGGTGCATGCCACCATCACTCAGGTGTTTCTGAACATCTTTGAGATTGCACTTTGTTAATTTTTTTCAGTCAGAGTATTTCACATAACCAGGAATAGTATAATAAACCCTCATGGTCTCATGCCCCAATTTAAAATGTTAGCATATTGTTCCTCTTTGTTTTAGTTTGTACAAAGTCTGCCCCCTCTTTGTTCTCTCTACTCCCTGTAGGTGAGCAATACAATCCCTTAGGAACATTTAACAAACTAACATTTGCTTGAAAAGTGAAATTTCCTACATGTGGGTGCCACAGTGGTTGTGGGATGACTAAATTTGTCCCTTTCTGTTGGAGAGGTAAACTCCCCTTTAGCAAACAGAATATCCATGGAACGCCACAGTTCCCGTTATGCCCACGTCATGAGCCCCCCCATCCCCAGAAGCCACCAGTATTCTGAGTTAGTATGCAAAAGCAGAGCCTTGATTGCAGGTTCAGGTGTGGACTCTCCATCCATTCTGACACAGCGGTTGGATCAGAGAGAGCAATTGAGCTCAGCTAGGGCCGAGTTTTTCAGGTGTAAAGGATGAGGGAGGGTAGGGGAATCCCGGATTCATATGGAAGTGGAGCTCCTGATGGGCAGGAGTGGGCGGCAGGAGTTTGGTCAAACAGAGATTGGTACTGGGATCGCTAGAAGGAAATTGGCCATCTGTATATACAATCTAGGTAAGCTATTCCCAATGTTCTGGTGCATCCAGTTCTTGTTTGTCTCAATTCTGGTAGCCCCCCATGGGGTACAGTTTGTGTTTTGTATTGGTTATTGTAACTGAAGCCTAGTCCCAGTGTTGTTAGTCTGTAGTCGATCATGGTTGTACTAATGTTAAGTTAGGCCTCTTCAGTTCCTTTGCTTGTCCGTTTTTAAGAACCTACTTTTAGTAACAAGCAGTGTTAAAAAGTGCACCTAATGCTTATAGCCACTCCCCATACTTACGTCATTTTAAGGTCAAAAGCATTCATGTGTGTCACCCCCGTGCCTGTTACCATCTCTATTTTACACAGACTTTCAAATTAATTCACACAATACGTTTTAAATTTCCACAGAAAATACTTATATTTTGAAATTTGTATTTTCCCTTTGAGATTTTGCTGTCAAAGCATATGAATTCAATGATGGGAATCACCGGTCCAGTGATCTTGACCACTTCTACACAAGGGGGTAAAAGTCCTTAGAGCAGTTAACTAAAAGAGAAGATAGAAACGTGCGTATCATTACTTTTCTTGTTGCTCTGACAAAATGCTTGACAAATACAGTGTAAGGACGGGAGGGGTTACTTTGCAGTTGGTAGGAAGAGAGCCGCTGGCTATAGCAGCAGGGATGGGAAGCAGCTGTCACGTTGCATCCACGGCAAGACGTGGAGAGATAAATGGTGATGTTCAGCTTGCTTTCTGTCTCATTCAGTGGGTGACTGCAGCCCACAGTCCGGGTCTGGCCTCTTCTTTAAGCCTTGCTGGAAATGCCCTCACAAACATGCCTAGAGATGTGTCACCTGGGTGACTCCAAATTCAGTTAGGTTGACATCTCAACCTGTAACAAGAGTATTTGTGACCAAGACAGGTGATACCTAAACCATGTTGCTATGTTCTGCCATCCACCCCTGGTGTTTTATCAAAGCCCAGACAATAGCACATGGCCCAGACTATAGTTAGTCTTGCCTGTTATTTTTTTTTATTTTGTTTTATTTTCTATTTATTATATAGTCTATCTTAACCAGACTTGAAACTGAGACCAAGCTTCATCATCATGACCTGTATATTTTTTATTTGGCTTATGGTACCAGAGGAATAAGAGAGCATCCTGGTGGGGAAGTGTGGCAGCAAGCAGTGGACACGGCAGCTGGAGCAGAAGGTCACATCTTGAACCTCAAGCTCAGGGTGGAGAAAGTGAACTGGAGATGGTGCAAGCCTTTATTTCCAAATCCTACCCCTAGTGACCTACTTCCTCCAACAAGGCCACACCTCCTAAGCCTCCCCAAACACCATCAACTTGGGGCCAAATATCCAAATGCCTGAGACTGTTGGGGTACATCTCATTCAAACCACTATATGACCCATTAAGCTTATCCTTTCGGGCCAGGTATGATAGTGCACGCCTTTAATCTCAGCACCCAGGGAGGCATAGACAGATCTCTGTGACTTTGAGACCACCTTGGTCTACATAGATAGTGCCAGGCTGGCCAGAGCAGCATAGTGTAAACCTTTTCCCCACAAAATACTGTCCCCCCCCCCAAAAAAAAACAAGAAAAAAATGCATCCTTTTTGTGGCTCAAGTGTTTCATAATATTGCTAAACCGAATGTGACTTTGAAAGTCAACTCAGCTTCACAGTGGATATACCTTTTCCAGGAGAGCTCTCCTAACTCACACTGGGGGAATCTCCTCCCATAAGTTGGGTTTCCAGTGACCTCATATGCCTTCCCTCTCCCTGCCCAAACTGCATCCGTCTGCCATGACTGCGGCCATACTTTTCTTCTTGCAGTCTTCTGGGAGAGAGGCCCGCATAGAAGACTCATCGCCTAACATTTTCAGAGTCATTTGGCTTTACTTTCCACGCCACTGCAACCCTTGCGGGGGGAGGGGGGGAGGAAGAACCTTTTAAAAAAGCAGACAATTGTATATCCTATTAAACAAAGAAACAGCCCTAGGATCATATTACAAACGAGAGAGAATATTTGGGAAGCTACTTGAACCTAAAACAAATGAACCCCCGAAGTAATTGCAATACGCGGCTCAAGCTTGGAAAGGAAATCTGAAAAAAAGTCACCGCCACGAACCGTCCTTGTAAGGACTCAGTCCATACCTCCTGTGACAAGTGACACAGGATTGAGGGGAACTTTGGTGAATCGCGGATCTTCTCTCCAGTTTCCAAACGGAGGGTGAGTTGATCAGGGAGTGAAAATCGCCAAGTTTGGCCGCAGCTGACCACTGAATTCTGCTGAGGGAAATGAACCATTAGGGGGACTGAATAGTCACCCAGCCTCCTGATGTTTGTGTCCTTTCTACCCTCATTACCCCCTTCCCCCAAAGGAGCAGCAGAAGAAGACAAGTGGAGAAAATAAGGACAGCATCAGCAAAGAGTTTGGTTGGGATGTTCATCCTCAGATAATTCGAGGCCTTGGGTTCTGGAAAAGAACTCACAGAAACATTGCTATGAATGAGCCTGCAAATAGAGCATGGGAGGACCAAAAATAATGTTAAGTCCTGTGCCCAAGAAGCAACACCCTTCCTGGCTTCCATGGGCACCCACACATATGGTATCCACTTACACATACACTAGAAATTCTCTCTCCGTGTGTCTCTCTCTCCTTCCCCTGAGGCAGGGTTTCCCATTGTGGCCTTGGATGTTGTGGAACTCACTATGTAGACCTGGTTGACCTCAAACTCAGAGATCCTCGTGTCTCTGCCTCTCTGGATGCTGGGATTAAAGATGTGTTCCAGCACACCTGGGTAAAATCCAGTCGTTTGGGAAATGTTTCTGATGTTCCCAGTTCATGTGGGGGGGGGGGGGGTTAGGGGGCGAGGGTGTCTAGATGAATACTCAAAACGTGCTATAATAAAATTTCCAACTTTCAAGAGCAGGAGGACTCAGTTGTTAAATTTGCACTCCATGATCCTCTTCATACTATTGTAATCTGCTGGCCTGGTCTGTCACCTATGTACCCTGTCCCTTTAAGAGATAAGCTCCGCCCACTCCCAACCTCTCCCCTTCCACAGAGACAAGTGGATCTCCCACCTCTCCCTCCCTTCCTCTCTCTCTCTCTCTCTCTCTCCCTCCCTCCCTCCCTCCCTCCCTCCCTCCCTCTCTCTCTCTCTCTCTCTCTCTCTCTCTCTCTCCCTCTCTCTCCCTCTCTATGCGCTCTCTGCTCTTCTGGAAAAACAGCTTCTGCCTCTCTCTCTTCTCCCCCTCCCCTTCTCCCCCCCCCCACTTCCTTCCTCCTCCATAACCCACTAAATAAACTCTGTACCCCAGCTCTCTCTGCATGGCGTATCTGTCTCTCACCTGCCAAGGAGACCCGCCTCCTGAGGCCTCGGGTGGCCTGCTGCTTCCCCTCAGGGGACCGCAGCCTCTCCTGGGACTGGCCTCAGGTCACCCGTTTTATAAATGATAAGTCTCAGCTTTTCTGCTTCAGGCACGCAAATAACCTTTACCGAGTCACAGAACTTCTCAGATTCAGTCAGGTGTGGTGGCTCGCATTCCCGCAGCTGGGAGGCAGGGGCAGGTTGGGTCTCTGATTTCAAGGCCAATCTGCTCTATGTCCAGGGCAGCCAGGACTACATAATGAGACCCTGTCTGGGGGGGAGGGAGGGTGCAGTGCCAACAGATTACATACATCTAAGAGCATACTCAGCACTTAAGTGCTAAAAGGAAAGTATTGCTGTTGTTTTTCAAGGTGGTCATTGAGGCTGGAGCACAGTCAAGGATGGGAGAGCTGTGTGCTCCCTGAACCTAGACCGCAGCACTGACACAGGCCCTTGGCCATCAGAGGACAAGGCCTTACTCTTGAATGAAATAGGAAGCAAAGCGATCGTCTACGGAGGACCCTCTGACTATTGTGGTCAGGATAGACTGAAATAAGAACAGAGGCTGGAAGATTCATTCATTCATGCTGTGTTAATACGGGTGACCAATGGCTGCAGTGAGCTCAGTGGACTGGGGAGGTGAGGGATGGAGCAAAAGCAATCGGGATAGTCGTTAAAGGTAGAGGCAGCAGGTGCCTGATGAAGGCTCTGATGCCTTGGGTATGAGCTGTAAGAGAAGGCCCCTGACCCAAGGAAGACGAAGTTAACATTAGCTGAGGGCTGCTAATCCATGATGAGAGGAAGTCACATGACCTCAGTTGGAATGAGCATATACCTAGATCTTAGCATGAGGAGCTTAAGGCGACACATGTGGACTCCCAGTTTCATGCAAAATAATAATGTTTCCTCAAGAACCTGCAATGATTGAATAAAGGAGCCCATGCATTTGAGTGGAAACAGTTGAGCCCAACACAGATCACCACAGAAGCATCTTACCTTCTGCTCTTGTCTAGTATAGGGTATTCACTGCTCAGAATGGGTTTAAGCCAATAGAAAGTCTTTATGAGCCAGCCAGCAACTACACTGGGTGTTTGGAATCCCAGTGTAGCCCTGAGCCTTTCTCAGGGTGAGCTAAGCACAAAACCATGTCCTGCGTTGACATATTTCAGTTAACAAGAACGGTTAGCCAGAAGTGGAAATACTTTCCCGGCACTGTGGCCTTTGATGGTATAGGCCTTTGTTTTAGTTTTGGCAGGCAGTACTGTCTATGTGCTGAGTTTTACAGCCTGAGTGTACTTCCATCATGGAGTCAGTTGTGCTAAGACTCAGGGGCCCCGTCTCCTTTAGCCCATCCACATAGGAGCCAGAGCTGCTCTGACTTAAAATCTAGCACATCACCACTAGAACAAAAGCCAGGGTACCTACAGGGAGTCACGGAGATATGTGATCTGGCCTCCGTGATGTCCCTGATTTCATCCTCTCCTGTTCTCTTCCACACGCTCTGCCTCCTCACAAACTTGCTCAACATCCCTCCAAAGTACCAGGCAGTGTATTTCACAGTATCTGTCTGACATTCTTCCCCACATGCCGGCAAGTCATGCTCTTATCTGGCCCAGCAGCGCTTTCCCTGGCTTCCTTAAACCACATTCTTGGTGCTCTTTCCGGTTTTTTACTTCTTCCTCCATAGATTCATTCCTTCTGAGTAGATGGTGTAAATTTTGCATTTTATTGCCTGCCACCCTCTATTTGAATATGAGACTCCTGGCAGGCAGCCTGCACATAGGCAGTATAAACAAAGGAGTTTCGCTTTGTCAATACTGAACCGAGAACAAAGAGGCCAGGCGGTTTTCAGCATTGACTAACAAGTTGGTAGCAGCCTTAGGAGATGAACCAAGGCAGCCTTGGTTCAAAGCCCTTTGTAACTGCAGCCAGAACATAAACATTTTCTTTATTATACTGACACCAATATATATGCTAATGAAAGCATACAATTCAAACTTTCATTTCCACTTGGAAGCTTGTCTTCTACTCTGTAAGGTTGTTTCTTCCCTAAGAGCCAACATTGCTCTAATTACTCTCTCATCTGGGTGGCAGATGCCACGAGCAGGACCCCGGAACAAATCTCCTCAGCTGCCGCCGTAGCTGCCTCAAGATCATGGCTGAAACAGTAGTAATTTTTGTTTGAGTTTTAAAACTTATATAAAAAGTATAGAACTGATTGGAAAAACTAAAGGCTACCAAAAAAATTGTTGCCCTCTCTAATCAAATATGTCCTAGACTTCCAAAGATAATAAGGTCTTAAACCCTTTCCCAGTCTTCACCATTCTGCCCCCAGATCTGTCTCTCAGATTTCTTTCTGCTCAGCTATTGCTTCTCTTTCTCGTCTTGGGCTTAGATTGTATCAGAGGTCCTGATTGAGGGTACACTCAATTAGAAGGTGGCTAAGGCCAAGAAAGGGGCCACTTACTCTCCAGCTCTCATCACACCTTGGGGAATTCTCCAAGAACTCTACCAAGACTAACACTTCCTCCATGCAGCCTTGGAGTGGGTCTCCAGCAACACCAGGAGGTAGGTGTTCATTATGTTTCTGTCTGAGTAGCTCATTGTCCTCTTTATTGAAGAGGTCTTCAAGAGTACAAACAGTTTTCTCCCACTTGCCACCAGGCAAAAGACATCATCATCTCTACCACCAAAACATGGAGTATCTCATTCTCCATGCCCCCTCAAGCCAAGCTCATCAGTCACCAAGAGGCACTGCTTTCATACTGTGGAAGCATGGGAAAATGTGTTCTCCATCTTTCTTCTAACCAGGGCCAAATCAATTACATTTGCTTTTATCAAGGCCTCAAATGTCCTCTGCCTACTAGAAGAGGAGCATCACCCCAAAGCAGGGAACCCCTCTTCCCAGAGGGGGGTGTTCTAGGCCTACATATATCCCAGTGGTTGGCTCACTAAGCCCTGGTAGGTAACAAAGGCCCACCCTCCCACCTGCCTCATAATTGACTGCTGTGGGACAATGGTCTTGTACCCTGTAAAGATTTGTTACTTGTATTTTAGTAAATAATCGCTGATTGGCCAGTAGTAGGCAGGAAGTATAGGCAGGGCAATCACAGCAGAAAAATTCTGGGAAGAGGAAAGGCTAAGTCTGCAGTCGTCACCCAGACACAGAGGAAGCAAGATGAGAATGCTTTGCCGATAAAAGGTACCAAGCCATGTGGCTGACACAAATAAGAATTATGGGCTAATGTATAAGAGTTAATAAGAAGCCTGAGCTAATAGCTAGCCAGTTTATAATTAATGTAGACCTCTGTGTGTTTCTTTGGTATTGAATGACTGCGGGACCGGGCGGGACAGAATCTTCTTTCAACAACTGACCACCAGCAGTTGAGATTAAAAGACTAAGGCCTGTCAACTGGCAAGCAATTTGAACTCCAAGAAGAAGGCAGAAAGGAAAAGACAGAAAATAAGGACAAAAATGTCAAAAGCACAATAAACCTGAAAAGAAAAATTGAATGCAGCATGGTTTGTCCATTAGTACAGGGAGAAAGAGGAACTGAGGTCTGAGGTGGGAAATGCAGAAAGGCCTGACAACCCTGGGTGAGGCTTAAGAGTACCCCATCCATGTCCTTGGCTGGAAGTGTTTGTGATGTAAGTTTTACTTGGTTTGGATACACTTTGATTTCAAGATTGCTGAAATGTGTTTGTATCTTAGACTCTTGCTGTAATGATTTGACCTGTCCCTTTAAGAGACAATCCATGCCTACTCTCTCCCCTGTCTGCTGAGGCAGGCAGATCTTCCTTCCTGCTTGCAGCCTGAGTCTCTTCCTTTTCTGTCTCTTCCCCAAAGAGGCAGCTTCTGTCACACTCCATTCTCTCTCCATTTCTCCCCTTCCCCTTCTACTGTCTCTCCCCCCCCTGCTCTTCTCCCCTTCTCCCCTTCCCTTCCATAACCCACTGAATAAATATCCAACCTCACTCTACATGGCGTGCCTATCCATGTCTGTCTCTCGCCTGATGCATGGCTTCCTGCTCAGGACCAGCCGCCTTCGGAGACCTGCAGGGTGGTCTCATGCCATGCCCACCTGTCTGTCTCTCCTTGTGCGACTGGCTGCTCCTTCGAGGTTTCTCACCCACCACGTGGCTCACTGTCTGGGACTCGTGGTCCACTGCAACCACTCGGGGAACTGTGCCATCCCTGCCTGGGACTGGCTGCTCTTGCTCTTGGGACCACTGCCCACTGCTGCCACTCAGGGACCTGCAGCATTTCTGCTGCTGCAGCTACTGGGGATTCTGCAGCAATTTTTATTTTGCCATTACACTTACCGCTTGTTATAATTGCCCAGTTGAAGTCTGCTTTGTGAAAAAGGAAGGCCTTGGGTTTGCATGGCTCAAGGTATTCACAGTGTATTGGTGATTCTCTCTCATGATACCAGAAGTGAAGTATTTTATGCCAAGACAAATTCCCTTTTAAAACAAAGTGGGCTAAGTTGAGCAGTGGTGGCGCACGCCTTTAATTGTAGCACCTGGGAGGCAGAGGCAGGCGGATCTCTAAGTTCCAGGCCAGTCTGGTCTACAGTGAATTCCAGAACAATCAGGACAGAACTCACAGAGAAACCATGTCTCAGAAAACAAGCAAAACCAAAGAAAGCCAAAGCAGGCTGGGCATGGTGGAGCATTCCTCTAGTCCCAGCACTCAGGAGGCAGAGTCAGACATATCTTGGCGAGTTTGAGGCCAGCCTGTTCTACATAGTTCCAGGCCAGCCAGGGCTACTTTATGAGACCCAGCCGCAAAAACAAAAACAAAACAAAATGATCTTCAAATATTAAAGGCATTCTTATTGTTCCTTTAAACATCTCTGGCTGTCTCTTTTGACTTTCTCTTGGTGTTTTTCCCACTTGAGCCTTAGTACTCTTTATGCTATAATTCTCCTGACCTTGTTTACTCTGTCAGTGTATCCAGAAATAGTCCTGGTACCTCCCACAGAGAGCAGAGTTTCATATTTTAATGCTGCAATTGTTCCTATAGTCTGTGGAATCTGCTGTAATTAATCAACATTTGTGTTCTGGGAGACAGAAAACAGAGTATGTTGTTTGCCAGGAAACTGAGTTGATTTTGATCGGAACAGGTTGATTTGGAATCGTGGGATTTCATGCTTTTATTTTTCTTTTGTAAATAGATTTACTAGTCCCAGAGATATCATGCAGTCATGCAAGATCTTATTGGATGAAATGCTTTGGCTCCACTGGCAGTTTCGTTTTGTTCTTTTGGTTGCTGTACACAACTTTCAAAGCTCTTGCATTTGGAGGATAGAAAGGTGCATACTTTGAACTAGTAACATATTTTAATGTTTTGTCTTTTAAACTAAATCTATATAAAACTTTTGTATAAATCAAACACTGTCAGGGGTACTGTATTCAAGGAAAGACAAAAAAAAAACAAAAACAAAAACAAAGGGAGTGAAAGGCCTGGATAAATCCAGGACATCTCCCCTCCCCCACCCAGCAGGAAGAAAATAGCCAAAAATCTAAGCAGGAAGAGAAGAATCAGAAATCTAGGATTAGCCGGTTCAGTGACTGTGTTTCAGGAACTAGCTGAAGATAGTTAGATTGTAATCTTGAGAATAATCTTGAGAAACAGGGAGTTTCCCCCTTGTGATTATCACTGGTATTTTTGGAATACTGTGTTTCAGCACCTAGCTGATTATGACCCTGAGAGTGATCTTGAGAGGCAGGGAGTTGCCCCCCTTGTGATCATCACTGGTATTTTCGGAATTTTCTACACCCTCCCTGCCCCTTTTGGATCACTGGGCTGTGGTTTCTTCCCTTAAAAACTCCTTCTCCCGGCCACTTGGGGTCGAACTCTTCCCCTGCGTGGGTTTTGAGTCTCGACCCCAGTGCACTGGTTCCCGTCTCATCTCATCGATTAAACCTCCTTTAAACCTCGTGTGATTGCAGCAAGTACGGTCTCTCATGAGTTACTGGGGGGGGGGGTCGTGTTATCCCGAGACTTGAGTGAGAGTCACCCCACACTAGGGGTCTTTCAGAAGAAAATATATACAACAAATATCAAGGAGAAACCAGAATTACAAATGTAAAGCAGGTATTCTTGAGATAAACATTAACATTTGTAATATTTAGATTTATTAAAATTTATTTAAGTAAATAATACTTATATTTATAAATAAAGCATTATCATTTAGAATGATAAAAGTTTCATTTCTCTGGGTCTATAGGTCATTCTGTCTCTACATGAGTAAAATAGCTTCAATATGAAAAGGGGGGTAATGAAGAGAATTAGGAAGCCTGTCATCAAAACTTGTGAAGTCAGAGCTGCCCCTGTTCTCCACCAGAGAAGCTTCTTACTGCAAACCGTGTTACTGGCCGGAGCACCAGAGGGAGTGAAAGTGGTGTGCCCTGGATGGGCATCTCCATCATCCCCTCCAGGAACGTCACAGAAGAGAGCTGGAGGAGTAAGCGCCAGAGGATGGGACGATGGGCATGACCGAGCTACTGCATTCATAAACTCCTGGAAGCCGTGTTTATCTGCACAAAACCCACACATGACTGGACATGTCCGCATTTACTCATGATGGACAAGGAGCCCATGAGAACAGAGAGATGACTGGCAGTTAATGGTTGCTGGATTTGAGTTCCGGGACAGCCAGGCCTGTTACACAGAAAAGCTCTGTCTTGAAAAACAAACAAACAAAGCAAAAGACAAACAAACAAAAACACCTCATGCAGGCGATCTGATGGAGGTATTTTCTCAGTTGAGGCTCTTCTTCCCATTTAACTATATCTGTGTCAAGTCAACAGAAAACTAAACAGAATACTGGGGGAGAAAACGTCTTATTTTTTGTGGACGTCCAAAGAGGCCAAATGTCTGAGAGTTTGGGCCTTGTTTTTAGTTCATTGAAGGGTATTGTGCTTCTAACTCAAACAAAGGTCCCACCTAGTTGTAAATCTGAGTTCTGTTCTCTCAAGTCTATTGTCAACAGGTGTGGCTAGATGCCAGACCTCGTGCTCCTGAAATAGAGAAGTAGTTGGTTCCTACCTAAAGCAAAAGTCTAAGGATCCCACTCAGTTCCAGTTCCCTTTATGGAAATAACTTAGGATTCCACCAGGGAGTGGTTTGCCTATAGAGTGTTGTTTTTGTTGTTGTTGTTGTTTTTTCGAGACAGGGTTTCTCTGTGGCTTTGGAGCCTGTCCTGGAACTAGTTCTTGTAGACCAGGCTGGCCTCGAACTCACAGAGATCTGCCTGCCTCTGCCTCCGAGTGCTGGGATTAAAGGCGTGCGCCACCATTGCCTGGCCTCCTACAGAGTGTTGGGTCTAGGGCATGAGTGATGAGTGTACCCCGTGACTTTCAATTTGTATGTTAATGCAGTCCTTTTGTTCTACTCCTGCCTTTTGAAATCGGGTATATTAAACTGTTGGAAAACAAAACATGGGCAGATTTTCAGTACTCACTGACATTCCCTCCCGATACTGTCCTATGTGCTTCTGTGTTTTATTATTTTTGTTCACATCTAAATTCCCACACCTCCACTCTGGAAGAAAGTATTTTTGTTGAGGCTGGCCCCCAACATTTTTTTTTTTTTTGAGACAGGGTTTCTTGGAGTAGCTCTGGCTGTCCTGGAACTCGCTCTGCAGACCAGGCTAGCCTTGAACTCACAGAGGTCCACCTGCCTCTGCCTCCTGAATGCTGGGATTAAAGACATGTGCCACCACAGTCTGTAGGCAGAGACTGTTCATTCATTTCCTGGCCACCTAGACCTGAAATAATTACACAGAAACTATATTAATTCCAACACAGCTTGACCAATGACTCTGGCATATTTCTAGCTAGCCTTACTTCTTAAATTAACCCATTCTTGTCATTTTATATTTTACCACGAGGTTTGTGGTTTACCGGTAAGGTTCCCAGGTGTCTGTCTCCTTCAGTGGCTGCCTGCTCTCTATATCTCTTCCAGCCTGGCTATATTCTGCCTTGTCATAGGCCCAAAGCAGATTCTTTATTAACTAATGGTAATAAAATATATTCACAGCATACAGAGTGTAATCCCACATCAACAGTCTGGCTGAAAATATCATTTTTATCAGTGGTATAGCCACTAATAAGTTGTCCATGCTCTAGTAACCAACTTTGTACTCACTGTCCTGCAAGCAACCCCAGTTAAACTCAGTGGATCTCGCACATAAAGAAGACATGAGGGTAGAAGGAAAAGTCATCCTTAAGAAGAGACTCAGTGAGAGAGGAAAGGCATGAGAGAAGGGAATAGGGGCTACGAATTTAAAATGGAAATGCGAACTGGATCCCTTTCTATTATGAAGCTAAACACTTAGTAAAGATTAAGAATACTAACATGTAACAGTAAATATTTAATGTGGGAATTTGCTTACATTTTCAGAGGAGAGAGAGAGAGAGAGAGAGAGAGACACTAACTGACTTGGCCTGGTGTGGGTTTTTGAAACCTCAAAGCCCACCCTCAGTAACATACCTCCTTCAACAAGGCCACACCTCCTAATCATTCCCCAAACAATTCCACCAATTGGGGGCCAACCATTCAAACATAAGAACCAATGGGGGTCATTTGTGGAGGTCCAAAAATGTGTGCCTATTTCCACCCTGACCATAGGTCAGCCAGTTGGAACTTGCCTCCATTCCTTCAAGGTTATCGTTTCTATCTCAAACAAAGGTCCACCTAGATTCAGATTAGAGAGTTCTGCTCTCTCAAGGTTATTGTCAACAGGTGTGGCTAATAGCCAGACCTTGTATTTCAGGAATAGAGAAGTAGCTATGTTTCTACCTCAAACAAAAGTCTAAGGATCCAACTAAGTTCCAGTTCCCTTATGGAGATAACACTGGATTCTACCCAGGGAGTGGTTTGCCTACAGAATATTTTGATTTAGGGTGTAAGTATGACTTGTTTTGTCCTAACATAGTTAAACAGAATGTTTAACTATGAATGTAGCCTGCAACCTTCAACTGATCTATTCATTTCCTTGTATCATGTTAATGCAGTTTTTTTAATCTTACTCCTACCTCTTAGGGTCAGGGTATTTTAGGCAATTGGAAATTAAATGCAGGCATATTCAGTAGTCTCTGGAACTGTTTCCTGGTACTATTCTGTGGTTTTCTGTTTATTATTATTATTATTAATTATTATTATTATTATTATTATTATTATTATTATTATTATTATTATATCTTCATCCTCTTTACTTATAATCCTAGTCCCCACACCCATACCCTGACAAGTGATATCTTTGTTGAGGCTGGTCCCTGACAGTCATTCTCATTCAAATCACCACAATTAGTAATCAAAAAGAATGAGTGGCTAATTTATGCTGCAATGTGGATGTGAAAGATCTCCGGAGCAAGGAGACTCTCACTCAAGTCTCGGGATAACACGACCCCTCAGGAACTCACAAGACACCGTCCTTGCTGCAATCACACGAAGTTTATTGACAGGACAGAGACCAGTGCACTGGGGCCGAAACTCATTTCCCACACCGGGGTAGAGTTCGACCCCGAGTAGCTGGGAGAAGGGGTATTTAAGGGAAGAAAGCACAACCCAGTAATCTAAAGGGGCTAGGGAGGGCGTCATTGGAAAATTCCGAAAATACCAGTGATAATCACAAGAGGGTAACTCCGTTTCTCAAGATTATTCTCAAGATTATAATCTAACTTTATCTTCAGTTAGTTCCTGAAACAGAGTCACTGAACCCGCTAACCTAGATTTTTGGCTCTTCTCTTCCTGCTAGATTTTTGGCTCTATTTTTCCTGCTAGAGTGGTCTGGATTTATCCGGGTCTTTCAGATGAACCTTGAAAGAGTGTAAAGTAAAGGAAGCCAGAGCCTGACACAACAGAAATTCATACTGTAAATTTGCATATCATATGATGAAGTAACTCACTTCAGGGTATGGACTTTGCTTTTGCAGTAAAGCACCATGATATGTAAAAGAATGTCCAAAGTAACTTTGTTCCCAAAAACAGTAAGCATGAATGAACCTGAATACCAGAACACTGAGTAAGAAAAATCAGCCTGAGTTACTTTTAAGTTCAACATGCAAAACGAATCTGTATTGTTTCAGAATATGTATTTTGTAAGTTCCATGTACTTCTGTTTACATTTTGAATACATTATAATAAGACACAGAAGAGAAAGGATGAACAAGGAGTGGTACCCTAAGTTTGGACACAGCTACATCTGTGCATACGCTGTGGGGGCATTGCGGGGAGGGGCAGTCTGCAGGAGCTCAGGACTCAGTGCATTAGGCAGAGTTAATTGTCCCGCCCCTGGCCCACCATTCCCACCCCTTGGCTTTTGGAAGAAAAGAGACATTTTGAGTATAGTTTATGTTTTTTTTTATGTGATGAAAACTTGGTCCAAGTCTTTGTCCTGAGGAGAGAGAGGCCTAGAGATAAAAAGAGAAAATTGTTATCTACTGCACTCCAAGTCACTGGTATAAAAACCAGTCTTGGTATAAAAGCCAGGTCTTGGAGTCTCCAAAGACTACTAAGGAGTCCAAATTCATGTACTAAAGTAAAAAAAAAAAAATTAATCAAGCTTGAGCTTTGTGCCCGACATAGTGGTACGAGATCCGTGAGTCTTGAGCTCAGTTGGGGTGGGTTTTTTTTTTTAATCATAGCAGAGGTTGGGTGAGGAATTTCTAAGGTTCAGGACCCCTGATTGATTGACATTTGGTGAAAACAAAAAGCAAAAATGGTCAAGTAGGGCTATGTCAATCTATAAGATTGAGGACAGTCATGAAGACAGCAGAAGAGGCCACAGCACATAAGAAAGTATTTGCAAGCTTATGATGAGTTAATATTAGAAAAAATATGACTAAAAAAAATCTCAGCAAAGAAGCAATCCAACTAAAATGGGCAAAGAACTTGAAGAGACATTTCTTTTTCTTCTTTTATTTTTTGGTTTTTCGAGACAGGGTTTCCCTGTAGTTTCTAGAGCCTGTCCTGGAACTAGCTCTTGTAGACCAGGCTGGCCTTGAACTCAGAGATCCGCCTGCCTCTGCCTCCCGAGTGCTGGGATTAAAGGCGTGCGCCACCACCGCCCAGCATGAAGAGACATTTCTTAAAAGATGACATAAGAATGGGCAACAAGGGGTTGGAGAGAAGGCTCAACAGTTAAAGAGTACTGGCTGTTCAGTCCCCAGCACCTGTAACTCCAGTACCAGGGGATCTGATGCCCCCTTCTGTCCTCTGAGAGCACTGCACACATGTGGTGTGCATACATACAGGCAGGCAAAACATACACCTAAAATAAAACATGTTTTAAAAATTAAAAAAAAAATAAGTAAAGAAAAAAGAACGGGTAGCAAGCACAGAAAAAGAGGCTTGGAGTAGCCTCAAGAGAAATGCAAGTCGAAAAAACGTGGTCACATCCGCCTCACACCGCTGAGGATGGCTGTTACTAGAGAGTCAGAAATGAGCTGGTGAAGTTGTAGAGAGATGGGAGCCTAAGGTGCCATAGCCATGGTGAGAAAACAGTATAGGGATTCCTCAAAACCATAAATAAATAAAACAGCTCCGATTCAGAAACACTGCTTCTGGGTACTCCTGCAAAGCAAATGAAACCTTGAAGAGGTTTCTGGATCCTCCCATGCTCAATACAGCATTGCCGATAGCAACCAAGGTCTGGGAGGCACCTGCATGTCCGCTAACGGATAGATACAGAAAATGCAGTAGGTACATAACAGGCTGCTATTGGACTTCAGCTGTAAGGAACTCTGCGCCTGTTGACAGCAGCAACTCACCTGGGGGACATTATCAGAACTGCAGTAAGCCAGACATAGCCAAACAGGATGTGGAGAGTTGAGCTTAGGCAAACAGCCAGCAGAGTGGTAAGAAGCAGGGGACGTGGGTGTGGCTATGGGTCCTGGGGGGCGGGGCAAAGGTCAGTTATGGTTGATGACTGTGCCCCAGAGTTCCAACATACAGCATGGAAAGTGGCCACACACACACACACACACACACACACACACACACACGAACTAGGTAAGGCACTGCTATGTTCATTACTTTGTGACATTCAGCTCACTTTACATTGTATGTGTATATCAAAACCTGTATAACAGAACAGCATTTATCCATCATCTGTACCTTCGATCCGAGAAAAATCTGGAGAAACTGAATCTGATCCTCGTGACAGAATTCTTCTGTCTTGTCTGTATCCACAACCAAGGTGCCATTTCTATCAAAGAGAAAGATCTAGGCAAGCTGCGGCTTCCTGTGTCGGGTCCCAGTGACTGCTTCTCTCTCCCCTTCCCTTCCACTCAGGGCCTCCATCTTTGCAGTGGGGTGTCCTGCTTTCCTCCTGGGCTTTTCCTGGCTGCTGCCTCCCTCGCCTACCTGGTCCAGGGAGCCGGCCTGTTCTCTGCCGTTCTGTCTTTGTTCCCAGGGCTGTAGTATGAATAAGACATCACCGCTTCCATTTTGCCCTTTCCCTGGCATTGTGTTTCTTAGCTTGACACGCACTGAACAAATCTCTTAAGAATCTTCATATAATTATCTCTGTTTTATGTGTAAATGCCAAGGTTGTAAAAGCGTTCTGAAAAATTTAATTAAAAACTGAATATGCTCCGTTGAAAATTGAGAAGTGCCATTTCATTTGCTCCTAAATATATTTACATATAAAGAGGCTGTCATCTGATGCTGGAACTCAAGAGACACTGAGCACGTAGCAACAGAGTCAAATTATGCAGATTCAATCAGATTCAACAATGCAGACCTTGTGTGTCGTGTGTGGCTAAGGCTGCTGGGGAAGGGCCTGGTAGCAACCTGTGCAGAACCGCAGGCTGAACGAGAAGTGGAGGAGTGTTCCTGAGACCCTGCAATGGGCTATTCTGTCATATATGGACACATGCCTGCCTCTAGCTGGTGTCATGGCTCTCAGAGAGGTTTTTCCTTTGATCAGATTAATAAGTGACCACCAGTCAATACATTGACACGAGCGGTTACAGCTGTGAGCATAAAGCTGGCATTCTGTGAAGTCAGGTAGACACTTATTCCTTTTTAAAGATAACAGTGGTGTAGCCGGGCGGTGGTAGCGCACGCCTTTAATCCCAGCACTCGGGAGGCAGAGGCAGGCGGATCTCTGTGAGTTCGAGACCAGCCTGGTCTACAAGAGCTAGTTCCAGGACAGGCTCCAAAGCCACAGAGAAACCCTGTCTCGAAAAACCAAAAAAAAAAAAAAAAAAAAAAAAAAAAAAAAAAAAAAAAGATAACAGTGGTGGGGGGACTGGTCCCACGAGGGGTGGTGGTTCCACGAGGGGTGGTGGTCCCACGAGGGGCAGCAATGGGCCATCTGGGGCCTCGGTGGGTCCCCAAGGCCTCTGCAAGTTCCCTGAGGCCTTGGCAAGTCACCTTGGTGGGTGAGAGAAAGACAGAAACACCATGCAGAGAGTTTGGGTATAGAGTTTATTTAATGGGTTATGGAGGGAAAATAAAAGGGGAGAAGGGGGAATAAGAGAGAGAGGTGGGGGAATAGAGAGAGATGGGGGAGAGAGCAGAAGTTACCTCTTCAGGAGAGAGAAGGAAAGAGAGCACAGGCTGAAGGAGTCAGGATAGCTGCTTGGGGTGGGGGAGGGTCTGGGAGAGGGTGGGACTTGTCTCTTAAAGGGACAGGGTACCCAGGTGACAGACCAGGCCAGCAGATCATAACAGACACCCTTGTCTTCTAGAAAAGCCGCTTCATTAGCTCTGCTGGGCTACTTATTAGAGCACGATTGGATCTGTTGTCAACATTATACAAACAATGATTGGTGTCCAATCTCTGTGGAGTTGGAGAAGGCATGCTCTGATCATAAATAATACATGTGTGGTCAGAACAGCTCAGATGTTATATAGGAATAATTGCTGTGGGCGTATTTTTAATATTGTCACTGTTTTTGAAGCTTCTCAATCCATTATAAAGACCCTGGCATGAAAGAATAAAGAGCGAAGAAAACCATTTTTTTTTTACAGTTGTGGCTATATTATTTTTTAGGCTTCTATTCTTTTCTTCATGTAATAGGAACAGAATAGACAGAATGAATATGTATTGAAAGGGGGTTTATTAGACTGCTTAACATTGTATAATCTGGGTAGTCCAATAATGGGTGTCTTCACATTAGAAATGCAGTAATTACTCAGACCACAAGGCTGAATGTTTCAGCAGTCCTGCTCTGGTGCTGAAGGCCTGGAGACTTCATGGGGAGCCATGTTGGAAGGCTGAAGAGGCTGGGTTGCATGCCAGGGAAGAACTCATGCAACAACATTGTCACTGCAAGGAGCAGCTACAGCAGGTTAGATGTAGTCCCAGCAAGGCACACACAGGAAGGCAAACAGGGAACAAACAAAGCTTTCCCCTCAGAAGGTCCTGCCCACGTTCAGAGTGGGGCCTGTCTTCAAATAACCTTAGCAAGAAATCCCCTCACGGGGTGTCCAATGATCTAGCTCTTAGTCGATTCTGTATCCGGTCAAGTGGACAGCTAAGAGAAACCATCGCGTTCCAACAACCAAACCATGACAGGGAGCAACCTGGAAATCAAGCCAGTTCCCGGGTGGGTCAAAAGGAGAATTATTAGCCAGGTGTGGTGGCGCAGGCCTTTAATCCCAGCGTTTAGGAAGCAGAGGCAGATGGATCTCTGTGGGTTTGAGGCCAGCCTGGTCTATAGAGCGAGTTCTGGAACAGCCAGGGTTACATGGTGAGACTTCGTGGCAAAAACAAACAAGAGTATAACTGCCAGCATCTTAGACTGTAACGTTCACATTTAAAATAGTATCCACAAGATGAACTGTTGGCAGAGCCATACAGTTAGAGCCACCAGGAATGAGACTGCGTTTGGGTTTTACGGCAGTGACAGCTCGAGATTCTGCAAACAGACACGACTTTTCTCCCCCTGGTCCTTATATGCGAAGCGGCCACTTTGATCCTAGAAAACCCCCATTTTGTTGGCTTACACAAAGACAATGTATTCTATGGAACCAACAGTCTCTCTCAGGGTTTAACTCTTTCGGGAGCTAACTCACGGTCTGTAGCCAGTAACGGATAAATGATTATAGATAATTGCTGGAATTGAGGCCCTCAAAAAGTGGGGTGACCCTGTCA
Source organism: Arvicola amphibius (assembly GCF_903992535.2). Lineage (NCBI taxonomy): Eukaryota > Metazoa > Chordata > Mammalia > Rodentia > Cricetidae > Arvicola > Arvicola amphibius. Next base: position 105,914,145 of record NC_052056.1, on the reverse strand, counting down.
GCAGGGGATGATGAGAGTTCCCTTTTATAAGTGAATACTCAAAAATCTTTTGGGGAACACATACATAGTTTCATTTTGAGTCATCTTTCAGTGTACTGAAAATACTAAGCTTATTAAATAAAATTCGTTTATGTGTGTGTTTGTCAAGAAAGGCCATGGTCTATTTAATGGTACTTTGCTATTCAGAATGTACATTTTCTATGGTCATGGCTTGATCATCTTTTTATATTTCTACATACATTCTCAGCAGTTTTTTTTTTTTAAAAATGTATGTATACATTTATGACACTTTATTTTATTTGGTGATTAAAAGTCTTACATTGACGTATCTATCAGTCAACAGGAGAGTCCCTGGATCTTTACAATAATGAGTGTTCCAGTTCCCATTGGTTTTGGGGTGAAATCTCACACACCTCAGATGTGGGATTCTCCTGCTGCACGCCTCCCAGGGATGTGGATTGTAGTCATCACTAACATACCTGAGATTTTGCTTGTTTGTTTAATCTTTTTAAATTATTCTTCTCTCATATATTACATCCTGACTGCAGTTTCCCTCCCTCCACTCCTCCCAGTCCCTCTTCCTACCCCCTTCCCCATAGGGATCTTAATGCAGTGAAATTGACTTAGGATGGCTCCAGGGAGCATGGGATCCCAGCTAGCACGTTAGATTGTCTCTTCTGAGAAGAGACATAGCAGCAGTCGGAGCTAACTCTAAGAACCTTAAACTTATTATTATCATTATTATTTTTTTGCTCTTCAAGACAGGATTTCTCTTTGTAGCCCTGGCTGTCCTGGAACTCACTCTGTAGACCAGGCTGGCCTCGAACTCACAGAGATTCACCTAACTCTGCCTCCCTAGTGCTGGGATAAGGCAAGGGCCACTACCGCGCAGCTAAGTAAGAACCTTAAATTTATGAAAGCGTGAGATATGGTACACGGTGTGCATGCAGGACTCCCCTCTTCCTGCAGTTGGCTTCTTTCTGGCTGTCATTCAGACTCACATGATAGTCGCTTCTGTACCACTGAGGCTTTCATGGCAAAGGTGTGTCATGTGCTGAAAAAAAAAAGAGAAATATTCAGCATAGTTTGGATTAACCCTGGAGGAAAGGATACTTTATGTTTTAATTTAGAGATATTTATGTGTATCCATGTTTATCTGTGTACTATATGCATGCAGTGCCTGGGGAGGCCAGAAGAGGGTGTCAGAGACCCAGGAACTGGAGTTACAGATGGTTGTGAGTGGACATGTCGGCGATGGGACCCAATCCCAGGTTCTCTGTAAGAACAGCCAGAGCTCTTAACTATGAACCCATGGCTCCAGCTCCCAGGAGGGGAGGGTAACTTGAGGATTACACTCCTCCTGATCCTACCTCAAATGAGAGCTCAGCCATTTCTCCTGTGAACTGGTAGTGTATGTCCCTCTTGGTCTCCTGGTACCATGGAAGCCACATTCTCACCTGCAGAGGATCAGAGCCCAGCTAGGTGGCCCCATGTCGTGCAGGCAGCCATGCTGTGAGCACAGCCTGAACTGCAAGGCTGCTCTGAGCAGCAGAGCCTGTCTGAGTGCACTAGGAACGGGCCAGTGAGGTGGGCGGACTTCTGAGGGAGTTGAAAGGCAGAAAAAGCAACCAGTTCCTGCCGGTGCAGTGGGCTCGTGTTCTTTTGATTTTTAAATTAAAGTGACTTTTATATTTTAGTTTGATATTTGAAAATAGCATGTTGTAGAGAATCATCGTCTGGCATATTTATAAATGGACTGTAACAAACATACTTCCTTCAGGTGGCCTGCGAGAGTCAAGACCTGGAAAAAAGCCTCAAAAGAGCTGCTTTCTGACCTTCCACCAGGCTCTGGTGCGTGTTAGGCAAGCAGTCTACAAGTGAGCTACAGTCTCAGCCCCCACGGCTCTGTATCTGGCAAGAATACTCTGTTATTGACACCACCAGGCACTCACTTTAAAAAAAAAAAGATTTATTTATTATGTACACAGTGTTCAGCCTTCATATTTGCCTGCAGGCCAGAAGAGGGAACCAGACCTCATTACAGGTGGTTGTGAGCCACCATGTGGTTGCTGGGAATTGAACTCAAGACCTCTGGAAGAGCAGTCAGAGCTCTTAACCTCTGAGCCATCTCTCCAGCCCCAGCTCTCACGTTTTTTTAAACTTGCTGTGAACACCAAATGAGTGGAAACAGCATGGCTGGATTGCATTCCGTGAGCTCCTGTGTATAAGCTCTACCATGGTTAGATTCCATCCCATGAGCCTCCATGCATAACGTCCACCATGGCTAGATTCTATTCCATGAGCCTCCATGTATAACTTCTACTATGACTAGATTCTGTTCCTCTTAGACTCCATGTATAACTTCCCCCATGGCTTGATTCCATCCAGTGAGACTCCAGGGATAACATCCCCCATGGCTAGATTCCGTTCCTGTGAGTCACTGTGTATAACCTCGGATTATGTGCATTTCTATATGACGCCTTATTTAATATACATTATTGACTCATTAAGGTTTAACTCCAGGCCCATGGCACTGTAACTCACTCCTGAACGAAGCTTCTAGAACACACACTTTAATCTGCTCTGGGCACATCCTAGCTTTTTTGCTCCTAGAAACACAACACACCATGGTTGGGGAACAGTTAAAAATACTTGTATTAACTCTTTGAGAATTTCATACGATGCATTTTGATCTTCCTCATCCCCCACTACTCTCACTGACTTCTCCCAGAACCACCCCCACCTGTCTACCCTGTCCCCCACTACCGGTCCTCGTTTCTCTGACCCATTCTACTCCTGGGTGTGGGAGCAGTCACTGGAGCATGCTTGACTACCAGGGGCCATACCCTTAAAGACAACGGATTCTCCCTCCCCAAGAAACCAGCGATCAATAGCCAGTCAGTTAGGAATGGAGGCTCATTAATCCCTCCCCAATCCATGCCAGGATGCTGAGGGTCTTGATCTGGACCAGGTCCTGTGCAGGGAACCACAGTGGTGAGTTCAAGAGTGCAGTGGGCCTGCTGTGTCCGGAGGAACCTGCTTGGATCTGGTCCTCCCTTAGTTCTCTTCCACCGCGGTGCCCGGGGACGTTTTAAACAGTGCCAACAAAAACTGCCAAGATGCGAGAAGCGTGACAGCAAATAGCCCGCGGATATAACGCTTCCTTACACCTCTGCTGGCTGTAGAAGCCTGGCTGTTAAAATGTCTCCAGCATTGCCCGAGCCCATAAAGGTCTTCAAATATTTGGGAGAACAGATAAATAATTTTAGTGGCAGGGTAAGTTCCTACACACAGGGTCTGTGAATACTGAAGGCCAAAATCCTTCAGTGCCCTCCCTATACTTGGGTTTTTTGATTTTTGTTTTTTTTTTTTATCAGTGAACTGGAGATTTCAGTTCACATCCGAAGTCTTCTGGGAAGTGTCGATGATGTAAAGTTGGCTTGTCCTTCGTCACCCTCCTACCTCCTCTCCAATTTCAGCTGACGCATCCTGCCCACAGGGACACCACCACCACCCTCCCACCCCCCAGTCTCCAGGCATCCTTTGCCTGTATTTCTCTAATCTGTCTCTTCAGGAGTTGCTCTATGACAGGACCTTGGCATTTGGGGATAATCTCGTGTGCACACAGTTTGTCCTGTACTTGCTGAAGTGGCTGGCCGCTGCTTGAATCTGGCATTTATCTCTTGGCACCTCTTCCTCTGTGAAGGCAGAAGAAGAACAGGCCTTCTTTACTCTTGTTTCTTCACTGTGGCTGGCAGTCTTAAAGACACTCTATCATGACTGTATATGAATCCATGAATGTATGAGACATTTTATTTTTGTGTTTATTGCTTATTTCTTTGTACTTAGGACATTGCTTTTGGTGTGTTTGTTGAGCCAGTGGGGGGGGGGGGGGGAATACATTTAGGTTTCTCTAAGTACAGGACTCCTATGCAGCCCTTTGTCCGTAGGTATTTTGTGACTTTCATTAAAGTCCAATTTTCTTTTCTCATTTAGGTGAAAAATGATTTTGGCATTTAAATGTCATGATTACATTATTGATTCTTAAGCTCCTATCCACATCATCCAGTTCTTCTCTGGTATTTGTTATCCTTATATATTGAGAAGCCCCTTTGTCATCTTCTCCTTTCTCTCGAATCTAGGATGTACTTCTACAAAGAGCGTTCTGTGGATCCAAAAATAGTTGTATTTTTATTTGCATTTATCTTTGTCACCATGCAGCAGAGGCTAAGAACGCGCCCTTTCAATAACAAAGGCTCTCTTTGGATTGACTGAGTAGGCAAAGAAAATACCGTAATCGTGTGGACTGGTCAGATTTAGAGACTAACTATAAGGCGTACCGTTATCTACTCATGAAATATGCATGTGGAGGCCCCGTCTCCTGGTCCTAAGATCACTGTGGGCAAATGTGGAACAGGCAGCAAAGTTGCATAAAGCAAATAAAAATCCTACCCGTTTCTAGTTCATGTCCAGGAATCTCATGATGACCAACATGTCAGGATCAGAAAGTAAGATCCATTTTCTCTCGCAGCTGTCTCACAGTGCTGCAAAAGTGCTTGTGTGTGTGCACACCTGTGTGGCATTTGTGTGTGTGTGTGCGCGCGCACCTGTGGGAGGGCATGGTGGTGGTGCAGAATGGGTGTCTTCTGGCTTCAGATTAAAGTTCAGAGTCCCCTTTTCTCTCTACAGATGGTTCCTAATCTTAGGCTATTGGGGCCTCAAAACCAGGACTCAGGTTCTCTTTCCATTTTTAAGATGAAAACAGGGACTGTGTGTGTGTGTGTGTGTGTGTGTGTGTAGAAAGCCCCCTTGATTCTCATAGCAGATGAATCATTAAGAAATGGCTGTCCGGGTGGTGGTGGCGCACATCTTAAATCCCACTACTTGGGAGGCAGAGGCAGGCAGATCTCTGTGAGTTCAAGGCCAGCCTGGTCAACAGAATGAATTTCAGGACAGGCTTCAAGGCTACATAGAAAAACCGTTTTTCTATGTAACCAAAACCAAAACCAAACCAAACAAACCAACCAACCAACCGCCCAACCAACCAACCAAACAAAAAAACAAAAAACAAAGAAAGAAAGAAAAAGAAAGAAAGAAAGAAAGAAAGAAAGAAAGAAAGAAAGAAAGAAGGAAAGAGCTGCCATCAACTACTCAATGTCCGCAGGCTATGTATGGAGAAAGGGAGGAAATTGCAGACCATTGCTTTCCCAGTATGATGTGGGGTGTTTTCCTCTGGGAGGAGACAGACATGAACTGAATTTGCAGGTGTATATTAACTCAAAGCCCTATTTTCTCCTTTGATTCCCGTTTCTGCCAACTTGCAACCCCTCTTCCCCTGTAAGTCCCTTTTCTCATGCAACTCAGAATGAATGTCAAACAAAGTTCATGACATTTCCATTTTTTCTTTTTTCCTTGTGTTTTTGACACAGGGTCTCTTTATGAAACCCAGATGGGCCTCAAACTCACAGAGATCTGCTTAACTCTGCCTCCCATGGGATTAAAGGTATACAACACCATAGCCAACTCATTTTCTTATATTATTATTGTATTATTATTATTATTATTATCCCTGGAAAAAACCAGGCAACATTAGACACATTCTCTATGGCTGCACTACATGGCCAGCTCTAATCTAGTAGGGTCTTAGTCCTTTGGGCGGCTTGACAAATTGAGTGGCTGTAATACGATAGACTTCCTTCTCTTTCAGGCTTGGAGGCTGGGAAGTCTAAGCTTCAGGTGATGATAGGATGTGTTGTGTGGTAGGGGCCCACTTTCTGGCTCATATACTATCTCCTTGCATGGTGCTGGAGGTAAAGGCGTTGTCTGAGATATCTTTTATAAGGACATTGTCCCAAAGTCCTCACTTCCACGACCACTGTGGGTTGAGATTTTAAGGCATGAAGTTTGGGGACACACACGTTCACATCCAGCAGCTGGGAGGTCAAACCTTTCTTTAGATGTTGGAAGAAATCACAACACACCATGAAAGTCAGATCTCACCCTTCAAGGCGGGTTTTTATGTTTTTTTTTTTTTGTTTTGTTTTTGTTTTTCGAGACAGGGTTTCTCTGTAGCTTTGGAGCCTGTCCTGGAACTAGCTCTTGTAGACCAGGCTGGTCTCGAACTCACAGAGATCCGCCTGCCTCTGCCTCCCGAGTGCTGGGATTAAAGGCGTGCGCCACCACTGCCCGGCCGGGTTTTTAGATACATTTCTGGAAACTTGGATGATTGCAAATACATAGGTTCATCAACTTTGTTACTGTAGTACAGGACTGAATGGGAAAAAAAAAAAAAAGAAATAAAAGAGGAGGACCTGACTGTTTCTAGTCAGGTGGAGGAGGAGATTTAGTGTAACTTTGAGGGAGAGCACAGCCAGAGGTGGAGATGTCTGGGAATGTCCACAATGAACATGACCCAAGCAAGGTCATGTGAGGAGAGTGGGGAGGGAAGAAAGCCAGGACATCAGGAGGCCAAGAGGCCAGCAGGCCAGGAGGTGAAAGGTTAAAAAAAATGTAAAAAGGCTGGCATATCCAACATGGCTGGATTATATAGGAAGAACCCCAGGGGAAAGGCAGCTAGCCCTTGGATTAGAGAGTTCAGGGTAGGGGGTGTGCGGTATGCCAACCACACTCTGCAACTGTTACAGGTAATGTACCCTGTTAGGTAAGGACTGAAGGATTCTGGGAGAACCTGGTGGCCAGCGTCAGCTTTGATATGTTAACAAGCACCTTGGTTGACCATTTGTCCCAGGCTTGAGACTTAACAAGGAATATCCTCTTAGCCATACCGCAGACATCTTTATGAGTTCAGTTGGGCTGCTCACAAAAGTTCATCACAGCTGGGTCTTGTTGACTATTGACCTTCCCTCGTAAAAGGAGGGGGTGGTGAGGGTCACAGGTGTATCCAGCCATCCCTCCCAACCAGTCCTATGCAGTACTGCCCTAATCGCGCACAGTCTTGGGGTCTCAGGGAGGAGCTAGAATGTGTAAGCTGTGGCCGGAAGGAAGGGGACCCCCGTACACATCCATGGGGCTCGTCGTCCACACTGGGTGCAGAACTTCCAGGGTGGGCTTTAAGGTCACCCACACTCCTACCCCTCACCCATTGCACTGTAAGGAAGCTGAATAAGCTCACTGGTCCCCTAGAGTAAGCTTTGGTGGAATCAACCTTTGGTTTGTCATTGTGAGGAGGGTGGGCGGGTGTTGCCTAGTAACCTTCCCAGGAGAAGATCCTCACAACAGATAGGCAGGGCCACTACTGGTTCTTTGGGGGTTGACACAGGTAGACAGATAGCATTCATTAGGAGGCTATGAGAGCCAGTCACACTTCGAATTTTAGTTACTAAGCTTGAGAGAGCCAGGGAACTCTGATTTGCGAGTTCCTAAAATGCTGGAGGCTCTGGCTTCTGGGAGATAACAAGTCACGTGTTTCCACCTCCCTAAAAAACGTTTGCTCCAAAGCCACAGAGAAACCCTGTCTTGAAAACAAACAAGCAAATAAATAAATAAATAAATAAAAAGTTTGCCCTGTCTGCACTGCACGGGCTTGATCACGCGTGGGCGGGAGGTTCACAGGCAGGGAATAGTCAGGATGTGTGCTTGCCCATTAGACATAGGCTAGAGTTCATCAGGATGTACGCTTGTCCCTGACTGGACCTGATGGGAAATACTTAAGGTGCTAGAAACCATGACTCAGAGCCAGAGATAGACCTGGCTAGGGAGTCCTTCAACCTGCCCAGTAGTTAATCAGAGCTCGCTTCAAATTGGGACTTAAATGGTGCTAGTGGCCTTATTCTTGACCAGTGGGATTAATAAGGCCTGGGGTGCAAAGGCTTCACCAACCTCACTGAGGAGGCAATAGCTGGCAGAACCATGGAGAGACCTCTCAGCATATTAGAAAGTGAGCGCCAACCAACAAGCAGGTACACAGGTGTGGAGGAGGGGAGGACCAATGGGGAAGATCGTTCTTACTGCCACGGAACTACAATGTTACGTGTGTTAAAATGTTAATGTGTTAGTTAACCTTTTTATTAAATTGTAATTAATATGTAATTAACATGTAAATGTTAAATATTATATACCATATACATGTCATTTTTTTATACCCAAATCTGCGAAGTCCCGCAAAAGTCAACAAGGAGACTGAGTCCCGTATGTAAAAGCAAAGAGCCTTTATTTTAATCAAGTTTGCAAACTCAGTCTCTCCATATGTCCAACGTATTAGAATAAACGGAGAGCCCTGAACTAAGTTAGAATTGAGTTTTCATAGTAGTAAAGGTGGGGGTGAGGGGTTTTTGAGATTTAGAACCCCTGATTGACTGACATTTGTCTAGGGGTGTCTCGGCAGGTGATCCTATCTACAGCAGTTGGAATGTTAGTCATTTCCTTTGGATGGTCTGTTCTTGGGTGGTGCTAGGTAATCTCAGTTTGTGGTTCTTTCTGCCACCAGGTATTGCCTCAGGGTAAACTACTGAGACTCAGGCCTCTTATTAGATGGCTGAGTTCTACTCTGGCAGGTGATAATGGTTGGAAGTAAAGAACTTCCTTTGGGTAACCTGCCCATACTTAGCTTATCATGGCTGGCTCCACAACTTTATTATACCGTGGACATTACAGATACCTACTTGTATGATGAGTCTCTTCCCTCTGTGAAATGAATTCCTCAGACAGAGGTCCTGACTATGAGGACAATCCACGCCAAACACGGTGCAGGTGTTTAGCTGTTGAATTATCTGAAGCGAGAGGTGAGAGAGGATGAACAGGTAGGCTGGGGGTTCTGGAATAGGTGGGGCAGGCTGAGTGGTTAAGGAGGAAAACCAGAGGACAAATCAGCACAGGCCTGTTCAGCAGGGCTGACATTTCCAGCAGCCCTGGTTCCCTGAGCAGAGTGATGGGTTTCCCTCCAAGTGAGGGGGACAAGGACTGAACAGGCTGCTCTGTATCTGGGGTGTGAGAAAGGCTGTTCTGCCCATAGGGGACTGTGTTTTCAAGCCATTTTTTAAAAGGCAGCTGCCTGCCTTACTTAAGGTGCCTGAGTGATTTGACTGTTTGGATAATCTAAGCTATATGTATGTATGTTTATAATGTAAAAAAGATATATATATATATATATACATATATATAATTTAATATATAAGTATATATAATTTAAACACACACACACTTTAACAATCATTGACAACAGTCACAAACCTCAGACCTGAGCTCTGGAAGGTTCCCTCTCTGGAGTTCACTGCTTATCTGGCTTCAGAGCGATCTTTTCTTCTTTAGGAAGAAAGACGGACGTGTAACTCCCTTGAGTGGTCAAGAGATAAAGACCCGAGGTCCCCTGCAGAGATGGATGGAGTCTGCCTGGGGGAGGGGAGGGAGTTGGAGTAGCGAGTTGTCACTGGGTTCCACTGCACCCCAGCAGCCGAGACTCTCCGTGTTTGCCTTTTTGTTTAGCGAGGAAAAATGTCCCCAGCCTAGCAGCCTGCACCAAGTGTCTGCCTGGAGACAATCAGGATAATTGAGCCACCTGGAAGGCAGGAAATGGCGCTGGGAAAGAAAGTAAACTCTTTTCAAAAGAGCGTTTTAAAAGAAGTGGCTAAATACCGTTCCGGCGCCCCGGAATGAACTGCGTCCTGCAAGGCTTCATCGTCCCAGCCTGGCGTTGCTAGTGTCACATAGTAGGCATTCAGAGAGCATAGTTGGATACATTTGGTTCCTGCCTTTGCCATTGTAAGGGATGATTCCGGATCATCGGTACTTGCAAGCCATGGTTTTATCTGTTTTTCTCTTTCTAATAAAAATTTAAAAGAATCTTATAAATAGCATATAGTAGAAAATCAATTTTTTTTCTAAGACAGGCTCTCACTATGTAGCCCTTCCCTTTCCTCTCCTACCCACAGCAGGCTCTCCTTCACCCCTTCATGCTGAGTTCTGGAAATTCAGACATAAGCCACCAAGCTGGAATCTAGCGATAAATTTCTAAGAACAAATTATGGCCGTGCTCCTTAAGGAGTGTATGTCTCATCTGGAGGACCTTGTTGCAAAGCTGAATTTAATTCTCTGGGCCTGCGGTGGGGCCTAAAAGTCTGCCCTTTGATTTATTTCGGATCATTTTATATAAACTTCCGACTCGTGTCTATCCCTCCGGGCTCAAGTCCAGGCTTTGCGGGCCGCGTACCATAGGTACGTGGGGACAGAGCTCAGCCACAGAGGCGGCCCCCCGCCAGAGACAGAGTTGAGTGCACCGGGCCCCTGGGTATTAAGAGAAAGGGGGAAAGAGAAGTTTCTCTAGTGTCTGTTCCCAGCTTCTCTACTTTGGATTTTCTTCCGCTTCCCTGAAATGTCAGAAAAGGTAACGGAATCTCACTGACTACCGCCGTCAGCCACGTAGAATCAAGTAGTTGCTCCGCGGGCCCCGAATTATTAAGAGAGAGCTGATCAGTGAGATGCTGGCTGGCCCCTTGCCAGTTCCTCTTAGTGTCCCTCCTCACAGCACATGGAGAGGTGCTGGGGACTGTTCCCCTGCTGTCCCTCCAGCTTGCTCCTCCCTCCTTCCTTCCTAGTCTCCACGATGTCCGATGTCCCTTCACCAGTACAGCAGATTACCCTATCCCTGGAAGACGTTTGCCTGTCGTGCGGGGCAGCCGGAGAAAGGCAGGAAGCTCGGGCAGGCAACTTCCCTTCCAGGAGATCTGTGAGCGGAATCTGAGTTCGGGCTTCTGATGTGGTTGACCTCTGGGGAGAGCTTTAAAAGCTGCCATGATTTTGTTGCGTCTCATCTGGTTTGATTTGGAATGATTTATCCCAGAGATGATTTTCTGAGTGCGTTCAAACTCCCCTCCCTCAAGGGAAGGAATCCCTTGGCTATTGAGAAAATGTACCACGCCCTCCTCGAAGGCCTTTGCCTCTGCGAGCAGAAGGCAGAGAGAAGACTTCGGGTACTTCAAACGCAGGCTTGTTTCTCTGGCAGTCCGCGGTTCCCTGTGCTTCAGCTGCTCCCACTGCCGGAGGGGAAGCTTGCCTTCTGTAGACGCCGTCCAGCTCTGGACCCCATCGAGGCGGCGAAGGACCTGACAAAGCCTTCTAGAGTCCTGGAGTTTGCTACCTCTGGCTCTTTAACACAGCAGGGAGACAAACCAGAGCCACCTCAAAGGGTCGGGGACTTTGAGGCCAGAGCTACCCGCTGACAAGAGTAAACAAACAGAGATCCGCCTCCACCTCCTCCAGCCCAGCTTCCCAGGCTGTGCAGGCTGACTCCGGTCTCACCGGCTTTTCAGTGTGGATTTGTCTGAACTCCCTAAACTGTACATTTCTTCAAGACTGTTGGGCCTCTGCAACTCAGAAAGCCTTTGTGTGTGCTGGTTAGAATTCATTCATCCTTCCTTCCTTCCTTCCTTCCTTCCTTCCTTCCTTCCTTCCTTCCTTCCTTCCCTTCTTCTTCTTCTTCTTCTTCTTCTTCTTCTTCTTCTTCTTCTTCTTCTTCTTCTTCTTCTTCTTCTTCTTCTTCTTCTTCTTCTTCTTCTTCTTCTTCTTCTTCTTCTCTTCTTCTTCTTCTTCTTCTTCTTCTCCTCCTTCTCCTTCTCCTTCTCCTTCTTCTTCTCCTTCTTCTCCTCCTCCTCCTCCTCCTCCCCCTTCCCCTCCCCCCCCCCCCCCCTCCTCCTCCTCCTTCTCCTCCTCCTCCTCCTCCTTCTCCTCCTTCTCCTCCTTTTCAATTTGTCGCAGACCTAGACATACCTGGCAAGAGGGAATCTCCACTGGGGAACTGCCTACATCAGACTGGCCTCTGGTCACGTGTGGGGGCTTTTTCTTGTTAATTCATGTAGAAGGGCACTGTGGGCCCCGCCATCCCTGGGCAGGTGTGCCCTGGGACTGTGAAAGAAGGCTGGCTGTACAAGCCAGTAAGCAGCGTTCTTCCGAGGAGACCTTCAAGGGAGAGAGAGGGCCACAGTCCAAGGAGACTAGGGGATAAGAACAGAAGGAACTCGAAGTGTGCTCATCTGGTTGATCCTTCAGAGGAGGGCGCAGTGCACGGGACCGCTCAGCCTCAGCCTGGTGGAGTCAGAAGCAGGATTCTCTAAGTGGTGTCCAACTCCCGACCTACAGAAACTGTGAGGAAGTAAGCGATTGTTTTAAGTCCCTGGCCTTTAGGATGAATTGATATGTAGCTTTAATGGGTAACGCACACCTAGTGACTTTCTCATGGGCTATCCAGACTGAACACCTCCCCCCCCCCCCCCCCCCCCCCCCCGTCCCGCTCTCTGCCTTCCCCACTCTGCAGCTCTTAATGCAGATTTCCCCATGGCATCCCATTGACTTGTAACCGGCACAGAGATGCACACTGTATGGGTTGCCCGCATTTAGATATAACTTAGAAGATAGACATTGATAAAGGAAAATGGATTTATTTATAGTTTGTAAAGAACAGTAAGACCCAATTTCCTCCCCATAGTGCCCAAGGCTATCATTATTTACCTGAGCCTGAGACTGGGGCTACAGCGCGTGCAAATTACACTGTGAGACAGGTTTAGCAGTCCTTTTCTGGGGGGTGGGGGACCTGGGCCCAGTTATCTCAAGAAGGCTTATTTTATTTACATCTGGCAGAAGGAAATGGAGTCAGAAAGATCTGCCTTCTCGAAAGCTAAAAGAACTGGGTTTATCAAAGGAGTCTGCGTCCTACCACAGAGGCCCCGGCAGATCCGCGTTCTCTGCTGCTCTATTCACGATAGCTGGGACATGGGGTCAGCCTAGATGTCAACATATACATGGATAATGGAAGTGCGGTACGTTTACACATGGGATCTTATTCAGCTGTAATGAAAACAGAAAACCACGAAGATTTCGGGAAACCGGGTGCTCCGTACAGTATTATGTGAAACCAGAAGAGCCAAACTCAGAACAAAACACGCATGTTCTCTCTTGTGTCTATCCTAACTTTTAGTATTTGTAATATTGTATGAATATACATAGGGTGTGTACAGATCATAAAAGCAGAAAGGCAGCTCCGAGATGGGAGAAAGAGGTATTGAGTGGGGGGGGGCGGGGGCAAAAGGGCACATGGGCTGTGAAAGCTGGAAAGGAGAGAGAGGGGGGGAGGGGATGGGGAGGGAAAATCAGCCCAAGCACATTTTGTTGAAAATAACAAACTGAAACCTAATATCTTGTATGATTAAAAAAAAGGGGGGGGGGCGTGTAGACTCTCCCTCCATTCTGGGCCTTGTAGGTTCTCCCTGGGTGACTTTGTTTGTTTGATAGGAATATCCTTTTTGTATCTTTCTCTGGAGGCCAGTCTCAAGATCCGGGTTCCTCAGCTCTTGTTAAACACACTGATTTTTGTAAGTGAGAAATGGAGATCATGTGATGAAAGGAAGGCAGGGTGCAAGTGTGGAGTTAAGTTTGGTTTGGGAATCAGTACTGGTTCCTGCCTCCCTGCCAGCCTGTCACTCAGTCTGACACCTGGACCTGGGAGCTGGGGAGCCCGGAAGCAGGGTGGGGGCAGAAGGAGCTGGGGAGCCCGGTAACAATTTCTCATTCTTCCCTTTCCTTCACTTTAAGTCCTCAGTCCTGCTCAGACTTAGTGGTGTGCCTGCTTCCTGTTGAAGGCTTAGCTGTTTTCGAGATCTCCACCAGATATGAATGAGGCTTCCTCCCCTTTCCTAGGCCAGGCCCACATCTCCTGCCCACCGCCGCTTCCACAGGCTTTTTTCTCCCTCAATCAAGATGCCAAGTTAATCACCCAGTATCGCTTTCTCTGGAAGAGTCTCTCAAGACCCTTTCGCGACTAGCTATTTTCTTCTCCTCCACCAACTGATCTGCCTCCGAGGTCCTCCCAGGTCTGACACGCTCACACGCTTTCAACGGCCACGACAGTAACTTTTGATTGTTACTTGGATTAGATTGAGAAGTGGCCTACGAGGTGGGAGAAGCACAACTCCGGGTGTGTCTGTGAGGAAATTTAACTCAGAGAGATGACACCTGTGGGTGGTGGCATCTCACAGGCTGGGGGGCCAGATGCTATGGAAGGGAGAAAAGAGAGACCCAGCCACTTGGCATGACAGGATTATTCTCTCTCTGCTCCCGGGATGCTTTGTTCTGATGTGAGCTCTGTCATGTGACTAAAACCTCAGAAGCCAAGACCCATGTGGTGATGTCTCAGTTGACTGCAAAAATAATTGCACACTTACACTAAGTAACCAGCCCCTCCCAAACCTTTTCAAGCAGATAGCTAATACGGGCTATCTCTAAAGTCGTTATTTCAGGGTACCACAAATCGGGAAGTTTTCCAAAGCCCTTGACTTTGGAGGCAGCAGGCAAGAAACAGTCATGCTAAACCAGAAACATCTGCCTCCTTTTCCTTCTCGATGGCTTTCCCTTGGAGCTGAGCTGTGATATTGATGTGGGAAGACAACTCACAAACAGAGAGCCAACTTCATGGTGCAGGCAGAGGAGCAGAGTGTTATGGTAGCCAATGGTAGCAGAATGAAACACATCTCATTTCCTTCAAGATAATACCTACAAGGTATAGTTTAAACCAACTGTAAAAAGTCAAAGATACACAGTGCCTTGTGACATCATCTCTCTTTGAGTCCCTGTATAAAACCTGGCAGGGAAGGGGCAGGGGTTCTCTATACTCCTCTCTCCTGTAAATGATGGTTTACAGGAACTGGAAGTCTTCCTGTATCCCATGAGGAGGTGACTACTAGACTTTTAAGAAGTAAAAATTGATGGTGGAAGATGCAAAATAATCCCACAGTAGTTCAGAATTATGTATAATAAAGGGTTATTTATTTAGGGAAGACTCACAAATCACTGTCCTAGATCACAGTCCTCTGCACGAACGGGGAACAGGAACAGAGTCTAGCAACTGGAAGTGAGAGCTGGGAGGAAGAGAGTGAGTGCAGGCTTTACAGCTGCATTTATAGTATAAGAGACCACACCCAAGTGGGCTGGTATCTTAAAGGCTATTGGCTGAAGGAGTGGAAGGAGCTCCCCACAGCACCTCCCCCTTTTATTTAAATAAGAGAGTGCCAAACCCAATACAAAACTATATACACTAGGAACAGATATCAAGTATAAGATTAGAATTACAACCAGCATAAACAATATTAAGCAAGGAACGTATGCTAAATGTTTTAATAAACATTCTATCCTAAGGTGTCTAAGTCTTGTATTGGAAATGGCTTGGCTAGATCATAAGAAGACAGTAACTATGACTATCTAATCTTCAATTCCATCGACGTCCTGAGAAGGGAGATACTTGAGTAGGCAGGAAGTGTAAGCAAGCAGCTTCCAAAATATGTGGTAGATGACAGGGACAACTAACTGGCTGCCTGAGCAATCACCCAAAGTCTCATTTGCAACGTTGAAGCAACCAACTTTGGCTAAGGTCTAGAGTAACTGACAGACCATTTTCAGTGGCAGGAAATTTTTCAAAACTGTCTTACCCTGTCTTGGCAAATGTAGGGCCCACAGAGCTGCCCCTCCTCCCGGGGTTCATTTTGAGGACAGTTTCTGGCCAAACATCTTGTTGCAGTTTCCAGCTAAACATGCTGCTTGTTCCTGTGCTCCCTCTGCCCCCACTGGTGGTTAGCTTGGGGGTTTTGTTTGCTCTTGAGCCTGGTAATTCCCCACCTGCCTGGGGAGATTTCCATTGTGCAGCAGCTAGGTATATAAGGTTTCTTTTAAGCTTGAATATACAGCTTTCAGCATTCTCTCCTCACGAATGATCTATGTCTCTTGTGTGTTCCTTTAATCTCCAGGCCCTTGCCTGGCTCACAAATGGTACAGTAGCGTGAACTGTACCGTAGAGAGTAATGCAGGCGGCGTTACAGTTGAAGGCCCATCAGTGAGATAGGGAAGTAGGGGAAACCCTGAGAGATCACCTTCTGAAGGCTGGTCAGCAGGTAAGAAATTGATGGTGAGGGTGAATTGAAAATGGGTGCTAGTAATTCTGTTCCAGCATTGACGGGCTGATTGAGGGGCCAATTCATAGTTCTTTTAGAGAAACAAGGCACCGGTATTAAAACTAAGACAGCCCAAGAGTTCATTAAGACACTTTTCTTTTGTGTATAGGCCCAAACGTGGTGTTGCTAAAGACTGGGCCTTGTTCTTATGCACTAATCCCTGAAGGGTTGATAATCATTAACCTTTTCATAAGTTGGTCACCTTTTTCAAAAACCATCCAGTATGCTTCCCAAAAGTTCTTTCTTTGCAACCTCTGGCAGGGGCTCAGAACGTGTGTACTAATGGGTTTTCCACCGGATGGGCCATGGTGACCTCCCCTCCTGATTTTGATATTCAGCTTGTTGATGCTAAATCTGCTCTGGTGACTGACTTGATCACTGTACAAATGGCCCTGGAGAAATATGCTGATATTCCATTTAACCTTTTTACTGACAGTCAATATGTAAGCAAAATTCTCACACCTTTGGAAACTGCAGCTTATTCTGCTCCTGTATCTCGAGTCCAGATGCAGTTATTGGCTATCCAAACATTGCTTTGGGCCCGATCTGTTCCCATTTACGTAGGGCATTTGCAGGCTCATACTGACCTCCCTGGTCCCTTGAGCGAGGGGAGTGCATTGGCTGATCAGCTTATTCACCAAATTTGTGCAATTAGTCAAAAACTTTATGAAGCTGCAGAAAAAGCTCATAATCATTTTCTCCTCAATGCTGGATCTTTAAGGTTTCATTTTAAGATATCTGGAGAGCAGGCCACTGATATTGTTTAAAAATGCTCTGTGTACAGAACTTTTAGCTGTTCCCCATTTGGGAGTTAATCCTCATGGGCTAGCTCCTAATCATTTATGGCAAATGGATGTCACCCATGTTCCTTCTTTTGGGCGTTTGCAATATGTTCACGTAACTGTGAATACATATTCTCATCTTATTTTTGCCTCAGCCCATACAGGAGAAAAATTACGAGATGTTAAAAGTCACTGTCTCCAGGCTTTCACCTACATGGGAGTTCCAAACACTGTAAAAACTGGCAATGGGCCAGCCTAACCCAGCATTGGCTTTGCTAAATTTTGCTCTGAGTTCTCTATTTCTCATAAAATGAGAGTACCTTATAATCCTCAAGGACTGGCTATAGTGGAGGGTGCACATCTTATGCTCAAAGCCTATTTGCATAAAACAAAAAAGGGGGAATATGGTTCCACCCCCAGAGACCATTTATCTTTTATTTTATACATTTTAAATTTTTTGACTGTTGATGCTCAACCTCGTACCGCTGCTGACCAGTTTCTTCCGGGATGCCTCATGTCAGGTGGAAGAATCCAGCAGATGGCACTTGGTGTGGTCCAGATCCGCACTGGTGTAGGGGAGAGGGGCTGTTTGTGTTTTCCCGCAGGATGCTGACAGTGCAGTATGGGTACCTGAGCGTCTGGTGCGTGCTGTGGATTTTCCCATCCAGGAGCCTGAGGACAGGACAGAGCCAAGAGATCATAGGGACACTGGTAAAGAATCCTTTGTTTCCGATGCTAGTGGGATTGGAGAGCCCTGTGTGGCCCTATTTCTTATCTAACAGTTTTAGCACAGGTACACCTGCTTGTGCCTTTGGATACCACCCAAAATATTATCACAGGAGCAGAATTCGCCCAGCTCCAGTCAGGCACTGCTGTCCTGGGCCCTTGAGTTATGATTGGAGTCTTTCCATACTTTGTGCATCATTACTGCCTCCCCTGGACTCTTAAGTCCCTTTCAGCAAAGAATTGTACTTTCCGGGCAGGAGTTTGTGTCACCTCCCCTTCCCCCCTTTTTTTCTGTTGCTGCTGATCATCCTGCTAATATTTCTGGAGTTTTAAACTGTTCTGAGCAGGTTTGTCAACTGAAGAGTTGTTGGGGTCCTGAGGAGCTGTCTGTGGTGGTCTAAGTGCCGAGGATTGTTCCTCTACCTGCCAACACATCCCATGATGATCAACTCATCCTGCATCGAGCACGAAGAGATTTTGGCTTTGCAGCAGTCGTATTGGTACCATTGCTGTGGCTGCCACAGTGGCTACGGCTGCTGGGGTTGACATTGGTCAGTCAGTTGCTTCTGCTAGCACAGTGGATACCTTGTCAGGGCAGGTTGCAAATGCCTTGGCCACTCAAAATGAATACTGCAGTTAAATTTGCATTGGTTTTGGTTCAAGACCATTGCTAAGGTTACAACTTAACAGATACAGTGATGATGCTTAATGCTGCTATTCACAGACCCTGGAGTGCACAATTTACAAATTGACTCTTGAGATTATTCTAGTTAACAATACCAGGGTTCCTCCCACCAGTGCTGAGACCTTACGGGCAGACTCATTAAGGATTGAGCAGGCATAGCCTCCTTAGGAGTGCTTATATGTGCTGGAGCATCATCTTCATATTTTCATGGCACTAGAGCCAGAGGAAAGCTCAGGTCAATGTCTCCATTTGTCAAGTCCTCTTAGGTATTACCCCGGAGGATCCTTTATCACACATCTGGCAGAACATGGTAAAGGGTGACTAGTGAGTCAATGATGGGAAGGTTCTTTGGGGGGGCTGCCCCAACCTAAAACAGGAAATGTGTTTTGACCTGGACGCTTTCCCATGATGGGTAAGGGATGTTGCCTGACATCTAATGCCACCTAAGACAGGCCTAGTCATGTAACTTAAAATAAAGGGGGACCTGTAGGGCCCACAGGACTACCCCTCCTCCCGGGGTTCATTTTGAGGACAGTTTCTGGCCAAACATCTTGTTGCAGTTTCCAGCTAAACATGCTGTTTGTTCCTGTGCTCCTTCTGCCCCCACTGGTGGTTAGCTTAGGGGTTTTGTTTACTCTTGAGCCTGGTCATTTCCCACCTGCCTGGGGAGATTTCCATTGTGCAGCAGCTAGGTATATAAGATTTTTCTAAGCTTGAATAAATGGCATTCGGCATTCTCTCCTCACGAATGATCCATATCTCTTGTGTGTTCCTTTAATCTCCAGGCCCTTGCTTGGGCCGCAAACAGTACTGTAGCATGAACTGTACTGTAGAGAGTAACACAGGCATTACAGGCAAGATTTGACAGTCTGTTTTCTTGAATCCTGTTTGTCTAGTCCAGACATCGTGCACTTTGTCAGTGGTTGAGGCATGGACAGTTTCTTGACCAAAGGCCAGTTGTGCCAAGAAGAAGACAAACTCCAACTGGAATGTCTTTGGTGCTCAACACTCTCTTGGGAATAGATGAGTGCTGCTGGGAGCAATCATGTCTCATGTCAACAGAATCCTAAATTATTTAAGATCTTTGAAGTGGTTGAAGGTTACCTATCTATACAGAATACAATGTCTATGTATCTAAAATTAGTCTAATTAGTCTGACTAAAAGTATAACAAAGATGAATGACTATTGACCTATAATACTTAATACTTATATAATTTAAAGATTAAGACTTCATATCAGAATATTAAACAACTGTGCAGTAAAGGAAGACAATGACATCAAAATGTAAACAATGTATAAACATCTTAATCAGAGGTAGAAATATATAATGCAATATGATAGCTATATCCTAAAATTGTATCAATATACAAAATATCTTAACCAGAGGTAGAAACATGTATTCATACAATATGACAAAATAATTTGTATAGGTGTACAAATATTGTAAACAGAAATAACAAATATAATTTGAACTTGTATCAATATACAAGAAACTATGCCAGTGTAAACTGTCCATAAATAATAGCTCACAAATATTCACTTTATTACTCACTATTATTATTAGTGTGAATAAGTTCACACTAAATTACCTATCATCCCATTCAATCTTCCTTTTTTTTTACATATAATAAAGGGTTATTTATTTAGGGGAGAGTTATAGATCACTGTCCTAGATCACAGTCCTCTGCACAAATGGGGAACAGGAACAAAATCTAGCAGCTGGAAGTGAGAGCTGGGAGGAAGAGAGTAAGCTCAGGCCTTACAGCTGCATTTATAGTATAAGAGGCCACACCCAAGTGGGCTGGTATCTTACAGGCTATTGGCTAAAGGAGCGGAAGGAACTCCCACAGCAAAAAAATGCTAGGTATGGTGGTGCACACCTTTAATCCCAACACTAGGGAAGCAGAGGTAGGCGGATCTCTGTAAGTTCGTGGCTGGTCTACTCTACAGAGTTCTAGGTCAGTCAGGGCTGCATAATGAGATTCTATCTTTTAAAAAGGACAGCAAGGAAGCAATGTTGTATAGCGATTTCATATCTTAAGCACTTGGTATGCTAGATGTTAAGGAGGCCCAGACAGTGGACAGTGGTTCCAGACCTCAGGGATCTTACAGGGGCACTTATTATGATAATAAGTACCATACGTATAAGTACCAGGATTTGTGGGGTTACAAAGGCTCAAAGAAAGGGCTTCTTGGGGCAGATGTAATGTGGTCTGCAGGTTATACTATATTATATTGACATGTCAAGAGGTGAGCAGATGCATTTCAGGGAGATGGATCAGTTTCGTGGGTTTAAGATTTGTATTTTTTTATCTTATGTTATATGAGTGTTTGCTCGCGTGCATGTATGTGTACATGTGCATGCATTGCCCATGGAGACCAAGAAGAGGGTGTTGGATCCTGTGTAATTAGCGATATAGGTGGCTATGAACCATCATATGGGTGCTGGGTTGTCTACAAGAGCAGCCAGTGCTCCTAACTGAGGAGCCATCTCTCCAGCCCAATGGCTGGAGTTCTTATAGTGGCGTGCTTCAGAGAAAGGAGAGTAAAGGCCAGGCTGTCTGTCACCTGGGAACTGGAGGGTGCAGGAGTGTGTTGTGAATATTCCTGTTCCAAAAAAAAAAATGTGATCTGAAAATGATATAAAACCAAAGAATTCCATGTTCTGAAA
This sequence comes from Arvicola amphibius, assembly GCF_903992535.2. Taxonomy (NCBI): domain Eukaryota; kingdom Metazoa; phylum Chordata; class Mammalia; order Rodentia; family Cricetidae; genus Arvicola; species Arvicola amphibius. Next base: position 105,893,333 of record NC_052056.1, on the reverse strand, counting down.
ATGGCCAGAAATTATTGACACAACATAGCAAAGATTCCTCTTTAATTGTAAACTGGCTTTGCAAGAATGAGGGGAAGTCTCCTGCTTTAAGAATGAGAGAAGATGCTAAGGTCATGTTCAACCCCAGGGTCAAGGAAAAGCAGAGCCAACACCTTGGAGTATAATCCTCACTTGGCAAGAGGACATGGGCTGAGGAAAAAGACCTGCAAAATAACCAAACACTTTCTTTAGCCCAGATGTTCCCCAGGCTGTGCCCTCAGTGAGAGGTGACAAGGCACATCTGTGCTCTGGCTCGGGAATATGGCAGGAGTGCTTCTGTCTGTGATGCCATCTCTCTTCTCCCCTGATTCCAGAACCACAGGCTTGTGTCACATCTGAGCTTTGATTAATGACTACAGCACACAGGGTTCAGCAGTCACCAATTCCATAAAAATATCTCCCAGAAACCGGGCGGTGGTGGGCACGCCTTTAATCCCAGCACTCGGGAGGCAGAGGCAGGCCGATCTCTGTGAGTTCGAGGCCAGCCTGTTCTGCAAGTGCTAGGTCCAGGACAGGTTTCAAAGCTACACAGAGAAATTTTGTCTCGAAAAACCAAACCAAACCAAACCAAACCAAACCAAAAAAATCTCCCAGATTGGTCATGTAATTAGGGAAGTTTGCGGGAATAAATGTTAAGAAAATTAATTACATTTACTTGTGTGTGTGTGTGTGTGTGTGTGTGTGTGTGTGTGTAAGATAGTTGCCCTGACAATCTGACTCAGAACATCATGCATGGGGGAAAAGTTTATTCTTTGGCCACTGTACCCTTGAGTCCTTTGCTGTAATGGTTTAATGTCTGTCTTAGGCAGTAGTCAGTCTCATAATAGTTAACAACCACCTTAACTAAGAACCCAAATTATATTCAACATTTCTCCTCTTCCTCTTTCTTCTTCCTCTCTCTCCTTCTTCTCTTCTCCTCCTTTTCTTCTTTTCTTTTTGAGACATGGTTTCTTTGTGTAAGCCTTGCCTGTCCTGGAACTCTGTAGACCAGGCTGGCCGCAAACTCACAGGGCTCTGTTTGACTTTGTCTTCTGAGTGCTGGGACTAAAGCCATATACCCCCACTACCCACCTTCAACATTTTTCTTACTTTTTATTTTAAAGCAATCTTTCAGAAAAGATTTTTTAAAATTAGCACCTATTTCACATGAATTCTTGTTTTTTTTTTTTTTTTTTTTTTTTTTTTTTTTTTTTTTTTTTCAAGACAGGGTTTCTCTGCAGCTTTAGAGCCTGTCCTGGAACTAGCTCTTGTAGACCAGGCTGGTCTCGAACTCACAGAGATCCGCCTGCCTCTGCCTCCCGAGTACTGGGATTAAAGGCGTGCGCCACCACCGCCTGGCTCACATGAATTCTTTATTGTCATTCCCTAATATTGACTATCTAATACATCTATAGAATAGTTATGGAAACTGGGAAATTTAATATTGATACAATATTATTTATAGTAAAATTTCCTTCTCCAATTAAGGTTCTTTAACTAGGCCAGCATTCAATCCCAAATTCCAGTTTTCTTCCAGCTGCCACGTTCCCTGCTTTTGACAATGTTGGTTAATATCTCAGCCTTGCTTTGCGTCCCATGGCTTTGGCAGTTTTAAAATGTCTGGTCAATTATTTTGAGAAATACCCCTCAGTGTAGGCTTTTGGATTCTGCCTTGTGATTAGCTATGAGTTTCTGACAAGATAGCACCAAGATACCGTGACCTTCTCTATCTGTCAACTCAAGAGGCAGGTGCTGTTGACGTGTCTTATTATGTGTGATCTGGTCAGTTGTTTAGATGGCATCTCTCCACTGGCAGGCTACTGGTTCCTCTTTTTATTTACTACATGTTGGGGTGTTGGGGTGTGGGGACATGGGTCAGGTGAGCATGAGGAACTGAGTTTGGATCTTAGCTTTCATGTAAAGAAACTGGGCATACCAAGGAAGCCCTGTAATTCTACACCTGCAGAGAAGATCTCGGACTTGCTGGCCAGCAATGGCTGAGTTAGTGAACTTCAGGTTCCCCGAGAGACTGTGTCTCATAAACACAGTAAAGAGTAATTGATGAAGTCACCTGATGTGCCCCCATACACATACTTATATATGCACACACACACATATACACATACACTCTCACACACAATACACCCTCACACACACATACACTCTAACACACACACATATGCACACATACATTCATGGGCATATACTCACACACATATACTCTCGCATGCACATACACCCTCACAGACACATACACCATCACACATACATAGACACCTACTCCAACAAGGCCACAGTTCTAATCCCTGTCAGGCAGCACCACTCCCTAATGACCAAACATTCTATGAGCCTGTGGGACCATTCCTGTTCAGACCACCACAAGGCCCCTGCAACAGCTGGGAGAACAACCTTCTCGTTGGGGCTACTAGCCATGGAGCCTTGAGAACCCAGGGAGAGGAGGACGCAGGACAAGGGGTTGTCCAAGCTACAGAGCTTCTTTCAGCTGGGGAAAGAGCACCATTCTACTGAAGGGATCAAGGATGAGGCTTGCCCATCCCTCACGCCCAGCTGCCAGGAAGACAACTTTTTCATCAAAGCTTAAGAAAAACTAGATTAGTTTTGGAAGAGAGTAGGAGGCAGCTGAGTGTTATTCGCGAGTGTCAGTGACCTTGGTAATTCCCAGAAAGATGCTCTCTGGTTTTACTGCCCTGGGGTCAGCGTCTCTGTGCAGAAGCATCATTCTCTTCCCACGCCTTGTCTGCAAGGATGCCTGGCTGGCCCTCGTGGGTGCCGAGTCAAGTGTGCTGCTGTGTCATTTTAATACATCTTTTTCTCTGCAGAAGCAATCAAGACTCCTAGAGGGACAAAGGCAGAGGCCAGTTTCCTAGCACTCTCTTCCTAAGCTTGTCTTCCAAAGCCCCAGGATGGCAGTTCCGGATGGAGAGTAGATATGAGCCACTGCTGAGAATTGCAACACGAGGAGGGATTTACAATTTTTAATTAATTAACCTATAAATAACTTAAGAATCCAGGTGACTCAGCCAGAGGATGAAACAGGTCTGTTGGATCTCTTCAGTGAACTGAGGGCTGGGGCCTGAGAGGGCCAGGGAGCCAGACCAGAGCCATGACAGGTTTCTAATAGCCCCTCTCAGGGACCAGGCCTTAGCTTCAGTTTACTGGAACCAGCTGGAGCAGAGCAAGCTGTTCTTGGAAAAGATGCAACCCAGGGGCAACCAATCAGAGGGCACCCCAGGGCTTTGTGCAAGTTTGTGGGAACTAAAGATAGCTTTTCTCACCTTGCAGCTGAAAAGCCCCTAACCACTAAGCCACCAACCAATCCTATAGCAACCTGTAAGCTTTAACCCACCAATCAGCTCCCAGACTAACCTTCCCTCCCTGGAATTCTGGTGTAGGAGGTCCTTCTTTCTTTGTGTTGCTTGTATTGGTTAATGAATAAAGAAACTGCCTTGGCCTGACAGGGCAGAACTTAGGTAGGCGGAGAAGACAGAACTGAATTCTGGGAGGAAGAAAGCAGAGTCAGAGAGAAGCCATGGATCCTCTGCCTGAGACAGACGCCGGTTACAATTTTACCTGGTAAGCCTCTGCCATGTGGCAATACACAGATTAATAGAAATGGGTTAAATTAATATAAGAGTTAGTCAATAAGAAGTTAGAGCTAATGGGCCAATCAGTGTTTTAATTAATACAATTTCTGTGTGGTTATTTCAGGGCTAAGCTAGCCAGGTGGCTGGGATGAACAAGTGGCCTGGCCTCTCCTTGCAACAGGATTCCCCTAATCTTGCTTAAAAGGAACCTTAGGGCTTCTCTTGTCATCATCATTGTCATTGCCCTGGGCCATCCCAATTTATTGGAATCATAATGAAGCCCTCTTGCTTATTGCCTATGTGACTGGCAGTCTTTTATAGGGACTTCTCATGGACCCTAACAGGGCCAGGCCTGGGAAAACGGAGGTGGGGAATGGTTGGCTGAAGGAGATTTGATTGGGTCTCTGTAAGGAAATGCACAGAATGTCAGGTCATTGTGGTCTTGCTTGCTTTTTCCAATAGGAAGGCCGGTATCCACAGTATGTGCTTTCTTCCTGTCCCCTGGATGGAAGGGCACTGTGTTGGTAGGAGTCGTGGCCTGGGGTACCTCATCTTCTATCCATAACACCCCAGCCCACAAGGGAGCCCTGTTGGCTCTTTTCTTTAGCCCATTGATTCGTTACAGGTGTGGCTCCGGAGCAGGTCAGCTTGGAGGCCCCAGAGAGGGTTGTGAAGAAGGCTGCAGACAGAAACACCCACTGCCTGCCCTTGTTTCCAGGACAGAGGGAGAATCCTGAGACCAAGACCTTGATCCACCACCACCCATTTGTGGGGCTCGGAGAAGGTTGCTTGATTTGGTGGCGACATCATTAGAACTGATTTTGGAAGTCTGAAACCTGGCACTCCTCCATATTCACAAACCCAACAGCTTTCCCCTCCCCCCTGGCTCCCTGTGAAGTGCTGGGGGAGGGGCGTTAATCTTTTGACCTGGGTTTGAGAATTACATGTCAAAGTAATGAGGCCTAACGATATTCTGCTATACACATTGGTTGGCGTCTAGTGCAGTTGTCATCAGGGATGCTTCATCGAGCAACTGATGGTCACATTGAGCCCCTTGCATCCTGAAGAAAAGGGAGAGGAAGGATTGGAGGAGCCAGAGGGGTCAAGGACACCAAAAGAAACCCACAGGATCAACTAACATGGTTTCACAGGGGCTCACAGAGACCTAATCAACAACCAGGGAGTCTGCAAGCGGCTGACCTTGGCCCTTGGCTTATATTTCACAGGTGTGTAGCATGATCTTCTTGTGGGGCTCCTAACAATGGGAGCATGGGCATCTCTGACTCTTTTGGCAGGCTCTTTTTTCAGGTCAGGGCTATACAGAGAAACTCTATCTTGATAAACCATTAAAAAAAAAAAATTAAGACTCTTCCTAAATCATACCACAACAATTAGTAGGAAGAAAGAATCAGTGAGAAGAATACCAAGTAACCGATAAACAATGTAACTTGTGTTTAACTTGATCTAGCAGAACCAGCTACAGTGGCTGCATGTTAGTATTCTCTCTCTGTGGTCACAGACTTACAGATGTATGCTAAGTAATAATCACAGAAGAATCCCCTTGGTTTCTTCCTTACACTGTCTTCAGACTTGCTTACCTGAAGAATCATACCCCTTTTTCTTGTGCCACAAGAGAAAAGATGTTCCTTCTCCAAACTAAGGCTCAGTGTGCCACCCATGGGTTCAGATCTCTGTCACATCTATAGCTTCTGGGATACCACCCTCCTTGTCTATAGGCCTGAGGACACCACCCTTCCTCTCTATAGCCTCCAGGAACACAACCTCCCCCATCTATAGCCTCTTGGGACACCACCCTCCCCATCTATAGCCTCTGGGGACACCACCTTCCTGTCTATAACCTCTGAGGATACTACCTTCCCTGTCTATAACCTCTGGGGACACCACCCTCCCTGTCTACAGCTTCTGGGGACACCACCCTTCCGATCTATAGTCCCTCCTCTATTCTATTCCTTATTGTCTTATCTTTTGACAAGTCTCAGCACTGTGATCACAGCAGAGCAAGGGTAGAGTTTATGGCAGCTGCTGCTCATGGAGACAGTGGTGGTGTCTTCCTCAGTGGGTTAATGCTACACACTAGTTTTGGAGACCATTCTCATTTCTCCAAGGGACTATGGAAAGAAAATGTTTCATTTCCTTGTGAACTTTAAAGCCTGCATGGGGACATGGGTGTCTTAGTTACTGTTCCGTTGCTGTGAAGAGACACCATGACCAAGGCAGACCATAAGAGAAAGAACATCTAACTGGGGATTTGCTAACAGTTTCACAGTTTCAAAGGGTGAGTCTGTAACCATCATGGCTGGAAGCATGAGAGCGGGCTGGCAGGCATGGAGCTGGAGCAGTAGCTGAGAGCTTACATTCTGTCCAAAAGCTGCACCTACTCCCTCAAGGCCAAGGCTACTAGCTAGAGACCAAGCATCTGTAATCTAGCACTCTGGAGGGTGAAGCAGGAGGGTTGTGAGTTTTGGGGTAGTCTGGGATACACAGCAAGACCTGTCTCAAAAACCAAGCAGCAGCAGCAACAACAACAAAAATAGAATCAATCCAAAGCCCTTGGCCACCCAGACTCAGCTAAGAGAAAGGAGTCCTGGGGAAACTTACTCAGCCTGTTTCACCTCTCTCTGCTTCCTACTCAGTCACAATTGCTGCCCAGACTGTGCTGAACAAATTGGCATTAAAAATTATTGAAGGAATGAGTTTAAGGAATACTCAGCCTTCATGGCAGGAAGAGCTAGGCAGGGTGGCAGGGTGATCCATGTATTACCTGAAAGTCAGGAGGATTCCCAGAATTCATAGAGGCCTCCAAAGATCTGTGGGACCTCAAGGCACCCTTGACTGTAACACTGAGTGTAGCGGTGGGGGGGGGGGGGGAAGTCTCTCCTATCTTCACATAAGCACCAATGGCTTCCTGGGTGCCATGCACCTCCCCAAACTGACACTTGCTTTTCCATATTGTCCCATTGACATTCCACTCAGAAGCCGGGCGGTGGTGGCGCACACCTTTAATCCCAGCGCTCGGGAGGCAGAGGCAGAAGCAGAGGCAGAGGCAGAGGCAGAGGCAGAGGCAGAGGCAGAGGCAGAGGCAGAGACAGATCTCTGTGAGTTCAAGGCCAGCTTGGTCTGCAAAAGCTAGTTCTAGGAAAGGCCCCAAAGCTAAACAAAAAACAAAAAAACAAAAACAAACAAACAAAAACCCCAAAGCAAAACAAACAAAACAACAACAAAAAACATATCCCCATGGAGCACACCAGCCTGCTGCTTTTCTTGGACCCTTTTGTTCTTGGGCTCTTGTGTTGCCACCTGTGTTCATGTTTGTCTCATTTTCCCAAGCAGCTTGGGGCTCCTGGGGTGCAGAAAGACTTCCTGAGGTGTAGGAGACTGGCTGTGCTGCAGAAACTGTCTGCCGTGCTCCTGAGGTTGACACCTGGAGGAAGATGTCTAGCTGTGACCTCTCACTTAGGCGCATGTAACATGAGGGCCTGCTTGTTGGGTTTATGTCCTGCCCAGTTCCCCACAGCTGGCAATGCTCAAAGAAAATCACACAGAGATATCTATAAGTTATATAACTGATTGGTCCATTAGCTCAGGCTACTTATTAGCTCTTGTAGCTTATATGAGCCCATTATTCTTAGCTATGTTAGCCACATGGCTCAGTACCTTTCTCAGCCAGGGCAGCTCACATCTTGCATCTTTGGTAGTCTGGGCAGGACTCCTGAGGAATGGGCTTCCTCCTTCCTATAATTCTCCTGTTCTCATCGCCCCGCCTTTACTTCCTGTCTGGTTGACCCGCTTATACTTCCTGCCTGGCCAATCAGCGTTTATTTAAAACATGATTGACAGAATACAGACAATTCTCCTGCACCAGGCGCAGAGGACAGAGACACTCATGAGGACTCCTGTGAGACCCGAGTAAGTGTGCTCTGGTGCCTAGGTTTGCGGAAGATTCATTTTGATATTTTTCTCCGACTGCAGTGGCTGCCCTCTGGATGACTTCTGAATCATGGTGAGATTTGATTACATGGTCATTGGACAGACAGCACTCTGCAGGCCAGGTGCGCAGGAACTCACTGTGTCGAGGACGGCGAGTGGAGCCAAGTGTCTTATCTTTTGCACATGCAGAGATGGGGGTGAATATCTCTAGGTACTGTGCTCAGGAGACCTGGCTAGCCAATTGTGGAATTAGGGATTTAAGCTTGGAATACCTGGCTCTGTGGACCATGCTCTTAATCCACATGCTAGAAGAGAATTTAAATAATTTTAAATACTCGCCCATCAGTAATCTAAGCCCCCTATGAGAAAAATAGATGATTTAAAATGGCCACAGCTTTAAGAAAGACATTAAATGCTTTAGTCCACCTGTTCTTAGCTGTTAGTCTGGGCAGAGAATGTGTACAGTGCTTGGCGAGGAGTTCAAGAGAAGAATGTCTGGGAGACACTGCTCAGTCTACATCTGAACATTCTAGAAACTATTGCTTTTGCCTCAGCCATATTGAGAAAGAGAGTTTTCTCCATCTGTTCCATGTATCAATTTGTAGTTTTGTATTTTTTTTAGACAGGGTCTCTCTATGTAGCTCTGATTGTTCTGGAACTAGCTCTGTAGATCAGGTTGGCCTTGAGCTTTCAGAGATCCGCCTGCCTCTGCCTCCCCAGTGCTGGGATTAAAGGTGTGCGCCACCGTGTCTGGCTGTAGTGTTGCGTCTTTTCTTTCCCAGAGTTTGCAGAGGCTTTCTGTCCATTATGGATTAAATAGGGTTATCCAAGAATGTATTTTTGGCCAAATGCAGCGGTTCTCAACCTGTGGGTCACGGCCCTTCCCTAGGGGTCACCTAAGACCATTGGAAAACACAGATATTTACATGTGCAGTTCATAACAGTAACAGAATTCCAGCTATGAAGCAACAATGGAAATGGTTTTATGGTTGGGGGTGCCACAGCATGAGGAATTGAATTAGGAAAGCTGAGAACCACTGCTCTAATGAAAACATTGCTGGTGCTTAGAACAGGAAAGGGGACTAGAAGTAAATCTGGGACTCAGTTTCCTCAGCTGTAAAGAAGGAAATGAATGAGATGACCCAAAGGCATTCTTTGTTCTAATAATCTTTGCTTCCCAGCACTTCCGGGTCTGTGTATGGAAGGCTAAGTATGCTTCTTGCACATTTCTCTCTCTCTCTCTCTCTCTCTCTCTCTCTCTCTCTCTCTCTCTCTCTCTCTCTCTCTCTCTCTGTGTGTGTGTGTGTGTGTGTGTGTGTGTGAGAAAACATCACATCTTTGGTACTGGGTTTGTGGCATCACAATACTAGACAATCCTTTCTTTTTTTTTTAAACTTTTATTTAACTTTATTTCACGCGCATTGGCATAACGATGTCAGATTCTCTTGAACTGGAGTTACAGACAGCTGCGAGCTGCCATGTGGGTGCTGGGAATTGAACCCGGGTCCTCTGGAGGAGCAGTCAGTGCTCTCGACCACTGAGCCATCTCACCAGCCCTAGACAATCCTTTCTATCTTGGGGAAATAGCATGCTGGAAAAGGGATGATTAAATTTCTCATTTTAGACGAGTTAAAAAACTGCCCCCTCTGCTCTTTGGATTCGTTTGTTCTTTACTCTGCTTTCCTAACTTTTGAGTCCGGGGATGAGGTGGGGTGGGGTGGGGTGGGAGAGTGTCCCCATCACCAAGTAACCTTTAATGCTGAGCCCTGACCTAGAGCCACTTTCTGAGCTGCCTGCAGGATCACTTTGTAGATTAGCAGGCCTTTTAATGGGGGATAAAATGCTGGTGCAGCCGACTGCTCTATTGGCTCGCATCCCGGAATTTTGCTAACGTTGCCTTCATATTCTAGATTTGGCTCATCTGCCCCCTGTTACCTTAACATATCTTTGTTGTTAAAACTGAAATTCAGTGTCACTGAAAACTAAAACAATGGAGTCTGAGATCAGCAACAACTTAGTGGCATGAATAATACTATTTAGCATCTACTGGAGACTTCCTGTGGCAGACACAGACAGGCTGGCTCATTGGATTGTCGACAAAGTGGATATTATTTGTTCAAAGTTCCTCTACCAAGGCACAGAGAAGTAAGATGATACATATCACAGGGCTAAGGGTGGCTCCAAGTAGCCCGTAGGTTAAAATCTTGCTCAACAGATTAGGGGAAGTGCAATTTAGTTGCTTCTCAACCTTCCTAACGTGGCAAGCCTTTAATACAACTGATCATAGCTACTTCATATCTGTAACGTGGCTACTGTTATAAACCATCTTGTAAATATCCATGCTTTCACGACCTACAGGTTGAGAACCTCTGCTGTAGTTGATGGAAGACTGGCCAACTATATTCCAGTAGTTTGACATTAACATTTATTGGCGAAAAATAAAAACCACTTCTAATTTTGGGTGTTTGAGAGCTGATTGGCATGCATGGTAATGTCATTTGTCACAAAGACATTGGTGCAGCATCTACTATAGGATCAGTGGCTTCTGGGACTCTCTGAAAAAACGAATGTTGGATGGCCCCTTCCTCCAAATTGAAACATTTGCTGGACAGAGCAGGGAAGGCTTTCCTTGGGCACAGGAGCGTTGGGGAATATTCTTTTAAGGATGTGACTTTTGTTTATGCTGCCTTTGTTTAACTCTGTGAAGCTCTGTTACCATGCCTGTCTAAAGCATCTATTGGTTCTAATAAAGAGCTGAACGGTCAATAGCGAGGCAGGAGCAAAGATAAGTGGAGCTGGCGGGCAGAGAGTATAAATAGAAGGAGGAGCAAGAAAGAGGAGGAGCAAGAAAAGAAGAGGAGGACACTAGGGGCCAGCCTCCCAGTCAGTCGTGGAGTAAGACTCAAAGTAAGATATACAGAAGTAAGAAAAGGAAAAATCCCAGAGGCAAAAGGGATCATTTCAGAAAAGCTGGCTAGAAACAAGCCAAGATAAGGTCGGGCATTCATAACTAAGAATAAGCCTCCGTGTGTGTGATTTGTTTGGGAGCTGGGTGGTGGGCCCCAAAAGGGTAAAGAGTAAACCAACCACTAACACAGGAGGTAAGCAAAGGTCGTGTATCTGGAGAAGCTGAAACCTGCAAGATTCTCAAAGGCCCCTCCCCAGCTTTATAGAAACTGTTTACAGTTTGGCAGGAACAGGCCAGCTGCCCAGAGTAGACTCTCTGACCTGTGGAGCTGCCTGCAAGCCATGCAAAGAGTTCAGGGGATGCTGCTTTTGTGGATCATCCCCCGAGCTGGATTTTTTGGTGATGCAGTTGCTTTCGAGTCCTCTCTGCCCCCGTAAGCCACCTCTCCCCCGTATTTCTGTTAGCATCCCAATAAAAACTCACCAACTTGGACTTGAGTGCCATCATTACTTTTGTGTCTTGGGTTTCCTTTTTGGGGTCAGTGGATGTGTGTGCTATGTTGTCCTCGCCACAAAAAAAGTTTCTCACATGAGATTGAAGAAAGAGATGAGGCATGGGCTTCCAGCTATAACCAGAGCTAGCAACTAGAAACACTTCTGGCCTTAGACTGCAGAGATCATGACCATAATAATGTAGATTTAGAAGCTCCAGAAGCTGTCATCTTCATAACAAGAAGGGTAGGATGGGACCTGCAGGAGGATGGGTGGGATGGGATGTAGTGGCAAAGGTACCAGCGGTTATAGGGGTTAGGGAATAACCACGATAGTCCTTTATAATAAATCAGTTTTAATACAAGGGAAAATAAGGAAACTTACAGAACCAAGGGTCCAGCGGAGCAGAAGGTACGCAGGGGAGAACCAAACGGGGCTCCTTCCAGCACCCCGATCCTATTTAAGGGGTATGCTACTCCGCTGGGGCAGCCACGCCCCTGAACGCAGGGATTGGGCCAGCTGCCCCAACATCGGGACCTGCAGGGGTGGGCTGGGACTGGCAGGGGAAGGGTGAATACTCAACAAACAAGTGACCTTTACAGGACCTGGGAGCTGTGACCCTGCTGGTGAGAGAAGAACTCTGACGTGTTTGTTGGTCAAGAAATTTGGCTGTCAGCAAACCATCTTTCAAACACTCTTAAAACAGGATTGGTAAGTGAAACTTACCTAGTCAGACCCCAGAAACTCAAGGAAAGGAGACTGGTAAGTAAGTAGAGAAAACCTAGTTCTTTAAGAACCAACACAAATACCAAGTGGCTGAACCGGGCTGATACGATCAAAAGCACACAGCAACGTAGCCATTCTAACTAAAACTCCAGGAAGACGCAGACAAAGGGAATGGGGTGGTCACAGTTTCAGGAGGCACTGTGTAGTCTGCCCGCCCACGTTAGGGCGGCCAGTGTTGATACAAGTCTTCAGATGGTGACACACAATCCCACGTTGATAACGTCATTCATTGTGAGGGTGACAGAGTTTCCTGAGGTCAGTGTTTTTTCAGAAAGTTGTGTAGACAGCTGAACCAGTTGGCCATTTGTTTTTGATCTTTCATTTAAATATTATTAGTAATTAGTGTAAGCAAAAAGGATTCCAAGCAAGCTAGGCGATAGCTCAGCCTGTTAAGCGCCTGGCACTGATGTTAGTGAGGTCCCGAGTTCGAACCCCGGGCTTGTATCATTGCCGGGCGGTAGTGGCGCACACCTTTAATCCCAGCACTCGGGAGGCAGAGGCAGGCGGATCTCTGTGAGTTCGAGACCAGCCTGGTCTACAAGAGCTAGTTCCAGGACAGGCTCCAAAGCCACAGAGAAACCCTGTCTCGAAAAGCCAAAAAAAAAAAAAAAAAAAGGATTCCAGGCTGTGCTTCCAGCTGCCACTGCTCTCCCACCTGTGTGTGTGTGCTGGTCTATGCATAGCAGAGTCCTCTAACCTGGAAGTAACTAGACAAAACCCTCTTGCAGATGCAATCCAGATGCAACCAGACAAAACCCTCTTGCAGATGTAATCCAGTTAGAATGAAATGAGAAGTTTCCTTTCAGAGACAGCACGCTGGACCTGGGAAGATGGCTCAGTTGGTAAAATGCTTTCTATACAAGCATGGAGACCCGACTTAGGATCCCCAGCCCTCAAAAACCAGATCATGGTGGTACACACCTGTAATCCCATCGCTGGGGAGGCAGAGAGAGGAAGACGCCCGGGATTGCCAGCCAGGCGGCAGCATAGTTGAGCCAGCGAGAGCCCTAGGTTTGCTGAGAGGGTCTGTCTTCACAGTAAAGGTGGAAAGTGATTGATGAGAACATCTGATGATGGGCTCTAACCTCTGCATAGACGTGCATGGTCGTGCGAGAGTGTGTGTGTGTGCGCGAGTGCGCGTGCACACTCATACCCACAAAAACCTTGCCCCTAGGTGGGATTGATGAAGACATCTGACAATGGGCGCTAGCCTCCACCGAAACATGCACGCTTGGGCGCACACACGCGCGCGCGTACACACACACACACACACACACACACACACAACCCCAAAACAAAAACCTTGTCCCTAACTGCTTGTCAATATTTATTGCTCATCATGGGACCCATAGTGATAGCAGCAATCAATAAAGACCAAGTGACATAGAATACATGAAGAAGCATCAATATTGGCCTCAAACACGAGCATTTTAAGAAGATTTTGCCTAAAAATGATGTTTTTACCTCCAGTTTCAAAAGGAGACTCTACACCATCACCTGGTTGGTCATGTCCTCTCTTCTGGATCAAATTGTCTCCGGATTTAACTTTCCTCATTTTCTACCCCATCTGTAGAGAGTGAAGTGATGGGGTATGTATGCATCAGTCTTATTTCCAGGGTGGTCTGGGCTGGCAGTGTTCACACTGTTAGTAAAAACATTCATAAAGAAGTAAATGAAGATTCTTCCATGTCCGTGTCATTGAGTTTCAAGAAGCTGGCTGGCTCCAGCTATTTACCCTCTAGTCCATGAAACCAAAGCAAAGCTTTTCAAAGTTCCCTATTATGAAAGGATCATTATTTAATGTTAGAGACGAAAGTATTTATTTTTTACTGTGATGATGACAATTGTAAATTTTTGTTTACAAAGCAATGTTTTTTATTTTACTTTATTTTTTTGTGATTTTGTTTTTCCATACTTCTTTTTTTAATTAAAAAAATTTTTAATTTTACATACTAGCCCCTGTTTCTCTTCTTCCCCTTCTCCTGCCCCCACCCTGTTGTCTGACGTTTTCTGTCCTGCCCAGTTTCTGCAATCGTTAAGTCCCAAAGAAATCACACAGAAAAAAACTAATCTACATTAGTTATAAACTGATTGGCCCATTAGCTCAGGCTTCTTATTAACTCTTATAACTTATATTAGCCCATTATTCTTGTCTATGTTAGCCACATGGCTTGGAACCTTTTTCAGCGAGGCAGTCACATCTTGCTTCTTCTGTGGATGGATCAGGACTGCCGAGGAATGGGCTTCCTCCTTCCCAGAATTCTCCTGTTCTCATTGACCCACCTCTACTTCCTGTCTGGTTGTCTCGCTTCTACTTCCTGCCTGGCTACTGGCCAATCAGCATTTATTTAAAATATAATTGACAGAATACAGACCATTCTCCCATACCACTTCTCCATCTCCATTCATGAGAGGTAAGACCTCCCATTGCAGTCAACAAAACATGGCATATCAAGTTGAGGCAATATCAAGCTCTTCCCCCTTGAATCAAGACTGGACAAGTCATCCCACCATAGGGAATAGGAATAGTTTCAAAGAGTTAGCTCATGGATCAGGAACATGTCCTGGACTTACTGCTAGGAATCCCCAAAAAACACCAAGCTACACAACTCTCATGCACATGGAAAGGGCTTAGGTTGGTCCTATCTTGATTCCCTAGTTCCAGAGTCCCTGAATTCCTACATGCTCAGGTCAGCTGCCTCTGTGGGTTTCTCCATCATGATCTTGAAATCCCTTGCTCATATAATCCCTCCTCCCTCTCTTCGAATGTACTTCCAGAGCTCAGTCAGTGCATGACTGTGGATCTCAGCATCTGCTTCCATTGGTTAATGGATGAAGTTTCTATGATGACAAATAGGGTAGTCACCAATCTAATTACAGGGGAAGGTCAGTTCAGGCACCATTTCCACTATTGCTAGGAGTCTTATCTGGCATCACCCTTATGGGTTCCTGGGAGTTTACCTGGTACCAGTTTTCCCCAAAATCCCATAATGGCCCCCTCTATCAAGATATCTCTTTCATCACTCCCCTCCTCCATCCCTTCCCCAAATGGATCATCCTGATCACCCTATTCCCTATCAACCCAGGGAGGTAAAGCCTCCCTTGAGGAGCTAACAATGTCTGGTATACCAAGTTGAGACAGAATCAAGATTCTCCTCCCTGTGTCAAGGCTGAGCTAGGTGTTCCACCATAGGGAACGGGTTCCAAAAAGCCAGTTCATGGCACCCAGAATAAGTAAGTTCTGGTCCCACTGCCAGGGGCCCTTCCAACAGAGCAAGCCACATAACCGTCATCAGCATTCACAGGGCTTAGTTTGGTTCCAACCAGGATCCCCAATGATTTTATTTTTAATTTATGTGTATGGTGTTTGTCTGCATGTATGTGAGTGCACCATGTGTGTGCAGTGCTGGGAGAGACCAGACAAGGGCATTGGATCCCCTGGAATTGTAGTTACAAAAGATTGTGAGCCACTGTGTGGGTGCTGGGAACTGAACCCAGGTCCTGTGAAAGAACAACTAGTACTTTTAACTGTGGAGCCATCTCTCCAGCCCCAGTAGTGACTCTTGCTAAATGGAAAACACATGGAGCATAAGTAGACTGTGTTGTCAGGCATGCATACTAAATTGCTTCATCCAATTAAGTTGTAATATTTTGCTAATTGAAACAGAAGCTGTGGATGTTACAATGTTAATGTGTATACATTATCACAGTTACAGTAATTGAGCTATAAAACTTCTGTGATTATTACAGTCTTTGCATGCACCCAGAGTGGATGACACTTCATCTGTGCTTCGAACGATGAGCCAGTTTGGTTACATCTGTGCCTTTGAGCAATGGCTTTGTGTTACAATGGCATTGAACTTTCTAAATTTTGTTCACAATTAGTTGGCAATTTTTACTCCTTTATTCAAAAGATGACACATGCAAAACTGTTTTCTCATGAAACTTTTGGTGAATTGTAATTATCGAGAAAACAGTTTACAAATAGAAAGATCTTTAATGCCACTTTAAAGAAAAAGCATAACAAACTAGACAATGATATCTCAAACTACTTTTAAAATTTACTTTTGGATAATCTATTTTCACCTTGGAATATATTGAATTGCACAAAGAGTTTTGATGGTGCTCTCACTTTAATTAAACACATGCTCTGTACCTTATGCAAGTCTTTGACATTGCAGTCTTGACATTTGATGAAACCTTGAAAACAATCAGAGAGAGAGACAATGTAGCTGTTGAATTTTTTTGTCATAGAAATATTAGATTAAAATAGAGGTCAGTGATGGTTCTTTTAAAAATATTTTGTTGAAATGCACTTACGCATTTCAAGATGGGAGTCACAGAAGATGGAAAAAGTCTTCCATGCTTCTAAGAAGGGTATATGTCCAAAAGTGTTGGGAGAGGAGGGGAGGATGCATGCCTTTCCTGTGACATCAAAGCATGGCTCCTCATGGTAGCGACTAGCTATTTCGGAAGGCTGTGTCATATTGGGGGGCTCAGTGTTGGCTTCTGTTTCTGGATACTGGTTAATCAGGAGCCAGTATAATAAACTAAGGTGTTAGAAGAGGAGGCCATGTGTGCAGCAAGTCCAGCCTCCGAGGAGCTGGTCCTGCTCAGCTCCAAGTGTGCCACTTTCCCTACCTGATGACCACGAATGTCCTCCATCACGGATGCATCTGTCAGGCTCTATGTGGGTTGTAGACCTGTTCATGCTCCGTGCTCATTCGGAAAGAGCCACCCACATGTCTTCACCCAGACTTTTCTGCCACCTATTCTTTCCAAGTCTTTGAACAGGCTGTCAAATGAATCATAATGGATTTGTTCCCCAAGCGGTGTCTCCTTCTGCATGAAGTGGGTGACTGGATGTACCACTCACCATTCTACCCACCAGGATAATTACCCTTCATCTCCATCTTACTCCCATTCCCGGGGTCTAGTGCTGTAGGTATTCACGTCTGCCTGCTGACCACATAGCAACCTGATTCACCCTTACATAAAGCCAGTGCTTTAGCTCCTGGTGTCTGGGCACACTAGACTCACCTCAGAGCCATGGGCATGGGTTTAGGGAGTCTGGAAGCAATAGAGCTAGGGCCATAGAAATCAGAACCAGTTATGCCTGTGTTTTCTCTATTTAGACAGGGTTTCCTGTGTGGCATTAGTAGTTTACAATCAAGTATTGATGTGAGTGTTCAAGTCAACAGTTTGGTGGACTGAAATCACGATGGGAAATTGAGTTGCATTCAACTCGATATTCCCTAGTATGATGTAAAACTTCTACTGGGGACCAGCAGCCAGAACTGACTTGCTTTCAGGATAGGGAGCCAGTGGGTGGGGCACTGGGCTTTCTGTCCACTGCCCTGGGTCTCCTCTGACACTTCTATACCATCGGGTCTGCTGTGATATGATTTAAATAATGGCAGGGTGGCTTGAACCACAGCCTAAATCTGCTGAGGAACCCTTTCTTGATGTCTATACCCACAACTGCTAACATTCTGGTTTCTTAGTAAAAGAAGTATAACTTGTGACCCTAAATAAAACTTGACCCAGCCTTACGGTTCTTTCCTTCTAGTAAGTGGGGTTTGGATGCCACACATTGACAATTGAGAGAGAGAGAGAGAGAGACAGAGAGAGAGAGAGAGAGAGAGAGACAGAGAGAGAGAGACAGAGAGAGAGAGAGAGAGACAGAGAGAGAGAGACAGAGAGAGAGAGACAGAGAGAGACAGAGAGGAGAGAGAGAGGGAGAGAGAGAGCGAGCGAGCTGTATCCTTCCCTGAACTAGGTTCATAGAAACTTCAGTATAGATGTTCTCAGAGATTCTCTCCTGAGATTTGGAATGCAGCTATAGTTTTAGACATGAAGGTCCTTGATAAAACTTGTCACTAATCAGTGTGCTGTCATCAATATAATGGAGGCATGCAAAGATCTGACACATCGTGGCAGTCTTAGGTGCATGTTGGCATTGAACACAGTCTTGGGAGCTGGGGTGGGTAGAACTAACTGTTGGTCCTGTCAGTGAAAACCCTGCAGATCAAACTAAAACTGTGGGAATCATTTGTAATATTGGGGGTCACACAGCACAACCCAAAGTTATTCTTCATAACTGATCTGACCTTTGGTCCCACCGAAAGAGAAATTAGGGATGAGATAGAAACCTTCCTTCCATTTGTTAAGAAACAAGAGTAATGTCTGGCTAATTGATCTGTTATCCTGTTTCTACTGTACAGTACGTGTGGGTTTAGGGACAGGACCAACAGCTGTGCCCACAGTGCCACAAGTCCGGTGGTGAGATGGACAAAGACCATGACTCCTAACCCCAGCTTCCTTAAGTCCCCACACTGATTTGTGGTCTAGGAGGGATTCTAAGGGTCTGCCTGATGTGTGCATATTTAACTGGAGAGATCATTGTCGTCTATGGTTTGTAGCAGTGTTGGTTTCTTGACTGTGACTTTCTGCTGTGTTAGCTAAGATACTATCATAGAGGGCAGGGAGAGTGTGCAGGACTTGCTGGGAAGAAGGGCAAAGAGAGAGAGAGAGAGAGAGACGCCATGGATCTTCTGCCCGAGATGGACGCCAGTTAGAATTTTGCTGGTAAACCACAGTCAAATGGTGATACACAGATTAATAGAAATGGGTTAAATTAAGATGTAAGAATTAGCCAATAAGAAACTAGAGCTAATGGGCCAAGCAGTGTTTTAATGAATACAGTTTCTGTGTGTTTATTTCAGGTGTAAACTAGCCGGGCGGCCAGGACAAACAAGGGGCAGCTTCCCCTCCCCATGTAACACACACTCTTCCCTAATCTTCTGTATGTAATTAATCCCAAGTGAACCTGCGTGAACTCTTGCTTTGCTAGGGTGTGCAGACTAGAAGAAGATGCAGTGAGGTCAGTGTGTGCCATGGAGCACAGACCTGTATGCACATTCCTGAACATTGCCACTCTTAGCTTCTCACCAGCGAGGCCTGAGTGCTTCCCTTGAACCCAGGGAACCACTGATAAAACATCTGGTGGCAATAACCCCCTCCCAAAGATTGGCCCCTAACCAAGTTAGGTGAAGGTGACCTTCTGAAGTCAGGCACATTGGAGTCCTGCCTCCTCCCTCTGGGGGCAGCTGCACAATGCCGAGGGTGGTGGTTTGCATAGGTCTGGCCCCTATAGATTCGTGTGTTTGAATGCTTGGCTGATAAGGAGTGGCCCTATGAGGAGGTGTGACCTTGTTGGAGAAGGTATGGCCTTATTGGAGGAAGTGCGTCACTGTGGGAGAGGGCTCTGAGGTCTCATATGCTCAAGCTATCCCCAGTGTGGGACATTGTTCACATCCTGTTGGTTTCAGATCAAGATGTAGAATTCTCAGCCCCTTCTCCAGCACCATATCTGTTGGCATGCCCCATTCTTCCCATCATGATGACAATGGACTAAACCTCTAAAACTGTAAGCCAACCCCAATTAAATCCTTTGTAAGAGTTGTCGTGGTCATCATGTCTCTTCGCAGCGATAGAAACCCTAACTAAGACACAGGCTAGTGGTGGTGGTGGACACAGCACGAAAAGGCTCTGTGAACAGAAGCTCTTGAGATGAGGGTCCTGAGGGGAAGGATTTGGGCGAACAGAGACGTCTCTCCTGCTCAAAAATCAAAGAGCTCTGACTCTGGCCCAACTAGAATCATGGAGAAAGATGGGGAGCCTGCTGTTCATCTCCTGGCTCAGGCTTGTTTAAGAACTTGGGCACAGAGTCTAAATACGTAATTAAAGTTAATCTTGTTGCCATTACCTTATTCATTACTGAGATTTACTGATTGCTTTCAGGGATCATTGTAAAACCAGTTTCAAATGAAAGCTGTTGCCTCCCCCTTTTTCCTGTAATTTCTGAGTGCCTATATTCTTCAGTTGCTAAGAAACACATGGATAATGTGTTATCACACTTCTATCTGGTGCTATTTGGATAATTTCAGTAGCTACTCAAGAGATTGCTTTAATAGTATGGCGTCTTAAATGGGAAGAAGCGACTAATTCTAGGCTGTGTGGAGAATGACTGAAGCATCTCATCAGACACAAGCAGTTCATCAGCTAAGGGAGAGAGGCCAGTGCAGGCTTCACCCCTGCCTCGCTGCTGCTGCTGCCTTTCAGAAGCTCACCTTTGCAGTCAGCATCTCAGGCGTGCACAGGCATCCAGAACTTTCCCGACTGTCAGAGGGCTGGCAGATCCACAGGAGGGATTGTTTAAAAAGGACTTCATTGTTCTCCGTTAAGCTGGGTAGAAACGCAAGCAGGGATTAGGTAAGGAGATGCCACGCATGTTGTCAGTGGTTGGATTACGGAGACTTGCTGGAATGGTCAAAGATGTGTCTCCCGGATTGCACGTGTCCTGGCACAGGTGGCCCAAGCTCAGAAACTGCTCACTTGGACATGGGATCAACTAGATACCGTGCAGATCTTAGCCCTGAGCACAGGTACCAGGATTACTGATCTTTTCCCCAGCTGCCGCCATGCTGAGCGGCTCACAGACCAGTTTAGGTTGCAGGAATAAAAGGAGACCCAGCAGCTTTCTTCACCCACCCTTCTCTCCCATTGCCTGCTTTCCTTTCTTTATCTTGGGAGGTTTGGCAAGGAGAGAAGCTTCGCGTACCATCTGTGTGGTCTCGCTGTTCCTTCAGCTCCCATCAGGCCACGAATCTCTTCTTTCCACGGTCAGCTGTAACCTCTGTGACTCTCGTCCTGATCTCTGCGGCATTTCCCCTAGTTCAGTGGCTGCTTATTCCTAGCTTCTGTTTGAAGCTCCATCTCTCTTCCCTTTTCTTCTTAGTCCTCTTTGCCAGTCCCTCCTCCTCCCCCTCTTAACTGTGGTGCCTGGCAGGATTTGTCCCTTAGGCCTTTCTGCTTTTCCCTCTGTCCTGGACACCCCACTGGCCCAAACCTAGGGCTGTCATCTCTGTCCGACTTTGTGCCTGTTCCACGGAGGTGCTGAAGATCCACAGATGATTAAGCCTGTGACCTCTGACCTCACTGGCCTTTTAGGTCTAGAGGGAAAGACTGACAAGAAAAGCTGCGAAGAAGAGCAGGAATGCGTTAGCTGTTAGCTATTCCACGGTGCTAGTGGGGGGCCATGTCAAGTGTGCATGAGAGAAGACAGGCTAGATGGCACTCTAGTCGGTGCTTACTCAGCATGCTGTGACGGCTTGGAGTAAGGGGAGGCTGCCGTGGCGATGGGTAAGGAGGGCAGAAGAGCCTCTTCAGAGTGTGCCACTGCTCCACGTCCAGCAAATTCCCCTGAGGACTAAATTCCTGGAACAAAGGAGAGATCTAACTTTTTTTTTTAGATAACCTTTAGGGGTGGCAGGAAGTTTCACATTCTGTGAGGTGTAGCATTTGTGACAGGGAACATGGGGATCCAGGAACCATAAACTGGGAGTTGTCTAGTCACAGAGAGAGCTGTGGGGTGTGAGCATGTGTGTGTGTGTGTGTGTGTGTGTGTGTGTGTGCTGACTAAGGCTATGGAGTCAAGCCTAAAAGTGCAGATCAGCTGGCTAGTTTTACGTCAATAGTCAGTCATCTGAGAGGAAAGAACCTTAATTAAGAAATGCCTCCATAATTTGGGCTGTAGGCATGCCCATAGGACATTTTCTCAATTAGTGATTGATGGTAGAGGGTCCAGCCCACTGTGGGTGGGGCTATCCCTGGGCGGGTGGACCTGGGTTCTAAAAAAAAAAAAACAGGCTAAACAAGCCATGGGGAGCAAGCCAGTAAGCAGCGCCCCTCCATGTCCTCTGCATCAGCTCCTGCCTCCAGGTTCCTGCTGTGCCTAAGTTCCTGTCCTGACTTCCTTCTATGACAAAGAGTGACGTGGAAGCATAAGCCCTTTCCTCCCAAGTGGCTTTTGTCATGGTGTTTCACCACAGCAACAGTGACGCTGCCTAAGACACCAGCGTGTTAACGGATGTAACTGGTACTTGATGGATCGCTTGGGACCTCGGCTCTCCACCTCCTCTTTCTTGAGACTCAGACTGGTGGAGGAAACCACCATCTGACATAGGTGGTCAGCAGGACAGTGGGAGAAAAGAATGTGCCAGACAGGTCATGTTACCTGAAGCTTCTGCTGGAGCATGACATCACCTTTCCTGGAGAACGATGTCACCTCTGCTGGGGAATGACATCACCTCTGTTGACATCTCATTGGCTGCCAAACATATTTTGTAAATGATGGTGTGCTCACTTCCTAAATATAACCCCAGTAGCACAGACACTGAGAGCCACGAATAATAAATGGGACCTCCTGAAACTGAGAAGCTTCTGTAAGGCAAAGGGCATGGTCCACAAGACAAAAGGGCATCCTATAGATTGGGAAAAGATCTTTACAAACCCCACATCTGACAGAGGACTGATCTCCAAAATATACAAAGAACTCAAGAAACTTGACATCAAAAGAACAAATAATCTAATTTAAAAAATGGAGTACAGACCCAAAGAGAGAATTCTCAATAGACAAATCTCAAAGGGCTTAAAGACACTTTAGGAAATGCTCAACACCCTTAGCCATCAGAGAAATGCAAATCAAAACAACTCTGAGATTCCATCTTACACCTATCAGAATGGCTAAGATCAAAAACACTGATGACAGCATATGCTGGAGAAGATGTGGGGTAAGGGGAATGCTCCTTCATTGCTGGTGGGAGTGCAAACTTGTACAGCCACTTTGGAAATCAGTATGGCAATTTCTCAGAAAATTAGGAAACCATCTACCTCAAGACCTAGCAATACTGCTGTTGGGTCTATACCCAAAGGATGCTCAATCATACCACAAGGACATGAGCTCAACTATGTTCATAGCAGCTTTATTCATAATAGCAAGAACCTGGAAACAACCTGGATGCCCCTCAACTGAAGAATGGATAAAGAAAATGTGGTAAATTTACACAATGGAATACTACACGGAGGTTAAAAAAAATTAAAAAAAATAATGACATCTTGAAATTTGCAGGCAAATGGATGGATCTAGAAAACATCATATTGAGTGAGGTAATCCAGACCTAGAAAGACAAATAAAATATGTATTTACTCATAAGTAGCTTTTAGATATAAAGCAAAGAAAAACCGGCTTACAGCTCACAACCCCTGAGAAACTAAACAACAAAGAAGACTCTAAGAGAGACATACATGGATCCACAAAGTAAGGTGAAAAAACCAAAATCTCCTGAGTAAACTGGGAGCATGGAGGTCACAGGAGAGGGCAGAAGGGAAAAGGGCAAGAAGGGAGGGGAGCAGAGAAAAATGTATAGCTCAATAAAAACAATAAAAAGATGGTTTTCCCAGGCACAAGCTGCTTGCTTGCTCTGTGCTCCACACACCTCCAGAATTTGCCAAGGGAGTGGTCGGAGATGAGGAGGTGGCCTGCCGTGGAGGGAGCACGTTCTAGTTAGCAGACAGAGCACCACACTGATCTGGAAGGGAGAGCAGCTTCTCCTGCAAAGAGAGGGGAGCTTCCTATACAAACTCTGTGAGTGGTTTAGTCTAATTGCTCAAGTCTCACACACTTCTGTATCAGATGAACGCTTTTCCTTTTCGTATTTCTTTATTTTTATCTTGTGTATGAGTGTGTGCCTGCCTGTGTGTCTGTGCACCACGAGTGTGCAGTGCTGATGGAGGCCAGAGTACTGTGTCAGATTCCCAGGAACTGGAGCTACAGATGGTTGTGAGCCATCATCTAGGATGATGATTGTGCTAGGAATCAAACCAGGTCCTTTGCAAGAGCAGTCAGTGCTCTTGACCTCTGAGCTGTCTCTCCAGCCCCTCAGGCACACTTTTTATGTTCTGCTTTTAGGCAGCTGACTTTGTTGGGATTCTCTGCATGTTCCTGCCTCTCCCCTCTGGCTAGGGAGCTAGGATACAGAGACAGCTGGACTTGGGTTGGGCAGAACCATCTTCATTGTTGTTTACTTGGTGCCGGGCATTTGCTTAGCACAGAAGTGGAGAGACTGAAGGAACGACCCACCTTGGGTGAAGTGCCACCGTTAGGAGCTTCTTATGTCCAGTCCCACCCGTCTTACCCCTTCCTCTAATTCAGAGTGCACTGCCCTGGCTTGGACATAGATGTTATTGATGACTGTTCTTCCTTTTCCGTCTTTGTGAATTCCAAACTATTGAATCCGTATGTTTTCCAGGATTTCTCCACCTTCTGTGCCATCCTGTCCTCAGTGGAGGCCTGATTTGTACCAGGGGCATGTACTGCTTCTTATGTACTTGTTGTTTGTATTGGGTTTAACGGTGTCTGTGGTAGTTTAAATGTAATCGGTCCCGTGTGGCCTTGTTAGAGAAAATATGTCACTTTGGGGGTGGACTTTTAAGTCTTCTGTGCTCAAGCTATGCCCAGTGTTGGTTCACTTCCTGTTGCCTGTGGATCAAGATGTAGAACTCTCAGTTCCTTCTCCAACACCATGCCAGCCTGCATGCCACCATGTCCCACCATGAACAAAACCTTTGAAATTGTAAGCCAGCCCCAATGAAATGTTTTCCTTTATAAGAGTGTCTTACATGGTTTTTCTTCATAGCAATAGAAACCCTAACTAAGACAGTGTCCCTTTCAAATTCAGGAGTATGGAGAATGTGGTATTATTTAGGGGAATTAAATAAGTATGCTGAGAACTACAGTCTGACAGTCATTGAAGCCTCATTTTCTATAGTCAAGGCACAGACCCAGCCTCACAGACGAGCAGAGGGGTGGACAAAGAAAGTATTGTATAGAAGCAGAATGGAATACTTTTCACCTCCAAACAAGGGGAGCTCCATCGTCTGCAATAACGTGAATGAACTTGGAGGATATCATGCTAAGTGAAATAAGCCAGGCACAAAAACAGTGACTACTGTTCACTTTTGTTTCTTTACGTTTGCGTAGTGCTGGGGATGGACCCTGAGCCTTGTGCATGCTGGGTAACTGCTCCACTACGGAATGCTTATGATATGGTTTCCCTTATATGTGGACTCTAAAGCAATTAAACTCCTAGAGAGTAGAACGGTGGTCACCAAATGCTGGGAGGTGAGGGGATAAAGAAGTGTGACTCAGTGCAGTGGATTCACACCTTGGTGGTAACCAGTGAACATAACAGCAGAGAAAGACTAACTCATGAGGTAAGGAACATAGGAGTTACTTCCAAAACAACACCCCCGACCCCCAACGAAAGGGAAACATTGTTGAGGCGTGTTATGTATTGATATAGGAAAGTCCTTTACGAGTGAGTTCATCCTTGAGCATGCCCAGTTTAAAGCCATAGTTCAAGAGGAAATGATGCTGGACACATTTTGGGGCATACGTTGCTCAAAATTGTCTTTGAAAGGTTAAAATGGTGGAGGGACCACTTGGGCATGCCCAGCTCATGTCATGAAGGTGACAGACAGGGTTATCCATGGGCCCACTCAGTTTTCTCCATAAAGTTCTAGCTGAGAAAGAAGAAAGCCCACTTTGAAGGTTATTATAGAAATCTGCTCGTAAGGTTGCTTGCCTTGCTTGGTGGCTGACAGGAAGATACTGGTCAATGGTTCAAAGCTGCAGCTAGAGAGGAGGAGTAAGCCGGAGATGGACAGAGGCCTGAGCAGTCAAGAGCTACTGGCTGATCTTCAAGAGGATGGCACAACCACACAGCTGTTCACAACCATCTGTAACTCCAGCCCCAGGAAATTCAATGCTCTCTGATGGCCTCCATTGGCATTACATGGATGCAGTATATAGCCATACGTACATGCAGGTAAAACTCCCACACACATAAAATAAAATCATTGAGTTTTCTATTGCCCAACGTGGTGACTATAGTTAACAGCAATGAACTGCTTCCCTTCTAAGACTGCGAAGAGTTTACATGTCAAAGGTTATTGTCTTGAACAATAGGTAGGCAAGGAGATGGATAGGCTAGTTAGTCTGATTAAAAGATTTCATATTGTACACATCTATTATAACATCACCTTATTCCTCATAAGTCTGCATGATTACTGTAGATGGTGCAGTGGGGCTGCATCCTGCCACCGGGCTAGCTTTACACCCAAAATAATTACACGGAAACTGTATTCTTTTAAACACTGCCTGGCCCATTAGTTTCAGCCTCTTATTGGCTAATTAACCCATATTTAGTAATTCGTGTAGCACCACGAGGTGGTCGCTTACCAGGAGAGATCTTAACCTGCGTCCATCTCGGAGAGGAGAGGCATGGCGACTGCTTATGGCGACTGCCTCAGAGAGGAGAGGCATAGCGACTGTCTGAGCCATCTACCTCACTTCCTTCTTCCTGTTCTGTCTACTCCACCCACCTAAGGGTTGGCCTATTAAATGGGCCAAGGCAGTTTTCTTTATTAACGAATGAAATCAACACAAACAGAAGACTCTCCCACATCAGATTACAATTGGTTCAATCACAATGGCAAAACAAATAAAAGAATGGGAACCTTATTTAGAACCTTTGCCGATGCAGTCAATGAAGATGAGGCTGGGTTGGATAAGGGGGCTGTTGATCCAATGACTGGGGTCCTACTGGTAAGGGAAGACAGAGCCAGGGGTGGCATGTGCAGTACCAGCAACTGTCAGAGCTGAAGAGAGGTGAGGCCAGCCCTTCCCTGGAGCTGCTATGGACTGTGCCCCTCTGATATCATCTCTCTGGGCCTCTGTCCTCTAGAACTGTTTTTTTTTTTTTTAGACTGCTCAGTGTGGCATGTGATTGAGGGAACCGCAGGAAGTGGACACACATGTTGCTGCTTGTGCCGGGCTTTGCTCCTGTCAATGGGGAGGTAGCCCCCATATCATACAGTGTTGCCCAGTCCCTGCTCTCAGGAGGGTATTCCAGTCTCCCAGCTTTTTACATGACTTGACTCCAAACCTAGTCATCCTTAGGGCTCTGCCTGCCCTTCCCGTGGCTACCTTGTTTTCATCTTGCTCAGGAGGCATTTCAGAGAAGAGCTATGGAAGGCCAACCCAGACCTCTTTTTCTTAGGTCTCTACAGGTGGGAGGGACAGGGAGGCGTTGTTCTAGCCTTGCTCTCTGGAGTCCTGTGAAGACAGGAAGTGGAATGCCCTAGAGTGTTGTGATAACAACTATGTGCTCTAAGTTCTGTCCTCTCATGCCTCACGTTTCTCTTGTTCTCTCCCATCTGGGCCCATTCGCAGCTGGCCTCCACCGCTCCCCAGCCATAGAATTAGATCAGACTGGTGTGATGCCGATGGCTAATGTTTGTTGAGAAGTATGGGTGTCATACAGCTGCTTAGTGACTCACAAGTAGCAAGCCCTTTAACTCTGTGCTGCTCAAATTCCTTCGCTGGGGATGACATCAGCAACGTCTTTCCTTCCTTCGGAGCTCCCAAAGACAAACTGAGGCAGGACACATTGGACTTCAGACTGGGTATCAATGAGTTTATTGGGCTCACTTACAGTTCAGTGGGTGGGGGATGAGGAGCGGGAACATGAGTGAACTTAAGGCAGCTGCACTACAGGGTCTGCACCCATGACTGGGTGATCAAACCCACACCCCCATCCTTCTCCACCTATGTCCTCTAGCTCTTCCCACAAGACTGTAGAAGAAGCCTTCTCCACCTATGTCCTCTAGCTCTTCCCACAAGACTGTAGAAGAAGCCATGGGCTGCGTTCCTGCCGTCCCTGCTCCTGGCTGCCTGGCTAGCTTATGCCTCGAAATAATTACACGGAAACTGTATTCATTTAAATACTGCCTGGCCCATAAATTCTAGCCTCTTATTGACTAATTCTCATATCTTGCTTTAACTCATATTTAGTAATCTGTGTAGCACCATGAGGGGTGGCTTACCAGGAGGGATCTTAACCTGCGTCTGTCTCGGAGAGGAGAGGCATGGTGACTGCCTGAAGTGTCTGCCTGACTCTGCTTTCTTTCTCCCACAATTCTGTTCTGTCTACTCCGCCTACCTAATTTTCTGTCTTATTAAAGGGCCAAGGCAGTTTCTTTATTAACCAATGAAAGTAACACATGACACTCCTCCATCACAAGACCATACACAATTAGGAGGAAGTCTCAAGATAGGTGGGTGGATACTCAGGTAAGGTCCCATGACCTTCCCCATCCCTTCATTCTATGAGGGAAGGTCAGGAGTCAACAGAATACAATGCTCTTCTGTGAGTAGATTCAGTAGAATTCCTGAATCTGGCAGCAGTTTGACCCTGTGGACAGTCCTCTCCAGCACCTTGACAATAGCCCTGTGAGCTAGATAATATTACCCCCAACTTTGGATGAAGAAACAGAGTCAGAGAGGCTAAGTGACTGGCCCAAGGTCACACAGGGAACAAGTAGCAGATGAACGGTTTGAATCTAGATACTTTAACCACAAAGGTCCTGCTCTTAGTGCCCCATGTCCTAACAGGTGTGTTTATCACAACATCCTGTTTCTGTTAGATTCCAGTGTATGGCTATTTCCAATGTACAAAAGGCAATTTTATATAGTTCAGATGAGTATGTGTACAGATACACATGCACATGTGTGTATGAGAAAGAGAGAGAGAGACAGAAAAGGAGGGAGGGAGAGAGAGAGGGAGGGAGAGAGAAGGAGTAGGCAAGCATAATTTTGAGGGGGCAGGTTATTCTTTAGGCACCACCTACTTTCCAAGTGCCTTTATGCACAAATTATCTATCTTGTTTGAACTCCAGTTTCAATTCTGTATCTGTATGGGGTTGTAAGGAATATGTGAAGCAGTGTTGCTAAGTGCCTAGAACATTAATAAATGTTATCTGTGAGAAAGAACACACACACTGTACCCAGCATCCTGTCTTCCATTCATAAATGGCTCCTACACAATGCAGACTGACAAGTTGGAGAATAGCTTTGGCCAGCTGGTTGCCACAGGATGACCCTTGAAATGAAAACAAAATTCTTTTTTTTTTTTTCTCTTCAGAGACAGTCACAGGCCATTATGGCTGCCCAGGAGTAGATACTGCAACAGATCTGGGGACAAGCCCATGATATCAGGTGGTGACCCTTTCTCTCCTGGAGAAGCACGGGACATACACCTTTGCTTTCTGAGTGGCTGAGGCAAAGATATGACGGAGTCAGAGGAGCTAGGGTTTCCTGAGAGGAGAAACCATGATCTCCCAGTTAGAGACTCTAGTAAAATAGAGGCATCATGGGGA
Source organism: Arvicola amphibius (assembly GCF_903992535.2). Classification (NCBI taxonomy): domain Eukaryota; kingdom Metazoa; phylum Chordata; class Mammalia; order Rodentia; family Cricetidae; genus Arvicola; species Arvicola amphibius. Next base: position 105,864,456 of record NC_052056.1, on the reverse strand, counting down.
TTCAGTCAGCACAGAGCAAGAGAGGCAGGATGGTGGCCAGAGGAGAAGGGACAAGGGGGCGTGTGGGAGGGGGTGTCCCGCTTTATGCTATAATTACTACAGAAACAAAAATCACCACGAAGTAAGAGTTGATCTCAAAATTACCCTCAGGGCATCCATAAAATTATTGTCCTTTCAATGGTAACCTTATTTTGAAGAAAAGAGCATTAGCCCGGAGTGACCCATCTGAGTCATCTGATAGAATGAGAGGGAGAGAGATTAAATTTCACCAATTAATCCTGGAAGGAATGACTTTAGCATAGCTTGTTGTCTGTGTTGTTCTCAGTAAGTCCTGTAACGGTACAGGACGTCTGGGCGTACATCAGCGGTCGAAGGCACACACTGTGCCACCTCAGTGACTCTCCAGGACACCACCAAGCACTGATAGCAAGTCAGCTTATGCTGTAATAAAATTCAGTGGCTCAACACAGCACACATGTGTCAACTCAAAGCTCCAGGTTGGGGCTAGGGAGGGGGCGCGCTGGAAGCCCGGGAAATGTCTCACTAGGTGAGCACCAATGTGAGTAGGACTGCATTCCAGAGCCTGATCGTATGTCTTGGCTCTTGGCCCCTTTTCCGTCTTTAGAGAAGGTGCCTCTGTCATTGCATGGGTCTTAGTTAGGGTTTCTATTGCTGTGAAGAAACACCATGACCAGAAAGAAAGTTGGGAGTGAAAGGGTTTTTATGTGGCTTATATTTCCACATCCCTGTTCATCACTGAAGGAAGTCAGGACAGGAACTCAAGCAGGGCAGGAACCTGGAGGCAGGAGCTGATGCAGAGGTCATGGAGGGATGCTGCTTACTGGCTTGCTCTCCATGGCTTCCTCAGCTTACTTTCTTATAGAATCCAGGATCACCAGCACAGGGATGGCACCATCCCCAATAGGCGGGGCCTCCCCATTAATGATTAAGAAGGTGCCTTACAGCTAGATCTCAAGGAGGCATTTCCTCAACTGATGCTCTCGCTTGTGTCAAGTTGATACACAAAACCGGTCAGTACAGCATGACTGCCTTCTTCCTTCCTTGTCCACGCATGGAAGCCCCAGTGTTTGTACTGGGTACAACTGGATAACAGACCGCAGTCTCACGTTAAGTAAGGCCATTTAGCAGACTGAATTTCACTGTCTGCCTTCATGGTTCTTGGCTTCCTGATTTGACATATTCCCAGGTTCTAGGAGTTAGGATGAGGTTGTTTTTCTTTTTTTTTTTTCGCTGTCTTTTATTTGAGAAAAGGCAGTTCTCACTGTATAGCCCAGGCTGGCCTCAAACTCGTGATCCTCCTGCCTTGGCCTCCCAAACAGGCCTGGCTCTCTACCCCCACCCCCTGCCCTGGAATCTGAACTCAGTTCCTCATGCCTGCATGGAGAATACCTCAATCTGACCCAGCCGTATCTCCAGGCCCAGGGGTAGGGGTGTTAATCAGGAATTCTTTGTGGGGTGGGGAGGGTGCAGGTGGGTACAATTCAGCCCTTCACACTGTTTAGCTCTCATTGGATCTTCCATCCACTTATTTGGTGTTAACCCCACAGAGAAGACCCCGACGGTCTTTGCACTTCCACCAGGTCCCAAAATAGCTCCAGTTCTCCAAAGCAAGAAGTGTTGACTTTGCCCTCTTGCTTGCTAGGAGGACCATCTCATAACCTGGCTCTCTAAGGCCATGGAAGAAGGGATGAGTAAGAGCTGGATCATCACTTTTGCTGGCTTGGGCCCAGGGTTTTAATAATGATGATTTAGTCTCAGCTAAAGTCTAGTGCTGCTGTATACACACACACACACACACACACACACACACACACAGAATTTGTACAGAACACATTGTTTCACATTTTCAGGTCAGCTAAAGGTGACAAGACTGTCTTGGGGGCTGCATTCACTATTCATTTCTTTGAAGGACAGGAAAGTCGACAGATCTGGCCAAAGACATCTTCTTCATGAAATGTTCTTCCTTTCACAAGGAAGAATAAAGTGTGGACCAGTAACACATGGCCCAAGTGCATATGGACAGACATGAGTCTAGAGTGAACTCCCAAAAGTTCCTGTGGCTGTTTGCAACCAGACTAAGCTTCCAGACAGTGAGGTTTGAGGCTACAGCTCATCCTTACGTCCCCTGCACATTGTAGGGCCAGAGTGATTCCCCTGAGGCTGGCAATGTGGAGAGCAGTTCTGGCCATTTCACAGTGCCTTACTTTACACCAAGATTTCTACACACCCCACTGTGAGCTCAGTGACGGGCAGTGATGTAGAGGGGCTTGGTGAATCTGGTCAGTTTCAGGAACTTCCTGAAGCTACTGTGAGTTGTTCACTTCCTGTCTTAAGGAGCCTTCCTGCAGGATAGAGAGTGTCACACCCCCTTAGAGCATTCTGCTGTGTCACCTCTCTTTGCTTGTGTCCTGTGTCTTACAGAGCTTCCCTCCGCAGTTAAAGGAAGCTGCAACACAACACCTTACAAGCGAGGGTGAGGGTCAGTGTTCTCGTGGCCTAGGACAATGGTCTGGTGCATGAATGCAAGAAGAGCCCCGTCCTCAATCACAGTGAGGACCCTCTTGCTCTGGTTGCATTGCATTGGCCTTCCATGTGGTCACTCCAAGGTCAAGGCTGAAGAAATGGACCTGTGGGAGGAAGTGAATTCTCAGGGTGTAGGATGTGATGTGGGTGCAGAGCAAATTTTTTTTTTTTTTTTTTTTTTAGAGAGCAGGTATTGTGGGGTGGGCATGCTGGCTAATGCCTCGCCATCCAAATGCCTGGAAATGTCTGAGATCCTGAACAGGTTTGACACCATTCTCTGGAGGAAACTACAAGGAATCAATCCATGGGAGTAAATGAGTCAATTTATTTAGCTTCCGATTCAGCAGAAGAGAGCTTTGGCAGGAGCTCAGAACCCCTGGTTTTCAATTACCAGCGCCTCCTGCCCAGACCCTGCAAATCAAACTGCTGCTCTCTGTGCGCTGCGCTCTGCCTTCACATCCTTCCCTCCTCCTGCTCAATCCAATGTCCTCAGTACTATTGCTTGCCCCAAACTAGCTTCCTTCTTGCTTTTTACTTGCTTTTCCTCCCCCCTCTGTGGTTGCTCTCTCCTTTCATTCGTGTACTCTGTTCGGAAGGCTCTGTGCACCTTCACCTGTTGTCCCTAAAACCTACTAAGAATTCTGTCATGACTGTCTGATCTAGTCACAAGCAAGTATTTTAACTTCCGCCAGTTGGTCCTCAGACTGAACGTCACAGACACACTCTTGTCCAACTTCCTCCGAGTTGTACCCAGTTTAATGTTTAGCTCTGTTCTGTTAGAAAGGAGTTGTGTGGTAGGTTGGAATGAGAATGGCCCCTGAGTGTTTGAATTCTTAGTCCCCAGCTAATGGAGCTGTTTGGGAAGGATTAGGAGGTGTGGCCTTGTTGATGGAGGCGTGTCACTGGGGGGATAGGCTTTGAAGTTTCAGAAGTCCATGTCAAGTTCAGTCTCCCTCCACCCCCCCTCCCCCACCTCTGCCTGGTGTCTGTGAGCTCTCGGCTACTGCTCCAGCACCATGCCTGCCTGCCTGCCACCATGCTTCCCACCAAGATGATCATGGACTTTACCCTCTGCAACTCTAAGCAAGCCCCCAATTAAATGTGTTTTTTTTTTAAGTTGCCTTGGTCATGGTGTTTCATCAAAGCAATAGAACAGTGACTAAGACAAGTAGGATTCAGGAAGAAGGGTGAATGCCAGGCAGCGCCAGGGCAGGACAGGGGAAGCCAGATGAACATCAGAGCTGTGGTCACACACACACAGCTCTTGGCATCTGCTACTCTCAAGCCCAGGGATTAGTCAGCTGCAGGTGAGAAATACTTGAAAAGAAAGATGTGTTCTGAACATAGACAGACTTGGCTTTTCTCATCACCCTTCCTGAAGAGCACATTCTAGTGACTAGAGAGCACAATCTACCATCTGTTTGGGAAGCACAGTCTAGCAACTGTTTGGAGAGCATAATTTAGCGACTGTTTGGGGAGCACAGTGTAATGACTATTTGAGGAGTACATTCTAACGAAGGTTTAGGGAGCACAGTCTAGTGACTGGGGAGCACAATTTAGCAATTGGGGAACACAGTATAACGACTGTTTAGGGAGCATAGTCTAGTGACTGGGGAGTACAGTTTAGTGACTCTTTAGGGAGCACAGTCTAGTGACTGGGGAACACAGTTTGGTGATTATTTAGGGAGCACAGTTTAGTGACTGGGGAGCACAGTTTAGCTACCAGGGAGTACAATTTGGGGAGCAGAGTTTAGTGACCGGGGAGGACAGTCTAATGACTGCTTAGGGAACATTATCATCGTATTGGGTATTACAAGCGATCTAGAAATGATTCAAACTCTACACAGGCTACATGCAGGCACCATGCTACTCTACACAAGAGATCTGAGCGTTTGCCCTCAGAATTTGCCTTTGGCCACAATTTCTGAGCCCATTCCCCAGAGATATCTGAGGTACATTTTACATTTACAGAGGATAACTGGGAGATTCTAGAAAGAGGATATAAATCATCCATGGTATTTGCTTGTCATGAATGGAGTTTCATGCTTGGTGTGGTGGCTTGAAAGTGTAATCCCAGTACCTAGAAGGCTGAGGCAGGGGGATTGCCAGGGGTTTGAGGGCAGCCTTGCTATGAGTGAAATTGTAATCCCGGTACCTAGAAGGCTACAGCAGGGGGATCGCCAGGGGTTTGAGGGTGGCCTGGGTTACAGAGTGAAGCTGTGTCTATGAAACACAGAGTTTCATAGACACTGGAATTTGTCAAAATAAATAAATAAAGCAAGCTCACTTTCAGCTCTACTTGCTTCAGATTTCAAAGTGAACGTCTTTAATTCAACAGACTTCTGACTGGCTCAAAGTAGACACAGACACACAGACAACAAACCTTGTTGGGACCCAGCCAATGGCCATTTTTAAACCAATGAACAAATGGGTTTCACTGGGCCATCTCCAGAGGGTTCCTGTCCAAACTGTAGTATTGGCCTAGTGAGTCCCTCTCTCTAGATTAAAAGCCCCCAACTCTCCCACTGCTGTGGTTTGAATATGACTTATTCCCCAAACGGAAACTTGTGTAGGAAACATGGCCCTCAGTTTGGTAGTGTTGAGAGGTGGTGGGCCCTTCAGGAGCTGGGAGCTAGTAAGAGGTCATTCGGGTGCTGTCCTGGGAGAGGATTAAGTAGTTCTCAAGGGAGGGGTCCCAGTTAGCTTATTGGAAGAGGCTTATTTTAAAAGAGCAAGTCTGATTCTTCCCTGGCCTCGGTCACTTTCTGTCTCACCATGTGACACCCCTCCCCCATACACACTCTTCTGCCATGAAGCCATTTGTCACAGTGTGATGCAGGCAGGGAGCAGAGGGGCCTTTCCAAAGCCACCCATGAGGTTCCAACTTTTGGCCTCAGAAAGTGTAAGCTAAGTGAATGGCCCTTTATGTTCACACCCTCAACTATTCTGTTGTAAGCTTGGCAAACGAGCCAGTATCTCCCTTCAGTTTCCTTTATGGCGTGCACTTTCGTGCCCGGCAAGTTAATAAACTTGGCTTTTGTTTCTATTACTGTGTAGCCCTGGTGGTCTTTCTTTTACTTCCAAAGGGATCTCTGGCGGAGTCATGCTAACTAACAATTACTACCTGGCTGCAGCCCATCAGAGCCTTTGAACATGGAGAACAACAAAACACCAAAATGCAACTCCAGGCTGTCATAAATCCAACCAAAAAGCAAGACTGGAGTGATAGCTAACATCCTCCATCAGACAGGACGCTAGATTTAACCCCAAAGAGCTTCCTAGGTCAGATATTTTTCCAGTTAGGAATTCATTTCAACTGTATCCATTCAGTCCCCACAGTGGTTTAGCGTCTAGTGTGTGGGGTGTCTGTGGCTTAACATTTAAAGATTAGTAACTGATAAGGATCAGAAGCCATGATTGTTACAAAGAACACTTGTTACTTCTTAATTAGTTGCCACATACGCTACAAAGTCTAATTAGTTTAGGCAGGGCTTGTGTTGGCTCGATTCGTGATACAAACCCCAGATTGTCTCAGAAGAACCCCCTACTCCTCCCCCAACTATTAGCTCATCTTGTTTCCCAGTCTTATTAAGTTAACCTGGGAGATTTCTGTTCTAATCACTCAGGGTTTCTACAGCACAACTTTGAAAGTGGGGAATTCTCGGCGTTCTGAACATTACGCCTCAATAAGAGAAACATCCCGTGTTTTCCCCATGAGAACACTTTCCTCCCACTCCAAGAGACCATTATAATTTGTTTCCCCCACTGGAAGATTACTAATGTACTTCATATTCAGGAAGGAAATATACGGAACACAGAGCAGGGTCTATTTGATGTATTCCTGGCTATAGCTTTAGCTATTCAAACAGGTCGTATTTTTGCCTCTGTGTCTGCCTTTTAGTGAATTTGTCTTGATTAAAAAAAAATGCAGAATGCTTTGCTTGTAGTTAGTCTGATTAGACCAATGTCTCTAATCGTGGCCTTTCCTCTTACCATGTACTGAAATGACTGCCACCAAACATGGGTAGCATCACTGGGCACTTACAAGATGGCATTGGAAATCACTCCCTCTGTTCTTATGACTCAAGTCATTTTCTTCTTTCCTTCCTGTTCGGGGAGATCTGTTTGTAGTGATTGTTCCGAGACTACCAATAGAGTCCGACTTCAGTTTAGAGAGTGGAGTCCACATTCAGCTGGCTGGGGTGGACCATACAGTTTCCCAGCTGACTCAGAGGGAGATGGAAGGACATACGGAAAAGGAAGAGGAAGGGTCCAGGGATTACGTGGCCCTTTTGATCCGGGAAGTGGAGAGAGGCAGGATTGTATCTGGGTCACTCTGTGGATCTCTCAGGTTTATTCCCTACTATTTATTCCTGAGTTTTGTCTATCTATCTGTCTGTCTGTCTATCTATCTATCTATCTATCTATCTATCTATCATCTATCTATCTATCTATCTATCTATCTATCTATCTATCTATCTATCTATTTTTAGTCTTTTGAGACAGGGTTTCTCTGTGTAACAGTTCTGGCCTGGCCTGGAACTAGCTCTTATAGACCAGGCTGGCCTTGAACTCACCAAGATCTGCTCGCCTCTGCCTCCCAAGTGCTGGGATTAAAGGCGTGCACCACCACCACCCAGCCTGAGTTTTATTTTTTAAGAAAACTATAAAAGAAATTGTCATTCCTTCCCTCAGACATTTGGTAACAGGCTGTTGTTATTTGAATGTAGGTTGATGTATTTGAACATTTGGTCCTTAGTTGATAGTGCTGTTCTAGAAGGTTTTGAACCCTTCCAAAGGTGGAGACTTGATGGGGGAAGTTGGTCACTGGGGGCAGGCCTTGAGGTTGTGTGGCCTAGCTCACCTTCCTGCTGGCTCTCTGCCTCTTGTTCTTCCAATATGTAAGGAGCCCAGGAATGCCAACTCCACTCTCCTACTGGCATGGAACCCTGCTGCCATACCCTCCCCACCATGACGGACCCTATCCCTTCAGACTGTGAGCCAAAACAACCTCCCCGTTGCTTCTTTCTTCCCCTTCCCTTACCCCCACTTCTTGTCAGGTATCTGGTCATAGCAACTTGAATACTAACGAGTGCACAGGCAGAAGTCTGAGCATGCAATGGCTTCTCTGGATGGTTCTAGGCAAACCAGAGCAAAGGCTGTCCAGAATGAATGCCTCGCATTATGTCACATCTCTGGAACGTGGATGGTGAAGTTCCTGTATGCTGGGCCTGGGAGACCATCAGTGCCATGATATTAATGATGCTTATTTCTCAGCCTTTTATAGAAACCTTCTATTCCTCTTTTACGCACCACTCATGTTATTAATGGCGTATTGAGGAAGGGTGACAGAGCTGTCATGGCCCCGGCTCTGACTTTGCTCTCCAGCCACCATCCTTGCTCTGTATCACCCTGCAGGGGGTGTACACTGCCAGCCTCACCAGGAAATCTGGAACACTCAGCCCCCTTCACAACGCTCTGAAGTGACCAGCAATCAAAATAGAGATGATTGATTCTAGGTGCCTGGCACCCTGTGCCTGGGGTTAGCTTTGCTGGGCAGGGTTAGGTGTCCCAAGACCCTGCCAGTTTGGAAGGTAAGTTGAGGCTAGGGAGTTCTTAAGGGGTTCCAGGCTCAGGGAGTCTGCTGGTGTGCCCATGAGGAGCTCTCAGACTCCTTCCTGGGTATACCCTTCCTAGTTAGATAAAAAGGAAAGATGCTGGGGCCAGAAAGACCGGCTCTGCTCCTGCAAGGTCTGGAAAGCTCCCCAGGGTTCAGACTGGCAGACAGAGCAATTTCTAGGGAGTTAGGTTTGGTTTTCATTCTGATTTCTATCTCAGGCATTAAAATTCAGGCTTTAAAGAAAGGCCCTAGCCGTCATGTTTTAATGACCCTCACTGGCTACGAGGTGATTTATGATGGAAAGTTTTGTTTAAACATTAAACACTAATGGTTGTGTTCTGCTCTTAAGAACTGAAGGCCGACAGTTGGAAATGGGCTCACAACATGCTCTGCCCTGAGGTCTTCGTTGATGACTAAGGTGACCTTTGAGAAATGGCGCACCGGAATCGGAATTGAATATACCCCCACCTTTTGCACACCGTTCCCGTGGGGTCTTGGGCTGCACCCCTCTCCTGAACAGCTGGAGACTTCATTATTTTGAAAGCACCTTTTGAAAGTTTTTTTTGCCCCAAATGGCTGATGGATCAGTTAGGAATCTGTGGTCGATTGCTTCTTTTCCGTTTGATGCTACAACACTACCCCGAGGCTCAGATGGCCGACCTCCCCCCTCCCACCCCTGCTTCTCGGTACTAGTAGCTGCTGTCTGGCACAAAACTACCATTCGTATATGTTATTCTATTTAAAGTCTGCAAAGTATCCTGAGGTCTATGCCATAAAATTCCTGCTGAAAATATGAGGGATTCAGGTTTAGACACGTTGACTTTCTAAGGACAGCTTGTAATGAAGATTTGTAATAGGCTTTTTGTTTCCAAATACTGAATCCTTTCTGCTGCCTCACTTGGCCAACTAAATCCTCATTACGTGACTGGCAGAGCCCCGGAGATGTGCGGTTACTTTGTTTTTGAGTGAGTGGTGTGTTACTGGGTCACTGGGAGTAGTGACAGTAACACAATAGAAAACAATTGCATTGGGCTTGACCAAGTCCTGGCCACTGTTTCAAGCATTTTATCTGTGTTAAATCATGGAATGCTCTGTAGGTGAAAGAAACAGCTCTCACGTCAAAGGGCATAAAAATTAGTTTATTTCGGAGCTAAATGTGAGTAACGATGGCCCAGGAACACAGATTTAGACCAATCCAAATTCCATGTTCCAAGTTGTGATGTCTCTTCTGGTAAGAGAACAGAGTCAACGATTGAGACACTTTTAAACACATTGGTGGAAAAGTTAAAGGCGGGTTATAAAGAGGGGAAATAAGCTATGGGCCTAGAGAGTCGGATGATACTCAGAGCCTTTTGGTTTGTGGGGCCTCAGGGTCTGATTGTCCATTCCAAGTGATTCACCTGATAGTCACAAAAGTGCTAGGTCTGGTTCAGAGGAGGGGAAGAAATGGCCATTAAGAGGATTACAGGTAGCTCAAGACAGATTGTTTCTGGCCTTGTAATATGGCCGCCTTTCCACACTCCCTGAAGTTGTCTGAGGCAGATTTGCAGAAGGCTGTAATCTTCTAAGTTCGTCATCGTATCAGGTATCTAGGAAGGAGGACAGATTGATTCTGGCGCATGGCATCAGTCTGAGGAGCTGGCTCCATCGGTGTGGGCCTTTGGCGATGCCGAAGGTCGAGAGCCAGGCAGAGCAGAGAAGCTCAGGGCAGGTAGGAAGTGGAAACAGGAACGGACAGGAAGGAGCCGGGCAGGACTCCTTTCAAAGGTGCACCTCCAGGGTTCGGCTTCCCCCAAGTAAGCTTAGCCTCTTGCTACCGTCCTATCGTCCATTCACATTTCAGTTAATTAATTGTGTGCCCATGGAAGTGAGAGAATACCTTGGGAGAGCTGGTTCTCTTGTAAGGCCCACCAGCCCAAGGATGAGGTGACTTCTTGGGGTGCTGGGAATTGTAGTTCTTGGAAAATAGCAACGCCTCATGGGAAAAATACGGTGGCCATGCAGGTTTGTCCGTAAGAAACCCTACAGCTCGCACCTCGGTGCCACTCATCTGGGCATTCCAGGGAGTGGTCCTGACCAAAGTCCATCTTGGTCAGTATTTAATCAGAGCTCCAAATTTGGCTCAAATGGTGGAACTGGTTTCTCTCACGGCAGATCTCAGGATTAACATTCTCTTTCCATCACGTGGGTCCTGGGAGTTGAGCTCCTGCCATTGGGCATGGAAGCAAGTGCCTAGCTGAGTCATCTTGCAGGCTTTGGTGTTCGAGCCAGGATTTCTCACTGAACCTGGCACTCATCCACTGACTGAACTGATTACTCCGTGGCTCCCAGGGATCCTTCTGCCTTTGTCTCTCCAGCGCTGGAAGTAAGGGTATGTGCTGCCATGCGTGAATTTTATGTAGGTGCTGGGGGTTGAACTCAGGTCCTCAGGCTTGCCTGTAAAGCACCTAACTGAATCATCTCCCTAGCCCTCTATTAACGTTTAAATCCATCAGTAGGAAAAAAAAAATCTATTTATGAAGGCTAGAGACCACATAAACTGGACACTTCTCCGGCTCTTTCTTGGACATTGCTTGTACAGGGGACCAGGCCTTGAATCTACAAAACATTTCAGGGGGACACTTCACTGCTAAGCCCCATGATATAATATTTTAGTGCATTTGGGCTGCTAGGTCAAAATAATGTGTAGTAGGCCTTATAAGAAGTGGTCAAGGTGCCTGGTCTCGTGGCGCCCGTGGACTGGGGATCTGGCAGAGCTTTGCCCTCAGCTTCCTTATGGCGCCTTCTTAGTGTGTTCTCAGATACTAATCCTGTTCATAACAATTTTCTCTCAGTGCTTGATCATCTGCCGAAGGTCCACCTGTACTCTGAGGATGTCATAGCTTCATTTTCAGCTTGACTCACCTAGGGAGAGGGAACCTCTGTTGGGGCACTGCCTTGGTCAGATGGGCCTGTGACCTCGTCAGTGGGGCATTTTTTAGATTGCCAACTGTTGTAGGAGGGCCCAGCTTTCTGTGGGCGGTGCCACCCTTAGGCATCGCTGAGCAGGCCAGTCCACAGCACTCCCCCGGGGTCTCTGCTACAATCCCTGCCTCCAGGTTCCTGCCTTGACTTTACTCAGTGACAGAGGTGACAAAGAAGTAGATGCCACATAAGCCCTTTTCTCCCTCAAGTTGGTTCTGGTCAGTGTTGTGTTCACAGCAATGGGAAGCAACTAGAGCAGGGAGGCCAGATTTCAGCACAGATACAGGAGTACACAAATGTTCCATCTGGAAACACAGGCAGGTTGGATGCCAAATCTGTGCTTTCAGTCTTCTCTTTCCAACCTCTCTACCCAGTGTGGGCGGAGCTTCCAGGTGGCTTTGTCGAGAGCTTGCTGTACTCGACCGATAGGAGCCTGGACAGTGCTTCCAGGGGATTGTCTGTATCAGTTTCACATTCCCAGCACCTAGGTGGTGTGTCAGTCCTGAAACCAGGTAGAATCATTCCTAGCAAATGTGTAAGTGGCGGAGAGGAAGACACGGTCCCTTCCATATCCTGAAGTCAATGAGAGACATCAGAGGATGCTAGGGACTCTCCCTTCCTGTCACACCTTACATCTTCACGCAAGTCTGTGGGCCCAGTTTTCTCACCCCTCTGTAGCTGGGTTTTCCTGTGGGCTTCCAGCTCACAAATTACGATGCAGAGACTTATTAATTATGAAAACTTGGCCTCAGCTTATGCTTGTTTCTCACTAGTTCTTATAACTTAAATTAATACATATTTCTTTCTTTTTTTTTTTTTTTTTTGGTTTTTCGAGACAGAGTTTCCCTGTAGTTTCTAGAGCCTGTCCTGGAACTAGCTCTTGTAGACCAGGCTGGCCTCGAACTCAGAGATCCGCCTGCCTCTGCCTCCCGAGTGCTGGGATTAAAGGCGTGCGCCACCACCGCCCGGCTTCTTTCTTTTTTAAAAAAAGATTTACTTATTTATTTGTTTATTATGTATACAGTGTTCTGCCTGCATGTATGCCTGCAGACCAGAAGAGGGCATCAGATCTCAAACGGATGGTTGTGAACCACCATATGGGTGCTAGGAATTGAACTCAGGACCTTTGGAAGAACAACCAGTGCTCTTAACCACTGAGCCATCTCTCTAGCCCACTTTTTTTTTTGATTTTTGAGACAGGGTTTCTCTGTAGCTTTGGAGCCTGTCCTGGAATTAGCTCTTGTAGATAAGGCTGGCCTCGAACTCACAGAGATCTGCCTGCCTCTGCCTCCCAAGTGCTGGGATTAAAGGCGTGCGCCACCACCACCCATAATACATATTTCTTTAATCTACATTCTTTCACGAGGTTCATTACCTCATCTCCATACTGCCCTTCCTGCTTCCTCCATGTTTGGCTGGTGACTCGGCCTTTCTTCTTCCCAGAGTTCTCTCTCTGCCCAGAAGTCCTGCCTACACTCTTCTGCCTAGCTATTGGCTGGTCAGCTTTTTATCACACCAATCACAGCAATCCATCTTCACACAGTGTGCACATATCCCACAATACCCCTCCTTACTGTTGTTCAGCTACAGTTGTCTTGGACTAAGTTATCCCCACGGCTGACAGTGTCAATGAGGAGAAGCCCCTCTCCACCTCCCCACAGACTGCTCTGTTTTCTTTCTGGCTGCCCCAACCCCCTTACTAAGCTCCCTCTGCCACGTCCTCTTGCTCTGAACGTGGGTGTGCTCCTCAGGGCACCCTTACTACTTACCATGTCTACTCAGCTTTCTATAGCTGTGACAAAATGACTGGGGTACATGTGCGGGATTAACTTAGAGAGGAAAGGTTGGTTCTCTCCAAGGGCATGCCCAGTGACTAACTCCTTTAGGCTCTACCTTCTCAAGTCCCCACCACCTCCTCATCCTATCAGCTGGAAACAGAATCTATGACACATGCCTTTGTGGACCACTGAAGCTGTCAACCAGCACACATGCTTGGGATGTGCTTCTCCGGATGTTTTCAGGGCTCCATCTATTTTCTTGTGCAGAACCCCATCCCAATACCAATACCCCGCAGGGAATCCTGCCTCCAACATACTCAGCAGTCTTTCCTATGGCCTGCTTTAGTTTTCTTGTTGCTTTGCACATTCACAGATTAACACCTAGGTGATTAATTAATTAATTAATACTAATAAATTCAATAGGAATAGGACTTTGCGCCTATTCACTACTGGGTTCCTAGTGCTTCACAGACTCCTGGCTTGTGGAAGACCTCCAACAGAGTGTTGAAGGTGAACAAAGAGTTGATGAAGAAGTAGTTGGTGTGAGTAGGAAGACAGCAAGGAGATGGTGCAGCCACAGAAGCCTTTCAAGAAGGAGGGCCTCCTGACAGTGGGGGGGGGCACCTTTGATACCAGCACTTGAGAGGCAGAGGTACGCGGATCTCTGTGAGTTCGAGGTCAACCTGGTCTACAGAGTGAGTTTCAGGACAGCCAGGGCTACACAGAGAAACTCCGTCTTGAAAACCCAATAAAACAAAACAACAACAGAGGAGGAGAAGGGAGAGAAAGAGGAGGAAGAGGAGGAGGAGGAAGAGAAGGAGGAGGAAGAGGAGGAGGAGGAGGAAAAGAAGGAGAAGGAGGAGGAAGAAGAGGAGGGGGGCATTCATCAATATGCTGACAGGAGGTCCAAGGGATGGAGAAGGGACATTGAGTTTGGATGCAAGGTCGAAGAGGTGGGGAGACTGAGCAGGGACGTCAGATTGGGATCTCCTTCCCACTCTACCGCTCCTGGTGAGCTAGAGACTCCTTTGCAAGGCTATTCATTTTGGAAGGGCAGGTTAGCGCAACACTGAAGCAAATAGACATAGGTAGACATCATTAATGTCATCGTGGGGGGAAATTACTTGATTTGATTATAGATTATGATGCAATAATCCACAAAGAGAGACAATCCATAGAATTTTCTAGAGAGATATCTAGACAGGTTTAATAAAAGAGTAAGTTAGCCATACAACCCAGGTTTGACTGTTGGTGTGAGACTGTTAAAACTTAGCTAAGTGTGGCAATGCACACCTTTAATTCCAGCACTTAGGAGGCAGACGCAGGTAGAACTCTATGAGTTTGAGGCCATCTTGGTCTACATAGTGAGTTCCAGGTCAGCCAGGACTGCATAGTGAGACCCCGTTAAAAGAAAGTTGGAATCCACTTTTTAAAAAAAAAATTTGTTAGAATATCTACATGTCTACTAAGGAAAAGGATAAGTATAACTTTATATATAAAGTTATTATTTTTTATTTATATAAAAAATAAGGCCATAAATTTATTTCCTAAATGGTCTCTGTGGGGTGCCTGGGAGATTAGCACAACTGCCTTCATATGGCTGTTTCTGAAATGGTGGATCGTGGGGACTATTATTCCTCTGCTATCTGCCAATATTTTTGAAATAATTAAAAAATGAATAGGTTAGCTGTACATGTACTTAAATAACTAGATGCAGAGGCTGAGTGAGCCAACTGTGAGAAGCCTGAGGAGAGAACCAAAGCGCAGGATGCACAATACTCTCTGTGTGGTCACCTCTGCTCCGAAAGCATGCAAGTGATGGAGGACTCTTATTGGTTAATAAAGAAACTGCCTTGACTTTTTGATAGGGCAGGATTTAGGTGGGTGGAGTAGACAGAACAGGAAGAAGGAAGTGAGACAGATGGCTCAGACAGTCGCCGTGCCTCTCCTCTCTGAGACGGTCTCAGGTTAAGATCTCTCCTGGTAAGCCACCCCTCGTGGTACTACACAGATTATTAGAAATGGGTTAACCAAGTAGCCAGTAAGAGGCTAGAGCTAATGGGCCAGGCAGTGTTTAAATGAATACAGTTTGTGTGTTGTTATTTTGGGGCATAAGCTAGCTATGCAGGAGTTGGGCGGGATGAAAAGCAGGCCTGCCCGCAGCTCCTCACTACATGCAAGGACCCATCCAATTGGCTCCTTTGGAGCCAGTTGTCATGAAACAAGCTGGTCTTAAGCTACCCTGTCACTCCTTCCAGAGACCATTCTGGTTATTGCCGCTGGCAGTGGGACTCCAGGGGTCTGTGCAGAGCTCAGAATCAAGCAGGACACTGCCATTTACTTTGCTTAATTTTTGTCATCCCAAGACCCCTGGGACCTGCAGAGCCAGCCCTGATGAAAACACACACTGATGGAGGAGTGTCTATGTATTACTTTCATTATTAATAAAGATACTGCCTTGGCCCTTTAAGAGGCAGAAAATTAGGTAGGTGGAGTAGACAGAACAGAATTGTGGGAACAAGGAAGCAGAGTTGGGGAGACGCTTCAGGCAGTCGCCATAGTGAGTCTCCATGCTTCTCCTCTCCAAGATGGACGCAGGTTAAGATCTCTCCTGGTAAGCCACACCTCGTGGTGCTACACAGATTACTAAATATGGGTTAAAGGAAGATGTGAGAATTAGCCAATAAGAGGCTGAAACTATGGGCCAGTCAGTGTTTAAAAGAATACAGTTTCCGTGTAATTATTTTGGGTAAAGCTAGCCGGGTGGCGGGATCCAGCCCCGTCGTTCCTTCTACACACACACACACACACACACACACACACACACACACACACACACACATGCGCGCGCGCGCTAATGCGGCTCTTGGCTCTCAACCCGCGACGTTCTTCAGCTTCTCTGACTGCCTAAAGCAGTGTGCACACTTGGCTTACCCCGTACACATTTTGTAGCATCATAAAATTTACTTTTATTGAGCGGGTGAGAGCCAAGGTCAAATTCTAAAATCGATTTTCTTGGAAAGTGGAAACTGGTAACTGACCCTGTGTATTTTTTTTTTGTTTTGTTTTTTCATTTAAAACACAATATGAACATATTTATTAGGATGCTCAAGAATGAACAACATTATTCTCACTCTCTTCATGTGATAGAGAATACATTTGACCCATGTTGAGGGAGGAAAGGGGTAGGGCTCCCAAAGTGGGTGTCAAACAGCCCCACAAGAAATCCCCATTCAGTGAAGGGCAGGATGTCCCTGATAGCATTGTCTCTGGTCTAAGTTCCAGCCCCGGTATCCTTTATTCCAACTATTCTGTCCTTGTCACTCTTCCGGATCCAGGCAGTCAGACTCAGGCCGCCTGAGTCTGCAGACCATCCCTTTGAATGGTTCCTGCCTTGATGGGGTGAGAATAGAAGGTATCAAAAACACAACAATAAGTGGCACTTGGACGTAGGTTTAACATCAGACTTTTTCTTCAAACGACGGTGGGCGGGAGGGACTGCTTCCCAAAGAAAGATCTTCAGTCATGGTAGCATATATGGAGATCTCATATGCAAAGGCATGAGGGACCGGTGTTACTGTCATCTTGTCCTGCACAGAGGAATGAGTTTGCAGATGAAAGTGGACACTATCCTTGGCTTAGGTTTTTCCTGGTTCTTTCCACTGTTAAATTGTGACGTTCTGCCTCTCACCTGCCTTAGATATCATTTCACTTAGATTAAGTGAAACAGATTAAAAAATGGTAGGAGAGGATGGAGAGATGGGACAGAACAACCCTGTAAGACTATAAAAAAGTACAAAAACCAGATGTAGTACAATATTTATAATAGAAACTGGCTGAAAACACTACATGCTAACAGACGGTATGATACAGAGTAGGGTGGGAGCAGACGGGAAGGGCAGAGCCACAGGCCGACACCAGGAGCCTTTCAATAGACTGCTGGATGGACTGGATCTGCTGCTTTAGCTGAGAGCCTTCTCTGATGGTAACCGAACAGGCGATGACAGGTCTGGAGACCCCACAGGCCCGTCCTAGGGCCTTCTTGGGGCTCACAAATACATAGGGGACATTCTTGTCTTCACACAGCAGTGGGCGGTGCAGGATGATCTCCAAGGGCTCAGTGTCTGCTGCCATCACGATGAACTCAGAGATGCCTCTGTTGAGGGTTTTGGTGGCTTCATTGGCTCCTTTCCGAAGCTGCTTGTAGTTGTACGACTGCTGAACAAGGTCCAGCAGCTTCTTGGTGAGATGGGCATCTGCGAGGGGATAGGCCTTCGGGTTCACATCAGCCTCTGTCATGTCTGCGGTGCGCTGGCCTCGCCGCGGGTCGAGAACAGCCTAGCTCCGACAGACCGAAAGCGCCGCTCGGAAAGACGAGCGGAAGTCCTTGTTTTTTTAAAAACTGAATTCTACAATAGCGAGAAGTTGCTATTGTTTTGCCTTCTGACTGTGTTAAAGGATCAAGACCACGAGGCTGGAGAGATGTCTCAGCAGCTAAGAGCACCTGATGCTCTTTCTTGCAAAGGACCCAGGTCTGGTTTCCAGCATACACGGTAGCTCTCAGCCAGCCATTATTGCAGATCCAGGGGATCTGATGCCCTTTTCTGGCCTCCATAGGCATTGTATGCACGTGCACATGCATACATGCTGACAACCCTGTGTGTATAGAGACTCAGTGGAATCCATTCCTTCTCTACTCAAAGCTCCAGAGAGAGCGGCTCACACTGACTATTCCTTTTTCACTTCTTGCTGTTTCCCCAGCACCTGCAGCATGACTTCCCGTCTCCTATCTTCTCATGGCTACAACGCCTCCACCACTCACATGCCAACAGGCTTCTTCTGTGTAACTGGAGCCTCCCCTGACCTCTAACCTCTGAACTCTGGTGTGAAGCAGGCCTCCCTCATATGTTTTTTTTTTTTATTTTTATTTTTTTAAATTTTTTGGTTTTGTGTAACAGTTCTGGCTGCCTTGGAACTAGCTCTGTAGAGCAGGCTAGCCTGGAACTCACAGAGATCCACTTGCCTCTGACTCCCAAGTGCTAGGATTAAAGGCGTGTGCCACCACCTGGTAGCGTGTTCCTTTTGATCAGTGTATTTTTTCACCTTCATTTCTCTACTGCACTGTCTGTCCTTTCACGACTAGCACAGCTTTCTTCCCTTTGATAGCATCCCGCACGCTGTCCAAGAAGAACCAAGATTTCCCAGGTCTGTGTTCTGGCAACACTGTGAACATACAAAAGGAGGAGACCAGAATACACCAATGACAGAGGTGTCATGTTGGCTGTTGTCCCAGTGGAGCTGATTGAGCATGTGCATACAGGGAAACCATCTACCCTTCTCGCTTATGCACAAGGGTAGAGAGTGAGTCAGCGCCCTCTGTCAGGTCCCCCTTTCTTCTATAGTCATCAACAGGAACTGGCACCAGTTGGAGTCCCCACGCCTCATTAAAGCCACCAGTTTCCTCTGCCAGTGTCCTTTGCATATTTAGCTTCCTATGGTTTGCCACCTGAGAAGCCACCCTCATACCTGTTTTGGTCACCTTTTCTGTTTCTACGATTAAGGTAACTTATAGAAGAACGAGTTGATTATGGCTTATGGTTCCAGAGAGGTGAGAGACCCCCTGTGGCAGAGAGAGCATGGCACCAGCTACCGTGGCTGGAGCAGGCAGCTGGGACTCACATCTTAAATGGCACATACGAAGGAGAGAGAGTGAACTGGAAGTAGGGTGAGTCTTCAAACTCTGAAACTTGTCTCCGGTGACATGGCCTCCAGCAAGGCCACAGCTCCTAAACCTCTCCAAACTGCCACCAACTAGGGACAAGTGCTCAAATACGCGAACCTCTGGGACACATTCTTATTCAGACCGCAATCAATCCACCCATCAGATTGATTCCCAAGTCCCTGTCACTGACCTTAAGAGGGTGGGAATATATTTTGTCCCAAGCTCACATCACAGTCCTTGTGATGACTTGGTAGCTCTCAGCGTGGGCCTCACTTCTTCTCAGATGGCCAAGTAACCATAGAATTTTTAAGTCCAATAAATTCTAAATTACGCTATGTACATTTTAGACACAATTTTATTGCGGTCAATGGTCCGTCCGCAGTGTACCATAAACAAGCTTTGTATGCGCTGGGAAACCAGCAATTCACTCTCATGTGGTTTTCATTTTGTTGCGGTAACCTGGGTCCACACTGGCTCTCTCTGTCTCTGGGGTATGCCTGCTCCCCATGCGGAGCAGTGCATGCGTGTCAGGTAGAGGAATGACTTGCTGGGTTTCACCTGTCACTTGGATGATGGTAGCATTGTAGAGCCATTCTCCGGACACCCTCTGTTACCACCACGCCTCTTTTCAGGTCTGTGCGAGAGGTGCCCCAAGAGTTTGAAGTCTTGCTCCTGACTGTTCCTGACTCATGCTTCCTATGTAGACACTCCGCTTCCTGCCTGTAATGGTGTTTGCGAGGTTATAAAGCAAGGTGACTCCAAGAGATGATGAAAACCCCAGGCTTACAAGCACTTCCGGAGAGCCCCCGCCATGAGGGATGCTGGCTTGAAGCAGTGACGTGGACGGGGACTCGGAGCCATTCAGCTCTCTTCTGGATTGCTAACTGCTTTATTTGTCAAATTAAAGGCGTGCTAAAGTCACCCCGAGGGGAGAGAATTGCTATTTACTCTTTCGCATGAGTGATTTCTTATTAAGAATAACAAATAGGCAGGAAACCAGCCTTCCAGATGACAGGGAGCAGGGACGGGGTGGGACTGTCCTCATTGCTCCGATCTCCACGTTGGGTGCTTAGTAGCACACATCAGCAAAGAGCGAGGTGCAGAAATGGTTGGTGCAAAGGCAGCTCCTGTAACAGAGGCATGCCCTCTGCTCTGAGAACCTTCTTAGCAGTGCTCGGAGGACTGGGGGTGGGGGTGGAGCTCATTTTCTTCGGGGTGAGCATCAAGTGCTGCTGGAACTTTGGCCGGCCCCACGACAGGCCCCTGATGTATCAGAAATAATTAGCTGTCTCTTTCGGTGGCTGGAGGCAGAGGCAACGCCAAATGCCAATTAGCTTGGCTTAAAAATGCACAGCTTCCTGGCAGTCAGGACAAACAAAGATATATGACAAGAGCTAAAATATGACAGGGGGGCTTTAGGAGAACAAGGCTCTTGAGTGACTCCCGGCCTCTCCAGTGTGAGACGGACACTGTTGAATCACCTGGATTATATCTGATAATCTCATCTAATGAATCCCATATGCATGTATATGTTCTTCCTGTCAGTTCTGTTCCTTTAGAGAGCCCTGACTAATACTGACAGGGCTGTGTTTTCAATCTTCTGCTTTAAAATTTATAGTTTAATGACTTATAGTTTAATGATTATATATACATAAGAATGTATATAGTTTAGTGACTATATAAATGAATATGTATCGTTTAATGCTCAGATGTACACACGTAATGCACACACATATGCACGCAATGCACATAATGCACACATATATTCACGAGTGCGAGTGCATGCGCATCACACACACACCTGGCATGGCAAACAGCTGTTACCCAGGGTGTCAGTAGACATCGGTTTGAGGTCAGTATTCAGAATTGTGTAGCTGAGGGGGGGAGGAGTGTAATAGTAGATTAAAGACATCTGCAAAGAGACATGGTTTGCTCTTGTATCTAAACCAGTGTGGAAAAATTAAATATCACATTGACTTAGGTTTTTGAGTCTGTTGGGTGCATTTTTATTTGATTTGAGATTGTTAAAATAACAGTGGCAGGCATTGAGTACAAAATAATAGCCTCCTCCAAACATCAAGAGTTCAACTAGAATTTGTGTAGCAAGTGGAAAATGAGTGACTCAATTTTAGGCAGGATGTAGAAAAGGAAATTGGTGAGTTCATTTAAGCTAATTATCTATGAAACAATTCACATCAAATGAAATGCATATATTATCGCTTAACTGGGATTAGCGATGTTTCATGATTTCTCACTATCAGCTTAAACATTGTTTCATAAACCTTAATCTTCACGAACAAACAATGGGTAAAGATGGGAGTTTATAGAAAATAATCTCTCTTTAAATTGGATGGTGTTTTCATTACTTTCAAACACCATGGCTCAGGCGGCTTATGGAAGAAGGCGTTTACTTTGGCCTACAGTCCCAGAGGGGTTCAAGTCTGTCGTGGAGGGGAGGCATGATGGCTCGAGCAGACTGCACGAAGCTGAGAGAGCAAGCTGGGAATGGTGTGAGACTTTGAGACTGAAAAATCTTCCCCCAGTGACATAGTTACCCCGGCAAGGCCACAGCTCCAAGATCTCCCCAAACAGGTCCACCAACAGGCGATCAAGGGTTCAAATGTCAAAGCCTATGGGTGATGTTTCTCATCCAGACTACCTCAGAAGGAACAGAAGAAACCTGTGACTCATGAAAGAGAAGAGTCAAGGAGGTGTATGTGCACACGTGAGCACATGAATGTGTGTGTGCCTGTGCGCGTGCGTGCAGCACTCCAGGGATGTTTTTGTTGTCTCTCCCTCCCAGGGCTGGGGTTACAGGTGTGTGCCACTGACACTGGCTCTTTTTGGGGTGCTGGGGATCCAGCTCAGGTCCTCATGATTGCACAGCAAGCATGCTACTGACTAGCCCATTGACTCCTCAGTCCAAACTTAGGGCCATCTTATTAGTTTGCAGATATTTTTATTTTAGTTGTTTCATTTTCTAGGTCATAAATTCACCTTGCTTGTCAGCACAGGGCAAGACACTTACAGCACAGCCTCGGACTCTGCGGCGGTGAGCAGCTACTTAAGGAAGAAAAAGTTCATTCTTCCTGCTGTTATTCAAAGGTTACGGTCACGGTGGTGGTGTCAGGAGCCCAAGGCAGCTGGCCACATCACATCACATCTTCCTGTCTCATCAGGAAGAAGAGATGAATGAGTGCACACTGCTTCTCAGCTCCCTTTCTCCAAGCGCACAGTCCAGGATTCCAGCTAGGGGATGGCGCCACGCACAGTGGGCTGGTCTTCCCATATGAATTAACGCATTCAAGATAACCTTCCTGGGAAATGGGTGATCCCAAGCCAAACGGCTCCCTGCAGTGCTAAGTACCTTTTAGCTTCTTGCTTTTCCGTCTTCTGCAAGTGGGTTTCATCCTTCAGCTTGCCTCATGGTGCGAGATGGAAGCAGCTGGGGCAGCCATGGCATCTCCATTCCCGAGAAGAAGCGCGGTGGAGAAATCTTAGTTTAAGAAGTCACACCCGAATGTCCAGGTGACTCTCACTGCCTTCTACCCCACCTAATGTCAAAGCCCTCAGACTAGTTTTCTTTGTAGTCCGTGAACCAGCCTGACAGGATCTGACTTCCTGACCACACTCTGTACTTCTTGTCCCAAGGCTTTCCCATTGTCATGGAAACAGAGATGTGCACAGATGATCAGCAAGTGCAGGCACAGGGAAGGTGGGGGTCGCTTTCTTGAATGGGAAAACACCAGTGTCTATCTTCCAGCCCAAGGCTTGACTAAAGCCGGCCGTACATAGCTTGATGAAGCGGCTCCCTTCAGTTGCTGGCACCTGGATAGGCCGCTCTTTCAGCTAGGGATATTAATATCTCAACCAAGATCAGATTTCTAGTACTAAGGAAGGACAGGAGAAGCTTCCAGAACAGAAGAAAAGGAACAAGAGTAGTGGTCAGCGAAACCAAAACAGGCTTGCAGCTAGCAACCCTGAGAGTGTGGAGGGGGTGTGTGAGCTGCTTCTGCCATTCACAGGGCGCCCCCTTGGGACTTGGACACAGGAATGGGGCAGGGAGGCAAATGCTGTAGGCCAGGTTGTTTTTTCTTGTGCTGAGAGCCAGGGTGTCTGGAAGCGCGCACGGCCCTCGGAGGCCTTGAAGAGAAGCTGGTTTTAGGAATCCTGGCGCCATAAGAGTAGATGACAAAGAAGGAGCCAGAATTACTGTGATCTGCAGGCCTGCGTGGGGTCGCTAGTGCGCTAGTGCACTGTGGCGGTGGGCGGAGGCACTGGGGAGTCAGAGCAAGCAGAGCTTTCCTAATGGCTCACAGGGGCTAAGGTCTCAGGGAACACCGAAGAGTCCACTGGGATGCCTTGAGGTTTAGGGTTCAGCCATCTTTCTTCTGTTTGGAAGTGACTTTCAAAACACAAAATCCCCTCAAAGAGGCGTACCTTAAACATATTCATGATCCCATTAGGGGTTGGCTGATCAATCCTAAAAGCCTTGGGGCCTCGGGGAGTGAAGTGTGGGAAGAAATGGATTTGTGTGTGTTACAGGCAGGACAGGGCTTGGTGGCAACAGTGCGGCAAACTCGAGAATGTTAGAAATGCCAAGACCGCACAATCTGCCAATACCACCAACCATTTACCC
Organism: Arvicola amphibius; assembly: GCF_903992535.2. Taxonomy (NCBI): domain Eukaryota; kingdom Metazoa; phylum Chordata; class Mammalia; order Rodentia; family Cricetidae; genus Arvicola; species Arvicola amphibius. The sequence continues at coordinate 105,841,189 of NC_052056.1, read as the reverse complement.
CAAACCCTCAGCTCCACACATGAGCAAAGCTAGGCTAAGCTGCTCACAATGTCCCTGTACTTGGCGCTTCTCCAACTTCAGAAAGGAGAATATTTTACCCTGCAGATAACAGAAACAGAAAACAAACAAAAAGAAACAGTAAAAAAAAAAATACAGTTTAGTGCTCTTAAGCGTTACAGCCAGATTCTAGGCTGCTTAGAAGCTCACGGCGCCTTCGGGGGTCAGTTTGGTTTCCTTTTCCTTCCCGCCTTTAGTGCTCTGTTCTCCTTGGTGTGGCAGCCAGCCTTCCCTCCTGATGCCAAGATGGCCTGGCCGCCAGGGGTCCAGCCCCGAGAGACTCAATGATGCCCGATGGTGGACACGTTAGTGTTGCTTCTCAAGTTCTGTGTCAGCTCGGAACCAGCGCTGCTCCGGTCCAAGCTTCACACTGAATACCAAGGGCCGAGTAATTTGTAACGAACCGAGATTCCTTCGGTTCATGGTTCTGGAGGCGCAGCGCCAGGGAGCAGGAAGGACCTGCTTTCTAGGCCCTAACATATTGAGGGGTGTCCGTGAACAGCAGAGAACAAAGTAGCAGGAGGAAGCTCACTTCTTGAAAGAGAAAGGCGCTGCCATAGTTACCCACAATCCATTGGTTCATAGGCCCATCAGGGAGGGCGGAACCCTGGGACCCAGGCACTTCTCTGAAGTCCTGTCACCGAAACCCATTAACACACATCTCTGGGGATGACGTTTTCAGCTTAAGTTTTGGTAGGGCTAGGCAAATCCTGGCACAGTGGAAGGGGGAAGGAATCGCCAGGATTGACTTAAGCCCACCCTACTACCCTCCTCAGAACAGAAACTGGGGCCGCCGCCTCTGAGTCACTGGGCCTACATGGATACGAAGGAAACCCGAGCCTCTCTGGCTTGAGTTGGCTGCATTGAATAGATAAGACACTAGTCATGACGTGTGGACCCCTCAGCAAAGAGCAAGTGTCTTGGCTTTCCCACTCAGTAGCTTCAGATATTTCTGGGGTGGGAAATACTCCTACTGCAGGCCTAAAGTCACGTAGGGAGAACATCCCAGCTGACGTGGCCCTGGCTCTCGGGGAACTTGCTCTTTCTGTCTCATACCGAGGCTCCCCTCACACTCCCACGTCAGCCTCCCTGCCCGACGTCAGGGACATCTCATGACCTGACATTCCAAATCTCTTCCATCATCTGTTTTTGCTGCACATGGTCCCCAGACTGCCTGCTTGGGACAGCAAATCAATGGAGGATTAAGCACATAACATTCAAGAGGGAACAGATACCCTTTGGAAGTCTCAGTCACCCCCAAGGTTGGGTTCTTAAGCTTTCTGCAGATACGGACCTTCATGTTCTGACTGATTCAGGGCATCCCAGGCTGCAGGCCTGTGTCTGTGAAAGGCTCACCCTGCAGCTGCCCTGACTTCCTCTTTGGACTGAGTGAGAGGCAGGGGAATACTGTCAAGAGCACAGGCTGCCTGGGAACACTGACTCAGATATCTATGTGGTGGGGAGTCACCAAAAATTTCAGTAGCTCAGCTAAAAAAAAAAAAAAAAAACCCTTTAATTTTCTAACTGAAAAGTAACATAATAATTGTGTGTTCCGCGTGCATGCATATCTGTGCATAGTGTGTGTACAGTGCCCATGGAGGACAGAAGAGGGCGCTGGTTTCCCTGGGACTGGGGTCACAGATGTTGTGAGCCACTGTGTGGGTGCTGGGAATTGAACCGGGGTCCTCTGGAAGAGCAGTCAGTGTTCTAACCACTGAGCCGTTTCTCCAGCCCCTGGCCTTTTTACAATTCAGACAGTTTGAAATAAAGTGGGGAGAGCGTGTGCTGTGGCGTCAGACACTTGGGGTTATATAAAGACAGGGGGTGGGAGGAGGAGGTTTAGGGACGTCGCTGGTGGAGAATGAAAAAGGAATAGTGTTGCCAAAAGAAGAACCCAAGGTTCAGCTGGAGCTGGAGAGCGTTGGGAATTTCATTGAGAGCCTTCCTATTCATCAGTAACATGTAAATTGTGCTGATACAAAAAAAAAAAAAATGCATGTTTTACAGCCATTTTGACTGTTTATACCTGAGAGCACACTGAGCTAGAGAAAACCAAACATCCGAAATGTTCAGAGACATGGACAGGGTGAAATAGGAGGAAATAAAATAGACGGGGAAAATGAAGATTGGAAGTGAAGTGACCAAGGGCCTGGAGGCTTGGCCTGGTGGGAGAGCATTTGCCGGACTCACGTGGTCCCGGCTCCACCTCTACAGTGAGAAAGGTATCTCGTGTTAAGCCTCAGTTTGCGGAGAGGAAAATAACCATGTTCTGCACAATCTGTACTTTTGGGATGGATTAGCAAATTCTGTTTTAATTTTCCTCCTTGTTAAACACCAGCAAGTGATGTGTTTTCTACTTTGGCCTCCCAGTGTCTGTCGCTCCTGGGGAAACTTGTACCTAATGTACCATTCTGTGGCTCGAAAAATTGCCTCTAATCAGCTGGAAGATGTCAGCGGCAAGGGACAAGGTGAAGACCCATCAGCTTATTAGAAACCTAAGTTGGGTTAGCTGCATGCAATTCCCAGGGTCCTCTTGTTATATTTCTGGTTTGTTTCAGTACAGTATTTGTGAGTGGAGCTTGTCTTATCCAAAGGAATTTTTATGTTTTATTTTGTCATTTAATTTAAAGGATTCAATAAAAACTATTTGCATTAGGATGATTAAGAATGTACTAATTGCTTTTAACTATTAGAAGTAAATTTTGGGTAAGATTAATAAAGAAACCAGAAAGACACTTTTTTTCTTTTTGTTTTTTCGAGACAGGGTTTCTCTGTAGCTTTGGAGCCTGTCCTGGAACTAGCTCTTGTAGACCAGGCTAGCCTCAAACTCACAGAGACCCGCCTGCTTCTGCCTCCCAGTGTGCCACCACTGCTGGGCCAGAAGGACACTTTTAATCCCAGCACTTGGGAGGCAGAGTCTGCTAGACCTCTGTGAGTTTAAGGGTAACCTGATCTACATAGTGAGTTCCAGGCTAGCCAGAGCTTCACAGTAAGACCCTGTCTAGAAGAGGAGGCGGTCATGATGGCAATGGTGGCAGCAGTAGCAGCTGTCTGCATGCACACGGTATTGTCATGGTTAAAGGTGGACATGGTGACATCCCAAAATGAAATAGATGGCAGCCAAGAGTAAGTCTGTCTTGTGCAGCTCAAGGCTCTCCATGCCCACTTACCCGTGGCGCTCTTGAGGACCACAACCACCCTGATAGCATGAACTTTATTATCTCTTTCCTTCTCCTGCTGGAGGACCTCCTGACCTTTACAAGAAGTATGCTCGAAGCCGGGCGGTGGTGGCGCACGCCTTTAATCCCAGCACTCGGGAGGCAGAGGCAGGCGGATCTCTGTGAGTTCGAGACCAGCCTGGTCTACAAGAGCTAGTTCCAGGACAGGCTCCAAAAAAAAAAAGCCACAGAGAAACCCTGTCTCGAAAAAAACAAACAAACAAACAAACAAACAAAAAAAAAGAAGTATGCTCGACTTTCCTGGGGGTCGCGCATGAGTATTTGCGAATGATCTTTCTCATAATGGCTTTGCCACATTCTCCTCCTCTTCTGTGTCAAAGCCCGCTGTGGCAGTGCAGGAGGCAGTTGGAATCTCTTCTTGTGAAACTGTGAGATGCCATGCTTTTGGAAATGGCAGGGAACCACTGCTGTGCTCCCTTTACCCCCTCTCTCCCCGGGATGCCATCTATGAAGGATGGGGGGGGGGGGTTGGAGGGCAAACGCCAGGGCGTTCAAAAAGATTTGGCCTTATGTTTCCGCCATCTTGGTCCCTCACAATGTCTTAGCATTGGTTCTCAACCTGTGGGTCTCGACCTTCTCAGGGGTCAAGCGGCCCTTCCACAGGGCTCACCGAAGATCATTGGAAAACAGGGATATTTTCGTTGCAATTCATAATCGTGGCAAAACTACAGCTATGAAGTAGCAAAGGAAATAATTTCATGACTGGGGGACAGCACAACATGAAGAATCGTATTAGAGAGTCGCAGCGTTAGGAAGGTTGAGAACCACAGTCCCAGAGTAAGGTTCCTGGCTCTGTGGGGGGTCGCATTTGTCCTGTTCAGCAGCACTGATCCCCACGGTCTTTCTGCTGGGGGCTCTGTCGTCTTCAGTAAGTCACAATCTTTGGAGGCTGGGCCCACAAGTTCACCGGAGTCATTTACATTTCACTTTTCCTGCAAGCTGGGACCTCAATACGTGTCTTATAAACTATTTTATCCTCAATACGTGTCTTATAAACTATTTTATTCTCATTACTTGAGCCTAAGTTGCTTGATTGTTGGTGAGCTTGAGAACTGAAAAAATTACTGCCCATATTCAACCAGGTTTTCCCTGATTCCACCACTTTTTTTTTTTAACAGAAAGAAAACTAATACAGGCCTCTCGACTATCATAATAAATCACTCACTTCCCAGTGTTGAGCCGTGTGAACTGGGGTTAGGGTTGCCAGAGAAAGCCACTCTTTAAACTTCAGGTATCATGTGCCTTGCCTAACGTATACATGTGTCCTATACATCTCGCCAGAGGAGACTGTCTTGGGAGCTGGGTAACAGGTGTGAACCACTACACCTATCTCAGTTTCACCCCCCCCCCATCCCCTCAAAAGAGGCACATAGCAGAGGTGGTGGTGCGCACCCGTCAACCCGTCATCCTAGCACTTGGGAGGCTGGAGCAGAAAGATTGCGAGTTCAAGGTCAAGGTCTGCCAGAGCCCCTGTGTGAGGTTCTATCTAAAACCAAAACAAAAACAATACAGGAAGAATAAAGGAAAGAGTAAGAAGAAAGGAAAGGAGGGAGGGAGGAACACGTGGACAGACCGGTGCTTCAGCGTTTCCAAGTTCAGCCTTGGGAAGCCTGTTTCCTGGAGCTCCGGTAGAGGCCTGTAGCCACTGAGGGGACAGAAAGGGGAAATGGTCAGAAAAGCTGTTGGGGCTCAGTTGTTGCATAAGCCGTCCTGGAATTCCCCGTCCTCGATCCACAGTACAAGACGACCAGTGTTCTTATTTAAAATAATTTTATTGGGAATCTCCTGTTACTTGTAGCCGCAAATACCCAAACCAATACAGTCCCTTCTGAGAGGTGGGTCTGTGGGATCCGCTGTCCGGTTGGTCTCTTCCGCCCTTCCCAGAACCAGCTATAGAACCGGGCGTATACGTTGTAGGTACCCCGTGTGTGTTTTCTGAATGGATGAACGGAGGCCCTTAAAGCTGAGGATTTAGTCCTTCTAGCTTGGTGAGAAGACTCGAACTAGCAGGGTGAGCCCCAGGATTCTGAGGTCTGGGCCTGTGGACATCTGCCGGCACAGGCAGTCCACTAGAGAGTGGGGTAGTGCCAATGACCTGAAGTCTGAAACGTTGCATTTCTTGGCATTCTGTCGCCCAGAAAGCCCAGTGTCTCCTTTAGCTGTGTTGAAGTTAATGCTTTTCAAACCATGGTTGCGACTTAGGAGTGGCTTCTTAAAATCTAAATTGAGTGGTACCATCAGCGTTGAAAGGAAACAGATTAACCCACAGGTGAGACGGTCAGAGCACAGCCTACATTCTAAGCCTGTGTCATTTTGTGACTTGTCAGTTTCAATCACATGTGACTATATTTGTGCTCTTGGGGTTTTCTGTTGTTCGTTTGTTTTTCTCAACTTGGCACAGGCTAGGGTCATCTGGGAAGAAGAAATCTCCATTGAAAAGACGCTGGCATCAGAGTGGCCTGTAGGCAAGTCTGTGAAGCATTTTCTTGGTTAATGCTCGATGTGGGAGAACCCAGAGCACTGTGTGTTTGTTGCCACTCCTGGGCTGGTGGTCCTGGAGTCTGTAAGAAAGCAGGCTGAGGAAGCTGCGAGGAACAGGCCAGTGATCAGCACCCCTCCAATGGCCTCTGCGTCAGCTCCTGCCTCCAGGTTCCTGCCTTGTCTTCCCCAGATGATGACCTGTGACTTGTAAGTCTAAGATGGAACAGGTTCTCTCCTCCTCGTGGTGTTTTGTTACAACAACAGGAGACAAACTAGTAGACTATTTAAGATGTGAAATTTACTTCTTACTCAAGGTTGTGGCCATAAGGGTTGGAAAACATCAATCTGTATGAGTTTTTCTCCTGAGGTTCTCCACTCATATGCCCCCCTCCTACAGGAGCTCAAACCTAGGTCCCTCTGTCCACTCCATCTCTAAGACCAAACCTGAGGCCGAATGGCCAGCCCAGGGACCCTTCTGAACATTCAGAAGAACCAACACTTTGTGGTCTGTTCATTCCTTTTTTAACTGCATCCTGTCTGGCACAGAGGCTGACCATGTGAGTAAGTCTGCCTCTCCCTCCTCCTCCTGGTCCTCCTCCTCTCCTTTCTCCTCCTAGTCCTCCTCCTCTCCCTCCTCTTCGTGGTCCTCCTCCTCTCCCTCCTCTTCTTGGTCTTCCTCCTCTTCCTTCTCCTCTTCCTCTTTCCCCTCTTCCCTGTCCTCCTCCTCTTCTTTCTCTTCCTCTTCCTTCTCCCTGCTCTTCCTCCTTTTCTTCCTTCTTCTTGACTCAGTATTTTACCATGTAACTCTTGCTGGCCTGGAAGTCACCATGTAGGCTAGCCTCACACACATAGCAAATTCCAGACTAGCCGGGACAGCATAGGAGAGAGACCCTGGGGGCAGTGGGAACCATGATGTTGTTTATCTGGTATTTGAGACTAACAGTTGCAGACTGACTGACAGGTTGGTCTCCTTGCTCAGGAATTTTCCAGGGCTAGAAGAAGCAGCAGCAGCCGAGAATGTTGCTTCTGACTGACTCACTTTGGAACGCTGAAACAAGAACACCACAGCTTAATACTGGTTGGGGTCAGACACGGGCTGTAGGGTGGGGGTTTGGAGGGGTGTAGGGAGGTGGGGGTGAGGTGGGGATCAGAAAATGGAGGAGTGCCATGGGCCTCAATGAACATGGAAGTGGCTGCTAGGGGTTTGAGGCTTAGGGACTCAGTACCTCATCTGTGGGGCAGAAGGCACAAGCTTCAGGGAGTGAAGAGGGCGGGGATGCCAGGCTGGCAGTAGCGGAATAGACAGGGGCAGGAATGGGGGTAGTGTGGATTTTGGATACTCCCCAAGGGCCCATGTGTTGAAGGCTTAGTCCCAAGCTGATGGGGCAGTTGGAGGGTGGTGGAGCCTTTGGTGGATGATGCCCAATTGATGGAAGGTAGGTCACTGGGACATGTCCTTGAAAGGGACCCTGGCTCCTCACCCCTCTTACTTCCTTTCCAATCATAGAAGGTGAATAGCCTCTTTTACCATACCCTGTCACATTATATACATATATATATACCACCAGGTCCCCAAGCAATGACTGACTGAAAACTTCGAATGTAGGAGGCAACAAGAGAAGATAAAGCTTTCTTCATGAGGTGCTTTGTCATGGTGTTGGAGAGCTCACTCACACCGAGACCCTCCCCTCATTTACCAGGCTCCCTGGAAGCCCCTGCGTTCCAGGGCAACAATGACTTTTTCTTCCCATCAGTTGGCGTGGAACCTCAATTCAGAATTGAGTTGATCTGAATAGAATTTTTATTTCTTTTGCCACTAAGTTTTTGGCATGAAAACCGCTCCCCTTGGGCTCTGCGGTTTCCTCCGAAAGCCGCGCGCTAACTTACAAGCGGTTCGGCGGGAGGCTGCGGGAATGCATAGGAAGGTCGCAGACAACAGAGAAGCGGAAGGGGAGGAAGACACAGGAACGCCCTGGTCAGAGTGGAAATGACTGCCCGTTGACCCGAAACTGCTTGCACACTTGGCATCTGTTCCAAGCACATGGCATATCTCCCTTGCACACCAGCAATACTAGTTGGATGTGATCGCATCATTTTATCAGAACGCTTCCTGGAAGGACGGAATTAGTACAAAGCCTCACTAAGTCAGCCATCACTAAGTCAGCTTAATACAAAGTCTAGTCTGCTAGACTTTGTATTAAGCAAACAGGAATTGGCAGAAGTCAGAATAAATGTTTCTTTTCTCTTATTCTGCAATAGGGTAAGAAGAGGGCATGATTGGTCATTTCTCCTTACCTTTGGCTCTTTCTCTAAACCCAGAAACCTCATCATCAGTTACAGGAAGCTCCCTGCCAGAGAAGAGCACCCACCTCCCCCAAATAATTTAGGGTGATGACAATAAACCTGGGTCACTTTGCATTCTGGCTTAGGGCACACTCGTAAGTACCAGGCTAACCTGCCTTTGGTGCTGATAGTCATTTGGTAACTTCTGGGAGAAATGAGTCAGATTCCTGCTCTCCACTCTGGAGCCCAGGTTCCCATTTCAGCGTGGCAGGTTAGTCTTTAGAGAACCATTTGGTTTTTCCTGTGAGGTCTTCTTCAGTTAGGCAGCTAGGCTTGCCTGAGCACGGGTAATCCGGCACGTCGCAGCGCCCTGTCTGAATGGAAAAAAAAAAGTCCTTAGAAAACATTAATCAGGTGTGAATCTTGCAGATGAGAGCGTTGCAAGGGCTGCAGGGTAAGGGAGGTAAAGCATCTGTCTAGTGTTTGCTGCATCACCAAGCCCAGGAGGATGGGTTGCCTAGCAACACCTAGTCACTCCAGGCTGGTGCTAGGCAACAAGATACAATCTGTCAGCTGCATTCGACTGGCGTTTTCTTTTGGTTTTTAGAAGACACATAAGTATTTCAGAAGCATCTAATTATCTTCTATTTCATTCACTTCACTATGTATATTGGGGGTCTTATCTCCACCCCACTGTCTCCCACCTCCCTTCCCCTGTGATGCTCCATGCTCCTGTTTCACAGGAGAGGACTTAAGCATCAGTGAGAAACTGCTTCCATTCCAGAGAACAGGGAGATGAAATCGTGCCGTCTTTCACTTTTCATTACGTCACTGTGCTGCAGTCGTTTTCCCAGGCTCACCCACGCACACACACACACACACACACACACACACGCACGCACGCACGCACGCACACACGCACGCACACACAAATTGTTAGAGGCAAAGAGCAATCAACTGATGGGTGCAAGGGGAACCAGACTTTCTATTTTGTCATGGGGGCCATCCTGTTACTGCCTCCTTCCTTCCATATGGAGAAATGGGGGCAGAAGGTGTGTGTGTGTGTGTGTGTGTGTGTGTGTGTCTGTGTGTATAGGCTCACTTGCCTTCTGTGGCAAAGACCTCAGTTGTCTTTAAGGAGCTGACTGAGCACTCTCTTTGTGTCTACCCTTTTTGTTTCTTTTAAATTCTTCAGTTATTATTTCCACTCCATAGCAGAGGAACAGAGCTCAGGGAGTCTCGTATCTAAGACACACAGCTCCTTGGTGGCTCCTTTACTCTTTGCCTCCCCAGAGGCGTGAGCAATACAGGCTCTGTCACTGGGGAGACTCTAATCTAGTTAGGAAACCTAGAATGATTTTTAATTAGTTCTTGTTTCTGTTGTTGTAAATTGAAGACAATGTGTACTTTTGAAGGATTTTGAAGGGAACATCTGTGGTTGGGCATCCTGCAGGGACCAGCCTGGAAATATTGAAGAATGGAGGAAGAAAGCTTGCCTGAACCTCCTTCCAGCTGACTCATGAGAACAGGCTGCTTTTTTCCCCTCTGTCTGACTTGCAGAGAGCTATGCAGAAACTGGAGACGCAGGTGAGCCCAGACTGTACTCTGACCCTCAGTGACAGTTGAACTCACAAGCCCTGGAATGCATGGGTCTACGTGTAAGTCACCTCCCCATGCAGGCCCTGGCTGTGGTACAAACATCTACTTGTACAAAAACTGGCTTGCGAGTGGGATTAAAGATTAATCCTTTGTGGCTTTCCAGTACCCAGCTCCTAGGTAAGTGTTAGAACCAAGTGGCCTACAGCTTGGAAAGGAGCCACAACAAAGAATTAAAGAGGATTGGGTCAAGGTCAAAGTGAGTGATGTGAGACCTCAGAAGAACATGAGTGCTCCCCTAATTTCTAGAACAATCTCCTAAGAAGTTCATTGCACTTGTAAGATTTAAATTCCCCTCCTCTCACAATTGTACATGTACACATTCACACACACAACACACACATATCACATATACATTAACATAAATACACATACAATACACACATAAAACGTACACAATACACATATAAACATATATACACATATGCACATACCCCCACATACAATATATACATACAGACACATACATATGCACACACCTAGGTACACACACACACATATATATATATATATGCATACATACACACATAAACACATACACACAAACATATACACACAAAACCACATACCCCCTCACATATACACAATACACATACATACACACATATAGAGACACATTCACATATATGTACATACACACACACACCATGGGTTTGTTTACCTACTGGTTCTCAGATCACCTGTAAGTTGATCAGCTAGGGTAATGATTCTTAATCTTTAAAGTATATATAAATTATCATATTAAAATGTAAATCTTGGGTAGGGACCCAGGTTCCATTTTCTTTTTTTTTTTAAATTGATTTACTTATAATTTTTTATGTATGCATTCTCTGCATGCACACCTGCAGGCCAGAAGAGGGTACCAGATCCTATTATAGGTGGTTGTGAGCCACCATGTGGTGGCTGGGAATTGAACCCAGGTCCTCTGGAAGAGCCACCAGTGCTCTTAACCAGTGAGCCATCTCTCCAGCCCCACCATTTTCTAACAGACTTCCAGGTAACCACACTCTGAATATCAAGGTTGAGAGGATTTTTGGTTAGAGTTAGGACTGGGCTTTTAGACCCATGCGCCCCTCCTCACTTGCAGATGGCATATATGATTAGAATGATATTGAAATTCAGCTCTCCAGGTTTGTTGACTTTTAGTATTGGAAATAATTCTCTCTTTGTTCTCTGCAAAATTCCCTACTGATGTCATCAATTCTTTCTTTTTTCCCTAGCAGAAGTAATAAGGCTTGAAGTAAGCCTCGAAGCCACGGTATAGTTCCCCGAGTCCTTGCCACAGCTTTTTGAGGCTGCTCTCTTCATTTTTATTTTCCCAGTGAGGAAGTTGACGGGAGTGGCCCTACAGCCTGAGCACAGACAAAGAGAAGCAAACAATTATTAATAGCAACATCTGATGTCTGCTCCAGGGATTTTTATTACATTTGATCTAACAGCTCCATTAATGCTCTAGAAGAGGTAGCTGCTAACAGAACTTTAATTAAATTCATGGTGGATATTAAATTGGAAGCGATTGTGGAGCTCAGGGAAGACTAAAAGGCAACTAAGGCTCCGTGATGAGTAAAAAATCAAATAGAATCCAACAGTAGCAGGTGAAGAGAAATACTAAGGGTTTCAGAGGGGTGTGTGTATGTGTGTGTGTGTGTGCGCGCGCGCACCCAGGTGCATCCTGGGCACGTTAGAAATGGTGACATGGGTTATTTCCAGCAGCATGACCAAGTAGCTTTGTGACTGAAGACAGGACTGAGGCAGTAAGGGGGATGCGGGTGGCAACTTGTGTGGGTCACTTTCCTGCTGCTGTAATGAGCCACCAAACCAAAGCAGCTTGAAGAAAAAAAAAAGAGTTTACTTGGCTTATGGTTCCAAAGGGATGAGTCCATGGTGGCAAAGAGGCATGGTAGCAAGTATGTCAGCAGGAACAGGAAGCTGAGAGCTTATTCTCTCAATCATAAGCACAAAGCAAAGCGAGTCAACAGGAAGTGGCATGGAGTCATGAACTCTCAGAGTCCACCAGTGACATACTTCCTCCAACAAAGCTATAGCTCCTAAACCTCCCCAAACAGCGCCACCTCCTGGAGACAGTGTTCAAGCATCTGAGCTTGTGGGGGACATTCTTATTCAAACCACTGCATATATGTCTAGAAATCTTACAAGTTTCCTTGAACAGACATTCTTTTGTTGCTTCTTTTCATCTAGATTTACAAAGAAGTGATAAAATGATGCTTTAAGAATGTTTCTTAGAGGAAATGTGCTCTCTCTCTCTCTCTTTATGTGTGTGTGTGTGCGCGCGCGCGCGCGCATGCAAGCATACAGGCGCATGCACGAGCATGTATGTGTGTGTTAGCCTAGGAACAAACTATCTGAAAAAATTCTTTTCCCATTGATAGGTTCATGGTCACCCCAGATTTGAGCAGACTTCTCCTAAAAGGATGTCTTTTGGCCTATCAGAAAGCACTGCTGGTCAGGTAGGCGTCTCATCAGCTTGCTTGCTAGGCATCTCCAGCGTTCAGAAGAGTACTCAGTGTTCAGCCAATGTTCTAGAAAAAGTGGCCAGATTCTTTTAATATTAGCTTTAATTTTAAATTCAGAAAGCATTTGGGCAGCTGTTTTAGAATGTGCAGGCGTATCTATTAGACTTTAAGTGTTAAACAAGATAATTTAGAAAATCTTTTAGTGACATAATACTGAAGACTCCTTTCATTTTTTTTGAGGGGTGGGAGAGTCCACAGGAATATGTTGTAGCTGGACTTTCTTTGGACCACCAGCCCTCAAATAATGACAAGGAGATTTTTTTTTCTTAATTATGAACACTTGGCCTTAGCTTAGTTCCCAACTAGCTCTTGTAACGTAAATTAACCCATATATATTAATGTACTCTTGGCTATGTGGCTCCTTAACTCTCTTTCATACTGTTTCTCCGACTCCCCCTCCACCCCCCACCCCCACTCTGAAAGCAAAGACTTGTATTTTGTTATAGCTATCTTAGTCACAAATTAGGTAAGCTATTCAGATAACCCTTATCTCCCTATGAGCTAAGATCCCTTGCAGACCTGCAGATCCCAGGCACCAGAAGTAATTAGCATTTCCCTTGTTACTAAACACTTACAGACCCTCAGCACCTCCTTATCTCTTTCTATCAGCTAGGGATGCCTCCAGACCTGACATTCCAGCATCCTACCCTCCCTTCTGCCTGTTTGCTTATATAATGGCTCCTGAGAAAAAGTAAACTTGGCAGCTTGATCAGAATATAGACTTGCTGTCCATTTCTCATGTCTCTTGTCCCTTCATTCCTCTCTCTTCCAGGGTACCAGGGACCCCGATTTGTTTACTGCTGGTTGGGACACTCCCCCCTCCCCGCCACACTGGTTCATCCTGTGTTCCTCTCTCTCTCTCCCTCTCTCTCTCTCTCTCTCTCTCTCTCTCTCTCTCTCTCTCTCTCCTGGAAGTTCTGCTTATCCTCTTCTGCCTAGCATTAGCAGAGACACATCTTCACGGTGTACAAAAAGATGGGCATACAATTCATTATTATTACATTTACCAGCCTGTCCATGGGGCCAGTAAGCTCATCCCTCCTGTCTAACTGATAGTGTGTGCCCTATGCTGCATGCATGCTGCTGGCAACACTGCCCCACTCTCTGCTTCTGTGAGCCTACCCTGTTCACAGCCCTGCATGGTAAGATCATACAGGACTTACTTTTCCCTTCCTGGCTTTTCCATTTCAATTTAACATCTTCCATGCTAATCCGCATTGCCACGAAGGGCGTGATTGCTTTTTCTCTTTTAATTTTGTTTTCATTTTATGTGTATGAATGTTTGCCTGCATGTATATATGTGCACCACATGGGTGCAGGTTCCACAGAGGCCAGGAGAGGGTGTCAGGTCCCCTAGAACTGGAGTCACAGAGGGTTGTGTGCTGCCACACTGGGAATTGAACCTAATTCCTTTGAAAGAGCAGCCAGTGCTCGTAACCACTGAGCCATCTCTCCAGCCACACAATTGCCTTCTTTTAAAAGAGTATTCTATAGGGTACCTGTACATTTTCTTTACTTATCTGTTGATGGATTCTTGGGCCCATTCCATATCCTTGCTGTTGTGAGCAATGCTACAATAAATTTGGGGGTGAAACCACACCTCTAATGCATTTGTTTCCTTTGGAAGTTAGGGTTACACGGGAATTTGTTCTTCATCTCCTGGTTACTATAATTGGGGGGGGCAGGTGGGGGCTACTTTGAAGTAATGGTTTGAAGGCAGCAGTCATCTTGTGGTCCTTCATTTCCACCCCCTGTGCTTAGAGGTGTGTGATTCTAGTGCCATTTTTAGTGTATAGTGAGAAAAAGGAGAACCTAATACAGACAGGCAGGCTTCCCGGCTAAGAAGGAAGGACCATGGCTGTGCACGCTCTCACATGCACACATTAGGAGAATGGGATGGAAAGAGGGCTGGGAAGATGGGCCGGCCACCCAAAGCCACTCCAACTGTTGTTATCTCAGTCTGGAACCTTACTCCGCCTTCCTCGGATCTGATGTCATCCCCGGCAAAACCTCACGGACCTTAACACCAAGCTTAGCCTAGATGGTGTGGTTCATCACTTACAAACAGACTACAGTTTCCTTCTGGAATCTTTGTGGGTTAAGCCTGGGAATGCCTCTATGTGATTGCTTCACCAGGTCCTGGAACAGTGAGAAGCTTAAGCTCAGGGGTTGAGATTTGCTTGCGTGGGGATGGCAGGGTTAGAGCTGAAAGGGCGAGTGGTTAGAAGACAGGCAGACAGCCATAGGACATCGAACTTTGGAGAAAACTGGGCAGTGTCGAGTGTGGATGGAGACACCAAGGCCAGAGACTGCTTTGCATGGGGGAATGCAGAACTCCATCTGCCCCGAGAGTCCGAGGTGACTCCTGTTTGTGCGTGCGAGGGTCAGTATTGGTTAGTCCTGGTGAGAGAAGACCCTCTGCAGACACAGGTAAGATGCTCCCAGGCAGGCTGGCTTTCACAGCCCTGCCTGAGCTCCCTCTGTCCTTCCAGCCTCATGGTTTCCCTTCTACACTCAGACCCTTGCACACGAACCCTAAGTGTACCTGTGGCCACTTGCTGATGCCACAGTTATCTGTACCTCGAGGTGTGAGGAGATAAACATGAAGGCAGTAACTTGATAAATGCACACCCACTACCCAGAACCCCGAGCATGCCATGAAGAAAATGCCCGGGCTCCACGAGAGTTTGTAGATAGGCCTGGGCAGTGAATTGAGGAACCTCAGGAATTAACTCAAGGTGGGGGCACCAGCTGACACCCAAGGGCCTGAGGAAGCTGCCTGGCTGAGCGGCTTGGGGAAAAGCATCTTCAGTGACGGAGGAATCCATTTCAAGATGCTCAGAGACGAGGAGCTGTCATAGGAAGCTGGGCATTGCAGAGGGCAGAGGGGCCTAGTGGGCGCCTCAGATCATGGCCTCATGCTGGGCTCAGGCTCCAGGTTTCTGTCCTGAGAGAAAGGAGACCCTGGAAGTTCTTCACGATGCCTGTTCTTTTTTTTTTTTTTTCCTACTTTTTATTTGTTCTTTGTATCTTTCACATCACGCATCTCCATCCCATGCATTTCCCGTCCCTTTGTCCCTTCATCCCCGCCTTTAAGGAAGATCTAGGGAGAGGCAGGGCGTTCCGGATGCCATACAAAGTACAATGGATTAAACCAAGGAAATTTCTAGTCCTATAAAGCTGGGTGTGAAGGCACATACCTGTGATCCAGCACTCGGGAGACAGAGGCAGCAGAAACAAAATGTTTGCTTCTGTGTGCTCTCTGCTGAAGTGTCACTTGGAATGGAAACAAACAGACGCACAATAGCTGTACTTGAGCGCTTTGTCAGTAGTCGTGCTGAGTGAGAGGTGAAGCAAAATTTCACTATTTAACTGCTGAAAGCCAATTTAGGTGCTGGTGAGAGAGCTCATAGTAGATGCTCTTGCTGCCGGCTCCGAGGACCCGAGATCAATCCTTGAACCCACATGGGAGAAGGAGAGAGGCAACGCCTGCAAATTGTTCTCTGAACACACATTTACCGTGACATTCACATGCACACACACATGTACACACACACACACACACGCACACGCACACACACACACACACCAACTCTTGCACATACACACAAATAAATATAAATGGAAAAGAATCCATTCTATTTTTCTAGCACTTGATAGTATAAGGAAAACTGGGTCAGCAAACAGCAAGCCGAAGCCATCGGCTCACACCCCTCATAGCCACCATCACCATGAGGAAGATGTGTTTCTAAAGCTTAAAAGGAGGCCATTTTGAAAACTTGCATTCAGAGACATAGGATAACCTCAACGGGTAAAAGGGGGACGTAAGAACTGACAGCCATTCAGAATGTGTCTTTGGTGCCCACTGTGCATCAGAGCGGTTGGTGGACCGCTCGCGTTAGCGTCACCTAGAAAGCGTGTTGTAGACGCCGCTTTGCAGGGCTCTTTCCAGACCAAATCCAGAGGTCCAAGCAAGCAACCTGGGGATCAGCAGCTGTCTGTGTCCACCACAAATCACTGTTGGTGAGTTTTCAACCCAGCAAGCCTTGAGGAGCTGTTGTCACGGGCAGTGGGTTGTGACTGTGAAGGCGGAATAACTTCCTTGTGTGTGCCCTGAAGAGTTCCTTGTTGACCTGGGAAGCCTACATCGAAAGTGAAACCACAAGGCAGTAATGCCACAGAGTAGAATGCTGTCACCCTAGCCTAATCCTCGTATCCTACAAGGGAGCAGCTGAGAGGAAGGGGCGTAACTTGGGACACACCCTCAGGGGAAGCACTGGGGACTGAGTCCAGGTCATTTCTGTGCCATTTGGTTCACTTTCTGACCACACAAGGACTCTTAACTATGTAACTATAGTGTCACCTTAACTACATCCAGGCGATGGGGCTGGAGAGATGACGCAGTGGTTAAGGGCTCTTGACTGCTCTTCCAGAGGACCAGAGTTCAGTTCCCGGTACCCACATGGCAGCTCACAACCATCTGCAGCTCTGGTTTCAGGGAATGGATCTGCGCACCTCTTCTGGCCCCTGTAGGCTCTGCGTGCATGTGGTGCATATACATGCCTGTCAACAAAACACCAGTGCACATAAGATAAAGATAAAAACATCTGGACAGATGCACAGCTCTCACAGCAAGGGCAGGTTCTGCTTTTAACTGAAGATGCCGGGTTTTATTGTTTTAAGGGAATGTGTATCTTTTTCCTTTTCCAAGTTTGAAAGAACAATCGTTCAGACATGCCATAAAGCATGGCCCTGGGAAAAACTTGCCATCTGGGCCATTGGTTGGAAAAACCATGAAGGTCACCCAGGGTTGTGCATGTGACTTGTCGGGCTCCACTGATTCCTGGAATTCTGTAGTCATTTCCCCAGATTAATTTTTAACTTGTTTAGGTATGTCACTTAAAATAAAATTTTTATCTCACTAAGGAAAAGAGGGAAGGGAGGAAGGAGGTGATGATTTAATCTTAACGTATTAGTAGCACACAGAATCCAATGTGTTTTGCATAGATCAGAATCAAGGAAAAGCCAGGCAGGGTGGCATACGACGGTAGTCCCAGCTATGCAAAAGACTGAGGCAGAAAACCACAGGTTCAAGGCCAGCCTGGGCTACAGAGTGAATTCAAGGCTAGCTCAGGTTACATAGCCAGTTGCTTTGTAGACCTCTCCACCTTAGTATCTCCTAGGATTTCAAAGCCAACTTCTCAATGGACAAGTTCATCTTCCTCCACTCCCTTTTAACCACCCAGGTTGAAAGCAAGGCTTGTCTACAGGAAAGCCACAGCGAGAAGCTCTTGGGTCCTCTTGGACAACTTCCTCTTCATCCACATCTTATTTGCTAATGGGACCTTTAATTTTTATTCATTAATTTTCGTGTGTATGGGTGTTTTTCCCCCTGCATGTGTATCTATGCACCATGTGTCTGCAGTGCCCATGGGGGCCAGAAGAGCTTGTCAGATCCCCCCGAAATGAGTTGCACATAGTTTTGAGACATCATGTGGGTACTGGGAATTGAACCCAGGTCCTCTGGAAGAATAATGAGTGCTCTAACCCCTGAGTCATCTCTCCAGCTCCACAAAGAAACCTTTTAAACCTATAATAGAAATTATTACAGAAAATATCCAGCGGGTGTTAGCTAATGGCTTCTCAGGGAAGTGTCTGAGGCACACAGGGGCCCAAATGCCTCCCAGGCTGGAAGAGGAAATCAAGGCTGGGCTGGGTTGACTCATTTTGCAGCGGATCCCTGAGACTGGGCGCTTTGTCCAAAGTGGTCCCTTCCGGAACACTGAGATGGAAACAAGGGTACAGTAAAGCAACGAGGCCGCATTCTTAGGATGGGTCTCTGTTGTGGGAGGGAAGGAAGCAGGAAGAAAGAAAGACGGAGAGACCTGGCAACCTGTGTGGGGTCCTGAAACTGGGCTGGCCACAGGCTTGTCCCCTACAGTTGACCTGCCGTAAGATTTGAACCGCTTCAGAAAAGAGGCAGGATCGTGAATGAAACAGCATTCTTCAGACGAAGTCTCTGTGTATATGTCTGTCTGTGTCTGTGTGTATCTGTCACTGTGTGTCTCTGTGTGTGTCTGTGTGTGTGTGTGCATCTGTGTGTGTTTATCTGTCTCTGTGTGTGTGTCTGTGTGTGTTTGTGTCTGTGTCTGTGTGTTTATCTCTCTGTGTGTGTCTGTGTGTTTATCTGTCTCTATGTGTGTGTGTGTTTATTTGTCTCTCTGTGTGTGTCTGTCTGTGTGGGTATCTCTTTGTGTGTGTCTGGTCTGTCTGTGTCTGTCTGTCTGTGTGTGTGTGTATCTGTCACTGTGTATGTCTGTGTGTGTGTGTCTGTGTGTGTGTCTCTCCGTGTGTTTGTCTGTCTCTGTGTGTGTCTGTGTATGTGTGTTTATCTGTCTCTGTGTGTATGTCTGTGTGTCTGTGTGTGTCTCTGTATGTGTGTGTGTCTCTCTCTGTGTGTATGTGTCTGCGTATGCGTATGTGTGTTTATCTGTCTCTGTGTGTGTGTCTGTGTTTCTCTCTCTCTCTCTCTCTCTCTCTCTCTCTCTCTCTCTCTCTCTCTCTCTGCCAGAGAGTACATATGGAGAGACAACTTTTAGAAGTAATTTCTCTCCTTCTACCGCATGGGTCCCAGGAATCGAACTCAGGTTGTTGGGCTTGGCATCAAGCTCCTTCACCAGCTGAACCATCTCATCAGCCCAGACAAAGTCACTCTTAAGGGTTATGCTAACTAAGAAGTATTATCCAATCACATTTCTGGAAAGTGAGCGGCAGTTCTTCCATTCTTGGCTGGGGGGGGGGGTTGATGGATAATATTCTACAGCCATTTACAGTTCAACTCTCTTGAAGCCTTTTTCTTCATATGGCTCTTGGGATTCGGTCCCTTAGGACTCTGGTGAGTCCCATCTCCTGGAAAAAAAAATTGAAAGGGGAATGTCATGGGGGCTTATGGCTCCTACTGCTGCAATGTTCTCATTCCTCCTTCCTCTGTTTCCTTGCCACCTATCCTGAGCCTCAGCTGGCACCTCTGCTGTTTCAACAGGCTTACCCAGGGACAACCCAGACCTTCACCCGAGGGATACAGCTCTTTGCTAACGTTTACTTCTTGGGCCATGGATGTTGCACTGTCCCTAATTTGGTTTCTAATTCTGTGATAAGGACTCTGACCAAAAGCAACCTGGGGAGGAAAGGGTTTATTTGGTTCACACATCAGAATCCATCATTTGGAAGAAGTCAGCCGAGGACCTCAATGCAGAAGTCAGGAGGAAGGAACTGAAGCAGGTGTTGTTGAAGAATGCTGTGGGGGTTTGAATAGGTCTTCCCCCCATAGATTCATGAGTTTGAACACTGGCACATAGGGAATAGCGTTATTAGGAAGTGTGGCCTTGTTGGAGGGAGTGTGTCACCGGGGGTGGACTGTGAGGTCTCAGATGCTCGAGTCTGGCCAGTGTGTTTCAGTCTCCTGCTGCCTGTGGTTCCAGATGTGGAACTCTCAGCTCCTTCTCCAGCACCATGTCTGCATGCACACTGCCATGCCTTTTGCCGTGATGATAATGACTGAATCTCTGAACTGTAAGCCAGAGCACTACAGACTGTTCTTATTGAACATGGAAACTGTGCCTTGCAGAGTGTCCCCATCTACGCCAGGGACACTATCTAAACCTGCTGCTCAGCTGTGTTTGTAGGTGCTGCGTGTATCGCTCAACTCTCCTGGCAGTTCAGGATGCTCATGGCATGTGAGATGCCGGAGAGTCATGTCATGTCCCCTTTGCTGTCAACGGGGCTCTTAGATGGTATACAGGCAGATGGGTTGCATGGGACAGGAGAACATGAGACAAGCATTCGGGGGGTCAAATAGGACTGATGCCTGAGGTCCCACAAGCAAGCCTAACCTAATCAGAATACAGTCAAGCCTGTCCAAACCAATTGCTCACTTCTAACATGGAAGGGGTACCATCTACCATTTTACAAGAGGATGATTGGCTTCCTTGAAGGAAGTGGCCTTTCTGGGTCACAGTGTTGATTTGTGTTGCTGACAACACAATGAATGGTTTCATCCAGCCTGGCAGTACAAATAAGACAAGAGAAAGGCTGCATTGCTGGGCCCATGTGTGGTGTCTCCTCCCACCCTGTCTTCAGTTAAAATACCAAATAAACTAAATGTCTGCAAACCTAACTTACTTAATCAAAATCCCGTGGTGTCTTCAAAACTTCCTAGCGGTGTTAAAGGGTGCTGAGACCCACAGTTTGAAGAGCATGACCACAGTCAGTCAGTCAGTCAGTCTGTCTGTCTGTCTGTCTGTCTGTCTGTCTGTCTGTCTGTCTTATCTTTCAGAACACTGTCATCCACAGGATGGGGACAAGGGTCTATTAGAATCCTTTAAGCCCTGAACTTTGAAGGCTGGGTAAGGGATGCTCCCAAAGAGTACCAGGAGAAACAGTCACCCCAAAAGAGGATATAGACACTGCCTTCAACCAAGAAAACCACAAAACTAAAAGTGTTTTCCACTGTTGTCACTTGGTGACACTAGAAGCTGCTCAATGACTGAGCGAATGGAGGAGGGGTTAGTCAGTTAGTCTGAAGGCCGAGGGATGAGTTTATCACCTTCTGGGGGTCCTTTAAACCCCTGAGACTAATGCTATGGTGTTCATATCTGTTCATGTGTTGCAGTGAGTATAGGCTTGTGGACATGAAACATGAAGTTGGTGACTGTGATCAGCAAGATGGCACTTTTGAAACTCCCGCAGTCAAAGGGGCACAGAAAGACTCAGGCCAGCAACCACTAGGGAGCTAAAACAAATTGGCTGATTCAATCACTCTGCGGCCTTCTCCCTCCTCACTGGGCCCCAGCACAAGCAAGACACAGGGATGACTCATCAGAAAGTCCAAAGGTGGCAGCTGGGAGACTGATGCGGCTCTGAAGAGGGGGGTCAGGGAGTCCACAGGTAAAAGACAAGGTTGGGTGCACTTTTAAGTCATGTAAGTCCATGGAGCAGTGGGGCCATGGCTATGCATTTAGGAGCAGTCGCATTTGGCACATGACAACACAGTGTCCTTGTAGCTGAGCAGGATGGATAGAAGTTCAAGGATGGACACGAAGGGACCTGGAAAAAGAGCGTGCTGATGGAATACCCTAGAGCTGGGTGGATGCCTCACAGTCATGGGCACGCAGTGTTGAGACAGGGAACAGCAGAAATGCTTTTAACAAAGAATTGTGCTGTGGGTGCCCAGGGCAGAGAGATTCCTGAAGGCCGTTGGATCATTGTGCAGGGCCAGGAGGGTTGAAATGAGTTTACTGCCCACGTCCAGACATTGTGCCTCACGCTCCCTAGCTCGAGGGTGACTGCAGCCAGAACTCTGAGCAAGCCCAGCATGACATGCGCACAGATGTCCCTCTCCCTCTGCAAGGGAAGCCCTGGGGACTCCCTGGTTCTAACTGCCCGAAGTTGAGATGTGTGGAACTGGGTACTGGTGTCCAATTTACTGAAGCCAAACAATGCACGCCATTCTGCTCTGAACGCCTTTGCCCATCAAAGGTGGACTAACTCAGATGACCCAGAGAGAAGGTTTAAACTACAGCCAAACCAAAGAGGGGTGGTAGTGGGAGTCACCTTTATCTCTCTCCGACCGGTGCCATGTCTGCACTGTCTGGGTGGCTGCATGACTCAGGAGTACTTGGGCTTGCTAGCTCAGGTATCCAGTGGCGTGAGGCCAAGGGCCTCATTTGATTAGTCTTCTTGGGCTTGCCCATAGGGATGAAGAGATGTATACAAATATACATGTGTATGTTAATAAAATGAAAGTTAGCTGGGAGACCAGAGTGTTCATTATAAGGATAGCTATGTAAAACCCAGCCATTGAACTGGGATTTGCTTGATCTATGCATCTTATATCCAAATATTTGTGTTGAAGGAAGGTCTTTAGAATAGATGGGCAGACATGTTTTTATATACGAGATCACATATACGCTTTTTAAGGTAATACAGGTTTTCAGTGTGTAGTGCAGATGCCCTAGCTAATAAGCTGGGGTTCAGGAAAATTGAAGCGAATAATACAATTATATGACATTAAGGCTGCTGGCAGCAACCAACTGGGAAGAGATGGTGACAGAACAAAGAAGCAGAATGGAGGTTGTGAGAATGAGGTGTGCATGAGTTAGAACAGTTAGGCTTAAATAAACACAGTGTGTGGAGGAGAGAAGAGCTGCAGAAATCTAAGCAGGGCCATTACAGTCCGCTAAACACAAACGAGCAGGCAGAGGCGGCCAGCAATCAATATGGCCACCGGCCTCGTCTTGCCTGATTAGTTCTGTGATTTCACATTGGCTCCATCCTCATTAACTAACGCAGGGTAGAGGGCTGCCTGCATGGCTTCTTACAGCCTCAGAGAAGCGAAAGAATGCTGTCAGGCCCCCAAGGGAGCTTGTGGGCTGAGGCCCATTGTATGTGTGACTTTTCCAGAGAACCCATGACTGTTGATTCTGTCATTAAAATCTAGCCAAGGGAGGGTAGGTGCAGGGAAGAAGATGGTTAGGGATTCTTGAAGGCAGTGTGATTTAGATGCCAAATTAGAGGCCAAGTGCTGGGTCCAATCATAGATTCACGGACACAGAAGGATGCTATGAATCCAGACTTGGTCACAAGCTAAAGTCTGGATGAAGGGGAGATAGACCAGAGTCAGGATGGTGCGAAGATAGGTCAGCCAAAGTCCCAAATTGATGGCAGCAAAGGCCCGAGTGTTGACAGTGAGATTTGGATGTAAGACACAGGGAGAAGAATCTGCAGAAGTTGGTGGCGGATTGGATGTGGAGGGTTGAAAAGGCCCTCCACAGGCCCGAGGGCAGCCAACAATAATTTCTCAGCAGCAACAGATGCAAATTTTGAAGAGACAGCCATGGCCTTGAGACATGGCTAGTTCAGGTATCCCTTGAACAACGTGTGGCAGGCATTTTGTGGTGGACTCTGATGAGAGCTGAGAGCTGCCTGGCCGGCCCAGAGGTCCTTTGCGCCAAGGCCACAGTGATGGGCTGCTGAGAGTGAGCACACTCCCTGCAGGGAGCCAGCTTGGAGAGGAGGTGGCTAAGGAGAGCATTTGGGGGCCAACAGCGGGCCAACAGAAGACAGAATGAGAATTTTTGAAAAGAGGACATGGGAGCAGTGAGCCCGCTGGGGTGGCGGAGCCACTGAAGGCCAAGGCAGGA
The DNA here is from genome assembly GCF_903992535.2 of Arvicola amphibius. NCBI lineage: Eukaryota > Metazoa > Chordata > Mammalia > Rodentia > Cricetidae > Arvicola > Arvicola amphibius. The sequence goes on along the minus strand of NC_052056.1, from coordinate 105,817,738 downwards.
GGGCTGCAAGGTGGAACTCAGCTGCAGAGAAGTTGAAGGGAGCCAGGGTAAAAATACTTCTGTTTTCTTACGTTTTAAATATAGACTTAGGTGCTGGAGAGATGCCTTGGTGGTTAAGAGCACTGGCTGCTCTTGTAGAGGACCCAAGTTCGATTCCCAAGCACCCACACATGGTGGTTCACAACTGCCTGTAACTCCAGTTCTAGTGGATCCAACGATCTCTTCTGGCCTCTGCAGACACCAAGAAGCACATGTGGTGCAAGACACACATGCAGGCAAAATGCTCATACTCATAAAATAAAAATAAATAGATCTTTAAAAGTAAACTTTTAGAAGAGTTTGAGATTTACAGTAAGATGGTGGCTTTCCAGCCTTACTATGAATAATGCTGCTATAAGTTTTCATGCGTGTCCTTACATTTAAAAAGGGGAAATATGTCTTTGTAACCATGTTTAGTGTTTTGGTGGCATTGAGCACATTCATATTGCTGTATAAACATCACCACCAGCTATCTCTAGAAGTCTGTCCTCCACTAACAGTGAACTCCCTGTCCTTCCCACCTCCAACTCCTTACAACCAACCATCGCGACTTTAGTTCCCTGTGGTTTTGACCGCTCCAAGTGCCTCACTCATGTAACGGTACACTAGTTGTCATGTTGTGAATGGCTTCTTCCCCTTATCACAGTGTCCTCAAAGTTGGTCATACCACAGCACGTGTCAGAATTCCATGCCCTTTGAAGGCACACTGATCAGCTTTTGGATGTGTGTGTGTGTGTGTGTGTGTGTGTGTGAGAGAGAGAGAGAGAGAGAGAGAGAGAGAGAGAGAGAGAGAGAGCGCTCTGGTGCCCTTGGGGTCCATCAGAGGGTGTGGGACCCCCCTGGGGCTGGAGTTCCAGGCTGCTGTGAGCTACCTGATGTAGATGCTGGACACCCAGCTTGGGACCTCTGGAAGAGCATCAAGTGGTCCCTATTTAGCTGTCTCGCTCACCCACTTCTGCTGTTTTAATTTTCAGTTCTTTAATGGCATATTCAGCCAAGATGGAGAGACAGAAAAATGAAGGAAAGTTGGGTAAGGAAAAGAGTCCAAGGTACTCCTCAGGGTCTGGTTTGTGCTTCTTACTAGCAGAAAATCAAACAATTTTGAGACAAATGACCAAACCTGTTCAAAAACTGTGCCGAGATTGTGATCCCTCTTCTGAGAGGCATCTTAAATACGAATATTGAAAAACCCAATGAATTGTGCTGTGGGTCTAAACATACATCTTAAACCCTTGTGACCTTCGGTTTATTCTCATCAGCACTCCTGCCTCACTTGTAAACCCGAACCCTCACTTTATCGCCCACCAATTCTGCTTATGGAAGGAAATTCTTTAATATGACAGAAATAAGTAGCCCATCTTTGCTTCATTTTAAAACTTCGCTTACTTTAAGGCAGTTATCAATTTTACTTTTTCAACAGTGTGAGTGCAAAACCCACAGGCTCCCACTTACACTGTTGTTAAGTCGTCACCACCTTAACAGGAATTGTTATGTTGTGTGTGCTTTCATTTTCTTCATAAACATTAACCTTGCTTCACATTTTGTCCTCCTTTCTGGGGCCTAAGTGGAGATCTGGGCTGCAGAGCTGGTGGTGTCGAGGGGCAGCTCCTGCCAACACTGGCAGTATGATGGATTCTTTCTCTGACTTTTAAAAATGTTTTTTTTTTTTATATGATGTGTGAGTGCCTGCCTGTCTGTATGTGCACCATGTGCATGCAGTACCTGCGGAGGCCAGAAGAGGGTGCTAGATTCTCCCTGGAACTGGAATTACAGGCAGTTGTAAACTATTTTATGTGGGAGCTGGGAATCGAACCCAGGTCCTCTGCAAGAGCAGCAAGTGATCGTAACTACTGAACCATCTCTCCAGCACTCTTGTGCTTATTTTCTCTCTTCACTCACCTTTGGTGAAGTGTCTGTTCAGTCTGTTCAGTTTTCTCATCGTTGCCCTTTGAAAAGTCCTGGTAGTTTGGTTCATCAGGTACTTAGACATACAAATATTTTCTCTGAGTTGTGTCGTCTTCTCTCTTGACAATGCCTTTCATAGAATGAAAGTTTCTAACGCTACTGAAACCCAGTTTGTTGACTATGTCTTTCAGGGAACTTGCCTTTAGGGCTGTGTCTTACCGTCACCAAACCCACGGTTCCTAGATCTTTTCCATGGGGGATCTCCTGTGAGTTTTATAGTTTTGTACCTGACATTTATGCCTGTGATCTGTTTCTAACTAACTACTGAAAGGGCATATGAAGTCCCAGCAGTTCTAGCGGTGACAGGCTGGCCTCTCCACAATCTCCACTTCCTTCTCTCTTTCCCTCCAGCACACAGTTTTCCCCAGTTCATCAAGATGATTGTATCAGAACACTTGGATGTCATTTCTCTGATATAATACACTTTGGATGCTATTGACTTTTCAGTGTTAAGCATTGCATTTTTAGAATTTGAGGCTGGAGAGACGGCACAGGGGTTAGAAACACCTCCTGTTCTTCTAGAGGATCCAGGCTCAGTTCCCAGCACCCATGTTAGGTGACTTACAGCCTCCTATAACTTCAGCTCCAGGGGGATCTGAAGTGCTCTTCTGGCCTCCGTGGTCACTACACACACACACACACACACACACACACACACACACACACACACGCACACGCACACACACACACACACACACACACACACACACACGCACACATGCACACACACATACATGCACACACATACACACACATATACACACATACACACGCATGCACACACACACAATTAAAAATAAAATAAATTTTTTAAAAAAAATTTAAATGTGAGGTGCTTATGTTATACACTTGCATATGACTGACATTTTGAGACATGGATGATCTAACAAATCTTTACTATACTAGCCACGTAGAGGCAGGACACTGCGCTATGATTGGGAGCACAGACTTTTCCTCTCTACTGTGTGCTGCCATCTTGACGGCAGTGCTTGCATTTGCCCTGTTCCATCAGGTGGTGAGGTTTGAACTCCGTCTAACCTACCTTCCTCTCCTGTAAGTCTCTGCATCTGCCAGTTAAATACTGAGCGTTCCTCAGCCTGGATGGCACCTTGGTATCACATCCCTTCCCCCAAAGCTCAGCGGTCTGTGTGGAAGAGGTGCTGGAAACGTCGTAAGCATCGTCTACCACCTACAGACAATGTCTTTCAGACACAGCAGGACTGATACACGTGTGAACTCACAGAGATTGTGATGGCAACCACAAGACCTGCACGAGTGCAAGCCAGACAAACGAGGCCACCAAGTCCTACTCCTAGCCCAGGGGCTACTTGCATATGATGGCTTCCGGAGACAGGAAATCCGTTTTCTCCAATGGAGTGACACTGGGTTTATCAACTCTAGGGCAGGCCCTGTGCCCAGAAGTAGTTGGCTAACACAAGTCAGACTTTGATGTGGGATTCCCCTCTGTGAGCTGTGAATACCATTAGTTAATGAAGAAACTGGCTTGGCCTGATAAGGTAGAGTAGAGCTAGGCAGGGAAAACAAAACCAAATGCTGGGAGAAAGAAAGCAGAGTCAAGGAGAAGCCATGTAGCCCCGTTGGAGACAGACGCCGGAACTTTACCTGGTAAGCCACAGACTTATGGCGATACACAGATTAATGGAGATGGGTTAATTTAAGATATGAATTAGCCAGAAATACGCTTAAGCTATTGGACGAACAGTATTGCAGATAATATGGTTTCTGTGTAATTATTTTGGGGCTGAGCAGCTGGGAACAAACAAGTGGCTTCCTACTACAAGATTTCATGATGTGTGTGTGTGTGTGTGTGTGTATGTGTGCGTGTGTGTGTGTGTGTGTTTTGGTTTTATCTTGGCTTTGGATTTGCTGGGGTTTTTTGTTTTTTTTTTTGTTTTTTTGGATTTGCTGTTTTTTTAAGAGAGAAAAAGAACTTAAAGTTTGTGGGTAGGGATATGGGGAGGATCTGAGAGGGTTTGCAAAGTGGAAAGAATATAATCAAAATATATTGTATGAAATTATCAAAATAACATAAAATATTGAATTCTACATAAGCATCTGTGGAGAAGACATAGTAGGTCAAATAATTACAACTTTTTTTTCTAGATGAAAATTTCAGCTCCCCCATTTCAAAGGAAAGCAATGAATTGTGACTCTCTGGGACAATGAAAAGGACACAAGGCAGAGAGTTGTGTTCTGGGTCCTGTTGAGATAAATAATGCTACCAGTGCTGTTAACCAAATGAGACCAAGTCATGTGGGAAAGGCTCTAGAAAAGACAGCTTATTCCTACCTACAGCCTTTTAACATTTAACTCTTTGAAAGAAAAATTCTCATCACCCACCAATCCCTATCTAAACTCAAAGGGTCATACCCACCAATCCCTACCCCCCCAAGAGGGTCATCCCCATCATTCCCTGTACCCCAAAAGGTCATTCTCACCAATCCCTACACCCCAAAAGGTCATTCCCACCAGTCACTATCCCCCACCTAACAGGGTCTTCCCCACTAACCTTTATACATACCCAAGGTCATCTCCACCAATTCCCTACTCCTCGAAGTGGTCCATCCCCACCAATGTCCCCTCCTCAAGAGGGCCTATTGACTGAGTTTTCTGTCCTGCCAGTTCCTGCAGTTGTTAAGTCTCAAAGAAATCACACAGAAGTCTACATTAGTTATAAACTGATTGGTCCATTAGCTCAGGCTTCTTATTAACTCTTATAACTTATATTAACCCATTTTTCTTGTCTATGCTAGTCATGTGGCTTAGTACCTTATTCAGCGAGGCAGTCACATATTACTTCTTCTGTGGCTGGATCAGGACTGCAGAAAGAGCTTTCCTCTTCCCAGAATTCTCCTGTTCTCATTGACCCACCTCTACTTCCTGTCTGGTTGTCCTGCCTATACTTTCTGCCTACTACTGGCCAATCAGCATTTATTTAAAATATAATAGACAGAATACAGACCATTGTCCCACACCAGGGTCATCATGTAGTTTCCTACAGGAGCAGATGCTTTCTTTTAATTCTTTGTAAATGATACTTTTCTGCCTATGATACCAGAGAAAATTTGATTCAGAAGATTAAAAACGTGTTCTTGGCCACTGTAATTATAAGATCAAAGCCACTGGGCCTCATTTCAACAAGGCACTTCGAGAATTAAATACATTTGTCCCGATGCTTAGTGAGTTTTGGGGTGCGTGTCAAGCACCCAGATCTCACAGATGAAGCCTGCCACGTGCTCAGTGTCGCTCACTGTACACAGCTCATGCAGTTTGGCCCCTGTGGAAGCACAGTGGCACTTACCTTCAGAGCCAGGGACCAATGAACATCAAGAGACACCCAGCCTAAGCTATTTAAGTGGTGCAAATATAAAACATTCAATGTGGGGGTTTTGTTTTTCATGCTTGATTATATTTGTGTTTCATTTTAGTTAGACAAAATCAGAAACTTCTTTGGATGTCTGAGTACATAAATTGATCAAGAGATGGATGTATCCTGTATGTGTTCAAAAACAGAGAAAAATGCTAACTAAATTGAGAAGGTTGCCTAGAGTGGTAACAGTAAAAATAACGAATTTTGTCATATTTATTTATTTCATGTGTACAAGTATTTTACCTGCATGTATGTATGTGCACCATGTGCATGCCTGGTGCTCCTGGAGACCATAAATAAAGGGGATGGATTCCTTGGAAATGGAGTAGCAGGGGGTTGTGACCAACACATGTGTGCTGGATATTAAATTTGGGTCCTCTGTGAGAGAAGCAAGTACTCTTAACTGCTTAGTCATTGCTTCAGCCCTGATCATTGATAAGCGGTTCAATTGCCTTTGATCAGTGGGGCTTCCTACCTAATTTATAAAGTATCCAGATCCCTGGGATGGTTAAATTTATGTGACAGTTTTGAAGGGTTGCCTTGGTTTGTTTTTTGATTTTTGAAAATTAACATTTTAATCAATGACCTTTGGGTGCTGCAGACTGTCACCCATGATGTCATGAGCCCCATCCCATCATTCATCATAGACCTCACAAACAAAAGGGCACACTTTGGCAGACTAGATATATGTACATGTATAATACACATGTGTGTATGTTTTATATGTTCTCCATCATTGTTGCTTCTCTGGAGACCCCTGGCTGAGGTTTTTCTTTCCCTCAATTTGTATTTATTTTCTCTCTCTGAGTTCCTACCTTCATTGGGTGAATGTATGCTATTTTTTTTAATCCAGTGGAAAACAAGATTGACAATTTATTCTATATAACTATAAAGACAGCTTTCATCCATCTTATTAGGCCAATCAATCAGGCCTCTAGCAAAAACAGAGAATTCCACTCAGCAGAGCTTAAAACTAACTGATGAAGGGGTTATTCTTAGACAGGTAGGCAGAACTGAGGGGACTGATCAGGCAGAGCCAGTCCCTCAAAGAAACATCCCTGGGAGGATGTGGTGGCATGGATGAGAATGTCCCCCATAATCATGTGTTTGAATACTTGGTCCCCAGTAAGTGGTGCTGTTTGGGTAGGCTCAGGGGGTGTGGGCTTGCTGGAGGAAGTATGTCATGTAGGGGAGTTGAGGCTTCAAAGCTACATATCACTTATAGTTCACCCACTCTGGTTCCTGCTTGGGGTTCGAGATGTGTAAAGTTAGCTTCTACTGCAATCACCATGCCTGCTGCTTACTGCCATGCTACCCTCTGGAACCATCAACCCTATAAACCGTCTTTCTATATGCGGCTTTGGTCACAGTGTTCTAATGCAGCAACAGAAAAAGTAATTAACACAGAGGACGATGTTAAGCCTGAAGAGAAAAGAAGAAATTTCCTTACTAGACCAGTGAGAACGGGAATCCTAGAGGGGCCACCTGGGGGGAGGTGTGTTTGAAGGAAGAGGTAGCCATGGCCAGACAGTGCCTGACCAGGGAGCAATGGAAGAAACTGGGCTCATCTTCTTGACACACCCTCTGATCTTGCTGGTGCTTCCATTGCACAAACCCAATCATAGCTAGAAGGTGTGTTCTCCTAGGTGCACAGCAAGACAGATGGAATGAACCTGAGGAAGCAAACGAAATAGCACACGTAGGAGAAAAGTGCAAATGTCTCGCTAAACATGAGAGGACACCCCTCCCCCCTTTCACGGGCCACAGACCATCCAGGTTTAACGACTATTTGGACACACATCTATTGCTCACATAAGTAGACCTAGCCCCCCTCCCTCTCCACCTTTACCCCAAAAGCCCATTAGTCTGGCTCAGGTGTTGTATTTCTTTTAATGTTATTGTAACAAAAATACTCGACAGAGGTATCTTAAGGTAGGAAAGGTTAGCGTTGGCTCACAATTTGAGGACACAGGCCAGCCTGGTGGGTAAGGCCCGCAGGCAGGAACGTGAGACGAGTCACATTGCCTCCATGGTCAGGAAGCAGAGATGAAGGTTGGTGCTAAGCTCACTTTGTCCTTTTTATTCAGCCCAGAACCCCAGCCCATGGCATGATGCTGACCACACCCACGGTGGATTGCCCCTCTTTAGTCAGCTATCCCTTGGAAACACCTTCTCAGACACACCAAGAGGTTTGTTTCCCGGGAGATTCTGAATCTAGGCAAGTTGACAAAGAAGATTCCTCATCGTTGGTAGCGTTCCTCTGCTTCCCGGCCTTGTAGCAGCGATAGCATCTTGGACATTGGTTGCAAGTTTTCTTACAAGAGCTGGACCTGGCTTAGCTCCCAGCTGGCTGGAAGCAGCCATTACAAGCCCAGGTGTATGAACTTGTGAAATCTTCTACCTGTTATTTTGTTCTAAGATTGTGTGCAGGCTGTTTGTCATAGACAGAGTTACTGGAGAGGGGAGAGCCTTAGCTGAGAAAATACCTCCGGAAGATCAGGCTGTAGGCAAGCCCGTAGGACCTTTTCTTAATTAGTGATTGATGTAGGAGGGCCCAGCCCATTGTGGGTGGGGCTGGCCCTGGATTGGCAGTTCTTGGTTCTATAAGAAAGCAGGCTGAGCAAGCCATGAGGAGCAATCCAGTGAGCAGCACTGGGCTCTGCATCAGCTCCTGCCTCCAGGTTCCTGCCTTGTGAGTTCCTGTCTTGACTTCCTTCAGTGACGAACAAATACGGGAGCATAAGTCAAAGAAAGACTTTCCTCCCCAAGTTGCTTTGGTCATGTCTCAACACAGCAATGTTAACCCTAATAAGTCCTATGGTGGCATGTGCATTTATGTTTGGAAAGAGAAACCGTTTTGCTACGATTGATTTTGAAGGGTAGAAAACTTAATTTAAAAATCCATCTGAAGAGTGGGAGGTTGGCGTTGGGGTGAAAAGACACATTGTTTACATGTATGTAACTGTCAAATAGAAAATGAAGAGACAAACAAATCCCACAAGCAAAGAGAAAATAACCTTGGATCATCCAGCCACCAGTCTGAGCATTTTACCCTGGGTGCTCCATGCTCCAAAAAGATACTGAAGACCCTGGGGAAACTCACTGGATCATGTCATTAAAGAGGCTAGAAATGCTTCATATTCTTCATGACATTATTGTTATTAATTATTATTATCATTATTATTTTAAGCAAGGGAAGCATCATGATTCCAGTGGCTCCAGTTCTCTGTGAACCCAGGGTGAGAATCTTTTTGCCTAACTCACTCTTTAGTGTGGGATTCCACATGTAGAATACAGGCCAAAAAGCCAGCAAGACAGTTTACATTAAACACACACAGAATGCGTCTGTTTAATTTCAATTGTCCCCTGAGTCACACAGTGCAAAACTGCCTTAAGGTGTTTGCAAGACACCTCTAGGAGAATGGCTAAAGTGTTGGCTTTGGGACTTCAGTTTAATTTTAATTTCTTCTAGATGCTTTAGATGATTAGTCATACACACACACACACACACACACACAGAGAGAGAGAGAGAGAGAGAGAGAGAGAGACTATATATATATGTGTGTGTGTGTGTGTGTGTGTGTGTGTCTGTGTGTGTGTGTCCTAGCAGTCAGCAATAGATAGCTGAAGTTTATAAAACTACTAAGAAAACCCCCCCTTCCTGACAATGTTTCTCTGTGTTACAGTTCTTGACTGCCCTGGAACTCGCTTTGTAGACCAGGCTGGCTTCGAACTCACAGAGATCTGCCTGCCTCTGCCTCCTGAGTGCTGGGACTAAAGGTATGTACCACCTCCCGGTTTAAGAAACTATCTTAACGTAGTGAAATAAGGAGCACAGATAACTCTGAACTTTTTTTTTTTTTTTTTTTTTTACAAATTTTGAATCTTAACAGTTTTCTATTGTGAAAAACAAAAACACTGAAAATAGTTTCAAAAGCATCTACAGGACCCGGGAGGGATGGTTCGTGGTTCAGAGCATTTATTGCCCTGGCAGAGGACCTGGGTTCAGTTTCCAGCACCCACATCGTAGCTTACAACTACTTGTAACCCCAGTTCCAGAGGGATCTGATGCCCTCTTCTGGCCTCCATGGGTACTGCACACGCACGGTACACATACATACATGCAGGCAAAATACTCATACACATAAAATAAAATAAATCTTAAAAATAAATTTAAAGTATATATGCTATAAAGTGTGCAGTATAGTTTCTTTGTGTTTGAGGGTGGAAGTGGGGGGAATAGATTGAATATCATTAATCAAAAAAATTCTTTGATCTGAAGTGTTTTGAGTGGCAAGAGGACATCATGAATGGGGAAGTCCACTCCAGGAATCTTTGTTGAGTTAGTCAGAATTGACCCACTAGAGTCTAACTCAGCCTCCCACACTGTTGTAAAATGACCTTCACATTATATCTGTCTTGTTTCTCTAAATAATTTTTGTGTTTAGTCTTAGGTACTAACCCCAATTGTCTTATTATATATATGCAAATTCTAAATCTAAATGCAAAATTCTAAATCCTGTGATACCAAAAAACTGAAACATTAATGAAAATGTTCCAAATTTACAAAAATAAGAAATCTAGGTAGAAAAGAGGTTCTTGGGATCACAAACAATGTTTTAGATGTATTTAGTTGGCTGAAGTAACTTCTTATAGAATGTATTAGAAAGCAGAATTTCTGTGGTGTGCCTAAATTGTCCTGAGTAGCTGCTGTGGGACAATGGCCTGGTATTGTTTTAATAAAATGCTGATTGGCCAGTTGCCAGGCAGGAAGTATAGGCAGGGCAACCAGACAGGAAGTAGAGGTGGAGCGATGAGAACAAGTGAATTCTGGGAAGAGGAAAGGCTGAGTCTGCTGTTGTCACAGAGGAAGCCAGACACAGAGGAAGCAAGATGAGAATGCCTCACTGCTAAAACGTACCAAGCCACGTGGCTAACACAGACAAGAATTATTGGCTAATTTAAGATGAAAGAATTAATTAATAAGAAGCCTGAGCTAATAGGCCAACCAGTTTATGATTAATGTAGACCTCTGTGTGTTTCTTTGGAATGGAATGGCTGCAGGACTGGGTGGGACAGAAACCATTGTCAGCAAGTGCCAGTATCATAGCAGAAGGTATGGATGGACTGTTGCTGCCATGGTCCACAGGAGCACAGACATAGGTGTCACCACTGCCATGGTCCACAGGGGCACAGGCATAGGTGTCACCACTGCCATGGTCCACAGGGGCACAGGCATAGGTGTCACCACTGCCATGGTCCACAGGGGCACAGGCATAGGTGTCACCACTGCCATGGTCCACAGGAGCACAGGCATAGGTGTCACCCTCTGCAGGTCATGTCCCCTATCTTATAACAATTGTAGGCACTGTACATTGATTCAGAGGGATGCCCTGGCTGCAGAGAACTTGTCTGTCTTTCAAGAGGAGCACAGAGAACTTCTTCTGTGGGGAAGACAGACAACTTCTCATGAGCACCTCTCTCCTTGGTGAGAGACAGAGTTATCACCTTTACTGATGAATTTAACTCTTTCCTATGAAATGACTCTTAAAGTGGGGGGAAGCAGCGTCAGCATAAAGTGACAGGAAGTGAGAGAGTTGGGAGACCTCACTCCTAGGAGGTTAGAAGCATGCTTCAGGACAGTCTTGCTGAAAGTTAGCTCCAGTTCCTGCAGCGTATACAGCCCTCAGACCCCTTGAAGCTGTAAATGAGTCAACAGAGTGACTGTGTCCTTGTGTTGCTTGTTTTGTGGCTTGTTTTTTTTTTTTTTCTTCTTCTAATAATGTCATTAAATGCCTCTGGATCATCTTGCTGATAGGAAGCCCCAGTGACCCCGGCTTTCAGCCATTTAGATGTATCTTAAGGCAATTATGTTACTTAGATAATATAAGCAACTTCACGAGAAAATGGTTACGGTAAATACGATAATCTCAAATGGAAGCAGTGGATGCTTAATATATGCCAGGCCACTCTAAAGAAATCTTATTAGCTAATTTAATTAAAGAGAGGAAACAAACAGAACAAAAATATACCTTTTATTCCTGGCAAAGTTAATCAAATTTTTTAAAATCTGGAATTAGTAAATAAATTAGTAGAATGCATTTAGGGTCTAATAGATTATGGGGAGGCAAAGGGGTGACATATTTGTAATGCCTGAATCTGGAAAGGGGTTAACTTCTGAAACATAAAAGGAATTTCTGGCATCAGCAGCAAAATGTCTAAAGGAAAAAATGAGCAACAGAGAGACCCATCACAGAAAAGAGCAGCCTGGGGCTGACCGATGTGTGGAGGATGTGTAAACTCATTGTGAAGAAATGGATTTAATGCTGAAATGCTACTTGGGTAAGTTTGGCAGTTATCAGAGGTCTGGAGGAAGTCTCCTGCTGGTGAGGGTAGGGATGGGGTAAGTTCCCTGTTGTGGAATTTTGATCTATTTAGCCAGTGACTTTTGGGGCAGCAAGCCAGAGGGTGTGGTCTTGTCTGCTCACGCAGGCTTAAGAGCTGAGGGTGTGGAGTCGCATTCTCTCTCTCTCTCATTCTCTCTCTCTCTCTCTCTCCTCTCTCTCTCTCCTCTCTCTCCTCTCTCTCTCTCTGTGTGTGTGTGTGTGTGTCTGTTTCTCTCTCTCATTCTCTCTTTCTCTTTCTCTCATTCTCTCTCTCTCTGTGTCTGTTTCTCTCTCATTCTCTCTCTCTCTCTCTCTCTCTCTCTCTCTCTCTCTCTCTCTCTCTCTCTCTCTCTCTCTCTCTCTGTCAGATCCAGAAGCTGTTGGTCCCCAGTTCCCTTGGGCAGAATGGCAGGACACAGCAGCTAGATCGTGGTGGCATCTAATCTGTTCTGTATTAGTGAGTGTTTATTCCCACTTTATACCTAAATAAATTTTTGTGACCCTTTAACAGACTCTCGTCGGTTCACGTAACAGTTACCTCCTGTTGGTAAGGGTGGGAGTGGGGAAGGTGCCCTCCTGTGGGTGAGGGTAGGGGTGGAGTAGGTGCCCTCTTGGGGGTGAGGGTGGGAGTGGGGTAGGTGTCCTCCTGTTGGTGAGGGTGGGGGGAGGTACATGCTGGTAACTGGAGTTTCTCATCCCATCTGGTCCCGCAGCTGCTTTTAAAATAACCATTCTGAGGCTTAAAATTAATTATGAACTGTTTGGCCTATCAGCTCAGGCTTATTAACTAACTCTTACAACTTAAATTAACCCATTTTTAGTATTCTCTTACCATAAGGCTTGTGACTTGTTACCTCTCATCTTGCTTCTTATCTAGCATTTCTCTGACTCCGCTTTCTTCCCCTACCTCCCATGCATGAATTTTCCCACCTAGCTATATTCTGCCTGGCTATTGGCCAAATCAGCATCTTTATTAACCAATGGTAATAAGACAGATTCACAACATACAGAAGGGCATCCCACATCATGTGTCCTCCAGTTGGTGAGGGTGGGGGTGGGGTGGGTGCCCTCCTGTTGGTGGGGGTGGGGTAGATGCCCTCCTGTTGGTGAGGGTCGGAGGAGGGGTGTAGTGTCCTCCTATTGATAAATGTGGGAGTGAGGTTAGGTACCCTCCCACCCTATTGATAGGAGAGAAGCCTGGGACAGCTCTCTTTTGATTTCCTGTCTCTGTGCTGAAATACTGACCAAAACCAACTTGAGGATGGGGAAGTTTAATTTGGCTTCTGTTTCCCCAAGACAATCCATCTTTGAGGTAAATCAGGGGGTGGGAACTCAAGACAGGAGCCTGAAGGCAGAGGCCCTGGAGGAGCACTGGTTACTGGCTTGCTTCTCATGCCTTGCCCAGCCTGCTTTCTTACAGTGTCCAGGACCTCTTGTCCAGGGTGGTACCACCCACAGTGGACCAGGCCTGCCCATGCCCACAGATTTGCCTACAGGCCAGTCTAATGGAAGCAGTTCCTTAATTGGTGTTCTTTTCTCTCAGATGAGTCCAGTTTGTATCAAGTTGGCAACAAACCAGCGAGCACAGAAGCAATGATGGTTCTCAGCCCAGCTATGTGGACACCAACCCTGCGGCCTTCTTGGCTGTCCTCCTGTGGCATGTGGCTGGGGATGTTCTCATTGCTAGGCCGTGAGGGGATTGTACAATAGTATGGATTGCAGGGTGTGTATGGTCACAAGCTGGCACGCTGACATTCATCACTGGGGGCGGTAGACAGGCGAGGGGTGGAAAACCAGCGAGGATTAAGCCACTATCAAATGAACAGGCTCAGTTTTCATATGGAGGCTCTGATGTGCCTTAAGATACTGCTGAGTAAGAGAGTGAGACACAGGAGGACTGCTGTGGGGGAACATGTGCCCTTTAATTCATGGGCTGGCATCTTAATCCCAATACAACCAAGCTGGGAGGTGGAGCCCAATGGGATGATATAACAAAAGGGTCCTTACTAACTGCGTGCCCATTAGCTTGGAGTTTCCAACTTCAAAACCCCCTAATCATTGTAAATCACTTAGGCTCAGCTTCTCTACAGCAGAAGAAAAAAATCAGCAGGGTATATACTCTGTCTCCATATATATCATTTAAGAATATATCCACCCCCTAGGAAACATAGTAAGAGACAGAATACCAGAAAGTCTGCGCTCTCTCTCTCTCTCTCTCTCTCTCTCTCTCTCTCTCTCTCTCTGTGTGTGTGTAACAATAAGAAAAAGAAGCTATCAACTTGGGGGGCATGGGAGGGGTTAGAAAGATGTGTGGGAAGGGCTGAGAGGGAGAAGAGGAGATAATGTGATGTAACCCTATTTCAATTTACAACATATTTTAAAAATTATGTCTGAATCAAACAAATACATGTACTTCAAAAGAAGTCATGCTAAGAAATGTCATGTTAAGAGTGTATGCTGAGGGCTGGAGAGATGGCTCAGTGGTTAAGAGCACCGCCTGCTCTTCCAAAGGTCCTGAGTTTAATTCCCAGCAACCACATGGTGGCTTACAACCATCTGTAATGAGATCTGGTGCCCTCTTCTGGCCTGCAGGCAGAGCACTGAGAATACTGTATACATAATAAATAAATAAAATCTTAAAAAGAAAGAAAGAAAAAAAAAAGAGTGTATGCTAAGAGGAGAAGGGTTTTTATACAGAGATGAAAAGGGATAAAAAGTGAATGGAGAGCCAGGCTTGGCGGCACACACCTCCAGTCTCTACACTAGAGAGGCAGAGGCAGGTGGATCTCTGTGTTTGAAGCCAGATTGATCTACACAGTGAATTTCAGGTCAACCAGGGCTACCAAGTGAGACTCTCAAGAAACAAAGCCAAAAGACAGCAAACAAACAAAAACCCAACAACAATGACACAAAACAACAAAAAACCACCAAAGTAAATGGAACCCATGCCTGTGATACCTCATTCTAACTACATTTGCTAAGCATTTGCTAAGGGGTCCATGTCGGGCTCCAGACCGTCTGTGTAAGTCTGTGCTTTCTGATCCTATATGAGCCTAACTGTGATTTATGAACACATGAAAAGGAGACTTTATAATCTGAGGCAGAAAAGTACATGCGCCCAAAGAACAGAGAAAAACAAGACAAAAATTAGTTCCTGGAGAAAAGTTTGTTTCGGATGCATAAATGGCAGAGTAAAATGGTATAAGATAAATGAGATTTTATCTTTGGCATAATTTTCACCTCCCATGACTCTGGAAACTGTGAAAAGCCATGGAATATAATTAAGATGAACTATAACATAGAACAACACGGCAGTTCTGAAGACATTAAATGCTACTTGATTATTTGCATACTTGATTTCCTATGGAAATTAACACTTTAGGGATGCACTAAGATGTATCTATTTATTAGTTTCTAGTTACCACAAAGTTACAAGAACTAATAGGTTGCCCCCTGACCATTAGTCCAAATATTTAGGAAGCACCTACCATATACCAGCTACGGGGTTCAATTAAAATGCACACGGGGAGGTCCAGCTTTCTCTCTGTGTCGGGTTTCTATTGAGTTCCAAACCCATCCTGCAGGTCTCTTCCCGTTGACCATCTCAAGGGTCCCTCAAATCCAGTGCGGCCCTAATCGGTTCTGGTTCGTCATGGCACACTGTGTGGCCTGGGTTTTCCCTGAGAACTGCCCCAGCATCCGTCTAATTGACAGAAAGTGGACACCAGGTGGTCGCCCTCAACACCTCTTACTCAGCCGTTTTACCAACTCCTTGCACACACGTTCATCTTGTAAATTCCTCTCAACCTGGCGCTTTCCTGCTTCAGGTGTCAGCCTAGGAAAGCTGATGCCAGCTGACACCAGGCCCCAGATCTTCCCAGCCCTCTGCCTCACTCTGATACCGAAACCACATATGGTTGTGCCAGTTCCCACCCGTCCTCTACCCACTTCCCACCCATCCTCCACCCACTTCCCACCCATCTCCGCCCGGTTCCCACCCATCCTCCGCCCAGTTCCTAACCGTCCTCCGCTCTGACGGACATCTCAGAAGCTGAAGAGAAAAATCACAGAGATGACCAGAGGCATACTTGTGGCGTGTTCTTGTCAGTTGCTCTGTCCGTGTCCCTCCCTTTCTCTCCCTCCGCACAAAGTGCCCTTAGTCGCCCTCTTCTCTTTTTAACCTAGTTCTGCCCTTCGCTCACCAATTCTTATTCTAACATTGTTTTGGGTGATGAATATTCATTTAGCGCTTAAATAAGCCCCCTGCCTGATTGGAGGTTTCATTTGATTGACAGCTGAACTTGACTCTGGTGGAATGATTGATTTAGCTCAACATGCCTTCTTCAGGACAGTCAGATTCCACAAACTAGACTGAGTCTCCTCGTTACAGGGTCTCAAAACCTCATGCTCACCTCCCTGACCCTTATGACAGCTTCTGTGTATTCATTTCTTTGAGGCTGTTTGAATAACGTCTGACTCACCCATGAGTCTCAAGGTTTTTCAGAACAGGGACGTGTCTACTTTTATCCTTCAAGATGCCATGAGTATGCTCAATATAGCAAGTCTTTATTGACTGAATAAAATGTGAACAGATGCGGTCATTGCCCCTACTGAAGCAGAAGAAGGCAAAACCACCACATCAGCAGGAGAGACAATGCTAGCCTGGAACGCTAGCTAGCATAGGAGCTGGAGGAACACACACGATTCCTCATTCTTAGCTTTTTCTTTTTCTTTTTTTTTAATTCATTGGTGTTTTGCCTGCATGTCTGTCTGTGTGACGGTGTCAGAAGCTCTGAACTGGAGATACAGACAGGTGTGAGCTGCCATGTAGGTGCTGGGAATTGAACACGGGTCCTCTTGAAGAGCGGCAAGTGCTCTTAATCGCTGAGCCACCTCTCCCGCCTCTATTCTGAGCTTTTAACAGTAAAACAAGCACCCGTATATAATTAACAACCAGAGGGGAGAGGAGCTGGTTTTAGAAAAAAGATAGCAATGCCGAGTGGGCAGGGAATGGGTTAGAGCTCTGTGGAGGACGGCCGAGTGGGTGGCCGTGGCTACGAGCTGAGTCCCAGCCTACATCTATAGTGCTCAGCATAGTGGCCACTCAACAGGTGTCCACTGAGCGCATTTAAGGGGGCCAGACAGGCTGCCCTTGAGGCCCAAAATACACACTATAGTTTGAAGGCTTACTACACAAATTATTTGCTATTAATTGCTTATAGAAGGCAAGATGCACCCAGTTCTCATTCTCCGAGGAAGTTTTGTTCAGTAAAGGCACCAAAAACACCAAATCAGCAAGCATCACCAATCTTGGAGGCAATCCAGGACTGGGTTCCCGTGAGGCCTCTAGACACAGTATTGATCAATCAATATACAACCCTGCTTTTTGTGTATTTCTCTTAAGATAAATCGTATTTACTGTGCATTATTGATTATTAACATTGAGCTCACTTTAACAAACAGCACTTTAATTCATGCTTGAATGAATGTGCATGTGTGCATTTTCCCCAGAAGCACATTACGGCCTTTCTGGGGCAGGGGTATTAAATGGTAACACTTAAAAGCAGGCCCCGGCAGTACCTCCTGCAATCCTAGCACTTGGGAGGTGGATATATAGTGAGTTTGGAACAGCCCTGGTTACATAAGATCTTGTCCCAACAACAAACCAAAAACCAAACAGCAATAAATAGATAACATTTAAACCCTGTATTTTGTGTCTGAACAAAAGGCAAAATAAATAAATAAACAAACAAATAAATAAATGAATATGGAAATCAGTACAAAATAAGCTGCAAAATGAACTGTTGTGTTTTGTGTGTCTGCTGAGATGGGAAGGCAGAGAGCGGCCATGCTGGTCTCTTTGCAGGACTGGACAATGAATATGAAGCACCGTAAGCAAGTGTTCTACTACTGAGCTGGGTCCCAGCAAAGTACTTCATTTAGTTTCAGTTGGGCCTGTGTGACTAAGGCAAAATTATCAGCATAGACTAGAGAGATGGCTCAGCGGCTAAGAGCATTTGTGGCTCTTGCACAGGCCCTGGGTTTGGGTCTCAAAACCATGTGTTAGCTCACAACCATCCATAACTCCAGTTCCTTGTCAGCATTGCTGGAGGCCTAGTCTACAGACACAGAATTTACTGCTGGGCGGTGGTGGCGCACACCTTTAATCGTAGCACTCGGAAGGCAGAGGCAGGCGAATCCCTGTAAGTTTGAGGCCAGCCTGGTCTACAAGAGCTAGTTTCAGGACAACTAGGACAGTTATACAGGGAAACCCTATCTTGGAAAATAACAAAAACAAAACAAAAAACAAAACAAAATGACGCATAGCAGAAATCGTTTGTATCAAGAATTTGATGAGTAGCAAATAAAATTAAAACCTGGGGTGATGCTTGCTCTTTATGTGGCTACTTTAAAACTAAGTCAGTATGTACAGTCCACTCCCCAGGCTACCACTTCCTCTCCACAGGCCCTTTTAGTCCATTATTTCTTGGTTTACATCGGTCCCTTAGAGTGTTGCAAGTTCAGCTCCAGAAGCCCACAATAAAGCCCAAGCAGAATAAGGCAGTACTTGAGGTTTTAGGTTTGCTAGTGTGCCTTTTGAAAAAGCTGCATTTGTGTTACACTATGGTCTGTTAGTGAAAAGGCATCATGTCTATATAAACAATGTGCGTACTCCAACTAAAAAGCTTTGTTGCTAAAAAATACTAGCAGCCATCTTCACTGATGGGAAAGGTGCCAATGGATTTTTTAAATCTTTTATTTTATGTGTGGGGGGGTGTTTGCCTCTATGTATCTATGTGTACTATATGTGTGCAGTACCCTCAGAGGTCAGAAGAAGGCATCAGATCCCCTGGAACAGGGGTTGTGAGTGGTTGTGAGTTGCCCTGTGGGTGTTGGGAACTGAATCCTGGTTCCTCCCCAAGGTAGTAATTGCTCTTACCTGCTGAGCCATTGCCATTCCAGCTTCTCTTCTCCCTCTCCTTTGTTTGTAGTGCAGGCTACTTCAAACCTTCAGTCTTGTGTGTGTGTGTGTATGTGTGTGCACACATGTGTGTGTATGTGTGTGTGTGTGCATGTGTGTGTTAAGCAGCACATGCAAAGCATGATAAAGGGGGAAGTGCACTAAAATGAGGCATTGCCCCTCTCAGTAACAAGTTAAGAAAATGCACTTGGGATAGGAGCTGCTGAAACTCTGTGCACAGAGTAGCCATCATCACTGTTCTATTTGTGTGCCTGAAGAAAACGACTTTTAGCAAAGCGAGTTTACATTTCTTTGTATTTTTATTTCAGCAAGTGGCTTTCCATACAGTAGCTTTGATAGTGATTTTAACAGACTGTAAAGACCAATTACTTTCTTACCATATCTGAAAAACATCTATCTCTATGGTTGCCTTAGATTCTGCTGTGTTCTTTCCCATTCCACGGGACCAACTCCGTTCTGTCGTGCACAGCTCAATGTCCATACATCTGTGCAAACTGTCCCTCTAGACCTTGAGACGCAGACTCATGTGTTGCCGATGTGTTATTACTGTTTCTTGTGTTTATTTCCTGGGGAAGGCACAAAGCAAGTATGGACCTAATTTGAATCGATGATATGGACGGCTTCTAATTTCAAAGGAACTTCAGAGTTAGTGTTCCGCAAAGCCATGGACTCTATTGTTACTCTAAGCGTGAACTGGATTCTCTTTTGCTTTTTATGCTCCAGGAGGCTCCTGTTGACGCAGAACGCAGTGAGGATAAACTGCTCATTAACGCGCACACACTATTAATCTTTCCGCAGAGGTGCTCTCTGTTCTCTCTGTAATGCAGCCTGATGTCTTTTCCCCTCTGGCTGACTTTCTCGCTAGGCAGATGTCTTCATTCGCTGCGATGACTCCTTAGGCGCTCCCCACGTGGGTTCAGTTATTTCCGAAACCTTGGCACACGTGCGCAGCTTAAACTTTTCCCCTCTAAAATGAACTTTGTGACTCTTGAATGTCATCAGGTAGCATGCCAACGAGGAGTCAGTGTGCTCTGTGAACTGGAATAATGGCAGAACCCCAGTGGCTCCTGGTGTCGTCTATGAAGCCGTCCTTTAGGGTTAGTTCTGTAATGCTAAGACACCATTTTGGCCCTGTGGTCTCTGATTCTGCTCTCTGGCTTCTGCTGGGAATGCACAGAAGTAGCTGCCAGCCTCGCTCGCAAACATGATGCAGACGGTTTTCATTACCTTCTTACATGCCTTCATTATAAAACTAATAATCCAGAACCCTTGAAAACTATAAAAAAGAACAAGGAGAAGGATGAAATGGCTTGTAATCACACATGGAGGGGTGCTATTAGTGTTTTTATATGTTTCCTTTCGGCCTTAAAACAGGCGTACTTCCTCCAGCAAAGCTGCACTACCCCAAACAGTACCACCAACCAGGAACTAAGTATCCAAGTCCTGAGCCTGTGTGGGACATTCTCAGTCAATTCGTCATAGTGAGCCCCAGAATTAAATGGGACTCAACCCTCTACGCACCAACATTTCTGCCACTGAAGCAGACGTTGATTTTTCTCGGGTTGGTTGGCTATAGTAACAGAAAGCTAAGTAACGAAGGGCGGGGACGGGCTTTGAAAGGACAGTTAGAAGCTCAGCTTCAGACATGTTCAAATGCAAGTGAGCGAGAAGGACCATCTAGTGATCTGGATTTCCATAGCTTCAGAGATGACCACGGGGGGAGGGGTTACTCCTGAGGGAGGAGATGGGTTCTTGGGAGATTAGTCTGTGGTTTGAGAAGAAACAGCCAGTGACTCTCTCGGTTGTCAGATACACAGCAGGTTTCTGTAAACACTTACCATCTAGATGAATGTGTGTATAAGTGATAGGCTTTACAAAAAGAGAACTACTTGCCAGCACTTAGAACTGTCTGTAATATTGTGTTCATGTGGGGTACAATGACTTATATTAAACTTAGTTCATCTGGAAAATATTGATAAAGACCAATTAGTGACTTTCCCCCTGTGTATTCTGTATCTGCTGTACTTTTATGAGTATTTAAATATTTGAGGAAACCTTTGAAGACTCATCATTCTGGCAATTTGATTTCAAGTGTGTTCTGTATCAGAGACTGGAAATCTACATTAATATCTGATATACTTACTTATCAGATTATGTATACACACACATCATCTGAATTTGCATTAGTGGGAGAAACATTGTTAAATAGTCATTGTCATGCTTGGCAATGGGCATGCTGGGTAGTTCCTTTAAAAACGGAGTTCTCAAGCACAGAGGTCATAACCACACAATTACAAACATCTGGAAGAAAAACCCAAGCCAAACAGAGATTTTCCACATCACCAGTTTTAATACAGGGTAGGCAAAATTAATTAAAAGCCTCTCTGGACCGTCTGGTATCTCACCGTGGAACCATGGTGACAAATCCATGGTCCCGAATCTTCAGAATTCTGCCAACTAACTCGGTAAATAAATGTGTGATGACTTTTAATAATTATTGAGTATTTCTTAAATTGCTTAGTTTTTTTTTTTTAAATTACAGACTCGATTCTTTAATCAGTTTGCTTGTTTTCTCTACTCTGGTTTTATATGAGTGACCGGGGTGTCCAGTCATTGTGGTACCCTTTGTCTTGGCTGTCATGAACGCTTGCTTCCCAGAGCTCAAGGCGGAAGTGCGATCCTGTAAATAATATAATGCTGATGCCATCTGGGTTTGGGATTTTTGTGACTCAGTCATGATGGATCCATCCATGGTTTAGATTAGTGGGGTTATCTAAGGAGTGGTTTATAACAAGACCATGAGATACCCCTCATCCAATGTGTCTTTTCAGCTTTGGACTCACACACACACACACACACACACACACACACACCTGTAAGAAATTTCTCTATAAATTATTTTGCTATAGCAGCGGAGAACGAAGTTGCTTTTGTTTCTCCTGGCTGACAAGGGAAGTTCAGATGGTAACTGGGGGAGCGCAGGTTTCAGGGATGAAGGCAAGGTCATCAGTTTGTGTATTTTCACTATACTATAGAATGATAAGTACATTCCTGGTGTTGGCCTGCTTGTCGCAAACGTTTTCTGGCCCAGCCACACTGTCCCCATCTTCTGCCATACCAATGTTCCCTTAGGACGTTGGCTATGGACTCACCCTCCCTAGACAGGGGCAGGGCCCCAGGTCAGCCTCTCTGGATCATCTCCAAGGGGCTTTACCAGCTCACTGTATTCCCTGTGTGAATAATCTCTCACACCTTTTCCCTCCATGTCTGCTTTTCAGGGTTGTCAGCCTTTAACCACTTCACAACCCGAGCCTTAGCATTGCACCCCGGGTACTTACAGTTGGTACCGTCTGAGAGCATCCCCAGGGCAGGGGAGTGCTTTCCTCAGAGGTGCTGGGGTAGGGCGGAAACGAGGCTTGTGTCTGTCCATCAGTGCTGAGGTGCTGGAAGAAGCAGGGTTGGAGGAATGGAAGAAGCGTGACCACAAGCTGAGTCACACTGCAGTCCCCACCACACTTACAGAGACGCGTCCCTCATTCTTTACTGTCCTGGTATCGCTGGACACTTTGCAGAGCGAGAGATTGTCACTGACTTCTTACAAGTCACAGGGAATTTCCACCCTAAGGTGGAGGCTTTGTGTGACTCTTGGGACAGAATGAAGTTTGATTTCTGTCATTGTGGCAAACCAACTTCAGATAGGAAAGTGTTTAGTTTAGCTTATAGATCACAGTCCATCAAAGAGGGATATCAAGGCAGGGGCTTGAAGTAGAGACCATGGAGGAACGCTGCTTACTGGCTGGTTTCCTGGCTCACATCCAGCTACTTCTCTTACACAGCCAGGGCTGCCTGACTAGAGATGATACCGCCCAAGGTGAGCTGGGCCCTCTTACATTGGTTATCAAGAAAATGCCCCACAGACATGCCACAGGTCAGTCTGATGGAGGCAACTCTTCAATTGAGATCCAGATAACTGGGCTAAGACTCAGGAAGTACGTTCTGCAGACAGGGTGACAGTGAATGACAACTCTTTTTCCTGTCATAGGACAGGTTCGGGCTATAGGAGTCAAAGAAGACTCCCACGTGGGTGGGGGTTGAGATCATGTGACTCCTCGTCCTCTTTCTGGGCAAGACTTTCTGTTTCTTAGCAAGTTGGGCCACCTGGTTGGGATAAAGTACTTGGTTAGGATAGCCACAGTTAGCTGCACTTGATAAAACCTACCCTGTTGGCCCTAAAGCTGGGAAGGGACCACAGATGTTTGGAGGCTCAGAGAACGACGGAGGCCACGCCAACTAGAGCTTCCAGGTGCAGAATGAGGGCTTTACCAGGAGGGATCAGAAGTACTCTGATAATGCTAGTCTTCTCTGAGATCTGCTCTCTCCATCTCTGATTCCTTCTTTGTCTCCGTCTCTCTCTGTCTCTGTCTTTCCCTCTCCTTTCTTGCCTTGGCTCTGACTTTTGTCAACTCTCTACGTCCTTCTTCTTCTTCTTCTTCTTCTTCTTCTTCTTCTTCTTCTTCTTCTTCTTCTTCTTCTTCTTCTTCTTCTTCTTCTTCTTCTTCTTCTTCTCCTCCTCCTCCTCCTCCTCCTCCTCCTCCTCCTCCTCCTCCTCCTCCTCCTCCTCCTCCTCCTCCTCCTCCTCTATGAATGTAGATTCCTAAACTGGGCAGTGGTAATGCCACCTTTAATCCCAGCACTTCGGAGGCAGAGGCGGGTGGAGCTCTGAGTTAGAGAGAGAATTCCGTGACAGCCAGGACTACACAGAGAAACCCTGTGTTGTAAAAACTAAAAACCAAAAAAACAAAAACAAAAACAATCAACCAAATAAGCAAAAGAATGTCGATTCATGGGGTTGGATGGCCCAGAGTTCTCCAGCACATACACTCATACGGGTCTTATATAGGTTCCCAGTGCCCACATGGGGCTATACCTCCAGCTCCGGGGAATCCAATACCCCTGGCTTCTTGGGCTCCTGCACACACACACACACACACACACACACACACACACTGACACACTCACACACACTCTTAAAAGTTATTCACAAATCTTTTGTTCAAGGAAGGAAGAGCTGGAGAGAGGGCTCAGCTGTTAGGAGCACTAGCCGCCCACACAGAGGACCTGGGTTGGGTTCCTAGCCTCAAATCTCACAACCGGCTTCAGTCTCCAGCAGATCTGACACCATCTTCTGGCCTCCACAGGCACCAGGCATGCTGTTGGTGCACATACATATATACATACAGGCAAAACACTCATATGCATAAAATAAAACTTTTAAAAATTAAAAGGAATGTAGATTCTGTGTTTGAGAGTCTGGTTTGGTTTTTTTTGTTTGTTTTGTTTTGTTTTGTTTTGTTTTTCTCTCTATTTTCCCCATATCTTCTCTCTGGAGATGAAGTTGGTAAAGAGAAAAAGCAAATGAGTCACTGGCTGCACACTTGTACAGCATTGATTTCTGTTGGTGTCTGTACCCCCTGGCACTTACAGAGCAGTTAATCCACTGTGAGCCCCTCCCCCACTTGCTTTTCTTGTTTTGTTTTTCTCTTGAGGTGTAAAAAAATGGAATAATTCATAAAACAAAAACAACAGAAAGAAGGGAAAATTCCAGCTCCAATTCCATGCCTCATAGGTGAGCACGTGGCATCGCTTCAGCCAGGGGGTTTGTATATAACTGATGTAATTTGCGTTACTGATGGACAATGTGGGTTTCTTGCTTTTGTCTCAGGCAGAACGGTTGTGCACACACGTCCTTATGCATTGGCAGCCCCAGGTGCCGTGGGGTAGGTCCTAGTTGTAAGAAATGCTTCTGGATTGTAAGGCATGAGTGTGTGAATTTTTTGTAGTAAGAGCAAATTGCTCTCCCCTAAAGTTGTCGGATTTAGGATTGTAGTGTTCATATGTGTGCGCGTTTCCCTGCACCTAGCACTAGACGTGCTCACATGTGTGCGCACACGTCTCCCTGCACCTAGCACCAGATGTCAGTGCTCACATGTGTGCGCGTTTCCCTGCACCTAGCACTAGACGTCAGTCCTTTCTTGGTCCTTTCTTGGTTCTATCTTGGTGCTGTCTGAGGTTTTACCTTGGGCTAAAACACAGTGTCTCTCCAATGACTGCTATGGTGTGGGAGGCTTTGCTGTATTTACAGCTTTTTATTTTTCTTCTTTCCCTTTGCGGCTTGCCTGACAGGATGTTTTGGTGATTCACACAATGAATTTACTTATTTATTATTTAGCAGAACTTGTTATGGTTGTAGATGTTAACCTTTAACGGCCGCCAGTGCTGTCTTGTATCCCGCTCTCTCAGCAGCGCCTTTAATGACCAATCATTTGAATAATTAGGTTTTCCAGGTTGCTTCTGATGCTCAGAAAGGCTTTCTATAACCAAAGGTTGTAAAAGCATCCCTCTGTCCCCGTTACTTTTCTTCACTTAAAATTTTGCTTCTCTAGTCCAATAGAGATGCTTTTATTGGTATGTGAATTTGTAATCCAGTTTTGTTTTTTTTTTCTTAATGAACAGCCATTTTCCTTTTTCAAAAAAGACATTCCCTTCCCACGTTTTCATGAACACTAAATTACTACTTATCTCTCCAGAGCTCTTTTCAACATTATTATTTTTTTCACTATTTCTATTCCAGGAATGCAGTTTTCATTCGGTGATTTTCTAGATTCTTTTTGTACAGCTCCTATCATCTCATTGCTGATCATGTTGGATGTTTTGGGTCTTTGTACCCATGTGATGTTCTCCGGTGACTTCTGTGTATGCTTTGTCAATTAAACCTGTTGACTCTAATGGAGGCTTGAAATGTTCCAGGCAAAATGCGAGGCAGATGCAGGAGTTTAAATACATGGCTCATTCTCTCAGGTGAACTCGAGGAGAAGCTGCTCCCAGAAGGAGAGAGCGAAACAGAGGGTCAGGGTGAGGTGATGGGTATGAGAAGCAAGGGGAAGACAATCAAACCGCAATCCCAGCGCTAGGTGCATAAGACTTAGACCGTAGAAAACACGCTGTCTGCTAATGAAATGTACTCCAAAGAGTCCGTTCGCCTTCTGTTCCAGCCAATGCCCCGATGACCCAGGGTACCAGTTTCAAAAGAATGGCAGGTACAGGGTGATGATGATGAGAATGGGCCTGATGGATGTGTTGCGGAGTACTCCTTTACACTGTGTTAAGATGTCTGCTCTAGAATAATCCTTCTGCACACTGTGAAGATATGCTGCTCTCACTGTTAATAAAAAGCTGGTTGGCTGATGGCTAGGCAGGATTTCCAGGGCAGAGAGAATGCTGGGGAGCTGGGGAAAGAAGGGCAGAGTCAGAGGAGATGCCATGAGACGCAGAGCGGGTGGATGGGATGTGCGTACGTGAGGTAAACGAGCCTCGGGGCAGCACATAGATTAATAGAAATGGGTGAATTTAAGTTACAAGAGCTAGCTAAAAACAAGCCTAAGCTATCGGCTGGGCATGTATAATCAATTTAGGTCTCTGTGTGGTTATTTGGGGGAGAGGCTGGTGGGACAGAGCTGGTCAGTAGTCTAGACAGAAAAATCTGCCTACATGTGTCACTGTGACTGGCTTAATGAAGAGCTGAGTGGCTAATAGCTGGGCAGAAAGAAGTTAGGCAGGACTTCTGGGAGTAGCGAGGTGTCAGGAAAGAACAAGGGGGGAGTCACCAACTGGATGGAGTGGGAGTAAGACATTCAGGAGGACAGGTAAAAGCCATAAGTCCCATGACAACACATAGATGAATAGAAATGGGTTAATTTATTAGAGCTAGTGGGACAAGCCTAAACTATAGGCTGAGCTTTTATAATTAATAATAAGTCTTTGTGACTTTTTTTGTGAGCTGGCAGCCCAAAGAAAACATCTATTACATAATGTTCATTAGCCTGTACAAATAATGAACTACTGGCCTTCATCCTAATCATCAAGACACTGATTATATCTGAGGGAACAGCAAATCGGTTGTTCAATCACACAAGAAATATGGCTGTATCATTATTTCAGTGAGCCTACAAAATAGTGGATTTTGAACAGCACACATAGAGGGCCTGAAACAACTGAGTAAGAGAATTGAAGTAAATTGGTTTATACAGAGAGATAATTTTAATATTTTAAAGATTTGTTTTCATTTTGTTTGAATGAGTGTTTGTCTGCATGTATGTATGTACTCCATGTGTATGCAGTGCCTGTGGAGGCCAGAAGGGGGCGTTGGATCCGCCAGAATTGCAGTTACAGATGGTTGTGAGCTACCACGTGAGCCATCTCTCCAGCTCCTAACAGATGATTTAAAAATGATACCCTGAAGCCTCGGTCTTGCTGCTCAGTGATGCTTCAGTCAAAGGCACAAACTATGAGGGAGATTAGCTGTGTTGGCTTCTTTTTCAGGCTTGCTGGCCCTTCCCTTCTCCTAGGAGTATCCTTCTGCACACTGGACCCAGACCTATTGACATACGTGGATGTCCCTCAACACAAGCTGAAATGTCAGATAGTGTTGAAAGGCTTAGTAAAGGTCACCAGCTTTTATAGCTTTTTAAAAATATTTTTTCCTTGAGATTTTCTAATGACTCCTGAATCTGTTTTTGTTCCAGAAAGCCCTGCAGCTTTACCCTCCTGAGAAGCCTTTTGTGGCTGCTTTGCACTTTCTCAGGGCTCTTCTCTGTTGTTCCCATTGCAGCTTCTTCCTCACCCCCCAGTGTGCTTATTACCTCCCCGCTGCCATGCATTCCAGCTGTGCACGCCTGGGTTTCTGCTCTTTTTGTTATTTCCAAGGGGCTTTAAAAGACCACAGCTGGTTTTGCCATGCTGTCTTGTTTCATGGTTCTCCTGAAAGCCCCAGATCATCTTCCCCTTTGCCCTCCTTGACACACACACACACACACACACACACACACACACACACACACACACACACGTGTAGCACGTTTATCCTCCGAAATGTTTTTCTGCATTCTGTAGTTCCCCAAGTGACGTATTTGCTTTCTTCCACTTCCAACCTCTCAGAGGACTGTGTTCTGTGGTCAATGTTTTCTTGCCTCCTGTAGATTCTCATTAGTGCCTTGCAATGCAACCTGGCTTCATTCCACCACAACTGATAAAAATCTTTCCACGGTCACCAAAGGAGCTAACCTCCGGATCAGCTACACTTTATCAACAAGTGTGATCATGGCTTTTTGTCTGTTTGTCTGTCTAATTTTGTTTTTTGTTTTTCTCATTGTTCTCTCCTAAGCTGCAAAAACCCTTCATCCCGGGATTCCTGGTCCTTCTCTGTGATTTATTTATTTGTTTGTTTGTTTGTTTATTCCATCTGTCAAAGTAAGGGTTTCACTGACATGATTAAATGCTGTGACTAAAAGGGTTTATCTCTGCTTACAACTCTAAGGTCATATCACTGAGGGAAGTCAGATCAGCAACTCCTGCAGAGCTCGGACTGGAGGCAGGAGCCTACGCAAAGACGACGGAGGGGTGCTGCTTACTGGCTTGCTCCTCATGGCTTGCTCAGCCTGCTTTCTTATAGAACCCAGGACCACCTGCCCAGGGGTGACACCACTCACAGTGGGTTGGGGCCTCTCACACCAATCATTAATCAAGAAAATGCCCAACTGACTTGACCACAGGCCAATCTTATGAAGGCATTTTCTCAAGCAAGAGTCTCTCTGCTCAGATGACTTTAGTGTGGGTCAAGCTGATGGAAAAAGAAACCTACTCACTATCTCTCATCCCATCCACCTCCTCAGATGAAGACACAGACCAGCATTTAACCCTTGGCTTCTAGTTGTTTCTCATTTACGACCCCTCATTTCATCCTGTGTCTTGGAGTCAAAATTTCTTGTCCTGTTCTTCAGTGTGTTGTACCTTGAGCTTTGATTGTATATCTCAGTGAGTATCCTTGACAAACACTCGCCAGGTGGTGGTGGCGCACGCCTTTAATCCCAGCACTCAGGAGGCAGAGGCAGGCGGATCTCTGTGAGCTCAAGACCAGCCTGGTTCACAAGAGCTAGTTCCAAAAGAGGCTCCAAAGCCAAAGAGAAACCCTGTCTTGAAAAACAAAACCCAACAAACAAACAAAAAAGACAAACACTTGACACCCTACTTAACGTTGAATTCATCTTTTCCCAGATAAACCATACTTTATGTACTTAAATATAGTTGTGGGTCTATCTTTTTACCTTCAGTTAAGTAGTTCTTAATCTTTCTGTCCTCTCCAGACCTCCATATTCAGGTGATATTCCTCAATGTCTCTCCCTTCTTCATTTTTGCATTTTTTTTTACCAAGCGAGGCATGAGGCTTTCTTAATTTGTTGCCCAGATTCCTATGGCTTCTTTCCAGATGATCTTTTAGATTCTGGTATCTTCTTTTTCAGCTAATTCTGTAAATCACTGCCAAATTAATTGATTGGCTACTTAAAATTGTTGTCTCTATTAAAAAACTCAAAGCAGGGCAATTTCTCTTGTCTCTTAACTTCTCGGTGTCATCAACAAATTAAACAGCTTATTTTAGACTTGGTGCTGATTCTCCAGTTACATATTGTCTTTGAGAACAGGGATGCGTCTGCCTTGATGATGAACGCCTCCCTGTTGCATGACTTACCACTGACTCTGTGAGCTTGCGGCTGTGGATAGAAATGCATGTCTAGGGCTGGAGAGATGGCTCAGCGGTTAAGAGCATTGCCTGCTCTTCCAAAGGTCCTGAGTTCGATTCCTGGCAACCACATGGTGGCTCACAACCATCTGTAATGAGGTCTGGTGCCCTCTTCTGGCGTGCAAGCATACATGGAAGGAATGTTGTATACATAATAAATAAATAAATCTTACAAAAAGAAAGAAATGCATTCCTATGGAGGGTGAAGGTCGGTGACTGGTGAACTGAGAACTTGTGAGGAGCACATTTTGCTAGAATCAAGAAAAAGCCTTCTGTTCCCTTGGCTGTAGGTCCCCTGCGGTGCAGAAGAACAGGTGTGGGGATGATGGAGAAGCAGATGGTCAGGTTGTTGACCAGGTTTTCCAGGTTCATGTGTGTGCTGTGTGATGTGTTTGTGTGCGTCACCCTCCATTTCTCTTCCACCTTATTCATTAAGACAGGGCTTCTCAATAAAGCCCAGGGATTTGCGCAGTCTTCCTATCCAGCTTGCTCTGGGCTGTAATTACAGGCAGGTCATGATGCCCACATGGCATTTATGTGGGGCTTTTGGGGGTTCAAACTCGGATCCTTGCACTTGTAGAGCAAGCCGTTTAACCACGGAGCCACCTCTCCATCCCCTACTGACCCCAGTTTGCCTGTTGAAAATAATCTCATCACCATGACCAAAGTCAGTGAGCAAAATTTACTGCATCTTTTCCTTTGCTGTGGTTGTAACATTTTCTTTATATTCGGAGAAGAGCAATAGTCTCTTGCAGTATTTCAAAATGCAAGGTATTTGAAGTCCACATGTTACAAAATTAAAGTAAAATATTATTGTATCTCCATTTTGTCATTCTTGTCTCCTAAGCAGAAAAAAACCTTATCCTGGATTTCTATGCTTCTCTGATTGATTGATTGATTGATTTGCTTCATGTTTTCCTTCACCCATCAATCTCCCCAAACATGAGAAGGAACATAGGAGTCTTTACTCATACTACGGGAGTTCAGAACTTAATAGGCACAAGAGTAACCTCAATAAACAGGAAATTTTGGAAATCAAGGGTTGGAGAGATGATTCAGCAGTTGTGGGTGCTTGTTGCTCTTACAGAGGACTCAGGTTCAGTTCCCAGCACCCACACGGCTAACAGCCAGCGGGAACTGTGGCTCCAGGGGATGTGGTGCCATCTTCTGGCCTCTGTGGGTAGCAAACACATGTGGTATACATACACACATGCAGGCAAACGCATCCATGAAGTAAAAATAAATCGAAAAAAATGTTTAAAAGAAAATTCTGGAAATCAAGTTTAATTACCACAGAATGGCTTTTGTTTGGTTGAATTAACTGTGATCGGGAGCCCCACTATCAAGTTTGGTAGCCTCGGGGTTCATCTAGTATAGTCATAGACCACATATCTCCCTTGCAGATGAATTTCAAATGGGAAGCTTTTAAACACCTCTATGAGAGAATTTCCCTTTTCTTGTATTGTTGGTAAAAGCTTTTTTTTTTCTTTTCTTGTTTTAAACCAAACAAAAACAATAGATGGAGTCTGCTCTGAGCAAGCAGACTAAACCTCAGCCCCAACT
Source organism: Arvicola amphibius (assembly GCF_903992535.2). Lineage (NCBI taxonomy): Eukaryota > Metazoa > Chordata > Mammalia > Rodentia > Cricetidae > Arvicola > Arvicola amphibius. Next base: position 105,786,779 of record NC_052056.1, on the reverse strand, counting down.
GTTTTCCTCAAGACTCATGAAGCCTTGGGTCTGGATGCTGCGGGCATATGTGTGCTGCTTCATCGCCGGGTGGGAGGAGGTGAGTGGGAAGGCAGTAAGTTTTTTTAATTGCTCAGGTGTCATTGTTTGTTAATGTCACATTTATTGAGATATCAAAATGCCACACTGAACAGAATAGCAGCGTCTTTGTTCCTGTCGGGCGACTTCATCTCACTAAGGGTGGTAACGGATGCTAGCTGGGGTTGAGAATATTTCATCGAATACGGGAATGCATTTACAGTAGTATCTCAGCTGTCACACTTCAGCCTCCTCTGGCTTTCCGTTTGTATGGATTTCCCAGACCATCGCTCTCCGGGTGCCTGTACTCTGCCAGGATGTTACTCATCCCTCTGTGGGCGGATGGCTGAGGCTGAGTTGTAACTTACTGAAGCCGAGGGTGGGATCCTTCGTTTTTCTGGGCTTCCCATTATGAACCCACCTTCACGCACTTTTTTTCCTTTGAGTTTTATGATGCTCCATCACAAACACATGTCCACAAATCACATGTATGTTATGTATATGATGTATGAATATGTACATACAGCGATGCATAATAGAGACTATGATTTGGAACTTCTGTGAAAAGGGCTTTGAGAGAACTGGAAACAATGTGCTGTCTCTATTTCATTCTAGGTATGGGGATGTTTGGGCTAACTTTGCCTCCACAGTGTGCATGTAGGGGGGGCTAGAGGTCTCCCACCCAGCATTTCTGCACAGGGACCCCACTTGCTAAGTCAGGACTGGAAGCTGAAACGTGAATAGTCATAAGAAGGATGACAACGGATAATAAATGGGATTCAGTGTCAAGGCAGTTGAAATCTGAATGGTTTCGAGTTTTTCATTCTTTCAGAAAACAACCCATTGCTACAAATTCACCAGAGAATTCAGTGGGATCTACTTAAGAAACACTGATGATTTAAAGGGTTAAAAGATAACAAGGAGAGGGGAGGAGAAGGGAGGAGAAAGGGAAGGAGAGGGGAGAAGAAACAGAAGTTCCATTCAACCCATAAATCTAAGACCCACTGTGTGTTTCTGAAGGCTTCCCAGGTTGGAGTCCGAGGCAGGGCCAACTCTTGCCTTCTTGGATGGGATGGGGGACTCCCTCATCAGAAGAGACCTGCCAGAACTCTCTCAGACTCAGCAAAGTTCCAACGTGAATTTCCCACCCGGCCTTCCCACTACCTTCAGACACCAACGACGCTCTCTGGGGATGTCATCTGGAAGCTTCCCCTAAGTAGAAAACTCAGAATGGAAGAGATGGGAAAGCAGGTGTTTTCCCTGTGATTCTAAACGCCGTGGAAAGTTGGGCAGTCGCCTCTGTCCCCCATGAACACCAGTCCCAGGAAGGCAAAGGGAGTGGGCATGGGGGAGTGGGCGACGTGGGAGCATCCCAGGTTGGAGGATAGGGAATTGTAGGATGCAGGCTGTGGGATATGGGGTGCGCGATGCGCTGCTTCCAGAGATGGGTGCAGCAGGTGCCTATTCTCCGACGTCCCCGAGGACACCAGCGGTGCTCTCTCTGGCACCCTGGCTGTCTGAGCCCCTGCCCGCCTCCCCCCCCCCCCCGCTCGTACCAGGCCTGGGGGGCGGCGCCTACTCTGGGTAATCATTGTCCGCCGGGCGGGGGGAGCGGGGGTGGGCACCGCAGGGGGCGGGCAGCGGGGCGCGGGCATAAAGGGGCGCAGCGCGGTGTCCTCCTGTCTCCCTCAGCATGCCAGCCCGCGCCCCTTCTCGCCGCCTGCGGCGGCTGCTGCTGCTCCGTCTGCTGTCGCTGCATTTGCTGCTGCTCGCCCTGCGCGCCCGTTGCCTGAGCGCTGAGCCGGGTCAGGGCGCGCAGACCTGGGCTCGCTTTGCGCGCCCTCCCGCCCCTGAGGCCGCCGGCCTTCTCCACGACACCTTCCCCGACGGCTTTCTCTGGGCGGTGGGCAGCGCCGCCTACCAGACCGAGGGCGGCTGGCGACAGCACGGTAAAGGCGCGTCCATTTGGGACACGTTCACCCATCACCCCCAGATCACCCCAGGCGATTCCCCGATCGCGGTGGCGCCGTCGGGTGCCCCGTCGCCTCCTCTGCCCTCCACTGGAGATGTGGCCAGTGACAGTTACAACAACGTCTACCGCGACACGGAGGGGCTACGAGAGCTGGGGGTCACTCACTACCGCTTCTCCATCTCGTGGGCGCGCGTGCTCCCCAATGGCACCGCGGGAACCCCCAACCGCGAGGGGCTACGCTACTATCGGCGGCTGCTGGAGCGGCTGCGGGAGCTGGGCGTGCAGCCGGTGGTCACCCTGTACCACTGGGATCTGCCGCAGAGCCTGCAGGACGCCTATGGCGGCTGGGCTAATAGAGCTCTGGTTGACCACTTCAGGGATTATGCCGAGCTCTGCTTTCGCCACTTCGGTGGCCAGGTCAAGTACTGGATCACCATTGATAACCCGTACGTGGTGGCCTGGCACGGGTACGCCACCGGGCGCCTGGCCCCGGGTGTGCGGGGCAGCTCCAGGCTCGGGTACCTGGTTGCGCACAACCTACTTCTGGTGAGTGCGAGGGACCAGGCAGGGGGCGACCTTGGGGGACAGAGGGCCTCAGAAGTGCCAGGGCCACTTTCAGGAAGCCACACTTGAACCTCATTACGGGGTCACAAAGGACTTGCACCTCGCAGGGGGACACCCCTCAGCGTCTCCGGGCTCCCCTTTAGAAGTGGAGTTAGAAACTGGAGGGAAATCCCGCTGTACGCACGCGCGCGGTGGGGCCCTTAGAAAAGGATACAGGACTCTGGCTAGTGAGGAAAGGAGCAAGCGCCTTTCCTTGGGTGTTACAGCGAAGTTCCTAGAGGTAAGGGCGGGGAAGATTTATTAAAAGTAGCTGCGGGGACAGAATGAAGAGGGTGAGCGAAAGTAACAAGTTTGACTACAAGCTGTAGACAGCCATTGCAACCCGCAAGAACTCCGTGTTAATCCAGTAAAACCCGTCTTGCTAGAGGCACAAGGTTACTTTGCATATAGTGCAAAGGTGTCAAAACCTCATCCCTAAGCTGTTTGCGCTTAAACTGAGTTTAGAGGACCCGTCTGAGGCAGGATAGGATAGGGGACTGACTTGCCTTCACCATCAGTAGTTACCATCAAACTGAAGACCCCCCTTTACGCACTGTAGGATGAGCATAAAAACACGGGACTCACTCCAGCATGTGGCTTTACCAGTATCTGTGTGTCACAATGCTGTCTCTAGTTGAAAGGATTCCTCACGGACGAAGGAGTTACCAGGTTTCGCCGGTGGTTCTGAATATCTTGAGGATAAAGTCTAGCTCTAAACACTTTTTAACCAGACGGGCACTTTAACCTGCTAAGCTACTGCGACCGGCCTGTTCTAAACACTTTTAGTTGAATCCTTAGACAGTTGAGGCAGAGTTCCCTGCCGACAGCCGCTGGTAATGTGATCTGGGCCAAACAGCATTGTATGCCAGCTTCACAAAATCTGGCTTCGCACGTGGTCTTGGTGTCATGTAGGTGTGCATCTTTTCACACTGGTACTTTTCGAGTCGTGACTAAGTGTTGCCAGTCTGCCCATCTTTTGAAAGGGAACCAACAAGCCCTGAACCAAATCATCTCAGTGAAGAGATTCGTCTAGAAAAACTATGGGGATGGGGAGGGGTGCTGTACCACTTTTTGAAGACAAAAACAAATTATCAGTTCCAACCAGAAACAGATTAGGGCCCACTCTTTAAAATTGATCATGCAAATTCTAGGGTTTTTTTTTTTTTTTTTTTTTTTGTACAGATAATAAACTCCTGTCTACGGAAGTGGGCAACTGCTATTCTGGTGGTTAATGGCCATTTACAACATGAAGGATGGTGGCTTGGACACTCTCTCCTGCTCCCTGTCAGTCCTGGGTTTAACTTTGCAGTTGTATTCTTGAGGAATTACTCAAAAATGCTGCCAAACACTAACTGTCCTTCGCAGAAACGCGGTGGACTTTGCAGCCGTGAGAAATGAGTAACCGGTCAGCACGCTGCTCATTTTTGCTGATGCCACACATGAAACCCCAGTGGCTGTAAAATATTAATTTTACTTTTTAAAAATGCCTTTGGGTTTAGAATTTAGTCATCCTGCTACCTTATTTATAAGTAAGGGGTCGCGAATGAATGCCATTGTATGAGATTATTTTATTGAGCTTTGGGTGCCCTTTCTCAGTGTTTGTGTGATGGGGGAGGGAGAGTTTCACTTTATCTGAAAAAGTCTAAAGGTGCAGATTTTGGTAATGAGACCTTTTGGTTTAGACACTGATGCTTCTGGGAAGAGTTAGAGGCCCCCGAGCACTTGGAGTATTAATTTGTTTTTTAATGTGGAATGCTGGGGAAGGATCCCGTGAGCCAACATCTCTCCCCTGTGCTTCTGCTAGTCTACAGGTGGGCTTTAGAGACTAGGGTGGTGGATGGAATCTCCACCTTATCGGGATTCCAGAACCACTTGCTGATTATTTGGAGAGCCTGAGTCGGGGCGAACTTCCTGCAAATTTGGAGGCCCTGCTCACAGTGGGGGTCTCTATAAATTCTTTGGCAGCTTCCTGGTGTGAACTTGGACTTTGGCCATTGTGTGGGATGGGATGAAGGAAGGCGCTCCTTGCAGAGCGTGGAGCTGGCTACTTAGCTCATCAGAGTTCTACAACAGAATATGCCTTTTTCCTCTGGTTGGCAGTCAGACATCTCAGTTTTGATGATTCCCGTGAAGTACATTTCTTGATACTTCTCCCTCCCCCGCCGCCCAACTCTGTAGCTGGGGAGTCTAACCCGAGGGTGCCTCTGAGATTTGGTTATGCCTATGGATTTCTGGGAGGTCCAGAACCAGGTTGAAGGAACGTTTAGCTCCACCCCTCCTCATTTAGAGGGGATCTCTCGGGTGTGTTGGTATCAAAGCTCACATCTTGACTGGGCTACCACCTCCTGTTTCTCAACCATTGATCTTGCTTTCTGAAATCAACTCCTAAGCTTGGTTTTTGGATCTTCGCCGTCTCATGGCTTCTGTTGCTGTGACGATCGAAACCCCTGACCCATAGCAACTTGGAGAGGAAAGGGTTTTGTGTGCCCCCCCACCCCCCAGCTTGTAGCTTGTAGTCCGATATTCAGGGAAATCAGGGCAGGAACCTAGAGGCAGGAGCTGATGCAGAGGTCATGGAGGGGTGCTGCTTACTGGCTTTTTCCTCGTGGATGCTCAGCCTGCTTTCTGATAGCACCACCTGCCCAGGAATGGCACTGCCTACAGTGGGCTGAGCCCTCCTGTATCCATCACCAAATAAGAAATGCCCCATAGGCTTGTGTACGACCTGACCTTACGGAGGCATTTTCTCGGTTGGGGTATCCTCCTCTTAGATGACTCTAGCTTGTGCCAAAAAATCAGCCATCACACCCATTCTCCCACATGTCTTTTCTTGGTACCCTGGGCATTCCTTTTGTCTTTAGAATGCCTTCTTCATGTGCTTGGAAAGCGTAGAGGGTCCAGAGCTCTGTCTTGTGGCCTCCCATTGGGAAGCCCTCCATGTGAGTCTTGGGACCCCCAACGCCTGCAATCCCCAGCTGCCAGATTCAGTCTCCAGCTGGGACCTCTCTGAGCATCTGGCCCTGATAGTCTTGTCCACTTAGCTAGTAGGCAAGGCAAGGCAGGTCACAAGCAACATGCCCCAGATCAAACTCCCTTTTTCCCATCTGTCTTAGTTACGGTTTCTATCGCTGTGAAGAGACACTATAACCATAGCAACTCTTATAAAAAGAACACATTTCATTGAGATGGCTCACTTACAGTTCAGAGGTTCAGTCCATTATCATCGTGGTAGGGAGGATAGCGGTGTGCAGGCAGTCAGGATGCTGGAGAAGGAGCTGAGAGTCCTACATCTTGCAGGCAACAGGAAGTCGACTGAGACACTGAGTAGTATTTCAAGCATAGGAAACCTCAAAGCCCTCCTTCCCCCCCCCCCCCCGTGACACACTTTCTCCAATAAGGCCACACCCACTCCAACAAAGCCACACCGCCTAATAGTGCCACTCCCTATGAGGTTATGGGGACCAGTTACTTTCAAACCACCACACCATCTCTTTTGTGATACTCTGCTCTTCCAGATGGTCAGGCGCCGATTCTTCCCTTCTCCCTTCCTCCCTCTTTCTGTCCCTGCTCTCCTGGGGAGTGGATCCAGAGCCTTGAACTTGCTAGACAAGCACTGTACCACTGAGCTGTATCTATGATATGACTGGGGCTCAGACTACCCTTGGATTTTTGCCTCAGTCATGCCCTGGTTTAATCCCTTGCTCCCTGCCATGTGGCCCTGAGGGTGTATTCTGAAGGGGCACCATTGTGCGTGAAGAGTACAAATCCCTGCTTGCTACAATCCTGCCTACTCCCTAAGAACCACTTTGCATGCTCCTTTGGCCTCACACTTGAACGTCACTTCTTCCTTCTGTGGAATTCCATGATTCTCCGGTGCCTCTTAGCACAGTTTAATTCCCCACCCCACCCCATTAACTGGTCATTTTCTTAAGCAAGGAAACCTTGTTTCCTTCATCTGCTTCTTTCTTAAGTGTTGACCTAGGTCTGGAGAGATAGCTCTGTAGGTAAGAGTGCTTACTGCTCTTGCGGAGGACCAGGGTTCAGTTCCCAGCACCCACAGGAAAGCTCATAATGGCCTGTAACTCTAGTTCTAGGTGATCCAAAGCCCTCTTATGGCCTCTGTGGGCTCCTGCATGACGATCATTCACTTTTGGGGAGCTGCTCCTTGTGTCCATGTGTCTATCTGCCTAGCCATCTTCTGGTGGAATGGGGGAACCACTGATCTGGTAGGTAAAATCTGGCACTCAGGTGTGAACTGTTGAAGGTCATTGCCATGTGGCTCCACTGTAACCACTTTGATTTAGAAGTTGTCAGAATTCTCTCCACTGCATCATGAAGATGTTTCCAGAATGGGGTGAGTGATGAAGTCTGTGTTAACCTGAGTGAATATTGGAGAAAACTTTGTCATCTAGTTCAATTTTCATCCCCCTAGCAATTAATGTACATGCATTCAAATGACACACAACATGCATGCTTTCAAGTGATACACAACATGTATGCATTCAAATGACACAATGTATGTGCATTCAAATGACACACAATGCGCATGCATTCAAATGACCCACAACATGCATCCATTCACATTACACACAACATGCACGCATTCAAATGACCCACAACATGCATGCATTCACATGACACACAACATGCATGCATTCAAATGACACACAATGTGTACTTTCAAGCCACACTTCAGGAATTTCCCTCTTATTAAAATGCCTTTGGAAGTATCAGCTGGGCTGAAGGTTAATATATTTTATAGAACATGGCTGAATTCAGGGTGCATTTAATCAGAAGCAGTTAGAATTCCTCTCAAGGCACTTGAGTCTCTCTGCATACCTGATTGAACACAATGTTCTCTGGAGGCTAAAGTCAAGTCCAAGATAAAGAACTAGTGAAATAATTTTTGAATCATACTAGTGTTCTTAAAATGTCAATTGTGGGGTTGTGGAGATGGCTTAGGTGTTGAGAGCACACACTGCTCTTGCAGAACCTCAATCAGTTTGGTTCTTAGCACCCACACTGGGTGACTCACAACTCCTTGCAACTCCAACTCCAGAGGGATCCAATGCCTCCAGCCTCCTCAGGTGCAGGCGATAACCCCCCCACTCCCACATATACATAAGTAAAGCGTAGTGAAAGCAAATCGTTAATCTCGGTTGTTTTGAGGTAAAGAGAAAGAGGAAATGTAAACTGCTAAGAGCTTAAATAATGTCAGCGTCCATTTTGATGGGCACATTGAGCACTGGGCCATCTTAGCAGAACCGCAGTTAGCTAAACTGTCGTCAGCCATGGCTTCTGTACCCTCAAGACCTAAGTCAGTCCATCGTTTCTAAAAATACCATTGTTCTGTACCACGCGTTTCATAATTAACTCATGGGAAAGGTGCTCTATTTCCCTGAATACCATTCTCGAAGCATTTAGGTGAAGGGTGGAAATAGAATGCATGCCTGCTGGGAGGAGGCGAGGCAGAGATCAGGGGCAACAGTGCCCATAATTATCGCATGCTCTGAGATCTGCATCCTCTGCAGAAATGCCCCAGGAGTTACAACGCACACTTAAACGGGCCACAGTGAGCTTTTATGTGTTCCTGTGCTGTGTTGAGTGCTTTTGGCATGACGTTAGTTATTGCTGCATCTTGGGATACAGTCTTACTCACCTTCTAAAGCCCTAACGCTGTCGACACAATTTGTGAGTCAGAAGAGACAGACAGACTGCTCACACTTGTGATTCCTTGAGGTGACGATCTGTATGTAATATTTCTCTTTTTTTGAGATTTATTTTATGTGTATGAGTGTTTTGCCTGCATGTATGTACGTATGTGACCACGTGCATGCCTCCTGCCCTCAGAGGTCGGAAGAGGGTGTCAGATCACCTAGAACTGGAGTCATGGATGGATGTGAGTTACCACGCAGGCGCTAGGAATCAAGCCTGGGTCCTCTGCATGAGCAACAAGTTCTCTCTTGAGCCATCTCTCCAGCCCCTCACTTAACTTCTTGGAACGTAAACCACTTAACAGAATGAAGTTCATTTTAGAGGTTATTTTAATAGAATTTTACCAAAGACTTCTCTAGATCTTTGAAATACTCTATTTTCATATAAAATGTATTAGCAGGTGTCTTGTTGGTCCTAGTTTGGCGGACACAATGTGCCGTAAGGGCTACAGAAAATAATATAAGGATTTAGTGGAGTGTGTGGCCAGACTCTGAATAGATTGACATGTGACTGTCAGAACAGCATCCATGAGCGAGCACCACTGTGGCCTAATATATACTTTTCAAGCTGAGAGCAGTAAGGGACATAGACTTTAAATGTAGCGATCCTATCAAATTTATTTCCATGTCGGTAAGTGCCTTTTTTGGTTTCTAAGCAGAATGGTGGAGTGGGGAAGGGTCTGGGAAATCCATGCCAACCCTCCTCCCTCTAGCTTCTGCAGGATAGTCAATGTCCCCTCTGGACCTCTGCGTTTCTTTCATCTTTTGTTTTGAATTGACACCTGCCGTCACAGAGCTCAGTCCCTGGTGGTCTGTTTACCTTCCTAAATGAATAAAATAAATCATGTCTGCATAGGGCAGCTGCTGTTGGGGGAATGCTTGTAGCCCTCCAAAACTCCGGTTGAGAATCTATTGCTGCTGTAGTAGGTGGAGCCTGGTGGCGGGGCTGGTGCCGGGGGGAGTGGGTGAGGCACCCGGAGATTGGATCTGTTGCGGAAGAGCAGAAGAGCGCTTGACCTCCGCTTGCTGTCTTTCCTGGTACGGTCTCTGCCACATAGCACCCTTTTCCCATGATGCACTGGGAAGGCTGTTTGCAGCTTCTTGATCTTGGCCTTTTTAGTCTTCTGAGCTGTGAGAAGTCACTTTTCTTTAAAAGAATGACCTAGACCATGATATTGTTATAGCAACGGAAAATGGACAGAGGAATAGCTTTCTAAATATTTGAAAAGGCCAATGTGTGCTTCCTAAGTGTTTCTCCTGTGTGCTAAAAAGTCTCCTTCAAGATGCTGGGATCCCTCTCCCCCTCCCCCCCTTAGGAACTTTCCCCCAGAGCTTCCAGCAGTAGCAGGAAGGGGTGGGGCTGAATTCAAAAGCACACACGTAAACGCTGGATGGGCCTCTCGATTGGCTGACCCATTAGCAAGACACGGAGGCGCAGAGACAGGAAAGTAGACGGAAAAGACGGTCTGCATGGTCTGGATCCACCCCTACCCATAGTGCTTCACGAGAGGAGGTGATGAATATGGGAGACAGGGTATGGAATCAGAACAGGCTCCCTCAGAGAACACTGACTCCTGGCGCCATATGCATTTATAGCTCTTTCTGTGGGCCTATGGCTCTTTCTGTGGGGTGGTACCTCTTGCCTCAGTGGGCAAGAGGTCATTGTAGATCCTCTGGGGACACTCTATCCCCACCCCTGCTTCCACTTCTCTCTGAATCCCAACCACAGGCCCTCTCCCTTCAATCCTTTCTCCACTGGATGTTCCAAATTCTCCCGCAATGCTGTGTGCTTCTTCTCTATACCCCTGGAACGCTTGCTTGCCTTTTAGTATGTGCTCTGGTGTGCACATCCTGAAGCCAACAGCATGACTCTTTCTTACTGTTTGATATACGTGGAAGATTCCCGGTCTTACTGTATGTAACATGGGATCTTGGGGGAGGTGCAGGTAAATGGGAGACTTCGCACCTCTTGCTGAATAGGGTCCCATGCCCAAGCCTGGATTACCTGACATAGGACAACAGGCTCCTTTTCCTTCTACTCTGCCTTTCACTGTGGGAGGGGCTGGGTGTAGTACGGCAGGGGTTTAAAGTGACCAAGAGGGACAAGGGAAGACTCCTGTCCTTCCTCACTGGTAGATGATGAGGGAGATGTAACAACTGTCAGGCAGCCACACTAGGACCCCCAAGACCTTAGTAGAAATAAGCACGGATGACAGCTGGGACACCAAGGGAGACAGGCCAGTTTTGACAGGTAGGAGGAGAGTGGTTAGGGAAAACTATACAGGGGAGATCAAGGGCTGCCAGGCTCTCTGTGGAGGCTGTTTTGGGCTTTCAGGACCAGGCAGTATCTATTGGGTGGGAACTACTCAGTAGCAGCGAGAAAACCCCCAGGCAGTGTGTCCTCTGATGACCACAGCTGAGCTCTCAGAACGCTGTTTGTGCCGAAGTCGTTCGCGAGTCCCGTGTGGGCGGGGGTGTGCCAGACACATCAAGTAGACAGCGTGCAGTGGAGGCCTGAGAGGCAGCCCCTCACTGCCAAAGGCGACGGTTCACTTAAGGCTCAATATTTGGAAGCCATGGGTGGGAAAGGACCAGAAGCTGGAGGGATGGGGCCTGGGGATCTTCAAGGTGTCTTGCCATATTTGCCGGGCAGAGCTGAGCAGGGGTCCAGATGCCCACAGCTTTCTGTTCTGGTGTTTTAGCTGCCACCTTACTGAGGTTTGGATTAGTCTCTAGACAGCTAAAACCCTCTCAAGCTCTTCACTCCCCACGCGCTGCTGTTAAGCCAGGCTGTGCCTGTCGTCTCCTGTGGGAATTTATCTTTGAATTCACAGTCTTACTAAATGCCATCGAGACAGAGCTTCCCATAGGTGGAAACGTGTTTTGTTTTGTTTTGTTTGGTTGTTGTTTGTTTTTTTTTTTTTAAATTGGAAATAATAGAAATGTAGGAACATTTCTGGATCAGCATAAGGAATAGTGCTATATGGATTTGGTGGAATATTCTTAACTGGCTGTTGAGACAGTGACATTTGATCAGAAGGCCACCCGTGGCCTACTGTGAGAAGGAAAGAGCTGGCTCTCACACAACATTTTCTGTATCTCTGCCGTAGAGATGTGCATGAATAGCGCTGGGCTCTTCACACTTCTCTGACTGGGGTGTTCTTCCTTTTCCCAGGAACCCCTCCTGGCACACAGATCCAAGAGTAGAGTAGGTCTTTCCATCTGTCCCCTCCAAATACTGTTCTCCCCACTGTTTGGTTCTGGTCAACTGACACAAACCTGCATACTCGGGAAGAAAGATTCTCAGTTGAAGAATTGTATCCATCGGATTGGCCTGTGGCATGTCTGTGGGGCATCTCCTTGATTGCTAATTGATATAGGAGGGCCCAGCCCACTCTGGGCAGCACCATCCCTATGCAGCTGGTCCTGGGCTGTAGAAAGAAGGTATCTGAATGAGCTAGGGGCGGGGGAGGGGAAGGGAAAGGGGAAGGCAGTGGGAGTGTAAAGCCAGTAAGCAGGGTTCCTTTGTGGTCTCTGCTTCAGTTCCTGCCTTGACTTCCCTCCATGACAGACTGTAACCTGTCAGCCAAGCACACCCTTTCCTTCCCCAAGTCGCTTTTGGTCCCTGTCTTATCACAGCAACAGAGAAAGGAATGAGGACAGTTTCTGAGAAAATATCACAGTGTTGAAATAGTTTGCTTCTCCCCAGCAGGTCTCTGGCTAGAAGGGAGGGACCATTCAGATGATAGGTATGGAGAGAGTGAGGTGTGCCCTAAGGTGTCCCTGCAGCCTACCCTGGAGCCTGTCTGTCGGTGTCCAAGCTCTCAGGAGTTTCCTCTCATGAGTGTCCCACCAGCCAGCTCCCAAATAATGACATGGAGACTTATTATTAACCGTGAAAGCTTGGCCTATAGCTTAGGCTTGTTCCTAACTAGCTCTTAAAACTCAAATTAATGCATTTATATTAATCTATATTCTATCACGTGGCATTACCTCTCTTCCCTCTTGCATTCCTGTTTCCTCCTGTGAGCCTAGATTCTCCTCCTCTTCCTTTCTTTTCCTGGACATCCCATCTATTCCCTCCTGCCTAGCTAGTGGCTGTTCAGCTTTTTATTACACCAATCCCAGCAAATACATCGTCACACAATGCACAAATATCTCACAACACACGAGGCCCATGGGCTCTGACTTACGATTTGCCGTGACTAATGGGACGGTGTAAATGTGATGGGAGCAAAGGCTTACGGCTGTGTATGCCAGAGAACCCTCACCAGGGGTTTTCTCCCCTTAAGGTCAGCTTCTGGACTGTGAAGTGCTGCCGCGTCGATTGCAGTGCCTTTATTCATTTTATTTCTGGTAGACCAGGCTGGTCTCGAACTCACAGAGATCCGCCTGCCTCTGCCTCCCGAGTGCTGGGATTAAAGGCGTGCGCCACCACCGCCCAGCTCCTTTTTTTTTTATAGTTAAAAAAAAAAAGTATAGAAAACCTCAAGTCCAATACGTGTTGCCCAAATACTCTATGTGAGCATCCACTGGAGTGTGGTCAACCTCTTAGAGGACGCCCCCTTAAAGAAACCCCATTCTCCCTCTGCAGTCAGCTATCAGCTGCTCATAGCTCCTGGACTAGGGGTGGGCTTCATACCTCCCTTCTCCTTGCTGGGACTTTTTCTGGCTTGGCCTTGCATAGTTCTTGTGCATGTTGTCCCAACCGCTATGAATTCCTACCTGCAACTGCTCTGTTGTGTTGGGAAAAAACACAGCTTCATTGTAGTCACCTGCCAATCCTTTGTGTGGTCTTGAGCTCCCTCTTTGGGGAGAATAGCCTTAAGCTAGATCACTCCTAAGCAAAGTCCTGAAAAGTGTGTGTTGTGGTGGATGGGTGGGGCAATGGTTTCGAGTATTCACATCAGATAAATGCACAATGAAGGGGTGAGAAGAAAATATATGAAAACAGAATGAGTACATTACTCATGGGTTCCAGAGATGTAAGAGCAGGAAGCTGATGCTAGTCTGGAGGTGATGGGGGATCAACTAGAGAGCACAAAGGGAGAGGAGAGGGAGGTGGGAGCCGAGAGAGGAGTCACAGTGCCAGTGAGAGAGCTCTTTATCAAGGCCCCTGGGCATCAGTCCCGAGGCTTCCCCGTGGGAGTCGTGGATTGTCTAGTTAAGAAAGCATGAATATAGCACTGTTTGCTCGTGGGTTTATCATGGCCAGCATGTTGGGGAGCTTGGGAATTTGGGTGAGTGGAATGAGACATTACCTACGTAGGGTAGAGAACTATAATCTAGGCCACAGGTAAAAGGGCATGACTGGGTTTCAAATAACTTGTATCAGATTACAAATGATTACCATGGCAGCAACCGCGATTTACAGCAGGCTTTATGATACTGGGCAATCAAAGCGTATCTGGTTCATTCCAGCTCCACTGGAAAGCCACTATGTAACAGAAGAGCACATCGGAAGAATGGCCTCGCCACACTCAGTCCACAGAAACCAAAGAAAACAAACCTTGGTTATTTTAGCCCTCTAAATGGGAGGCATTAATAGTTCACATTATAACAGTAATAGAAAGAACAGAAAACAATGAGGTGAAGATGGAAGAAATTGTCCTAGAACTGAGGACAGGAGAGTCCATGTTGATGTGCTGTCTTAGGGTGGGCATTGCAGAACATAGTTGATGTAGTGTGGCAAAATCCTTCCTGCCAGGGACCCAACCGCCTTTTTACTCAGTAAGTTATAGTCCAGGAAATTGGCTTCCATTTGGAAGCTGAGCAAGGGATTAGGACTTTTGACCATGCGGTTCCTTGTGGAGCCTCTTTTTAATTCTCCAGTGTATTAGTTACCACTGTTGCTGTGGTACAACCCACAGATTCTGGAGGAAATTTACAGCTCCAGGGGAGAGCCACATGGGTGAGGGAAGGAAGCTGAGCGGTCACCTCTTCAACTGCAAACACGAAGCAGAGAGAAAACTGGAAGGCTCCACCCTCCAGAGGTCACACAGTCTCTCCCCAAAGTACCACCAACTGGGGACCAAGTGTTTAACCATGAGCCTGTGGGGGACATTCTCACTCAAAGCCATCCCCACACCTGGCTTCTGGAAATTTAGCAGTGTTTCTTTGGATCTCTGTGTTTCAGGGTCTCATCCTGTCCTGGGGAGTCCAACACTAGTTCTATGGCCCTTCCCCATCAGCCTGGCTGGAAGAGGAGCACCCGCACTTCTAAGAGGTGCTTCGTCCTGAAAGCCATATTCCTAATGGCTTTGACAAAGAGTGTGTGTCCCTATTGGGTCTCCTGTGAGACACACTCCTCCAGTGAGTTGCGTAGCTGGAATAACATGCTGCTTGCTCCTGCTTGCTTATGTCTCTCAGCTTCCTCTGGCCCCACTCCCTGCAGACTCTATGAAACCTGTGAGAACCTGTGGCTTTCACACCAAGCTTCAGCTGTTTGGTAAAGGCTCTTAGTTTCCTCTCGCTGGCAGACCTCAATGCCATGCAGAAGGAAGTGGTCGGCTCATCTCTTTTTTTCCTTGCTGGTGTTGGAATGCCCGAGCCACTACGTTTACAATGTGCGTCCCTCAGCAGGCCATTTTCCCAGGTTACCCCAGGTGAAATATTCATCAGCAGGGGCTGTACTAGGGAACTATCTACCTCAACATATTGCTTGTGCCAGCGTTCTTCTCTTCGGGGCAGTGATTTGGCTCTGTAAACCCACCTGTGTTAGTTTGTGTCCTCTGAGAAGCGGATGTCAAGGCAGGAATGAATAAATGGGCAGAAAACCCACCTGGGAAACAGTTATGCATGATAAAGAGGAAGGGGCCAGAGAATGGAGCCACTCTTTAGCTCTTATGCAATGTGGTATCTGGAAAGGGCAAGAAGGGGTGGGGGGACTCGTGGGAAGGGTCTCAGATGTGTGTCTGAATCTAAGAAAGGTCTGCCGAGCCAGTGGCGCTTCCTGAGCCAACAGTGCTCGTGGTGGGAGTCTGTGTCTTACTGCAATGTCTGCATCACCCCTGACATTTTCTGTCTGTCCTTTGGGAACAGCCAATGAGAAGCATGGCCCCAGCACAGCTGCAGCAGTGCCCTCAATGAGGTGACAGCTGGTGCCATTGGCCAACTGTGCTCCTTACGGCAGGAGGGCCAGGTGACATATTGTCATGGCCACCACAAAGACCAGTGAGCAATACCATCCCAATGAAAATATTGCCAGCCGGGTGGTGGTGGTGCACACCTGTAATCCCAGCACTCAGGAGGTAAAGGCAGGTGGATCTCTGTGAGTTCGAGGGCAACCTGGTCTACAGAGTGAGTTCCAGGACTGCCAGGGCTACACAGAGAAATTCCTGTCTCAAAAAGCTGATAGATAGATAGATAGATAGATAGATAGATAGATAGATAGATAGATAGATAGATAGATAGATGGATAGATAGATAGATAGATAGATAGATAGATGATAGATAGATAGATAGATGATAGATAGATAGATGATAGATAGATAGATGATAGATAGATAGATGATAGATAGATAGATAGATAATTATTTCCAACCTAGAACTTACTATACTGTCACGCATGAGTATAAAATACGGAAATTCTCCTATAACCACCACCACCAACAAAACTACCACACCATCAACCAAAAAAATTTTTTTTCCTATGAGTCCTTTCTCAGGAAGTATCTGGAGCAGTGGTTCTCAACCTGTTGGTCTCAACCCCCAAAGGGGTCACATAGCAGATATTTACATTATGATTCATAAAAGTAGCAAAATTACTGTTCTGAAGTAGCAATGCAATAATTTCATGGTTGGGGGTCAGCACACATGAGGAACTGTGTTAAAAGGTCACAGCACTAGGAAGGCTGAGAAGCGCTGGACTAGAGAAGAACTTCCACGTAAAATCACAAAACAGAACGCAGGAAGCACGGTGTGCAGAGACTACGGTTAAGCCTGGAAGGTAATGGGGAAGTGCTGGCCCGGGAGGCGAGCTATGCTGCAGGCACAGAAGAGCCAGAGCAGAAAGGAGGAGGAGTCCTGAAATATGTCTCCAGGTCGGTGTGAGCCAGCGGGAGTCTGTGCTGCACAGATGCTGGGGATGGTAAGATCAGTGAGCCACGCGCACAAAGAAACCCGTGCAAATGAAAAAGCGAGGTGACTGCTAACCTCACAGAAAACGAAACTCAGGAAAAGGGGCTTCATTGCCGCATGGCTCATCTGTGACTAATACTTACGATGGTGGAATAAGCCTGTCCTGGATGTTAGTGAAGCCAAAAATTTGCAAGGCTGATTTGTCAGTATACGAGGGCTACCCTGTTAGCTTCCGTGAAACAGGACACCGGTGGATACTGTCTACAATAAGAGTGCGTGAGCAGTAAATTAAAACCCAAAAAGTCGTGATTGCATAGTGGGTTTTTTTTTTTCCTCTGTGGAGGAGAGCTCGGGAGAACTGGGTTGAGGAGGACAAAGGATGTAATTTTTCATCTAGATAACTCAAGAGTTATCTTTATTTTATGTCTATGTGTTTGATTGCATGTCTATGTATATATACACCATGTGCATGCATTGCCCACGGAGGCCAGAAGAGTGCATTGGAGTCTCTTGAACTGAAGTTACAGACAGTTGTGAGCAGCCATGTGGGTGCTGGGAATTGAACTTGGGGCAAGAGCAACCAAGGCTCTTAACTGCTGAGCCATCTCGTCAGCACCACTATTTGACTTTTTAAAGCATAAACATTTATCACTGCCATAAAAATAAAAAGAATATAGGCATTTTTTAATCATCACTTTAAAAATTAATTTGGCTAGTCATAACATTTATAGCAGTCCAGCCCATAGAACTCATTTTGAGTCAAGCGTTGGAACATTTCCGTGTTTTCAGCATGATGTCTTGTGAATTTCCGTGTCTGATTACAGCGAAAGAGGAACAGCGCTATGAGTACACCCTGGGGGACAGTGTGCGTCACCTTCTCAAGCAGAGCCCTCCCATTAGTCAGTGTTCCAAATTTCTATCAGTCCTTGTCATTAAGAAGCAACCATCAATTTTTTTTTACCATAGAATGCCTTCAAAATGCTGTTCTTTAAGCAAAATCTATACTATGTTGTGTATAGATTTTTAACCCCAAGCACGTCACACGATGGTTTATAAACTTATGGTATCTAGAGATTTAACTATTGTGTTGTTGCTAGGCGAACACTACAATACTATCAAATTATTTGAGGCTAATTTACTAGACTAATTCTATTAATTTGTGTTGGTTTCCAATTATCTTTCCTTTGGCTTTTCTCTTTAATTACAATTTGCTCATGGGTTGTTACTATGAGGTTTACATTTGCTCCCCTTTAAAATGAAGACGTTTAGGGCTGGAGAAATGGCTCAGTGGTTAAGACGGTTGCTCTTGTGGAGGACCTGAGAGGACACACATGGCAGTTCACACCAGTTTTCGGGGGATCTGATGCCACCTTCTGGTCTCCTTCACTGCATGTACCCCGTGCACATACATACATGCAGGCATACACTCATACACATATAACTGAAATAAATCTTTTAAAAAGAAAATTGTCATCCTCGAAGTGCCCAGGGTTCTGTGATCTTTCAGGGTGTCTGATGGCTCCTGCATGACCCAGTGCCGGTTCTCTGAGGCCCCTCTTGGAGTTGATGGATTTGGAATGGATGCAGATTCCTATAGACTTGCTGTCTTTGGTAACCAGAGAGCACATGCAAAAGGAGGCCAGTCCGTAGGAGCACACCAGGCCATGGAACACAATGCTGCATTCTTTTTCTTTCTCTTCATGTTTAAAATGTCCCTTTTGTGCCAGGGGAAGACAGAGGAAGCAGCTGTCTTGCCGAGTCCCTTGCTCTAGAGACAGGGGGTCAGACACTGTGCAAATTTGGCTTCCCTTCTGCCTCTGGTCCCCCACTCAGACTTTAGCCACTCCAAGGGTCCTGCTGTTGTGTTTGGGGGTCTTGTTTTCTTCTCTCTGCCTCACCCTGCTTTTCTAGCCACAGAACCAGAGACCTTGATACAGAGAGGCATTTAGTTTCATAAAGCCAACACATCTTCAAAGAAATTAGGAAGCTCACTTCTGCACCAAAACATTCTGACCTCCCGTTTAAAACAGCTCAACTGAACAGGAAGTAAAGGCGATAACTTCCAGGCAGAGAATGGGGAGGTGCTTCTGGGAGACCCAGAAACGTGAAACTCACAGGTGCTGCTGGTGAAACTCTACAGAAAGAGTTTCATGGGCTTGATAGCTCAGCTTCTGAAGAGAAGGCTCATTAGGGCCCACTTTAGAAAAAGAAAACAAACAAACCCCTCCACCACTCTGGGATGACAATGGTTCCCGAAAATATGATCTGAGAGTTCTTGTGAACCCCCCAACTAGAAGCCAGTTCTTTCTGTGTTATGACAGATCAACACTGTGAAGCCAAGAGGCTCAGGTGCTGCTATTAAAACCCCTGGATAAACGTTAGAAAATTAATCTGGGCAAAGACCAAAGACATCAGCAGCTTTTTCTTTTAATGATGAAGATAATCTTTGAGAATTATGTTTGATCACAAAGGCAGGTTGTAAGGAACATTTTCCTGCGTCTGGACAGGGCAGGATTGCCTGTGTCTGGGGCTGAGGCCTCGAGGCAAACCTGCCTGGCCAGTCTTGTTCTCTGATTATTCCGGGGTGCTATTTGCCAAGGGTAAGGGAATTGAAAATCCCTGAAAGTGGGCATCACCTTCCAGATAATGGAGAGCAAGGGAAATGCTGCTGGTAAGGGTACATGCAATGTCTCCTCTGTGGAGACAGAAATAAAGAGGTTAAAACCACATCATAGCAATGGAGCATAAAGACTCTGGTGAGCGCCACCAAACAGTGCCCCCCCAAACAGAACAAAACCAAACATCTCTGAAAAATAGCTCCACTCTTTGACACACCAGGTCTTTGTGTTCCTCCTTCTCCCTCAGTCCCCTCCTCCCCTTCCTCTTCTTTCTCCCTCTTTTCCTTTCCTTCTTCCTCCTCCTCTTCCTCCCTCTCCTTTTCCTTTTTCTTCTCTTATTCCTCCTTCTCCTCTTTCTCACCTTCTTCCTCTCCTCCTCCTCTTCCTCCCCCTCCTCCCTTCCTCCCTTTTCCTTCTCCTCCCCCTTCTCCTCTTCCTCCCCCTCCTCCTCCTTGAAGCACCCGCTGCATTCTAATGCATTTTAATGTGTTTGTTGATGCCTGTCACTCCCCTTGCTGGCAGAACACAGAAGGCCCCAGAAGCGGTGCCACTGTCATCAAATGTACTGTATCATGTCTACTTCAGTGGTCAGAGCTGTCAAGGCCACACTTGGGGTGACTCCACAGCCTGTGGCCTGAGTAGCATTCCACCACAAACAGGTCAATGGGAAGAAGGTGGGAGGGCAGACGGATTGCTGTTTACTAGCCACAAATCCATAAAGCACATTACATTTTTCTGTAATCTTTACCCTGTCTGTTGACGGAGAAACGCATCCACTTGTCATTTCTTCCCCGTTGAGTTGACATGTTTTTGCCTGTAAGTGGAAGCGAGCAATTTAAAAAGTCAGGGAGCCTTTGGGAGGATCACTAGGAAGGCTCAGGGAGAGCAGGCTGCTCCGGTGTCTGATTCAAAGCAGAAGAACCTGGTGAGAAAGGAGAGCATGCAGAAAGTAGAGGTGGCAGTTATGGGAGAAAAACACTTGCCTCTGTTGCTGAAAGCCAAAAGGAGTGGTTTGGTGAGGGTATTCCAGAATGACAGGGGCGATGATTGTGACAGACGTTGACGGGAGAGGTCAGAAGGACTATGGGTGACCTCTGCTCACCTTGAGGTGGCACTTTATCTCTGATCTCACAGTCTTGTCTCCGGTCTTCATCTAACCGTGCGCCTCCCTCCCTGTTCCTTCACGGTTCTCTGCCATTAGAAAAACAATTAGAAAAACAGAGGTACAAACTGGAATATTGGCACTCTTCCATGTCTCCGGTCACGACAGTGGGCTTGCCATCTAGTCCAGTGACAATTCTGGCTGTGAGCTGGGATATTTTATTAACAATCTAACATCAGGGATTTGGGGATGATTTATTTTAGGTTATTTATTTTTTATGTATGTGGATTTTGCCTGTGTGTATGTCTGGGCATCACATACAGGTAGTACCTGAGGAGACCAGGTGAGGGCGCTGTGCCCATTAGGAGAGGAGTCATAGACGGTTGGGAGCCACCACGTGGGTGCTGGGAACAGAAGCCAAGTCTTCCACAAGAGTGGCTTAACCACAATGCCACCTCTCCAAGTCCTAGAATAATTTTTGTAGCAATGTGATTTAGTATCAGGTAGAATGATTTAGTGACTGTTGTCAAGCTCTGCACAGATAAATACTAAGGCACAAACCTTTATCTAAGATTTACTGATGTGTTTGTCCAGTGTGAGCTATGAAAATTTTCCATTCTTTGAAGATATATGTGTGTGTGTGTGTGGTGTGTGTGATATATGTATATATATGTATATGTTTATGATATATATGTCTGTCTGTCCTGTAACTCCCTGTATAGACCAGGCTGGCCTCAAAATCAGAGATCTGTTTGCCTCTGCCTCCTGAGTGCTGGGATTTATGGTGTGTTCTACTATACCTGGCTTCCTTTGAAGAATTTTGAAGCCAGTGAAAAAGACCTTTTACTTACCCTACTCAGCAAAACCAAGGCAAGACCATCTCAGGTAACAAAACTCCGAAGCCACAGCTTGATTGAAAACCCTGCCCTGGCTTTCATTACGGTGCATTGCTAGCGCACTTTAGCTGAATGTGAAAATGAGAAGTAAACATGTAAATATATGCAAATATATGCATTTGATGAAGCTGGGCTGGGATCCGCTGAAGGAAAAGCTGGGCTTGATGAGGATATGGAACTGAGAAAGAGCTTCAAGGGCCAGACTTCAGGATGTTGCTCCCCTGTTTCAGTAGCGTGAAACGCTGCTTTTCTTTTTCTCTTGCAAACAGACACACTTACATACCACATACATGTATGCATGCACAGACACGCCCACACACATACACACACTGCTCCTTAGTAATTACTGTGGGAATGCCAGGACTGGTGCACAGGGGGAGTAGGTGTGGAGCAGTCACGCTGGTCCCAGACAGGAATATCCTGCACCAGGCCGCTGAAGCCAGATGATGCTTGCTGGAGCCTACCCTGCCTCCCAGTCGATGCTGGATGGTGGGTGCGGGAACAATGTGCTTTCCATGCTGTGCTTCGAGCCACCTCTCAGAAGTCCTACAGCTGTCACCTTAGTCAGCACTGTAGTAGTGGCTATGCTTTGGAGGAGAATTCATCCCAGCCTGCAGCTGTTCCCACTTTTTGCCGCAGCAGATGACTTGAGCACCGAGACTTTGACCACCATCCCAGATCCAGCTCCTCCGGTACTCCTGTCCAACCCACTTCACTTCACATGCAGAACTTTTCATGCCGGGTGTGGTGGCGCACACCAGCGCTCGGGAGGCAGAGGCAGGTGGATCTCTGTGAGTTTCAGACCAGCTCGGTCTACTTTGTGAGCTCCAGGACAGCCAGGCCTACATACTGAGAGCCTATGTCCAAACAAGCAAACAAACAAAACCCAACATTTTTTTTTACATTTATAAGCAATCAATCAATCACCTTTTCATATTCTGCTCCCATAATCTCTATTGTAAGCTTACTTTCTAAAAGCCGGGTGGTGGTGGCGCACGCCTTTAATCCCAGCACTTGGGAGGCAGAGGCAGGCGGATCTCTGAGTTCAAGGCCAGCCTGGTCTACAAGAGCTAGTTCCAGGACAGGCTCTAGAAACTACAGGGAAACCCTGTCTCGAAAAAACAAAAACAAAACAAAACAAAAAAAAAAAGTAGCAACTAAAAGCCATAAACTGTTAGTCATTTATGCTAACTATGTGGATAGCGTTATTTTCGCAGCACACTGGGCACATTCTTAGATCTGCACCTTCCATCTATGGTCTCTGATTGTGATATTAAACAAACCATGCTGTAGAGATTTTCTGCTCCCAACACGACTTTCCTAAAAGGTGGCACCGGCTTGAGAAGAGAGCCCAGTTGCTTGAGTCAAGCACTATGATCTTACGTTTCTTTTGTAGAGGTCCAGGTGATTTGGTGAAATAAAACCCAGTCAAGAAGAACAATTCCATCAAGGAGACCACTTGGCAGACAATAAACAGGAATCGCTAGAGCAGTGGTTCTCAACCTTCCTAACACGGTGCTCTTCTAATACAGTTCCTCATATCGTGGTGACCTCCAGCCATAACATTATTTCATTCCAACTCCATAGCCACAATTTTGCTACCGTTATGAATCGTAAGCATCTGATATGCAGGATATCTGATATGAGGCCCCCAAAGGAGTTGCAACCCCACCAGTTGAGAACCTCTGCCCTAGACCTTCTGGCGTTAATAATTTAGGAACTCTGAGAACAAAGTAAGTATTTCTAGCTATACTATTTATCTGGAACGTGAGGGATGACTGAAAGATGCAGGAAGAGGGGATCACCGAATCAATAATTGCTGAATGCCAGGATTTAATTATCCCAACGATCCAAGACTTCCAGCTAGTGAGAAACTGAAAACAGCTAAACAATCAGGATAGATGAGTATCCGTGTAGAGAAACAGAGCAGTGGGGGAATTTGCAGCGGAAATTCTGTAAGCTTGGAAATCTAGGACTTTAGGATATTTTTTTTCAAGTGATGAGCAATATGTACTCATTACATAACAGAAAAATCAGCGAAATAGGAAAGCATTAGAAATGTCTGTGATCTTCTAGGAGAGACAATAGATAGCAATCATGCCCTTGGTACAAATCCTTGAAAATGCTGTGCTAGGTTGTTTTGTTTTTGGTCACCTTGACACATTTGAGTCAACTGAGAAGAGGGGACTTCAACTGATAACATACCCTCAGAAGATTGGTATCCTCTTGGTGAAGGGTTTATGTGGGAGGGTCCAGCCCATGGTCAGCAGTGTTCCCCCTGGGCAAGTGCTACTGGGTTGTATAATGAGGCAGACAGAATAAGCCAGGGGGCAAGCCAGTAAGCAACGTTCTTCTGTGGTCTCTGCTTCAGCTCCTGTTTGAGTTACTGTCCTGAGGTCCCTCAGTGATGGATGGAGTGTAACATGAGGTATAAGCCGAAAGAAACCCTTTTCTCCACAAGCTCTTTCTGGTTCTGGTCTATGACAGCAACAGAAATCCAACTAAGACACCCGTCCTATGTATGCTAGCTTTATACATGTGTATAATCCCATGAGTTGGCTAACACTCTATACGATTATCTGTAGGTCAGCATAATTCAATTAGTTTCTGCCCTGACTTCCCTCGGTGATGGACGGTGGTAGGGATGTGTGGCAGGATAGCCAAATAAACCCTCTCCTCCACAAATTGCTTCTGGTCTTGGTGTCTTTATCATAGCCACAAAAAGAAGTGACTGAACAGAGTCCTAAGTAGAAGGCTGGGTGATGCTGTAGTCAGTAAGGTACTTGCTTGAGTTTTGTCCATAGAACCTATGTGAAAACAAAAAAAGTCACAGTTCATGTTCTTGTAACCTCAGTACTGAAGAGACAGAGAGAGGCTGGTCCCGGGGTCCCGGGGGTCCCGGGGGGTCACAGGTTCAGCCACCTTAGAATAGCTGCTGGGTTCCAGGCCAGTGACAGACACTGTCTCAAAAAACAGATGGGAAGCCCCTGAGGAGTGATACCAGAGGTACACATACACTACATGTACACCACAACACACTACACGTGCACATCACAAACACAGACACATACACCACACACACGCCACACACGTACACCATACACACCACACAAACCACATACAGACACACAGCACACACACCATATACACACACATACCACACAGACACACACAGACACACACACACACACAGACGTCCTCAGTAAAGGCAAGGCTAGTCATTCTGTTTGTCTACCTGGGTGTTAGGTTTGGCTCTGCAATTTTAAGGGGCTCTGTGTAGAGACGGCTGGCTGTTCTGTGGATGGAAAATACAGAAGGTTTATTTTGGGAAAATCATTAGATGAGTGTTTTGTAAGAGACTGATTGAAATTCTGTTAAGGAACTGCAGTTTATAATCCACAGAATTGTGCTGATACAAATAAGAGGATAATTTGCTCTATAAACATGGGCATTAGGCCAGTCAGCTAGCTTGTGTAACTCATGCAACACAGCAGTGACCTTGAGAAAGTCCTCAAATGTGTTGCTGTTCTTAAAGTTGAGGGGAAGAAAGCAAAAACAAACACCAACCCCATGTTTCCCTAAAATGTCTCAATTGTTTGTCCTCTTAAGGTTCCCTGGGGCCTTATGCCACCGCTCTTGGATGCAGAGTGGCACACACGGATAACTGAATTACTTTCTATTTATGGGCCGCATTTCAATTCTTTCATTGTTGGCCTCAGTTAATTTAATTAAGATTTTATATTAATTTTCTCAGGATTAAATTAAATTAATCTTCTAAGAATTATTCCATTTGAATTTTTAAAATCTAAGAAACAGTCACAACAAAATGACCCAGTGAATGTGGTCCCCAAGATGTGTTAGAACGAGTGCTAGCATCACCTGGGACATTTTTACCTTTGCCTTCAAACACCTGGCTTTCTTCCTCGAGACAGCGATTCTGTGACTTGAAGAGAATTTGATCATCTTGACTTGGGGCCTCCTTTGTTGTCTTCCTCTCTCACACCCTACGTGTGGCATCCAGCACATCGGCTACACTAATCCCACCATCAGTGATAGCTTCAGGCTGGCCACAGTCAGCATCTCCTTGTTCATCATTACATCTCATTTGGACCAGTGGCCCAAAGGGCCTTCATCTTTTGCCCGGCACTATCATTATTGCAGCAGCTGCCTAACTGGTAGGTTGGGTTCCCTGCTGGCTTCCCATTCTCTACCTCATATCCAGCCATCTTGTGAAAATCATAACGCAAATGGCATTGTGACTGCAGTCGAGGGATAAACACATGGTGCCTCCTAGGCAGCAGTCACAATGGCAGCCACCCACGCAAAGACTGAGTAAGCCTCTCCCCAAGTGGCTGAGACGAGAAGTCATTCACATCCTGGACTCTGCGACGTTTTCATATACACAATGCGATATCTTGGGGTGGAATGCCAGTCGACACAAGATCCATTTTTGTGTTGTGTGCAGTGATTTCCTCAGGCCAGTTTTTGCAGGGCATCTGCCTTTTGACGGAGAACTCTGATGTGAAGGCTGATGGGCGTTTTCACCTGTGGTGGTTATACTGGGTCTCAATGAATGTTGAATTTTGGAGCATTTCGGAGTTAGGGTTTTGGGGGATTAGGCGTAGTCAACTAGTATCAACTTCCTTAATTCTCACAAGGATGGGAATAGAAGATATCATTGCTATTCCTATTTTATATTTTGGTTGTGAGCCTATCCTTTAATGGCTGAGCCAGCTCTCTAGCCCTCTAACAGAGAAGCCGAGTTGGTACCTAAGCTGGTCTGTGGTGACAAGGCTCGGAAGGGTGCAGAACTGGGACCATCTGAGTCTGTTCCCTTAGACGATCAGTCAGCTCTGCCTGGATGCCCTGCCATTAGCCCCTGACCCTTGCTGTAGTTACTTTTTATTGGCTGGACCTTTCCTCAAGCGATGCCCTGCCAGCCCTTCGAGTCTAACCCCTTCCCACCCTGGCACCTGCCACCCTCCTTTCTCTGTCCATCTCTTCCCTGGGATATAAGCTCCACGAGAAGATACTGGTCTTTGAACCTCTCAGCAAAGCGCAGAGTGTAATATTTGTTGCACAAATGAATAAGCATTGACTCTTGTAATTAAAAACAAAATAACTAAAAAAAAAAAATGCTGGGCAGTGGTGGCGCACGGCTTTAATCCCAGCACTCAGGAAGCAGAGGCAGGTGGGAATCTGTGAGTTCGAGGCCAGCCTGGTCTACAAGAGCTAGTTCCAGGACAAGCTGCAAAGCTACAGAGAAACCCTGCCTTGAAAAACCAATAAACAAACAAACAAATAAATAAAAACAAAATAACAGATTTAAAAAAAAAAAAGTAATGAATTATCCCTGTCGTCGCAGAGTTGAATTTATGTTTCAGAAGAAACCGGTGTTTCTTGTCACATAAACCCTGGGTAATTTACAACTCTGACTATCTTTATGGCTAGTAGTGTACTCACGATCTGTTTCCCTATAAATCTTCAGTCTTTTGCTCTCAATCTGATGAACTTTGGCAACCCCATGTGTGATGGATAATCTTGTTTGTCAACTTAATACCCCTTGGAAGAGGAGCCTCAGCTGGGGGATTGCCTCCCTCAGGTTGTTCTGCAGGCATGTCTGTGTGGCCTTTCTTCATTAATGAAAGAGGGCCCAGTGCATGGTGGGCAGCCCCATATCTGGGCAGCTAAGCCTGGGCTCTATCAGAAAGCTGGCTGAGCAAGCCAGAAATTTCCTCTGGGGTCTCGGCTTTAGACTGTGCCTCGAGGTTCCTGCGTTGCTTTCCCCCAATAATGGACCTGGGAGCCAAAGGAACCCTTCCCTTCCCCAGCTGCTTCTGGTGGGTCTTTTGTCACAGCAGCAGAGAAGCCATCTGGAACACTGTTCATCCGTGTGACAAATCCCCTGTAGAGAGAGGCACAGAGTCTTAGAACTTCCTGTAACTCCTCACTGGTCCTCATCCTCCACAGGGAGCCACTGTTCTTCTTCCGGTCACTAGAGGTTTGCAAATGGCTCACCTGACAGCGTGAGTGTCCTTTGGATTCTGACTCCTTTGCTCTAGAGAACATCTTTTAGGTCAATCTCTATTGTTGCATGAAAGGGCAGTTCATTTTCTTCTTTGGTGTTTTTTGTTTGTTTAAAGCTAGGGCGTTTTATGAGCTAGTAAATGCTATAAAACTGAGCTATACCCCAGTGTTCCTGCCTTCTCTCCTCCCCTCCCTCTTCTCCTTTGTAAAGGTTTGGAGACGGGCTCACCCTACAGCCCAGGCCGGCCTGGACAGTGCGGTATCATCCTCCCGAGTAGTTCTTCCGGTTCTGCCCCTGTTCTGTGCCTATTAGATTCAGGACACCGGGATTCAAAGGCGAACCGACGGCGGTGAGGAGGGAGGGACAGACTGTCTTAGCGCTCCAGTCCTACAGGCCAAAGCTGTTGTTGCCTTGCTCAACAGTTCAGTTTTTATTCTTGTCTTAGCTTAGAGACAGCTGCTTCAGATCATGAAATATTGCCCTCGGTGAAAACGGGGCATATTGCTAAAGAAAGTCAACATGAGAGATGTAAACAAATTCGCTTCATTGAACGGTTCGCTGAACTTGGAAGGTGAGTGATGAAGGCCATTCTTGGGTGCCTGCGCTGAGACAAACCAGAAGAATATCAGAGGAAAGTGAAGAGGGTATTTGGAGTAGCGAGCGGAAGGTCCTCCGGTTCATGCGGTGAGAGGGACACTGGATCAGTAACTCTGGAAACTACGCAGCGCCAAGCAGCAAGCGGAGGGGGGTTGCCCAAATGTGTGTTGGAGGAATAAAAGACTGACAAACAGCCCGTGTATTTGTAGGAGAATAGGAAGAATTAATCAAGGAGTTCAAGGGTAAAGAGGGAATGAAGCCCAGATTAGCTCCAGTGTTAAGTCAAAAAGGAACAAGCAGCATTTTTTTCTGGAAACACACAGTTGGCCGTGTAAAGCAACACTCCGGGGACTGCCGGCCACGCCTTGGTAGCCCAGGTCCTCACAGCTGTGTTCGGTTGTCTCTTGCTCCTGGTTTGTCTCCCGCACTTCGAGGAGCCAGTATTGTCTCAGCCCTCTGGAGGATGAGCCAGGATACTAGGGTTCATCTTTCAATTTATGATGTTGATTCAGAGGGGAAAAACAAGGATTGTGAGAACATGTCTTAGGATTCTGGCGATGG
This sequence comes from Arvicola amphibius, assembly GCF_903992535.2. Lineage (NCBI taxonomy): Eukaryota > Metazoa > Chordata > Mammalia > Rodentia > Cricetidae > Arvicola > Arvicola amphibius. The sequence continues at coordinate 105,758,552 of NC_052056.1, read as the reverse complement.
GAATGAGAAATAGTCGATTGACTCAAACAACTGGAGTCCATTTGGAAACTCCCCGTCTCTTAGGAAAAAACATATAATCCTACTTAGAAATTCTTGGTATGGTCACGGATGGAAGATTGGTTCTTTTTTTTTTTTTTTTTTTTTTTTATCAAACCCCTTAATTTAAAAGTACATAATCCAAAGATAACTTATCAGTAAGTTATTATTATAACAAATTCTTATTTTATTAATTTTTCCAGTGTGAACCATAATTATACACTCACTACAACAGATTTACATTTTTCCATTGGCCACTAGAACATACTGGAAATCTCTCATGGTGGCAGTTCTCTGTCGGGCGGTCTTCCATGAAATAGCTGTCTGTCTGTCTCTGACTGCTGTACCGTGGATGAGCTCTGTGGTGGGCCCGATGGAAGTCAGGTGTCAGTGGGTCTGGAGGCTCCAGCGGGCCTTGCATATCTCTTCAAAGTCAGGGAGAAACTCACTGTGTTTTTCTTTCCGTAGGCTCATGCCAAAATCTGGCATCTCTACAACACCTCCTTCCGCCCCACTCAGGGAGGCCAGGTGTCCATTGCCTTGAGTTCCCACTGGATCAGTCCTAGAAGAATGACCGACCACAACATCAGAGAGTGCCAGAAGTCTCTCGATTTTGTGCTAGGCTGGTTTGCCAAACCCATATTTATCGACGGGGACTACCCAGAGAGCATGAGGAGCAACCTCTCCTCACTTCTGCCTGCTTTTACTGAGTCTGAGAAGAGGTTTGTCAGGGGAACTGCTGACTTTTTTGCTCTTTCCTTTGGACCGACCTTGAGTTTTCAACTACTGGACCCTCACATGAAGTTCCGACAACTGGAATCTCCCAGCCTGAGGCAGCTCCTGTCTTGGATAGATCTGGAATATAACCACCCTCAAATATTTATTGTGGAAAATGGTTGGTTTGTCTCAGGGACCACCAAAAGAGATGATGCAAAATACATGTATTACCTCAAGAAGTTTATAATGGAAACCCTAAAAGGTAGGTTTTCAAGTAAAATTCCTATTTCCTGCCCAAACTCAGCACCCTCTACACATGTACATACACACACCACATGTCATATACACACAGCAACACACACATACACACCACATCATACACACACACAGCATCACACACACAGCACATCATATACACACAACACCATATACACACATACACACACCAAATATCACACACACAGCAACACACACACACAGAACATATACACACACAGCACCATGCACACACATACACACATCATATCACACACACCACACACATACATTACACACATACCACACATCATACATACACACATATACACACTCACTTCATAATATAACACACACAACATGCACACATACTTCACATACACACACCTTTAAGACTATCTGAAAAATGTAGATTTATAAATTTTGTTGCAATGTGGATAATTTGGGCAGCAGCAAGAATATCTATGTAACACTTCTCTCATTTGGGCCCTTTAGAAACTTAAAAATTAACTTTCAAAGTTCCATAAAAGGAATTTTGATAATTTGTTGATAAAACAGCAAAACAGGGTTAATATTTAAAATTGGTCAACTCACAGTTTCTCTTCTACATTGTTAGGTTATAAAATATAATATTACAAATCTCAGGCTCTCTAGTTCTCTGTACATGTTTCTAGTTCATTTGTTTAAGCTGAATAAAATGCTTTTTCTTCAATTTTTTCATTCTTTGGAACCTCCATACATTTATACAATGTATATTGATCATTTATAACCACCACTGTCTCCCTCCTTCAATAATAAAGTGCCTTTTAAAGCAGGAAGAATACTGATATGATCTGGGTGAGTTAGAAGGCAGAGAGTTAAAGACTGGAGAAATGGGTCAGGTATAGTGTATGTGCCTGGCATCCCAAGGCCCTTGGTTCCACCCACAGGGCAGGAATGAAAAGAAGACACAAGTCACAATGCTTGATACGCTGGGTAGGGAGAACAAGGTATCCCAGAGCCTCTGGGATTGAGAAACTGTCTGCTACTGCGGAGGTAAAACTGTCTATGAAGACACTGATTGGTGGACTTACCTAGATTTGATGAGAGCCTTTTGTGAACAGGAAAAAAAATTGTTTACCAAACAAGAAGAAATATGCCTGACGTGTTTCTTCCTTTAATTTTTTTTCAAGATTTTATTTATTTTTATTTTATGTGTGTGAACGTTTGCTTGCATGTGTGTATTGCACAACATGCATTTAATGCCCACCAAAGGGGGCATCAGATCCAGTTGTGAGCCACCATGTGGGTGCTGGTAACCAAACCTGGGTCTTCTGAAAGAACAGCCAGTGCTTTTAATCACTCAGCCATCTCTCCAGTCCTTTGCCTTGTTTCTTTAAGTGGAAAAATCACACAAAACCCCGTGGAGGATGACGTTGCTCTTGTCCTCTCTTCCCTCTGCAGCCATCAGGCTGGATGGGGTCGACGTCATTGGGTACACTGCCTGGTCCCTCATGGATGGTTTCGAGTGGCACAGGGGCTACAGCATCCGACGTGGACTCTTCTATGTCGACTTTCTGAGTCAGGACAAGGAGCTGTTGCCGAAGTCTTCGGCCTTGTTCTACCAAAAGCTGATAGAGAACAATGGCTTCCCTACTTTACCTGAAAATCAACCCCTAGAAGGGACATTTCCCTGTGGCTTTGCTTGGGGAGTTGTTGACAACTACGTTCAAGTAAGTCAGCTAATAAAACCCATCAGCAGTGTCAGTAAGCCTCTTGCCAGTGGGTAGCACATCCTTACCAGGCTCTTGCCATGGCACAGGATCTGGACTTTGGACCAAAGTGGGTTCCCTAGTGAGCAGATGAAACACATAGTCCAGAATGCTTCATTCTTCAAAGATCTTCCAATCTTCATTTTTGGACTTTTCAGTAGGTCCAAAAATGTAAGATCTGCCAAGGCAATATAACGATAAGATGCCTTCCTTTAGTGTTATGGTTGAAATCCCCGTTTAAGAAGTCAAGGTTTTTATAAAGAAGACACAACATGGAAATACAGAGAGCTTCAGGGAAGCTGCCGAGAATGAGCTGTAAATGTCCTGGTTCAGGCTCATAGGAAACACCTCAAGAGAGCAAAGCAGCGCTTCAGTGGCTTATTGACAGCACAGGGATGCTTCTAAATGACCAGTCAGTATTGATTATCAACTCTGTAGCTAGTCCTCTTAACTGTTTGCCCTTTCCCCAATTTTAAAGGGACTTGTTTCTTATGGTTTGACTGAACACTTTCTGTACGCACGTCCTGATTGCCTGCTGTATATAAAACCTTGTATGCGTTTCCGGGTTGCCCTAGAGATCAAGACAGAAGTTTGGTGTCTGTAGTCAGACCTCGAGATTTAGCAAGTTGGATTCTTTGAGCCGAGTGGTTCTCAACCTTCCTGACGCTCTGCGACCCTTTAATACAGTCCCTCATGTTGTGGTGAACCCCCCAGCCATAAAATTATTTTTGTTGTCACAACTGCAGTCTTGCTACTGTTATGAGTTGTAATATAAATATCTGTGTTTTCTGGTGGTCTTATCTGCCTTTTCCCTGTGAAAGGGCCACTGGCCCCCTCCCCACAGGTTGAGAACTGCTCCTCTAGCCACTTCCTTGGTCCTACAAGTTGTAGCTTCAGAAGAAACATCTGGAAGAATGCGTCGGCCCAAGGAGAGGCTTTCTTATTGGAATAGATCTTTGCCTTCTAATAGACATCAACATTCTTTCTTTTGTTAGAAAGCACATAGTGTATCCTTGATGCACTTCTGTCTCTGCCGCTGTACATGGTCTTTTGGCTTTGAGACTGTGTAGCTTATTCTAGAGGTGATCTTGGACTTAAACCCCCTTTACCCCCAGAAGACAACAGGATAACAACGGCTGGAGCTGCACCAGGGCCTGGAATAGCTCTGCAGGGCTTCTTGTTAGGGTCTTGCTTTCCAGCTTGGTGCTATTGGCAGCTAGTAGGAGAGATTTTTAGGTCACAGAGGACATGTCCTAGAAGAGGTAGTAGGACCTCTGCCACGTCCTCTTCCTGTTTTTCCTTACTTAACCACGACTCGAGCAGTTTGCCTTACTCTTTGCCCCCCACTGTGGTCCCCAAACAATAAGGTCCGTTGATTATGGACCAGGAGGTCCAAAGTCATGAGCCTTAATCAGCCTTGACTATTTAACTCAGTTCTCTTAGATTTGTTAGAATTGATGGTATGCTGACTGGATGACACCACAGAGATGTATGTGTGTAGACAACCATGGCAGTACCATTCTTCTCAGGGTGGGACTTCCCGATCCATCTCTCCGTCTCTCTCCCTCAGTACGAGGCCATCTGGAACATCCTTTCCTACTTTGTCAGAATCTACAGTGAAGCTTAAGTAGGTTCTAAGATATCAGCAATGGGAAAGTTGAAGGAGGACGAGAACAAGCTAGAGGCTTCCCACAACCCCTGCGTTCTTGCTTTTGTTGGAGCTAGGAATCGATTAGATGGTACCTGTCTTGGTTCTGTCTCAGGAGAGGTCCTTCCTGGCCATGCCCCTGCCCTGGAGGTTCATACATGCATCACTCATAGTGGCTGGAGTCTGGCAAGTGACAGGTTCAGTCATTTGCGTTCAGAGAAGACTCAGGTTCGCATCTGTGCCAGGAGGCAGGGCTGTGTGGGGAAGCCACCCTCCTCCCACCCTGTTCCCTGGGGGAGGACCTGATAAACAGTGAGCGGGGCTAGGCAGTGTTCTGTGTTCTTGAAAGGGAAGGGCAGCCCCAATCAGAACCAGAAATGAGGAGAGAATTTCTCTTTTACCTTGGAAACACTGTTTTTCGTTTATTTATTTTGCAGCTCCTTGTATCCTCTGGGCCCTGTTACTGAGTCACATGCCCCAGATCTTCCGGCTGGGTCAGGATCTTATCTTAGATCAAACATGCAGTGGCCCCAAACCCCTCTCTCGGGTTGTACTGTCCTTTGAGATCATCCACTCAGGGTGTCTGTCCCGCTTCATGTTCAAGCCCCACTGTGTCCTCTGTGTACCCGACTTAAAGTCACGCTCAATGCTGCTGCAGGGAGCTCTGGAAGCTCCCTGGTGGAAACAGGGCTACAGCCAGCACTGGCTTCTGTCTACCCTGCTGCTGGCTCTCCCCATGTTGTCAGTGTTCCTCTCAAGACAACTCCCTGGCCGACAAAGACAAAAGGAGTTCTTGGTTCTCTCAGGACGAGCTGGGGTGTCTTTTTGACAAGCAGTGCTCAGCACTTCTATGATGTCGAAGTGATTTTTTTTTAGAATATTTTTATTAATTCCTTGAGAATTTTATACAGTGTATTTTGGTCATATTTTTCCTCCTACTACCCTCCTAACCTCTTCCAGATCCATCATACTTCCCCCAAGCCTATACTGCGCATCCTTCCCCCCCCCCCCCCCCCGTTGAACTAGGTATGGACCCTGATTTGTACCCTTGTGGTCCTGGTGCAGGATCATCCACTGGAACATGGTCGGCCTACCAGGAGTTACATCTTTGAAGAAAATTAACTTTCCCTCACCTGGAAGCCATCATCTACCCATAGCGCCTCAGGAGTGGCAGCTTTTTGAATTTTATGCTGATATGTTGCCTGGCTTGATTCTGGGAAGACAGCCACAGCTGCTGTGGGCTCGTGAGCGCAGGGATGCAGTGCAGCTGGCAGATGCTGCTGGTCTCTGACCCTTCCCAATTTCTGCTCTTGCGATCCTTTCTACCCTTCTTAGCTGGTCCCTGAGTTTCTGCACCAAGAAACTTTGAGAAGTGAGTTTTAAACCATAAAAGTTTCTCTTTTTCTTCCTGCCTAATTCTCCAAACTCCAGAGCAGAGGCAAACATTTCACCCACATGACTTTTAAAATAACCTAGCTGCATAAGACCTGTTGAAGTTTGCTGGTGGGTGTAGTCACAGGGCGCCTTTGCTTAGACCCAGTGTCCCAGCTCGCGGGTTTGTCGGCTCATTGCCATGGATGGGCTTAGTTCACAGAGATGAGACAGGTTACACAGAGCATGGAGCTCTTTGCTGTCCACCCGTGAGGAGAAACTTTCATCAGTAGCAAATTAAATACATGTTTTCATGTTTTGTACCCATCCCTCCTCAAAGATTATATATATTACACACATGTACACATACATATATTACTTTTTAGTAAAATCTAAGTTAATCAATTGCAGTAAGTTAGATGGATTTTTGCCTACACACTCATTTCTAAGTGGCCCATACTTTGGAGAACGGAGTCCACCACCCAAAATCTTGTCATGGTTTTTCATATTTGTTTTTAGTTAGACTGAATAGAAACTGTTATTCTGGGATGATTCTGGGAAGAGAAGTTGTGAATTTAGCCCATTCAGAGCTGAATAAAAATAATTCAAAAAAGTTGTCTCAAGCTCTGAAGACTTGAACCGCAAAAGAGCACTCAAGCGGTTATTTTCTCTCGTGAAGCTGAGACGCGGATACATTTGTGGGTGTTCGGGGGTGGAAAAGGACCTCTGATGCCTTCTCTCAGCATCGGGGAAACGCGGGTGGGTGAGTCAAGGATCCAATTTCCAGAAAGGCAGTTTCCCTCAGCGGGGTGACTGTTCACGGCTCTCCTTTGTCAAAAAGTCTCTGGCCTGGCCCCGCCCCGCCTCGCCCCTTGGAGATCAGGAGATCAGCTCGCTGACACCATCTGATAAAACCTCCTCCACGGATTCAAGACCAGGGTTCATAGACTCCCTGCTCTTAGAGACAGGTCAGATGAAGGCTCCTGTCCTCAGAGGATTATTTCTGAGCAAAATCCAGCTTAGGTTGGGTGGCCTGTGTCAGGGGGGATTTTCCTTTCTGTGCAAGCCACAAGGTTTTATGATGTTGCTCTCATACTTGGCCTACTTTTCCTAGAGACTATTTTCGATTTGGAGGCTTACATATCTCATGGTTATTGTTAATGCTGCTACCAAAAAAAAAAAAAAAAAAAAAGAGAACCAATTTAGGAAACTCAAAACCTAAAACTAGAAATTACACCATGTGTCAATAATACCACTTCTTTGCAAACTTTCAGACTTTTTAATCATCATTGTGTTATCTAAGTTTTTTTGTTGTTGTTGTCTTTCAGGCCAACGAAAGGCAGTGGTTACACATATTTGGCACCCAGAACAACACAAGCCTCAATACAGAGCACAATTTTTTAAACAAACACGGTTTAGCGTCACTTCATTTCTTGACTTTAAACCACTCATAAGCAATTTTTCCTCTATTCCTATTTTTTCTTAACACATTTCTTTGTTTGTCTCTAAAAAAGCAGTCCTAGGACTGGAGAGATGGCTCCGTGGTTAGGAGCACTGGCTGCTTGTGCAGAGGACTCTGATTTGATTCCCAGAATCTACATGACAGCTTACAACCAACCTCACTCCAGTTCCAGGGAATCCTATGCCCTCTTCTGACCGTTATGGACACTGCATGCACGTGGTGCACAGACTCACATGTAGATAAACACCCATACACATAAAACAAAAAAAAATAAGTATGCCTTTAAAAATAAACAAAGAGCAGTCTCACCCCATTAGTGGCATCTTATAGTAAAAGCAAAACATCTATGCTAGTTGCAGAGGCACTTACCTGTAATTGCAGCATTCAAGAGGCTAAGGCAGGGGAGTCTAGCCTGGACTACATAAAATTTTTTAATGAAAATAAAATAATGAAAAATTCTCTGCTTGTAATCTACAGACTTACAGACTTCCTGCATGTAGAAATCACTAGTGTCTGTTTTCTGAAGTGACGAAATCCAGCTTTAAAACATATCTTAATGTAAGCGTTTGAATAAGCAAGAACTACGGGTAATATCCATATACATTAAAAAAGGGAGGGGGAGTAATGTTTTCTTTCTAGTGAATAACAGTTTAAGCGTTCGGCGGGATGAGAGTCTAAGTGTGCATCTCTTGCTTGCTAACGTTGTTGATATTATTGCCTGAGTTTCTGCCGGTCTGCCCAGGAAGCTAACTGTGCTTGGCTCTTTGTAGGTGGACACTACTCTTTCTCAGTTTACCGACCCGAACATCTACCTGTGGGATGTACATCGCAGTAAGAGGCTTATTAAAGTGGATGGGCTTGTAGCCAAAAAGAGAAAACCCTACTGTGTCGATTTCTCTGCCATCCGGCCTCAGATAGCCTTACTTCGAGAAATGCACGTCACCCACTTTCGCTTCTCCCTGGACTGGGCACTGATCCTGCCTCTGGGTAACCAGACCCAAGTGAATCGTACGGTTCTGCATTTCTACCGCTGCGTGATCAGCGAGCTGGTGCACGCCAACATCACTCCGGTGGTGGCCCTGTGGCAACCAGCAGCCCAGCACCAAGGCCTGCCGCATGCACTGGCCAAACACGGGGCCTGGGAGAACCCACACACGGCCCTGGCATTTGCAGACTATGCGAACCTGTGCTTTACAGAGCTGGGCCACAGGGTCAAATTCTGGATTACCGTAAACGAACCCAATACACGGAACATGACTTACCGTGCCGGCCATCACCTCCTGAAAGCGCATGCCTTGGCTTGGCGCCTGTACGACGAGAAGTTTAGGGCGGCTCAGAAAGGCAAAATATCCATTGCCTTGCAGGCTGACTGGATAGAACCGGCCTGCCCTTTCTCTCAAAAGGACAAAGAAGTGGCCGAGAGAGTTTTGGAATTTGATATTGGCTGGCTGGCAGAGCCTATTTTTGGCTCGGGAGATTATCCACGTGTGATGAGAGACTGGTTGAACCAAAAAAACAATTTCCTTTTGCCGTATTTCACTGAAGACGAGGCAAAGCTAATCAGGGGTTCCTTTGACTTCCTGGCGTTGAGCCATTACACCACCATCCTCGTGGACTGGGAAAGGGAGGATCCCATAAAATACAACGATTACCTGGAGGTACAGGAGATGACTGACATCACGTGGCTCAACTCTCCCAGTCAGGTGGCTGTGGTGCCTTGGGGGCTGCGCAAGGTGCTCAGCTGGCTGAGGTTCAAGTATGGAGACCTCCCCATGTATGTGACAGCCAATGGCATAGATGATGATCCCCACGCCGAGCAGGACGCGCTGAGGATGTACTATGTTGAGAACTACGTGAACGAGGCCCTGAAAGGTGAGCCTCCTTTGCCCCCAACCCCAGAAATGCCATCACCATCAGAGCGTGTGGTTCCTGATGAAGACGGGAACACTGCCCATCCTCAAGTAGAGCTAAAGACAGCATCTCCCCTGTGGTGGAAAGAGCATAGGGGAAAGTGGAGACAGGGTCTTCAGCCCCACTCTGAATTAATTAACAAAGCCTAGCTTCAGATGACTCTCTCTCTCTCTCCCTCCCTCCCTCCATCCCTCCCTCCCTCCCTCCGTCTGCCTGTCTTTCTTTCTCTCTATTTCTTTAGCTTTTCTTTTAATTTTTTTCTTTCCTATTTTTAAAAATTGTTTTGTGAGCATACGCAATAAGGAGCTCCTTATGACATTTTTGTTCATATGGGTGGTGTCGTTGTAGAGTGCTTTCATTCACGTCCCTCTGTCCTCCATCATCCCCCCTCCATCTCTTGATAGTCCCCCTCATCCTGTAGATTATCCCAGACTTTCTTATCACATTGAAACCTTTTAAATTGTTTATTTTTGTACTATATTTGTATCATTTATGTTCCCCTGTCCCCCTTCCACTTCTAACTCCTTCTGTGTCCCCCACTCCCTCTCAAATTCTGTGACTTCTTCCTTGTTATTGTTTACACACACACACACACACACACACACACAAAGTCCATTTAATGTTGCTGGTATGTACATGTATGTAGAGCTGGTCACTTGGAATTGGATTTATCAGGCAGCTTCTTGGGGAGAGATTGATTCTCCCCCAGTAGCCATTGATTGCCTTCAGCTCTGTATCTAGGGGTGGGGCCTTGCGAGACTTCGCCCATCCAAGCTGGCATGGAGACTAGTGGTGTTATTGTGCAGATCTTACTTAAGCAGCCCTATTGTGAGATTTCATGGCTACAGCTTTCCTGTCATGTCTAGAACAAATGATCACGGGGTGCTCTACCTCAATTAATACATCCACAGGGCAACGCCTACACCTAAAGCTGTGGGAACACCACAGAAGAGGGGGCAGAAAGACTAAGGGCCAGAGTACCAGGATCCGTCTTGCCTCATTATGTATATGTGTGTGTCTGTACATGTGTGTGTGTGTGTGTGTGTTCTGCACATGGAAAGAAATTGCTCTCCTTTGTTCCTTTCTCTCCATTACTCTCTTGTTCTCCCATCTCCTCAATTTAGATTCTTCCAGCACTCATAATCCTGTAACTGCTTTCATGTCCTCTGTGTGTGTGTGTCTGTGTGTGCATCTGTGTGTGCATCTGTGTGTGCCACATATGAGCCATAAGAGAAAATGTGCGATACTTGTCTGAGTCTCAGCTAGATCATTATTATAACATAATGATCTCTGCTGCATCAACTTTCCTGTAAATGACATCCTTTCACACCTCATGGTTGAATGAAATCCCACCATGTGCATGTGCCGCAATTCCTTTATCCTTTATCTGTTGGTAAATATCTCATACTTATTGTGAATGATGTGGCTGCCCCTAGAGCCATCTTATCTGCTTGATGTATTAAAAATAAACCAAGCATAGGTTTGGTTGTGCAAAACCAGCTCCGTAGTGTATTTCCATACTGTCTTGATATTTGCCAGTTTGTTCTTCTGTAAAGCCTTTTTCAGTGTGATGGAGGAGGGTCATCTGTCTATGTGTTACTTTCATTAGTTAATAAAGAAACTGCCTTGGCCCTTTAATAGGACAGAAAATTAGGTAGGTGGAGTAGACAGAACAGAATTGTGGGAGAAAGAAAGCAGAGTCAGGCAGATGCCTCAGGCAGTCGCCATGCCTCTCCTCTCCAAGATGGACGCAGGCTAAGATCCTTCCTGGAAAGACACCACCTCATGGTGCTACACAGATTACTAAATATGGGTTAAAGCAAGATATGAGAATTCGCCAATAAGAGGCTAAAACTCAGGCAGTGTTTAAAAGAATACAGTTTCCATGTGATTATTTTGGGTGTAAAGCTAGCTGGGTGGCAGGACGCAGCCTGCTGCTCCTTCTATACCAGTGAAATCTGATGAATCTGAAGTTTACTGGATGGTATTGAGGCTTTTCGTTATCCACCAAAACCGTGTAAAAAGGCCGAGTTGTGTATAAAATATTTCAGTAAATCCTCTCCTGCCCTTTGTCTCCCTAGCCTACGTGTTGGATGGAATCAACCTTTGTGGCTACTTTGCTTATTCGCTTAGTGATCGCTCAGCTCCGAAGTTTGGCTTTTATCGTTACGCTGCGAATCAGTTCGAGCCCAAACCATCTCTGAGACATTATAGGAAAATTATCGACGACAATGGCTTCCTGGGTTCCGAAACGCAGGGAAGGTTTTGTCCCGAGGAGTACGCCCTGTGCGCCGAGTGCAGCTTTTTTCACACCCGGAAGTCTTTACTCGTCTTCATTGCGTTTCTGGTCTTTGCTTTTATTATTTCTCTCGCTCTTATTTTTTACTACTCCAAGAAAGGCAGGAGAAATTATATCTAGTGTGAATGCCTTCTGGCCGTTAGCTTTGGGATCATTAAGCACACGCCGTCAGCTGCCAGCCGTTTGTATCTCTCCGCGTCGTGAAGCCACATTACACACATTTGGATTCCAGAAAACCTTTTTGTCACAGATGGCAGAGGTTTTGTAACAGGTGTTGGTAACTGTAAAATATTGGTAAGATGAATAGTACCTGAATTTGCCCTCATTGGGGTTGATTAGGCAACTGTGCTCGCCACAAGTTCTACAGTACCCCCGTACGGAAGGAAGGAAAGACGGCAGCCATAACGGCGCTACCTGGAGCGAAGTTTGAAGAACAACGTCAGGAACACAGAGAAAAATGTATCTGTGTCCAGTTTGAAATTTCGCATGTTTCCGGAAGTAGCAACCTCTCAATTGCCTTGTTAATACCTAACAGCTGTGACTTTACCTGCTCCACATGCACAAGGCAACGACGGAAGAATTTATAGCAGGGATGGGCAAGAGACGCTGGGCTAGAGCAGTCCATTTGAGAGCACTATTTTTATCAAATGTTGCTAATATTAACTTATGAACATACTTAGAGAGCACATTATGGAAACTTACATTTTTGTGAATGTTTTGAGGTGCTCTCTAAACCCCAGATCCTGGAGGGCTCTCTCTTACTGCCTTTCCTTTCAGAGTCTGCATGTTGGAGATTTTTTTTTTTTCTTTCTGGTAAATGTTCACAAAAAATAAAGATGAGTCTTGAGCTGCTGGCCTCTTCGGGGAACCGACTGCAGCATGCAGCGCACGGGCGGCGGTCCTAGGAAGGAGAAAGGAGGGATTTTTTTCTTCTTTTTTTTTTTTAATGAACAGCATGAGTGTCTTGAGTAAACATCCTTTTGTCTTTGAGCAGACCTCAGAATGAATGAAATGACCTTTCCCACGTGAAGAGAGATGGAACTCTCGCCCGACTTGTGAAGAACCACTGCTGCATTCTGAGAATACGCTGTCAATGCTTCGACAACTATGAAGTTTCCAGACTTCACAGTAGCTGCCAGAGCAATCGGGTGTGAACACACGGGGAGCCGGTCTTTGTGGTCGCCAAGAGTCGCGCTGTGCTTCCGCACCTGTGAATGGGCTTCGAACCTGTCCCACTTGGAGCTCTGATACCGACCACGCTACTGACTTCTATCCAAAGGGCTACCTGGGTCTTCTCCCTCAACACCCGCTACCCTAAATCTTACCGAGTCCACAGGGGATGTTTCCTTGCTATTCCTGAGTGGTCTTAGAGATAAGCCAATACCAGACAGGCAAGATAAGCCAGCCAAAGCAGGCATAGCCACCCGCACTGACACAGGGTCACAACGTACTGTGTCTTACTTCATCTTGTGATGTGGTCTGGTTTTCCTCATGAACAATCAGCTTTTGCTGTGGTGTTCTTTTTACAATTGGACTTGTTATTGAAATCAAATGCTATAGAACCAATAGTTTATTTTATGTCTCTATTTTTCTTGATTACAGAGTAATATATATTAATTGTAAAGATTTAAAAGACAAAAACTATATGTGAAGAAAAAGATCACCTCTAATATAATACAGGGACACTACTGACAGTTCCTATGTGTTGTATTTTATGTAGTCAGATCCTATTATACGCAGGTACACATCTTCTTTATTCATTTTTATGGAATAATTTTCCTGTCATTAGTCTTCAAGAACAAAATTTTAATAGCTATGGAAAATATTGTTAGAATAGTTCAAAACTGTTTTATTTGTTGAGCCAATTTCCCATTAATTAGTTCAATAATAAATATCATTTAAAAATAATTTTCTTGCTACATCATTTACTCTATTCCTTGAATGTAAAGAAAAGTAATTCTGTTTCTTGATGAAGCATTATAATCAACCTTTGTGCATCTTTATCTTCTATCATAACCATGTGCCGGTAGACTGCTAGTGGATTTTTTTAATGAACTTTTTTGTCAGGCATGGTGACTTGCGCTTATAATCTAGTATGTGAAAGGCCAGAAAGGCTGAGGCAGGAGGATGACTGGGAGGTCATGGCCAGCCTGGGTTACAGAGTGAGACTCCGTTTTTTAGAAAATGTAATAAACTTACCAGGCAGTAATAGCTCACACCTTTAATCCAGCAGAGGCAGGTGGATCTCTGTGAGTTTGAGGCCAGCCTGGTCTACAAGGCAAGTTCCAGGACAGCTAGGACTGTTTCACAGAGACACCTTGTCTCAAAAAAATCACGAAAAAATATAATAAAATAGAAAGTATTAAGTTAGCTAAGGCACCTAAGAAGTTACCAGAGAGAGCGATTGGGACATTCAGACAGCCACAGGAGGTGAAGTCCTGAGAGAAAGACACAGACAAAAAGCCAAAGAGGAAAAGAAGAATGGCCAAGTGCGTAGGAAAGGGAAAAAGGACAGGAAGAGTTTCAGATGAGTTTAGGAAGGACACGTCAAAACCCCTCAGCTGAATGGGGGCTTCATGGGAACTTTGCGTCCAGTAGAACTTCACAGAAGGCCAACCATTGGCTAGATGGAGGGGGCAGGGAGCCTCTCAGATTTGGAGGCTCAGGGGTGGGAGCATGGGGAGGCAGAGGTGGACTAGGGAGCGGGGTTTTCTGGCCAGCAGGCCTGCCTTCTTTTTCTACTATGATGCCTAATACTTCAAACTAGGCAACTAATAAAGAACAGAATTTAATTAGCTCAAAGGTCTGCCAGGAAATGCAATGTCAAGGTCCTGGCATCCGGTACAGGCCTCTTGCTGTCCAACACGGTGACAAGACAGAGCTGGTTTGTCAGCACTTACCTCCTTCATCATGGGGACCCCATCTTCCTGATCCATAAAATCCAAATGACCTCTAAAGACTAAGTGTCATTAATGTGACTTTGGGAACTAAGAGTTCAATCTGTGAGTACCTAGAGAGCTGCTCAACACAGTAGGGGTCATAAACCAACCCACCCTTCCTCTCCAACCTATAAAATAATTCGCACCTTAACTCCTAGCTAGGCTAAACCATGGTGAAACGTATCTTTTAAAGGCCTATATGTGGATTGCTGCTTTTCTGTTTGCTGTGATTAACTCCCTGACCAGAAACAACTGGAAGAAGCATTTATTTTGGCTTAAGGCTCAAAGAGACAAAGTCCATCGCGGCAGGTAGACTAGCTGCAAGGTGTGAGCCAGACTGCAGCCGTCATGGGGGTGGGGACAGAGGACAAGACTGAGGGCCAAGTTATTCAGACTCAAGGCTTGCCCCAGTAACCCACTTCCGCCTCCTAATGTTTCCAAAACCTCTCAAAACAGCACCTACGGAGGGAGAACTTTTACCTTCAAATCATTACATTCTACCCATGGCTCCCATACGCTCATGGCCATTCTGTGGCACAAAATGCATTCATTTCAAAGTCCCCTTGTCCTTTTATATTTTTCTGAGATTTTATTTGTTTTTTATTTTATGTGTATGAAAGCTTTGCCTGTGTTTGTCTGTGTTATCATGTGCATGTAGTGCCCATGAAGGCCAAAAGAGGGCGTTGGATCTGGAACTGGAGTTACAGATGGTTGTCAATCACTATGTGGGGGCTGGGAACTGAACCCAGGTCCTCTAGAAAAGCAGCCTGTGCTCTTAACCACTGGGCCATCTCACTAGCCTCCCTTTAGCTTTAATAGTCCCAACACTGAGCAAAAGTCCAAAGTCTTAGACTAGGAAGTAGCCTCCCTTCTAAAGCTGTTTGTGGGGGATAACGGGTAGGGAGGGGGGTGTTATTCAGTCACAGTGATGAAAAACTTAAAATACACTCAGATATAATTTCTCTAGACTAATTCCACTTACTCTCAACATGTTTCAGGTTTGTTGATAACTCAATATTTAGAGCATAATATTATAAAAACAAAGTCTGTTGTTGTCAAAATGATTTATTCTAAAGCATTAGTTATTCTATCTGTGACTTTGCGTAGATATGTTCATAGACAGACTCCCTTAGTAAAACTGAAAGGAAAACTCAGTTCTTACATTTACTTTATGAAACTAAATTATTTTGTTATATTATTTTGTTTAATTATAGAAATGTTTTATTGGTAGAATGCTGAAGACCGTTCTGCAGGAAATGCTCCTATATTTGTTATTGTACCATCTGCTCTTTTGAAACAATCTAATGACACAGGCAAAACATAACAGTTTGTATATTTGTTATTTAGCTGGTAAATAGTTACAGACTTTTTCATTTTCCATGGACTTCCAAAACCTTCAGTGGAGTTCCTGAGTATAGTGCAATCTTTCAATATGTCTATTTTATGGTAAAACAATTTAACAGTAAATGACCTTATTTATTTTGTATAAATTATTTTCAATAGAAACACCCCCCTTCCCCTTAATAAATTACTATAATTGATAAGTCTGGAAAATTCCATTTCCCTCGGCTGTACTATCTATCTAAACACAGCTTTAGCACAATGTCGTCTAAGGCATTTCATGCTGTTTTGGTCACCAACTGCAAGCAAACCAAAGCTTTGGCCAGTCACGTCCAAGTTACTAGCTGGCCAAGGGTACAGTGTTCAAGGCCACGGTGCTATGTTTAGGACGCAAGGGCTTTATAGCCTGTTGCCCTTTAAATTGCGGGATATTTGAAGTCCCAAGGCTTCAAATAGAAATGTTTCAATAGATAGGGTGAGGTGGGGTGGGGGGTAGGGGAACAGGAATGGAGATGGGGTGATGGGGGTGGGGGAATGTGATTGGGAGTGGGAGTGGGGCAGAAATGCTAAGCCAGAAAGGAGATAATGGACCTAAAATTAGAGAAAGATTGACAGTAAGATGAATGCATAGACAAGATGATAAATCAAGCCACTTTTTATTGTTATTGGTACCATGATAAAATGGCTTTAATTTATCCCTGCCTGTCACTGACTTACCATCCCACCGTCACAAGCAGAGTGCAGATTAGTCATCCTGTCACCGTGGAAGTCTTGAGGCACAAGGTTCCAGCACACACGACGCCACTGTGATTCACGCAGAGAAGCAGGAAGGACGGGGACTGAGCAGGAAAGCGGCTGAGGGAGATCCTGAGTTGTAGAGCCTGTGTGTGAGTCAAGATGCACATGACTTTGGCCTCTTCTGAAGGGCCTTGGGAGATGGTGACAGCACAAGTGGGCTGGCAGGATGGCTGACAAGGGGCCTGTCAGAGTAATTCTGGAAGCTTGTTCTCTCAGACCCATGGGGGTCTATGGAAGACGGACAAGAACCGACTCAGTAGGTGTAAGAAGGCAAGGAAGCTGACAAAGAGAGGAAGGCAGAATACAGACAGATCTTTAAGGGAGATATTCAAGTGCATCCAGGAAGTCAGCATGAGCTTTCCCGTGTGTGTGTGTGTGTGTGTGTGTGTGTGATGTTTTTCCCCCTAGTGATGGCTGGACTCTCAAACCTTACGCTTGTTGCTCGTGATCATGTTCTGCTATTTACTGAGCTAAATCCCCAACCACAAAGTTTTTGCTGTTTTCTGTCCGAGACAAGGTCTTACATATCCTAGATTAGTCTTAAACCACTATATAGCAGAGGTTGGCCTTGAACTTCTGATCTTGCTGTCTGTGCCTCCCAAGAACTGGGATCACAGACAAAGATTGACCCACCTGATGTCTGCGGTACTGGGGACTGGGAGTTCTTGCATTCTAAGGAAGCCCACTGTCAATTGAACCCAAAACCCAGCCCCAGGAAGCCACTCTTGAAAAGAAAGGATTCTGTCAACTCCTATGCATGGGAATTGATAGCTTGGGGTATAGAAGGATCAGGCTCTTATGTAGTAGAGGCAGTCCCAAATCAGACAGTGATCTTGGAGTTGCTAGCTCTACTTGCAAATTTGTTTTGTAACCTGGAGTAAGACACCTTTTCACCTGGGCATTGTTCTTGTTTATAAAGAGATGGAGTTGATTATGACCAGAGAGTTCCAGCCTTGGTAGTACAGTCTGGTCACCCCCAGCTTTTAAAAATCCCCAGGCCTATTAGAGCAGCCCCTCTGTGGGTAGGATGACCATGGAAGCCAAAATGAGAGCCAGTAATATCATCCTGGCTTTTCCAACTTTTTGTATTCAAGACAGAGTTTTACTCTGTAGCCCAGACTGTTCTGGAACAAATCCTCCCGGATTGCTCAACTTCACAAGTGCTGGGATCATGCCCAGCACCCGCTGTAAAACACATATGAGCAGGGCAGTGGTGGCACATGTCTTTAATCCCAGCACTCGGGAGGCAGAGGCAGGTGGTTCTCTATGAGTTCGAAGTCAGCCTGGTCTACAAGAGCTAGTTTCAGGAAAGGCTCCAAAGCTACTGAGAAACCCTGTCTTAAAAAACTAAAAAAAAAAAAAAAACCAAAAACACATATGAGTTACTTGGGCATGGTAGTTTGAATGTGAAATGGGCCCAAGTTCAGGCATTTGAACACTTGGTCCCCAGTTGGTGGCGCTGTTTTGAGGGACATTTAGGAGGTGTGACCTTGCTGGAGGAAGTTTGTTACTAGAGGTAGGCTTTGGGAGTTTAAGAGGTTGCACACTTCCATTTCACAGGCACTGTTTCACACCTGCAGTTAAGGTGTGCTCTCTCAGCTGCCTGTTCCTGCTGCTATGCCTGCTGCCTGATGCCATGCCTAATCACGATGATGAGTCCTCTTCCTCTGGAACCCTAAGCCAGAATAAACTCTTCCCTAAATTGTTGTGGTAGTTGGAATGTCATTGCCTCCATAAGCTCCTAGGGAGTGGCACTATTGGGAGGTGTGTCTTTGTTGGAGTAGGTGTGGTCTTGTTGGAGGAAGTGTGTCACTGTGGAGGTGGGCTTTGAGGTCTCATATTTGCTCAAGCCACGCCCAGTGTCTCAGCTCACTTCCTGTTGCCTGTGGGATCAATATGTAGCTCCTTCTCCCACTCTCAGCGTCTTCTCCAGCACCAGCCATGTTGGCCTGCAGGCCACCATGTCCCACCATGATGATAATGGACTGAACCTCTGAACTGTAAGCCTCCTGAGTAAATGCTTTCCTTTATAAGAGTGGCCATGGTCATGGTGTCTCTTCACAGCAAAAGAAACCCTTAAGGCAGTTGCTTTTGGTCATGGTGTTTTATCATAGCAACAGAAAAACAACAACAACAACAACAACTGGACCTAACAGGCATGGTGTGCATCTTCTAGACCGTCTGTCTAGCTGAAGCTCCTGGCTGTGGACAGGAATGTTAGTTTTGTTTTCCCTCCGAGGACCTCTCTTTCCCTGATTGATCTGCCACACCTGGAGCTGCTTCGCTGTAAAATTTGACAGATTACTTTCATGGCAGCGGTTTTGTTTTTGCTTTTAGCACCCTGCCCTTCATTCCATGCTTACAGCAGTTTCTCTCTTTGGATTCTGTGGTTAGACTTTTCCAATCCTCTCTGACTGGGTTCCTGGGTGCCAGAGGTCATTTCTGTCTTTCATGACTTTAGGGAGCAGACCTCACTACATAAAATGTCTTCTGTCCCTCCGGCCTATTCATCTGGAAACCTCACAAAAGACCCTCCTGGGACTTGCCTGGTAGACCTTTTTCCATTAGATAAAGTTCTTCAAAGCAAGATCTTGATCCTATTTGTCATGCTACTCAATAGGAGATTTATTAATCACTCAATAAACATATCTTATATAAATGAATACCTAGCAAGCAGAACATAGAACTACATTACAGGTAATTCTTTAATCACGGGTCAGGTAACTGTCTTTCCTCCCTTCTCCAGACTACCTGGGGCCCAGTAATTACTGGCATTTTGCCAATTGGGCATCTCGTTAACAATATTTATTATGGTAATGGTACTCGTGGTGACCATCTCCAGGCTGTGAAACATCTTCAGTTTCTATCTCAGTCATTTAAAAATGATCATGTTAGGATATTTATTTCATTTTAACAGATCATCATGAACTACAGGGGTTTTTTTTTTGAGAATTAAAATACAATTAAAATCACCATAACCACACACTGACCTTAATTAGTTCACTCAGCAAATGATTAGCACCTAATTGCTGTGCGTCTGCCTTAGCTAATTTGGATGTATCTGAAAAGCTTTGGTCATCAGTAGATAAAGGTTTGCTGTAATTAATACACAGTGTGATAGTTAGTCATCTCAGGAGACATTCATTTAATTCCTAGCACCCCCATAGTAGTTCACTCCCACCTGGACGACCAGTTCCAGGGAATCTGATGACCTCCGGGCACCATGGGCACCAAGTGCACACTTGGTACAGTCATGCATCCAGGTAAAATACTCATAAACAAAATAAAAACAGTAATACAAGAAAACAGAGGTGTGCTGGGTAGTTTTTTATCACATAGGCTAGAGTCATCTGGGAGGCAGGAACCTTAGTAGAGAACACGTCTCCCTCAGATTGCTCTATTGGTGTAGGAGGTCCTTCTGTCTATGTGTTGCTTTTATTGGTTAATGAATAAAGAAACTGGCTTGGCCTGCCGGACAGAGATGGTAAAGATCCTTTAGTGTGTTGGTTGCCCACTCTACTGGGGGACACACACAGATGTAAGCCTGTTCCATCTGGTCTGAAGGTCAGAGAGTTTGAGCTAATTTTTGCTCTTTCAAAGTGGTTGACAACAGGTCCAAGTACAAGATATCCTGACCTAGGGTGTGATTACTTGGTGTTTTGGACATTAAGATAGCCGCTAGAGGTGGATCTGCTCCACCCTGACCAGAGGTCAGATAATTCAAGCCTATTCCTGTGCTCCTTCATTTAAAATGGGAGGTTTGACATAGGGAGTGGCTGCCCACAGGGTACTCGGTCTAGGGTGTATTCACTGCATATATCCTGCCCCAAGGATCCAATACCTTTATTCAGGATATGGCTTGCTGTCTCAACTATTCAAGCAAGTAACTGTTCTGATTATCCTTTGTGTCATGTTAAAACAGTCTTTTGCCTCCTCCCCGCTTTTGTATTGGGGGGGGGATATAAAAGTGCGTGGAAAATAAATGCAGGTGAATCCAGCATTCAGCATTCACTGATCTGCCCTCCCGGGACTCTCCTGTATCTCTGTGTTTCTTTCATATCTCTGTTCCTTCTACCTAACGCTGCTAAGCTTCACACCCCTACCCTGGAATGCACGGACCCACTGTGGCTAGGACTGTGGCAGAAGTCACCCTGGAAGGAGATTTAGGAGGCTCTACCAGCAACTTTGGGCTCTGCCTCCCAGTCTTGAGCCCATCATTTTGATGTTTTAACTTTGCTGTTCCTCTTAATGGGTCATACTTATGTTTTATAAAGTCTGTCAAAAGAGAAACGTATTGGGGGCTGGAGAGATGGCTCAGCGGTTAAGAGCATTGCCTGCTCTTCCAAAGGTCCTGAGTTCAATTCCCGGCAACCACATGGTGGCTCACAACCATCTGTAATGAGGTCTGGTGCCCTCTTCTGGCCTGCAGACAGACACACAGACAGAATATTGTATGCATAATAAAGAAATAAATGTTAAAAAATATTTTTTTTTTAAAAAAAGAGAAATGTATTTGTCTGGGCAATGGCGGTCCACATCTTTAATCCGCAGCATTCCGGAGGCAGAGGAAGGTGGGTCTCTGAGTTCAAGGCCAGCCTGGTTTACCAGAACAAGTTACAAGACAGAGAAAGCCTTATCTCGAAAAACAAAAACAACATCAAAAAAAAAGAAAAAAGAAAAAAAGAAAGAAAGAAAGAAAGAAAAAGAAAGAAAGAAAAGAAAAGGAACATTTAACATGGCCATCTATTGTCATATAGGACTGATTAATTAATCCTAATTAACCTTCTAGTATCTCCATTTGCAACCCCCCCATGTTGACTCATGTCTTGAATTCAGGCTGAGGCATAGTGTCTGTCTGCAAGCTTTATCTCATTCACGAAGCAAGGCATTCCCAGACACGCCTGGGTTCTGTTTTGTGTGGGTAGGAGTAGGTGTTGTTCCGGACTGCCAAACAGACATGGAGTAACCCCCAACCATCCAATGACAATCATGGGTTTGTGTTGCTTGGGTCCAGATAACCCTCTTGGCTTTTCTCCAAGTAAGGACAGGAGTCATTGCATACAGGACCAGAGGCTTCCTTCCTCTGTGTGTGATGTAAGCATTTTAACCCTCAGTGTTACAATTTCATATTCTCAGTGCCCTTCTGGAGTCATTTCTGCTCCTTGGTGAGCCCCTCCAGGAAAGAAAAGAAAGAAAAGTCAGTTAAAGCATTTATTTAAGAAGAAAAACTTTAATTTTCAAAAATTGGAGAAAGTTTAAAGCACAGTTATTAAACTTTGTTTCATGTTTATGAACACCAGAATTTTCTTTTCTGTTTCACTACATATGTGTAATGGTTCAAGTAAAATGCTGCAGGTCCCCAAGCCGTGGCAGTGGGCAGCGGGTCCCAAGACCATGGCAGGTCACGAAGGCAGCTGGGTCCCAGACAGGAAGCCGCATGGTGGGTGAGAGACTGAGATGGATAGGCATGTTGTGCAGAGTGAAGTTGGATATTTATTTAGTGGGTCATGGAAGGGAAGGGGAGAAGGGGAAGAAGAGAGAGAGAGAGAGAAAGAGAGAGAAACGGGGGTAAGGGGAAAGTGGGGGAGAAGGGAGAGACAGAAGGGAGAGACGGAAAGGGAAGAAAACTCAGGCTGAAAGCAAAAGGAAGATCTGCCTGCCTCAGCAGTGGACAGGGGAGGGAGTGGGCGGGGCTTGTCTCTTAAAGGGACAGGACAGATCATTACAATATGTCATTTCCATTTTCAGCTGTAAATAGGTGTGGTGGTTTGAATGAGAATGTCTCCCAGAGGCATGCCCTGTGTTTGACTACTTGGCTCCCAGTAAGTGACTCTTTTGCAGAAGGTTATGGAACCTTAAGGATGTGGAGCCTTGCTGGAGGAATTATGTCCCTGGGGACAGGCTTTGCAGGCGTATGGGTTCACTCCACCTCCTGTTTGATCTGCCTGCTTCCTATATGTGGATGAAATGTGACTGGCCAGCTTCCTGTGCCTGCCACTGTGCTGTCCCCTATCTTCCCAACACGATGAACCTTTGGAAACATGAACAGAAATAGACACAAAGCCTGAACCATTTCTAAAAGGTTGTAAGCAGCAGATTTATAAGGCAAATTATTTACCAGACTGGCCATTAAAACAACAACAAAAACCACATTAGACACTTTTCCCCATACCACTGGCTTGGGAAAGCAGTTATGACCATGGAATGCCTCTGAACTCCCAGGCAGGGTGGCTACGAGGTCCTGTGATCCCCAGCAGTGCATTCTTGCTAATGTCCATTGACTGAACGAGTCTTGCCATAGCTGTCTCAAAATTAAAGACATTTCCTCTTTGGACTTGTGATTTCTGATGATGCCTGAGGAGCCAGTATAACAGTGCCTTCCTTATACCCTCCTTACCCACTGCAATGTGACATGGATAACCAGGGATTGGCTGCAGCCTACATGCACAGGTCCTGACCCACGTATCAGTGCTTGCCATGAAGCAGGTTGGTTCTCCCTCAGGTGGAAGCTAGGCCAACACCTGGGTGGTGATGTCTGTAGCAGGCTCAGAAATCACCAAGAAAGGATCACAAATAATAAGGACGTGTCAGACGAAAGCAAAACATGTTGGGACATCATCCTGTGCCTTTGCATTTCAAGTCAGCCGAGTTGCTGAAGAAATGCCACATACTGAAAAGTATGCATTGCTCTCCCAGGGGCCTGAGTTCGTTTCCTAGCACACACACACAAAAACAGTTTTCCTGTTTCTTAAAGGGAGAACTTTAAACTCATTTTGGTGGTTACCCTCTCAAGATTGGGTCCCTCACTGTTTCATCATGGACGAGGGTAGGATGCCCTGCCTTCCTGCGGGATGTTCACAGCCAATGGTGACTGGGGGAAGGAGTGTCACTGTCTTCCGTGGCGCATGGGGGGGGGGTGTCTCTCCTCTTCCTCAGTTACAGCTCTTGTAAAAGCACTGGTGCATATTATATGTGCTGACACATGTGCTCTAATGCCCATCTTCTTTTCTTTCTCCAAAGCCAAGAGTTGGCTTATTACAGGGAGTCTGTGGTTGTTTGAAAGAAAATGGTCCCCAGAAGGAGTGGTACTATTAGGAGAGTGATCTTGTTGGAGGAAGTGTGTCATCATGGAGGTGGGCTTTGAGGTCTCATATATACCCAAGCCATGGCCATTGAGAAAGACCACTTCCTGTTGCCTGTGGATCAAAATGTAGGACTCTCAGCTGCTTCTCCAGCACCATGCCTGCCTGCACGCCACCATACCCTTACAGTTTGGTAATTTTGCATGAAGTTGCCATGACTCATATTAAAGAAGCAGCAGTTGGGGGCTGGAGAGATGACTCAGAGGTTAAGAGCATTGCCTGCTCTACCAAAGGTCCTGAGTTCAATTCCCAACAACCACATGGTGGCTCATAACCATCTGTAATGGGGCCTGGTGCCCTCTTCTTGCTTTCACAGGACCCCCTAAGAAGAACGTCGCCCCCATGTCAACTGGAAGCAATCTTAGAGGACGACGCCCCCTCTCCCAACAGAGTTTGCCCTCAGGTTTAGGGACATCATTTACTGGTTGATATAGGGTTGAGGGGATGGGAGAGGTATTATATGGACTCAGGGATGTTTATTGAAAAAAAAGGGGGAATTAAATGGTTTGATGGGATAATTGGTATTTGTGAGTTATTGTTTTTAAAAAAAATTGTATTGGTGCTGATTCTTGTATATTGATATATTGAATATTGTATGTGAGTATGCTTCTACCTCTGTTTAAAAATATATATATATATTGATATATTTACCATATTGCAATGTACATTTCTACCTCTGATATTATTTATATAATGACATTGTTTACATTTGGAGATCATTGTCCTCATTTATTGCACAGTTGTTTACTCTCTTAGTCTTCAAGTTAGATAGGTATCGAGAATTATAAATCAGACAACAGATGTGCAACAAATGACAGAGACAACTGACTACCTGGGCAGTCACCCATAGTCATATATGTTTGTCATATTTATATTTAGCATAAATCAGGTTTTTTAGATACATAGAGATTATATTTAGTGTAGATAGTATAATCTTCGACCTCTTCGAAGAGCTGTAGAAAATGGCCTTTAATCTAACCTAGAGTTTTGTACTTATGAGACACAATCACTCCTGGCAACACCGCTTTACTCCCGAGAGAATGTTGAGCACCAAAGACACTCCACTGGGAGCTTGTCTTTTTCTTGGCAGTACTGGCCTTTGGGCAAAGAAAAGCCCATACCTTGACTACTGACAGAGATACAGAGTATCCATAAATGAATAAAGACAGAATTGTCTTATCTTGCCAAGACAGTGTAGGATAGTTCTAAAAAGAAAAGTTCCTTGCCTTTGAAAAATGGTATGTCAGTTATGTTAGGCCTTAGCCAAAGTTGGTTGCCTCAACATTGCAAAACGAGACTTTGGGTGATTGCCCAGGTAGTCAGTTGTCTCTGTCATTTGTTGCACATTTTGGAAGTTTCTCATTTGTACTTCCTGGTTACTTAAGTAATATTTCTTCCCTTCTCAGATCTTTGATGGGGTTGAAGATTAGACAATTGTAGTTACTCTCTACATTATTTAGACTCCTTGAAATAAAATGTTTAGCAAAACTTTTGTTATATGTTTCTTGCTTAATATTGTTTGTTGTTTGTAATTTTTTATTTATTATTTGTTCCTATTGTATATGGTTGTATTTGGATTGGCTCTGTCTTATTTAGTAAAAAGGGGAGATGAAAGGGAACCTCAGCCAATCACCTTGTTTGTGGGGTGTGTTCCCCTTAGGCTAAGATTTACTTCTAAAACTTGCCGGTGTGCTTCCCACTTCCTCTTTGTTTTTCCTGCACCACTCGCTGGAACCCAGGCTTTGTAAGTCCCCCTTTCTTTCCTTTATTAAAGCTGAATATTTTATATTAAAGCTAGTCTGGTTAATTCTATTGACCGCTCACCAACACTCTTCTGGCCTGCAGGCATACACACAGACAGAATATTGTATACATAATAAATAAATATTTTTTAAAAAGAAGAAGCTGTTGTACCTACTTTTGTTTTTAAATCACTAGAGCTGATGTCAAAATGGTGGAAACAATATAACTTGTAAACATTATTATAAAAACATTTGTGACCTTGCAGACCCTAAAAGGTTCTGAATGCTCTATCTCTGCAGACCACACTGGAAAACATGGTATCATTTGAACAACATGTTATCTGATTCAACATGTGGACCTCACCCTGGTGTCCAGCAAGGTTTAGTTGTCTGAGAGGAGGCCAGAAAAACAGTCTAGGGAGACCTTACATGGCTGGGTTATACCTGAACCAAACCAAGAGGCATCCTAGAGTTTATTAATTTGAATTAACAAATATCCAAAATATTGATAAACTGATAATTGATATTTGCCCTGAAAAATACTAATAAATGACCAGACTCTGTGGTACACACCTTTAATCCCAGCACTTGGAGGCAGGCAGATCTATGAGTCTGAAGCTAGCCTGGTCCACATAAAGAGCTCCAGACTGCATAGTAAGACCCTGTCTCACAGCCAAAGCAAGAACTATAAAGAAATGTTAGTAAATGGATTGGACACAGTCTCTTTTGAAACAACCTTAATAGTCTAGGTAATAACTCAAAAGAGAGAAAAAAAGCCAACATCACCAGGATCTTGGATTACAATCCAGGGAAAGGGGAATGGCGAGGACGTGATTGTTAAAGGAGTAAGAAAAGGTCTCCAGCAGTAAGCACAATTTTACTGTGCAGCATGGAAATGTTCATGGAGTTCCAAGCGGAAGAAATGAGACAACAGTACAGTCACTGATGCCAGACTGATGGAAAGAAAACACGACAAACTCCCAGAAAGAAACAGTCACTCAGAGCCTCAGACTCGGGCGACATTTGATGTGCAACACTTTAAGTGGAATTCTATGGTGTGGCATCCCTGTACACACTGAAGGTGTCCCTCACCTTTCTGGGTAGAGGAAAGGATGAAGGGCTGGGGTTCAGAGAGCTAGTGCCAGCCTCTTGAGTAAATTAAGATGAAATCTGTAAACCAACAGCAGCAGCATCACATGTAAACCCAGCAGCTGGGAAGCAGAGGCAGGCGGGTCAGAAGTTCAAGGTCATTCTTAGTTGATGCAAATGAGTTTAGAGCTAGCCTGGGCTATAAGAGCCCCTGTCTCAGCCTTCTCTCCTTGCCACCAAAACCCATATTGCTGTAAGGAACCCCAGGAAAACTCACTGGTTCGCCAAGTTGGACTTTGGTGATATCCGTACTTTGGTCTGCCATGGGTTCCCTGTCTGGGGTGAGTGGATCTGTGTTGCATCTCCCCAGGAAGTCTTGTCACACAACAACAGGGAAGGACAGAGAGAGTGAGAGAGAGAGAGAGAGAGAGCGAGAGTGTGTGTGTGTGAGAGAGAGAAAGAGAGAGAGAGGAAGAGAGGAAGAGAGAGAGAGAGTGTGTGTGTGTGTGTGTGTGAGAAAGAGAGAGAGAGAGAGAGAGAGAGAGAGAGAGAGAGAGAGAGAGAGAGAGAGAGGGAGGGAGGGAGAGAGAGGAGGGAGAGAAACAAATTCTTAAAAGTCAGTAGGTGTGGTGTGACCTTCATTTGCATTCTCTTTGTGAACTATAAGAAACAGAATAAAACCTCTCTGGGCAAGGCAAGCTTCCCTTCCCTTCCCTTCCCTGGCCTTTCCTTCCTCATGGTTCTGGTAGCTGTTACCTGTCAGCAATTATTTTCCACCTGGCATGCTATTCTGGGAGAGACCGTGTGTCTGTCCATCTTTCCTTCCTTCCTTCCTTCCTTCCTTCCTTCCTTCCTTCCTTCCTTCCTTCCTTCCCTTCTTCTTTCCTTCCTTTTTTTTTCATTTTCCCACCCTATTAAACAAACATTAGGCACTCTGAGTTTCTTTATGGCATTTGTCAGGCTGTGCTCTTGCCACAGAAAGAAAGAGAACATTACGTGATCATTTTCCTGAACTTGGCAGTTTAATGCACCAGCCAACTTTTTTTTTTTTTTTTACCACCTCCATATTTTAAAATATTCTATGAAAAAAAAAAAGTGATCTTTGGTAGCCACAATTCTCTAAACTCTTTGAGGCTTGACACAGTGGGAGGCGAAGCAGGAATCTATGAAATATGAAAGAGTGGGACCAAGTCTTCAAAACTCTGCTGAGTCCTGTTCCCTTGGGGGCGAAAGCATGCCTGTGGTGGAGCTGGCCTCCTGCAAGCCACTTCAGACAGTTTTCTAGCGACCCTCCATCCTCTGGTTTCTCTCCTGTGAGGCCATTTCCTTCCCACAAAGGGCCACTACTGGATAGACGGTTCAGTGACTAAGCACTTTATTGCTCTTGCAGAGGGACCTGGCTTGGTTCCTAGCACACGCAACTGCCTGTAACTCTAGTTCCAGGGGATCTGATGCCCCCTTCTGGCCTCTGTGAGACCCTGCATGCATGCAGCGCACATATACTCAGGCAAACACTCATATACATAAAATAAAAAGAATAAATCCTTTTTTCTTAGATACAGGGTTTCTCTGTGTAGCCTTGGCTGACCTGGAACTTGCGCTGTAGACTAGGCTGGTTTCGAACTCACAGAGATCTGCCTGCCTCTGTCTTCTGAGTGCTGGGATTGAAGGTGTGTGCTACCATCACCTGGCAAAATAATAAATCTTTTTTTAAGTCTTAGGAACTTTGAAAACCCACCTAATTTTTTTTTATTGGTACATCACTTCTTATCTTTGTTGATGATTTATCTTTATTGGTAAGTGCACATTTTACATTAACTAACACTTAAGGTAAGTGCCCCTTTAAATGACTCCTTTCAAAGCTAAATGTGCCAGCCAGGTGGGTCTTAGAGTTCACTGCATTTGCTTCCAGAGAGAATGCTTGAGAACTAATCTTTTATAATTTGTTCTTAAAAAGAAAATGCACGCATGCGTGCGTACAAACACACACACACACACACACACACACACTTTTGTGAGGGTCCTGCCTGTTTAGAAACTGTACTTAGCATGCTGCCAAGAACAGCTCTGCTCCTACAGAGGTAGGTGATTATGGGAAAGTAATTTTTAGAATGGCCACATTAAACAACAGCGAGAAAAGACTCCCTGGTGAATTTTGTCACTGCGTGTGACCTTCCTTAATCTAAATTTCAGAGGTGTTAATGTACCAATCAGAACAGCTCTGGAGGCCTAATTTGCATAATGATGCCTGAGCTCTTTGGAGATAACGAGTATGAGGTCAGTTGTGTCCCAGGGATTCAGCAGGCAGCTTCCGTGCCCTTGGATGCCCACTCTTGAAGAAGACTCTACCTTCACGTAGGGCTCTTATTTTTGAACATGCGCAGTCTTGCAAACATCCACTCTAGTTGAAAATGATTGCTGTTTATCATTATGTATGACCTTCCTGCGGTGCTGCCGACCAAGCCCTGCCCTCTAAGGGGGGTTGCTTGGTGACTGAGGGAAGCATAGAGAGAAGGTTGGAGGAGGCGGTGCTCTCAGAAACCCAGAAGCCCTAACTATGAGGGGGAGGTCCCTTTATCACTCATCTTTCTTTTCCCTAACGCCTTATCCCTCTCTAGTCTGCGGCTCTGCCCTGAGGTGAGGTGGAAACCAGTTCTGGAATGTGGACTCACACTGCCTCTCTCTGGAGGGAAACATTCCCTAATGGATGCTGTGGGGAACACAGAACCTGTTAGGTGAGGTGGGAGGGGGATGCTTGATGCCTCCTGGTCCTCAGAGAGGACTCTGACAGGGGAGCAGGCTCTGCCAGCCATTGCCAGGCTCCCTTTTCCCCAGCGTTCACCTCTGAGCTGTTCTTCCCTCTGCTCTCAGGACTGCTGCTGTCCACCTTCACTGCTTCCAGAACCAACTTCCAGATGTTCTGACGTGGAAGCCGTCCTGCACGTTACGGTGACAGCGTCATGCTGCCTGGTCCATGTCGTGCCTCAAGGTGCCTAGGTTTGAGGGTATCTCAGTACCTCAGTTCTGGTCAGTTGGAGAGGAAAATGGGTTTCCGCAATTCCTCTTCCTTAATTAGGGTAGGAGCCTTAAGAGGAAGACTGCATGCAGAGAGGCCAGCTCCAAGCCCAGGCAGACCCGAGGAGCAAAAAAGAGGTTGACTCACTGAGCTTCACCCAGCAAGCTTGGTGCAGCCTTGCCAGTGGCCACAGTTTCTGACTTACAGCCCACCCAGTGTTTTAAAAACGCACACACACACACATGCACACTCACATGGTATACAGACATTCACTCAAGCATACACATACGCATCAAATAAACATTTAAAAAAGTTAAAACCGCACGTGATGTTGAGATAACAACTCACACCCACTAACGCGGGCACCCTTCCCAAGGTGACAATGATATGTGTTGGTGTTGATGAGGGCAGTGAGAAACCGGAATCCTCAGGCTTACCTGGCAGAAGCCTAAAAGAGCACCGCAACTTTGGAAATTAGCTGGGCGATTGGTTAAAAGCACCAAGCACGAATGAATCACCTGACTTTGCAAGTCCGTGGCTGAGAGAGAACCTTACCGAAAATTCAGTTCCACCCGGGCAACTCACTCTTGGGTTTTTCTGACAGATTCTAAGGTTAAATGCAAGTTAGCAGCCTAGCCTGAAGGGGGAGCATTAAATAACAGCTGTTGAGTTTTGAAACCATCACGCCCTTGGGTCTGGCTGCTCATAGTCTTTGTCACAAAGAGGCCAGAGCCTGGTATGGAGAGCTCTGAGGGGTCACAGGATGAGACCCATTCTGGGCTGACGGCTCCCCTTTCTCCAGCCAGGCGATGTGTGCCCCACCCTTCCTAACTCATCCTGAGACTGTGGGAGCCTGCACTTGGTACAGCTGTGCAGGATTGTGGCACATTTTTAAGATGGCGGGAGTTACAGCGCATACAAACAAGAAGTCATTTGCTGCTTCTCTGCTTTCCATTGACTCACGTGATCAGAGCTGGCCCCCACTCTTCCCTTTATTCTGTACAAATAGGTTTTTTAAAAATTTCTTGTATTGTTTTCATGCTGTGCTGGTCCCCGGACATTAGCATAGTCTTGTCACGCCCTTAACGGCCACCTTTGAACTTGTGCTTGGTGTTTTTATCTTGTTACAAAGAAGCAAGATGTGGCAGAAGACCCAGAAGTGCTCAATTCTCAGTTGCCTCTCCATCATTCTCTTCCGCTAGGAGTTGAGAAGTACCCAGGAGCAATTGGGAACCCAACAGCGATGCCATTGGCATCTGTTCAGATGAGGGCTGTAGAAAAAGTCAGGGGTCCCACTCCGAGTCCCAATCTTAAGACTAGCCACACTTGGACGCGCCACCGGGTGGAGCTTGGAGGGGGAGGGGCGGTGTCCTCCAGAATCCACTTGCCTGCAGGCTGAGGTACATAATGATCAATTTTCTCTCAGCTGCCCACACCCCTACCTCTTCCTAAAACCTGAATTCATCAGGGAGCTTGCTATGCAGGTCTCAGTCTGCAATGTCTCTTTATGGAGATTATCTGCATATTATACTTAGTGTTCTGTTCTGTAGGAGACTCGGGCTCCTGTCTCAGCAAGAAAACTCGGAGACGTTTACTCCGGATGGCCGCCATGGCCCCTCTGGAGAGCAGCTTTCTGTCTCCATGAGGCAGCAGAACAAAGATTCAATTCAGTTGCTGGGGTTTCTGTGCTGGGTGGGTAATTTTTAGGAGAGGTTTTTCGGTACCTCAATTTATTCTTTAAAACGCAATGAGAGTAGGATTGGATTAATGCATAAGTTATGTGTATGCTTAAATTATACAGATGTGGAGATAGTGGATTTAGTACGTCTGCCGTGTGCTTATACAGGCAATTATGGTCAGTTTTCCTTTACGGGGCCAAAACTTTCAGCCCCAGGGGCGCTTCCTACTTGCGGTGCCCACAAAGTCACCTTGAACAACCTATTTTCAGTCTTTGCCTAATGTCTTGACTCTGGAATGTGGGAACTGGAGATACTGTTTGTTTAACACTCCCAAATCCTTGAACCGGAATTACGGCGTGTTCTTCTGCCTTCCCTGGGAAAGCAGGGCCCCCACCCCTTCCTAGTGAGTTCCACAGTGCAGAAGCCCTGTCCGGTGAGTCAGTGTGTGTCCACGTCCCCTGCTGGGTGTCTGCTTTGCCTCAAGCTGAGCACAGAACGGTAACTAGTTTGCCAGGAGGACCGGGACGGGGCCCTGGAGACCTTGGGGAAAACCAAAACAGTTTCTTAGCCTTCGGAGCCTTAGCCCTGCGGCTGACACCTGCGTGCCTTTGAGAGGCTGCAGAGCGGGTTGGGTGTTTCTATTCCTTCAGCCAGTAGCTGGGTATAAACACCACAGGGTTTATCCCAGAACTCCTCAGAACCGACAGAAAGCTGGGAAGCTGCCACTTCCAAGTTGCTGTGGGGTTCAGTGTCCTGCTGGCGTGGAAATAGGCTTGCCCTTGGTCTAACTCTGGTAAAAACAACCGGACAGAGTTGGGTTCCATAAGTCTGAGACAAAGCAGACTCATGGAGTGTTTAAGCACGGTAGGCCTTCCCAGAGCGAAGGCATCAGGCGGCTTCTAAATGAAGAGCTTTGGGCAGCTTTGTGGCAAAGGAGGTGGGAGAGATGAGTGACCTTGAATGGACGGAGAAATACCTGGGAGGTTAGTGGAACACGCTTCTGGGTGTGTTTCTGGGTTCTGGGTGTGTTTTGGAGGCTCTAGCCTAATGAACGGTTTAACTCAGTGATGGACCCAGCGATTGGACGGACTATTAAGGATCAGCGGAACTGTGGAAGGTGGGTCCTGGCCGAGGTTGGGGAGTGCCCTTTGAGTTGAGTTAACCCTGACCTCTTTCTGCTAGGCTTCCACTCCACCCAGAGGTGAGGGGCCAGTCACCCCAGTCCGGGCATAAGACCGAAAACTTTGGAGCCAAAAAATAAAAATAAAAACCTCTCCTCCCCATAGGTTATTTCTGGCAGCTCCTTAATAGGGATGATAAAATTAATACATGAAGATGGGTCAAGTGGGACTAGGCTTCCAGGAAGTGCTCTTCTGATGTCAAGGCAGAAACTCCCCTGTCCTGGAGTGTTCTGGAAAAGGACAGCTTCCAGGCCTCCACGGAAGGAGTAGTTCCGGGGTGTGTAGGGTAGGGCCAAAGAAACGGTCCTGCCCATCCCAGATAGCACTGAAGACAAGGTTGGGTTGCCTTTCAGGCTGAGGCCTTTTTAAGCTTGGCCGTGATTTCAGGTTTCTCTTCCTCCTGAAAATAGCTCGTAGTTACCTGCAGATGCCAGAAACCCAAGTCGCAGGAGACAAAGCCTCTGATTTCCTGCAAAGGGAAAAAAGGCTTAATTATGCAAATGTGTAGTGGAGCAGCTCATTCATATTAAAATGTCATCAGTCAGCCTCCCCGCAGGTCCTTTGGTGATTGTTACTGACTAGGATGGGGAAAGCATTCTAGATCAGAGGGACTGATGGCTGGGAAGAGGGGACCTCAGAAGAACAGCCTCCACTGGATTGACCATGGGCATGTTGGTGGGGCATTTTCTTGATTGCTGATTGATATAGAGAGGGCCCAAGTCATTGTGGGAGGCCCTGTCCCTTGGCTGTCTGAGCAAGCCAGAAGGAGCCAGCCAGCAAACGGTGTCCCTGTTCTCTGCTTCCTGCTCCTGCCTTGAGTTCCTGCCTTGGCTTACCTGGATGACGGGCTGTAAACTGTGAGGTGAGTTAAACCCTTTTCTCCTGAAGTAGCTTTTGATCACACTGTCCATCACGACAACAGAGAGCCACACGGGACAGGGACACTCCAGAGAAACCTGTCCGGCCTCGCTGAAAACACAGGATCCCAGACTGGGCAGGCAGGCAAGCCACACCCACATGCACCACCCACTTCCCAGGGCCCTTGGAGGGGCTGCTGCTTCAATCACGCCTGTGGGAAACAATGCGGTGCTGTTTCCTGTGAGATAAACCAGATTTGGGGAAATGAGTCAACTCTGGCCTATTGTGTGATTATCTATGTCAGGTGAGCCACACCCCTCTGATAAATAGGTGAAACTCAGTCCCCCCGCCCCCCCAGGAGAACTGGTGAACACTCATATTATGAAGACTGGGTGTACTGGGGCCGAGATCCTCATGGGCTTGAGTTCCCTTGGGCTCCTTCCCTCCAACTGCTGATAACCACTCCTACCCTGAGGTCAGTGGTAAGACAGGGCAGGCTGTGAGCAGCACCCTAGGTCAGGTTTGGGGCCTCTGAGCGGATGTGAATTCTATCCCACATGGCGTATTTGTCTTCTTCCAGCATGTTGAGTCTTGTCATCATGTCGCTGTCTAAGAGTTAATCCAGCCGGGCTAGCCAGTTACCGGAAACAGACCATTGCCTGGGAAAGCTGCTGTGTCTTAAGC
The DNA here is from genome assembly GCF_903992535.2 of Arvicola amphibius. Lineage (NCBI taxonomy): Eukaryota > Metazoa > Chordata > Mammalia > Rodentia > Cricetidae > Arvicola > Arvicola amphibius. Next base: position 105,724,633 of record NC_052056.1, on the reverse strand, counting down.
CTTACTCAAGTGATGGGAGGAATAATTATCCCTTTGCTGAGATAATATACTCTTCCTTCCCAGAAAGCTTGGCCTCAGTGGACTGCTTATAGAACCTCTATGTTTCTGTTACATCTCAGCTTGTGTGAGTACTCACTCAGAAAAATGTAATCGCTCTCTCTTTCTCTCTCTATACTGGGCAAACCTTGACACTTGGATTCCTCACTCTTTCTCCAAGGTTCCCTCCCTCCCTTGCCATGTGGCTGCCTGCTGATTGCACACTCTCCTGCCTTCCTTGCCTAGGTCTTAAGGTTTGGTTTTCTTTCTCCTCAGCCTCCTTTAGGCTATGCTGAGATTTACAGCTTGATTGGGGGTGGTTTTGTTTTAATTCTAATTAAATTGTTCTTAAGCTTCCTTCTGACTCCTTTTTTAAGCTCTTTTATAAATGGGACTAAGAACCCAAGAGGAGACCCCCATTTTCCTGGTCACATGTGTTATCTCAGGTGGGACGTCCCACCGTTTCAGGTAAGAGATGAAAACATCCAAGCTGGTCGGGTGGGAAATGTGTATTTGAGTTCTGAGAGGTTTAACTTCTCAATTAAAAACAATCAGAGGCTTATTCTTTGGTCATTAGACAGAATAATTTCCTGTTAAGGTCTGGGGGAGGCGCCTGCTGACATCTTCGTGACTTAGCTTGCTTTCTGATTGGCTGGAGGACAAGGACAGTTTTCCGGAGCAGCCATTTTCCTGGACTGCTGTATGTCTTTTGCCCCCACAAGGGATGGGTACTCAGCACATTGATTCAGTGCCAGCTCTCATTCATGTAATTTTAGCAATGTGAGCGCAATAAAGGATGAATGCCCAGGTAACAGACATGCTGAATAGGTCTTTACCACACCCCCTTCCTGCCTGTCTTGTCTGTAACTGAAACTTCCCATTGCCTGTTTCTTTCCTCCGTTTTAATCTCATTAATTATTTTTATTGCTTCTTGGTCACTTCCTCATTAGACGAAGTGCTGGTTAGATTTTATTTTTGTTCCATCATAGTTTTTACTTTTTGTCAACTTGCCCCAAGCTAGTAGGATCATCTCAGGAGGGAAACTCAATTGAGAATATGCCTCCATCAGGCTGGCCTGTAGGCAAGTCTCTGGGGACATTTTCTTGACCCGTGGTTGATGTGGGATTGCTCAGTCCACTGTGGGTGGTGCCACTCCCCAAGTTGGTGGTCCTGGGTACTATAAGGAAGCAGGATGAGGAAGCCATGAAAAGCAGACCAGTGAGCCGTGTTTTCTTCTCTCCATGACCTCTGCTTCAGTTCCTGCCTCCAGGTTCCTGCCCTGACTTCCCCTGATGATGGGCTACCATGTGGGACTGTAAGCCAGAGGAACCCTCTCTTTCCCAAGTTGTTGTTGGTCGTGGTGTTTATCACAGTAGTGAAATTAACTAATACAGGCAGTACATTTTATAAGGTGTTTGGTGGGTCACACGCTTTCCATGGATAGTTCGCAGTGGATGGACCCACTCAAAGCTCCTGTTTGTTAACAGCAAGTTTCCCCATATTCGAAAATTTTAGAAACAACCACAGTTGGCTTTTTGGAGTAGCAGCTAATTCTCCATTCTTTGCACTACTGGGTTGTGTTGAAGTTGTCAAAACTCAAAGGGGGAGGCGCTAGGAGAACTAGGCTGCTGGTGTGGACTCTGAATGTATAACAGGCACTTGTGATACTGAGGGAGCCTGGGGCCGGTTTGGGCTTTGATATGCTGATAGGCAGCACAGGGAGCCATATGTCCCTTCTGCTTTTTGAATCTGAGGGGAGGTGAAGTTTCCTTTGGATCTGACACTCTTCATCAGAGTTTTCATTTTATGACACCTGTCACCGTTATTCGTGGTCACATACCTGATTCGTTTGGACAAAAAGATGACTCACGTATCAGAAAGTCTTTTACACAGTGTGTGTGTGTGTGGGGGGGAGTTAGGGGTCCTTGGAGTTTGGATCAGATAGGAGAGTTAGAGTCATTGACGCATAACTAAATGTCTTATGTTTCATACAGTCAAAGGGATTTTTAGGACCTTGGGTAAAAGCACTTGAGATTCACATGGTAAAGGAGAGAACTGACTTGTGCAAATTAGCTTCTGACCTCCACAAGGGTATGTGTACGAGCATGTGTAGTAGTGAAGGAGCACACACACTCACACACACACACACACACACACACACACACACTTTCTCTCTCATTTTAAGTAAATAAATACAGGTAATTTTTAAAAAGAAGTAGATAAATAAGTGTGATGGGGGAATATCAGGAAAGGTCATGGAAGGAATGCCTCTACGGGACCTTAAGGAATACATGGGAATGAGTGACCATCAAGCTGCACAGGTCAGCTTTAATCACAGAGACATGAAGAAACTGTGTGGTTATGACTACAGCACTAAGTGCATGGACAGGGAAGGAATCAATGGCACTGTGCACATAAGCCAAGCGACATCTCTCCAGTCTTGCATGCTGGTCATGCTCCTGAAGACCTGTGCAGGGATAGAACCAATAAGGTGTGTGTGTTTCTGATATATTTATGTATGACTGCAGTAATTACATTTCATTGTCAAGTTACTATGCAGGTAATAGTAGCAATCAGACATTATATAAGTATGCATTTTGGGTCTATATTATGATATTAATTCCTGGCACCATGGAGGCTGAAAAGATCCCACAATTCATGATATGTAGGCTGGGGACATAGGTTGCTGGTGTTGGGACTCAGCCCAAGTCTGAAGTGTTGATGGAGGCTGGAACATACCTGTGACTTGAAGATAAAAGCTGTCTAGTGTTATGGCCAAATCCGTGAGGTTCCCCAAAAGCCAACAAGGAGACCGAGTCCCTTATGTAAAAGCAATGAGCCTTTATTTTAAGCAAGTTTGCAAACTCGGTCTCTCTGCATGGAATAAATGGAGAGCCCCAAGCTCAATTAGAATAGGGTTTTATAGTAGTAAATGTGAGGATAAGGGGATTCCGAGGTTTTTAGGACCCTTGATTGGCTGACATTTGTCTAGGGGTGTCCTGGTGAGTGTGTTCTGGCAGGTGGTTGTATCTATAGCAGTTAGAATGTTAGGCATTTCCTTTGAATGGTCTGTTCTTGGGTAGAGGTCGGTTAATCTCAGCTAGTGGTTCAGGCCTCCACTTAAATTTATTGATGGCCAGAGTTCTACTCTGGCAGGTGATAATGGTTGGGTGACCTGCCCACACTTAGCTTATCATGACTTTCTCCCACAGGTTTTTTGTTTTAGGTTTCATAGAATAAATGTGTTCTATTTAGTGCTGTTCTTCCCTGCCCCTGCCTCATTTTTGTGCGTTTTTGATGGTAATATCAGTGACCAAAATATCTAACTTTTTTTTTTTGCTATGTACAAAGTTATGATGTGCCTTACACAGAAAGTTACACATCTCTACAGACTAGGGTCCTGGTGCTGCTGGCCGCAAGTTCAGTATTAATAAAGCAACAGCATAACACAACAATAGAAGAGGAGGTTAGCTAACTCGTGAAGCAAGGCTGCTCCAGAAGCAACAGGAAGAGGTGGGAAAGCAGGCAGATTTGTGGGTTCAGGAGATGAGTGTGTCAGGCTGAAGAAGTGTCATAAGGGAAGTCTCGGGGTATACCTGAGTCTACAGAGTTTAGGAGGTTGGGCAGGAGGATCAAGAGTTCAAGGCCAGACTGGGCTGCTATTAAGTCTGTCCTAAAAACAGCAAGACAACCACAACAAAGCGCCCAGCCAACTAAACTGTCTTAGTCAGCGTTCTGTTGCTGAGAAGAGACATCATGGGGGCTCAGAGGTTAAGAGCACTGACTGCTCTTCCAGAGGTCCTGAGTTCAATTCCCAGCAGCCACATGGTGGCTCACAGCCATCTATAATGAGATCTGGTGTCCTCCTCTGGCATGCAAGCATACATGGAAGGGATGCTCTTTACATAATAAATAATTTTTTTAAAAAAAGAAGAGACGTCATGACCACAGTAACTCTTATAAAGGAAAACATTTAATTGGGGATGACTTACAGTTTCAGAGGTTTAGCCCATTATCCTCTTGGCAGTGTGCATGTAGACATGGTGCTGGAGAAGGAGCTGAGAGTTCTACATCTTGATCAGCAGGCAGCAGCAGGAGCCTGTGTCCCACTAGCTAGACTTGAGCTTGTAAGACCTCAAACCCCGCCTCCACATGACACACTTCCTCCAACAAGCCACACCTCCTAATAGCGCCACTCCTTATGGGTCAAGCATTCAAACACATCAGTCTATGTGGATCAAACCGATTCAAATCACCACGTAAATACAAAAGGCGTGGGAAGAAGAGCATTGTTTCTGGACCTGGGGCTGGTGGTGAGGGCAGGGGTGGAGGATTTTCCCAGCATGGTGCAGTACTGGGTTTGTTCCACTGGGGTTCCATGCCATGAATTTTACACTCCCATTAGCTCATTGGTCAGGGCCAGTTTTTCTTGGCTGTTGCTTTATAATAAAGAAATATTGCAGATCAAGTTAGTATACAGAGGATAGATATTAAGTAATGTCTTTATCAGAAACACAGTCAAATAAGGTTAGCTATTGGGGGATTGGCAAATGTGACCAGAGGCTCTCAGGAACTCGTTCAGGGCAGTGAGTCAGTTACTCAGTAATGCCAGGTTTGCAGAACCTTTACAAACAAAATCTCAAATAATAATGAGCACCGATGGTGCACTCCCATCTCTATGCCGTGTCTGCCTGTAAGTGTCCTGGCATGGGAAGCATGGTGTCTTTGAGTTTGGTAGAGGCCTTTGCCCTTGCCTCAGATGGGCATTAAGTCGAGAATTAGGGGCCCGGTGCTCGTGTTCAGGGGGCCAGGTGCTTGCGTTCACAAAACTTTCTTTGAGTCAGTGGCCTTTGGGTTCTTGTCTTGCTAATGTGAAGAATGGAATTCACAGGCCACAGTCGGCGAGTTTCAGGGAGAGTTATGATAGATCAATAGATGGGAACCAAAGGGAGAAACAGCGGGCAGGCAGAGAGCAAGCAGGGCCACAGGGATGCAGGGATGAGATAGCAGTGAGAGCCACAGGGGTGAGGTTCCATTGGGATGCTAGTCTGGGAGCTTTTTAACAGACTTATGACAGAAACTGGGGAGGGGGATGAGCCAGTCAGTCCAGTTGGCCCAGCCAGGTGGCCAGGTACCTCCTCTAAGTAGGTCACCTCTTACACATGGATTCCAGGCAAGGGTAAGAGATCACAGGAGACCAGAGGATCAGAACTTTGTTCTGGGAAAGCTTTGGAATGGTCGCTTTGGGGTGCCTGCCCTACTTGGCTGGTTTTTATCTCCAGTTTTAGATGGCTCCATTCCCATTCAGTGCTGATAAGCAGAGGCCGATGGGGGAAGAGATAGCTCCTTGCAGTAAATAGAATGGAATCACTGGCCTGGTAGGGGCCTGGCATGATGGGTAGGTGGGTCAGTCACCTAGCTAAGCGCCCCCCCCCTCCAAGCAGGACCACCTTAAATTAAGCCTTGCTGAACCGATAGGAGGGGTCATATTGCCGCTGAATGACCTATTTTTCTTACCAAGAATTCCCAGCCCCTGGCACAGTCCTTTCAGAGCCACCATAGGGTTCTCTTGGGTCTGCTCCTCTTTCAGAAAACTGTAACTTTCTCTTCTCTTACACTTATTCCTAGATATGCCTTCTCTGGTACATTTTTTTTCTTTTTCTTTTTCTCTAAACCTTCCGCCCACCACATGGCTGCTTGTCTGCCAAGTGGCTGACTTCCAAGCCAGCTTTAGAAAACCATGGCTCTTTCTCTTTTCTTCCCTCCATCTTCTCACCTTCCCATCACCTCCCGGGTGGGGGGCAGCTGCTGAGATTTATAACTGCCTTCTTGGGTTTTTTCTAAAGTGTCCTCAAGTGACTGTTTAAATTCATTCTTAAATTCTTTTATTATGAAGACCAAGGATCCTGGGGGGGAGGGGGGGCGACCTCAGATTTCTCCAGTCAGTGTGGTGACTCTTTGGAGACTACCCCCACATTTACAGTAACAGTACTGGGAGCATCAGCTGGGGTACAGGAGCGTGGGAGCCAGAGTTGCTGACCGGCCTGGTGCCTGGGATTCTCTGATGGCAGCTGCACAGATCCGTGGCTTTCCACCAGCACCGTGGTGACTCAGTGGCAGGTTTTATTCTTCTTGGCTGCACAGCGGTGCACACTCATTTCGTTTTTTTGGTGACACTCCACTTGGTCTAGGGATGGGGGGGGGCGGTGTTGTGTCTATTTTCATCCTTCGCGTTCCATCCCTGAGAACTCATGGTTGTAATTTTGTGTTGTTTTGTGACCAAGTATCAAAAGACAGTTTCATGCCTCAAGATTTGTTTAGAAAGAGGTTAGAACTCACATGGTGATCTGTGTTCCCCAGTGACTGTTTGTACCCTCGTGGTTGTGAGAGGGAGAAGCAGTCTGTACTGTCATTTTCCACTTTGAAGATGAAAACGGGCTTTGATTTTTCCTTTCCTGATGGAGGTAAAACCTCTAAGTAATGCATATATCTGGGGGGCTGATGGCAGGGGTGGGATCCTATATTTTTATGGGCTCTATGTCATTACACTGTTGCTGTTATTCTTTTGGTCCCCGCCCCTTTCCACGCCCACTCCCAGCGACCTCTGGTCTCTTGGAGTCATCCTGAATCTTCTCTCTTCCCTCTCTCTCTTTTCACTGCCCCCCTTTTGCGTGTGCACAGGCGCCCCCCTCCTCTCTCTTCTCCCTCCCTCCTTCCCTCCCTCCCTCCCTCTCTCTCTCTCTCTTTTAATAAAGCTTTATGTCTATTTTCTGTGTCTGCCGTTAACCCACCGCTGCACCGCCTGTTCACCCGCCGCCCTGGTCACACGTGTTCCGCAGGTCTCCGCGCAGCTACACGCAGATGCCCAGCTACTAAAGTCTTTAAGAATAAAAGTTGCGACTTTAGAAACCTGGAATAGAGGGGTTGGAGAGATGGCCCCATGGTTAAGAGTGCTTCCTGCTCTTGCAGTAGACCGAGTTCACTTTCCAGGCTCACAACTGTCTGTAATTCCAGGTCTAGGGGTCCCAACGCACACAAGCCCCCCACCCAGGAATTTGCACATCAATTCATGAAGGCACACACATATGCATTAATTTAAAAAGAAATACAAAGAAACCTGTAAATCAGGCTGAAGTGTCTGCTTGCTTAGCTAAGAGTAATTTATTTATTGAAGGACTAGGTACAAAGCTCAGTGTCATTTGTGACTATGTATGTTTCATTTCCTGACCACTTAACAAAAGTAAAAACCATAACCAATACGTTTAGTATTTGATTAAAATAAAACATTTGTTTTATAACCTCCAGATTAAGCTGGGTGGTGGTATTGCACGCTTTTAATCTCAGCACTTGTGGGGCAGAGGCAAACAGGATCTTTGAGGATCAAGGCCAGTCTGGTCTAGGTCCAGGACGGCCAGAGCTATGCAAGGAAGCCCTATCACAAGAACAAACAGTCACCAGATTAAAGCATAATGAAATATATGTTACTTTAATGCCTTGGAACCAAGATACTTAGTATCTAAAAAAAGATTTATATTATTATTTTACCAATTTTTACAATTTTTTATGTAATATATTTTGATATTTTCATTGTACTCATTCTCCTTCCCCAGCTTTTCCCAGATTGTCTCCTTTTTTAATGTGTATGTGTCTGTCTGTTTATGTGCCTCTGGAGGCCAGAAGTGGGCACTGGGTCACCTGGAGGTTCAGGCAGTTGAGAGCCACCATGTGGGTGCTGGGAACCGATCCCAGGTCCTCTGGAAGAGCAGCCAGTGCTCTAACCACTGAGCCATCTCTCCAGCCCTGACATTCAACATCTAGCCTATCAGCAAATGTCTGTTGACATCCTTTGGAGCCAAAGGAGTCAACTTTATGGAAAACTCTTCTAGAGAAGTATTCCTCGTGAAGCATGCTTTCTGCTGACAGAATGAGTCATGAAAATCCACATGTAATTTATAGAAAATAGGAAATATTTAATGGATATAAATTTATCTGCCTTGGCAATTATTTACAATTGATGATTGATACCAACAATTGAGGTAAAAATATACATGAGGTATAAATATACTATTTAAATGCAAATATTTTATTTCCATCGGCAAGATAACAACAATGAATAAAATACTGTGGTATTTGACAAACAAGCTCAATGCATCATTTTTCTAACCCCCCTTTCCTTTTATTTTAAAGAGGTGCTTTGTGGTTAGCAGAGGTGATGTGATTAGCGTGTGCATAAAATTCAAAAGTCAGGTTAGCTGGAAGAGAGAGGGGGTGAGAAATACAATCATATCATTTTATTCAGTTTTAAGCATTCCCTGGGTCCTTGTTTTTTTCCAGAGTGTGTCGTTGAGACAGCAACTTGCATCCCATGGGCTCATTAGGAATACAGAATGTCAGGCCCACCCAGACTGCCTGGATCCTAGCATTTTAACAAGGTCTTAGGTGGTTCTCAGTGCTTGCTAAGTAAGGATGTTCCTTGGGAAACAATGCCATTCATCCCGGGGTGCCCATTCTGCTTTCAAATGCATAGTACCCATCGCTGGAGTAGAAACAGTGTTGAGCCGGACTAAGCCCCACTGACAATCTTGCCAATACATAAAACGCCATCCAGCATGGCATGCATGACGTAATGGCAGAAGTGAATTTGTCCAATCCACAGAGCACTGCCCAGACAGTGGGTGACCTGTGGTCTGACCGACACTTTTCCAGGTAGACATGAGAATGCAAAAATCCCTGCCCTGATTTTCCTTGTGTCACACCAAACATACAGAAAACATCTTTATTCCTCCCAGTCAAACGATTGCACTCCACAGATAACAGAAAACATCGCGTTACTGTATGCCATACAACAACCCTGAAAGCACAGATTTGTTTTTGCCTTTCTTCCAACACCAGCTGCTGAATTAGGATATCAATCTCTGCCCAGACAGCTTAAGGAAATTTCTCCTGGAAGGCAGACATATAATAAGTTATCTCTCTATAGATGCTGCATTACAATAAAAAGAGCAAATCCATTCTCACGTGGTTCAGGAAGACCAGTTTGCTCAGTCTGTACAATAATAAATAAGGCTGGGGTCAAACACACGGGCGCTGGTGCCGGATAATGAAAAACATGGGGTTGATATATTTGCTTGTAATTTGCACAAATAACTAACGACACAGTTTTGGTCTTCTGTTAGTTTAAAACCCTGTCTTTTAGATTGCAAGAATTTTAATAGATTAGATTTTTAAGAGCATCATATATAGGACACTATGAATTCCCTGAAGCTGTGTTGACCCTGGACTCTTTGTCTGGTGTCCAGAGTCAAGGTCAGTGCAAGAACATGTTGAATAACTGTGGCCATGTAGGCCACTGGTCAAATAGGTCACTAAACAGCATTATGAGAATTATCTGAGTCTCCAGAGGACATGGGGCTCCCTTTGGCTTTGTGGACAGGCTCTGCTCTTCGCCCCTATGGAGGGGGTGGTGGTACCAGTTCTGTTTCAGTCCCTGGTGCCAACTCTAACGGTCACCTGACATCCCACTCAAACTTCATAGAGTGGGCCCAGAGGGCAATCAAAAATCTAGCCTTGGATTTGGCAACAAACTCTTACCTGCTGCTTTGTGTTAAGGAGAAGCAAATGTTATTTCGCTCAGTTTATCTCAACATCCCACTCCAGTTCTTAAACATCAGAAATAAGAGGCCAGTGCGTGGAAGAGGCTTAATAATGCTGTTATTCTTTGGCTAGCTAATCTTTGGGTAAGCATGGGCAGACCGACAGAGGACACATTTCACGCTTTGGTTATTGGCAGCAGGTTCTGCTCAGCTGGCAGGACAGTAGGGACACGGGGTCTCCAGCAACCTGGGAAGTGCCATGTGAGGAGACTCACAGAGTCAGACACTTAATTATATATAAAACCAGTATTTTACATATATACAGCAAAGGGAGATATACACACACATATACAAATGCTACAGTACATTTATTTACAGCTAAAACACGCTTCTTAGAAGCCTTTAAATAGCAAATTAGGCAATACGTAAGGAATAACCCATTTAATTTTAAGCAACATAGATAAATGTCGAAGACATTATGTATTAGTAAGGATTAGCCATCTCCAGGCAGGTTAGGAATATGGTCCGTGGCCACCTGTTCCCACGGGACAGTGCACTCCACACACCGTGAGCGTTCGTTCATTCCTCTTCGTGTTCCCTGAGTTTGACGTCACACGGGGGAGAGCTCAGATTTTTGTCTCTGGACCCTCAGCAATGAGGGGCTGGAAGGAGTTTCTAATTCTGGCGACTTCAGCAGCGCAGAGGTGTCCGAAGCCTTTGCTGTACCATTCTGGGGAGTGACCCCTGCAGGAGGAAAGCAGAAGGAAGTGGGAAACTTGCCAGGGGATAGAGCTGCCCTCACGCTTGGGTCATCAGTACCCTGGGGACAGCTCTGCGGCCTCAGGGGTCTGAGGACCTTAGTCCACCACTCAGTATTTTGTCACCAAGCACTGTCTATAGTTCATCAGAATGGTACCAGCTTCTCAAAGGGAACAGGAAGACTCAGTTTTAATGTAGAATTCACCAAAAACCAACAAGCTGGGCAGTGGCAGCGCACACCTTTAATTCCAGCACTGAATCAAGGCAGAGACAGGTGGATCTCTGTGAGTTCGAGTCCAGCCTGGTCTACAGAGCGAGTTCCAGGACAGCCAGAGCTACACAGTGAAAGTCGGTCTCAAAAAAAAAAAAAAAAAAACCCTAAAACCAAATCAACCACAAAACCCCACTAATTTTATATTTACTTAAGCACATAATTCAGTGTTGAATGCCTTCCTTGAAGTGTTCAGTTCAAACCAGGGACAGTGGAGGGAACAGGCATAAAAGAAACATGAGAAGAAGTCTCAGCCAATCAAGAGTCTGCTGTGGGAACCTGAGGCTCCTCACTTGTCACCCTCAGCACTTATGAAAAAGGCAGAATTTAGCAGAAACAGAGTTTCTTGAGGCTCAATGGTCAGCCAGTCTAGCCAATTAGTGAGAGTCAGGTTCAGCGAGAGACGATGCCTCCCTCCACTCCAGGTGCCCAGAGGGAGCAATTGAGGAAGATACTTAGAATTGACCTCTGAGCCGGGCGGTGGTGGCGCACGCCTTTAATCCCAGCACTCGGGAGGCAGAGGCAAGCGGATCTCTGAGTTCGAGGCCAGCCTGGTCTACAAGAGCTAGTTCCAGGACAGGCTCTAGAAACTACAGGGAAACCCTATCTCAAAAAACCAAAAAAAAAAAAAAAAAAAACAAAAACAAAAAAAAAAAACAAAAAAACAACAACAACCACAATGTCATTCAGAATTGACCTCTGCCTGACCACATGTGTCCCCACATAGGCACATGTGCATATGAACATGTATACATGCATATACTATGTACACATGAATAAAAATAAATTAAAAAACAGAAAAGAATAGAATTCATATTTACTGAGCCTGAGGTACTTGCGTGTTCTGTATGTGTCCTCAAAATCGAAAATAAGGATGCTTCCAGGCGATCTAATGACCCTGCTCCTGGGTACATATCCAGAGAAAATGCAGTCAGCATCTCCACATTCGCGCTCATTGCAAAATTACTCATAAGGGCTGGGATGTGGAATTAACCAAAGTGTGCAGTGCTAAGTGGGTAGATAAAGCAAACGTGGCATATACATGCACACATACGTCCATCTGTCTGTCCATCTACCTACCTATCATCTGTCCATCTGCCAGTCTGTCCATCCATCTATCTGTCTATCTGATGATTTTTAGTCTTAAAAAGGGAGATGCTGTCATTTTGGCCACAGTGACAAAGCTGATGAACGTCGCTATGTTCAATATAATAGGCTAAGCGTAGATGGCTCAGAACCGCATGCTCTCACTTCTACATGGAGTCTAAAAAGATGGAACTCACTGAATCAGAGGGATGGATGGTGCTGACCGGAGACTACAAGACTATAAGGCTTGGGGTTGGGGAGGTAAATGTTGATCCCCAACATTTCAGTTGGACTGTAGGTTCTAAGCAATTGATGGCTATGGTTACTTTTCTCATCAAGCATTTAAAGATCTGTGTGCCCATGTGCTGTCATCAGGGCACGGTAGGGATGTCTCCAGTTCTTTCACCACTAAGTTTGTTCGCTGGGACTTGCATGCCCCTCCTCCTGTCATTCTAAAATGCATTGGAGGCAGCTTGAACGAATAGTTGAGTCACTGTGCCAGCAAAGAAGCAGACGTGTTTTTCACTCTATCAATTGATTCCCTGACACTAATGACCATCATTCCATCCCATTCCACATGGATGACTGTAGGGGAACAAAATACTCTTGATCATTGCTGGATATTTTCATAACTTGACTTGGTGGTTCTGCCGTGTGGACATACGTCAAAACAAACATCCTTGTGTATGCCACAAACACCACGCCATTGCATGTCTGCGGAAAGGCATGAACGAATGAATTAGAACAAAGTGAAAACAAATAGGAGAAAATTCTAAAGGCCAAATGTCAGCATTTAGGAAATGGGAAGGCGAGAGACTATGGCGTGTGATCCTCTGGAAGCTGGTTCATGGCGGTGAAGAAACGGACTAGCCGAGGAAGGCATCAGAATGACAAGCAGGGTTTGGGTGTATATACCCTGTGAGCTGAGGTTCATGGGAACTACCAACACCCAGTGTGACCACTTACTTCAGGTCTATCCTGCAGATGTGGGTCAGCCTGGACTTGCCGGAACCGCATGGTTCTATAAGGTACTGAGAGTCCATCACCACCGCCCGCACGCCGCCCATCAGCTGGGCTTCTTCATGCTCCACAGACAGGGATACCAGGGTGCACATTCCTTTGGGCAAGTCAGTCTTCCAGGTCCTGGAACCAAACAAGACATGCTTCAGGGTGAAGGGAAGAGAGACGGGAGACCCCCAAGCACACAGCTAAACTCACACTTAAGCCTCCTGCACTAAACCTGGGTTCTATAGCTCCAGTGAGAGGATTAAGCTAATGGTTTCTGTGAGCTTGTATGAAGTTTACAAAGTGTGGTTCAAAGCACAGATATCATTCTCCTACTTAGAGGGTGGAAGCTCCCAGACCTGGGTTTGGAACCCCAAACTGAGGCTCCATCCCCTACCCATCATCAAAAGGCTACCATTTAGAATCTGCACTCACTCAATTGTTCTATGTTCTGGGCCTGAGAAGCCATGAGGACGTGAAGATACTTACAGCCCAGGGGGAGAGACAAGCAAGTCTAAGAAGAACCCTGCAGACAGTGAAGGAAGTGCAGTGTGCTTCTGTGCAGAGCTGGGGCCAGGAGACGGGGCAGAGGAGATATGTAAGTTTGACCCAGGAGAGTACAAAGAGGATCTAAGGGGAGAACCGAGTTGGCAAAGGAGCATAAGCGTAGGGAACTGAGTTCAATCCCCAGCACTGGCATAAAAAATCAGGTATGATGGTGCACACGTGGAGTCTCATCACTGGGGAGGTGGAGGCAAGATGTTCCCTGGACCTGTCGGGCCAAGTCAGCTTAGCCTACTAGCCTCAGGTCTCAAAGAGAGACCCTGCCTCAAAGATAATGAAGTAGATGGCTCCCGAGGAACAATACCCAAGATTGACCTCCGGCCTAGGCACACATGTGCAGGCATGAGCACACACACACACACACACACACACACACACACACACAAAATGCATTCTCACACACACACGTGCACACTTTCCCACATATACCCTCACACACATACACTTCCTCTCTCACACACATTCAAGCACACATGCTCTCGCACATATACACACACTTTCTCTCACATACACACACTTTCGCACACACTTTCACACACACTCAGAAGTCTAAACTCTCAGAGGAGACCATGATCGGTCAGCTGGCTGCTGCCCACTACAGGCACCCTCAGAGCCAGAAGCTGTGACTGGCATAAGGGATGATGGGGATGATCTACAGGAAGCAGCAAGCCAGTGGAGTCACTGGAGACGGAAGGAGGAACGTTCTGTGCAGGGACTCCCCATCTACACAGCTCTAGTCCTGGACAGGGCGCTTTCTGCTTGTGAGTTGCAGGGTCCCATTTTAATGCCACAAGATGAGGGATGCCCTAATAACTGGCAGAGGCCACCGCAGCTAATGGTCTACGTTCTCTATCAGGACAAGGTTGCTGGGATACACACAGATGGTTAGGAGAAACACACACTTCAAAATTAAGGTCTTAAGGATCCAAATACACAAAGGGCCCAAGACCAGTCAGCTTTGGTTTGCCCTCCGAGCTCACTTCAGAAGGCAACTATTTCAAATACGCGTTTGGGGATTTCACTAGAGAATCCTCTTACACTGCTGATCCCCAAAGAAGGAATTGTTTACTCGTGTTTTTTAATAAAAAGGATATATTGCTCTAATTACGTTTTGTTCGTGGTCTTAAGTCTTCCCCAACTCCTGCTCTTGCTGGTGAAATAGTGTGCATTTCTGCTGTGCAAGCTTCCTGTGATTGGATGAGCATCCCACTCCAAGGCCAAAGGGCAGGGTTCTGGGACTAACCCCTGAACCCACCAGAAACAGTATTTCCATGGCAGACAGGATTCAGGAAGCTTTGCCAGGACTGAATTTTAATAGAAAGCCCAGTGTCTCTGCACACTGGGACTTTTGGGGCTGAGCAGGAACTGCCATGCATGGCAATTAATTGTGAGCATGTGAGGTCACACACACTCCCATCTTCAAGTTCTCCAAAATGAAAACCTGTTTTCCCTAGGGAGAAAGACAAAAGCAGGAGGAAGGCCAATTGGCTTTGATTTGCATAATTTGGCAGACAAACCCGATGAACAGCCTCTGTTTTGAGGATGTGATATTCATGGCCTAATAAACTGTGTGTCCCACAGGAGAGGGGCCATCAGAGAGCCTGGGCAGAGCTATAAATTGGGTGAAGATGCCGGAAGTCAGAGAGGAGCTTAGAGCCCCAGAGCAGGCTGGGAGGACTGGAGGAAGTGCTTCCGTAGGCAGCTCTCATCTTGCCTTGGGAGCAGGACCTCAAACGCCACGCCACGTATTCAGGCCTACCTGAGAACCACGAAGTCTCTGGAGGGATGCGGGGCCATGCTGTTCAGCACGTACTGGTAGATTTCAGTTTGCCTGTCCAGAGTTTCCACAACTTTCCACTGCACGAAGTCCTCATCCCACAGGTGGCGTTCCCTCAGCACACGATTCAACACCACAGACGGTGGTGCCTCCACCTCCACAGACGCCTTCCACAGCTTCAGCGGGTTCCCGTCCCCGACCTTGGCAAAGACATGGGCAGGGGCTGAAGAGATCACTAGGGGCCAACCAGACCTACCCTTATCCTGCTGTGTGGGGCCTTCTAAACCATCTCTGGTTATATAAAGTGAGCCAGTCATGCTGCACCCGGAGCTAAAATGCAAATACTTCAGTACTTAGGCTGATGAGGAGAAGGATGATAATCAAAACAGCCACCGCCACAAACACACTCAAGTGGCGTGAGCCAGACGTGTTCTAATCCACTCGACTTCTATGTATGTAGTCCTTCTCTGACAGGCGCTCTTAGAATGCAACTCTTTGCAAGTGAAAAATGCCGGGCATTGATTTTCCCGGCATCAGAAAAGGGGCAGAGACTGACTGGGATCCAGCAGCCCTCTGTACAGGCTGGGCTCCGATGAGAGTGGTATTGGTGGCCTTTGAATAGAGCGGCACCTGGGCCTTCGCCTTTCGCGCAGGTGCTAAGTCCCACGGTGACGCACACATTCTGCAGCGGAAGCGAATCTTACCTTTTTGAAAGCCAGGTCTGTGTTGTCGGGGCTGGAGCATGAGACCCACCCTTTGAATTTCTCCCTAGCTTCTTTCTGGAGGCCCTGGACAAGATGCTCCAGGTACGTGTGGAAAGTTGCCCCACTCTCTGCCAGCTGCGTTCCCAAGTCTTCCAGGCTGGGGGCATGGATCTCAGCCTCCAAGTAGGAGCTACGAGACTGGACCACCATCTCATGTGGAACCTGAGCCAGGGAATGCACGGAAGAGCAAAGCAGTGAGCTAAAGAGATTCTGAGGCTGACCGAGGAGACAGAGGCATGCCTCTCCAGTCAAGGGCGAGCATGGGCTGGGCCATCTAAGACCAGGGTCTAAGAAAGTCAGGAAACACAAATAGGATTTGTGAGCTGATGTTTATTATCCTACACACTGGTAAGCCTTCCTGATCACGTGCTCCACTTTGCTTTTTATTCCGTTTGGCAAGCGTGGGCTCAGACAACGTCACTCATTCACACGCTGACACATGGAGGGAAAGCACAGCTATGACTCAGACATGTCTTCACTATTTGTTGTACAGCTCTCCCACCGACAAAGGCCAGTGTCGCCATAGAGAGCGTGCCAGGTGTCCCCGCTTGCCTCTTGAATGCATGTACGGTTACAGTCATTGGTTGTCAATTATCCTAGTGACAAGGATTACTCAATCATACTCAAGCGCACGTGCATACACATACACAGAGAAAGAGAAACAGGCAGAGAGACAGAGGAGGACCCTAATCACGTCTTGAGGCAAAAATAAAATGTCATGTAGCTGACCAACTGGCCTTAAGCCTGACAAAGGAAGGCAATCCAACTGTCTGCGTGAGAAATTGTCGTGATGAGCCCCAACTGCCAGTGGCTGTCAAAGCCTGGACTGTATTGCTAGCTCTTCATAACTCCTGGGGGCGGAGACCAGAGCTACAGTGCACATTGCTGTCGTCAGAAAATGGAGAGCAAAGAGATAAGAATCACAAGCGATCATCCATCCCCTCGTTCCCAACCTGCTGCTAGTTCCACGACCTCACCTCAAAGAGTCGGTTGCACTCTGTGATCATGTGGGCGAGCCCCTGGGCTGCTGCTAGATTTTCATTGAGGTCCTTCTGATCTGGCTTCCCGGTGGCGTATTTCTTTTGGATGACTCTGTAATTGAATGTGAATGTGCTAAGCAGATCCCCAGTCGGAGTATGTTGGGATACCCGGGCTGTCCCATCTGTTTGCTGTTTATCCCCAGATGCTGCCCAGATCCCAGGCTTTCTCCTTTCCAAATAAAAACCAATGACCACACATTTTTAGATGCTCCAAGGCAGGCTGGCAGGCTGACAACTCACAGCCAAAAGCCATGGAAAAGTACAAAGACAGGAAGAGCAGTAGGTGGAAAAATTATGTTTCTCTCTCCCTTTGAAACTGCTCCACTGCAGGTTCCCGTGCCTTGTTTTTTAAATAAAGTCTTTTGAAGCCAACGGTTGTAAAATTCCTTTTTATGTATGTTCCTTCTCCTTCCCACTCAAATAAAATAAAGCAAAACTTCTTGGACTTTCTGGATCGCTACTGATGTCATTCAGGGCTACCTCAGTAGTGCTACGCGCCCCAGCCCAGGAATGAGGGTGCCTGTCCTTCCCCCGAAAGCCTTCTGTCTGAACTGTCCTATGACAACACTTTTGTTTAATTTTACTTCTTAAGAAAATAGGCCTTGGTGGGAGACCTGGTTTGGGAACGGCTGACAGCGGTGAGAACTCACCTTGGCGAGCTTTCTTTCTTCAGTAAGTTAAGGTGAAAGAGGGAGGGGGCCAGACACACGGCCAGGTTCATGGGCGTCATCTGATTTTCTTCCACTAAGTTCACGACGTCGTGGAGGAAGCACAGGAGCGTCTGCAGGGCTTCCCGGTTTTCATCCGCCAGCAGCAGGATGGCTGCCTGCACAGCCTGCAGCTGCTGCTCTTTAGGGACATCTGAAGAGAGGTGGGTGTCAGGTTGTTAGAGGGACAGAGCAGAGCCGGTGGGGGAGACATGCATGCGCTCCTCTTCCAGACAGAAGACACGCAGAGACATCATCTGTAGTTAATCTGAGAAGTCACAGTGAGGGGCAGAGCTGGAGTTCGAAGCTCATCTGGGCAAACTCCAGGACCCGTCTGAGTGTCCCAGAGGTACTAAGAGCAAAGCCACCACCCTGCATCTCACACTCTGAGCACCAGGCTCTCCTCTCTTCATATTGCTATGTTAATGGAAGCTGGTGTTGGATTGGGGCTCTGTTAGCCTGGCTCCTCTCTTGCTCACCCTCTTTGCCCGGCAGCTCCAGGGACAGCCCAGGCTGGGTGGGACTCACTTGTGAAAGCCACTGGGTCAAAAGACAAGGACCTGTTTTCTCCCCCACCACAGTAGAGCCCTAGGCCGTGTTGCTGGTGTGGTACAGTGAACCTTGAGCAATCAATGGGTGAGCTGTTCGCCCTTGGCCACCCCTAGGGAGCCAGTGCCTCATTGATGAGTGGATCCTTCCTGTCCCTACAAGTCACCAGAGCTCAATTTGGAGAAGGCACTGATCTGACTTTGAATGGTCACCAAGTGTCACCTGTTTGATAAGGAACAGGAACCAGGTACCCTACAGCTCTGGGGAGTGAATAGCATCTCACCCTCCCTCTGAAGGGGACTCTTGTGGAGGTGGCGGGCACTTATCACATAGACTTAAGAGGTAAATAGCTCAAAAACACAACCTGGAAAAACATAAAAATCACAACAAACTGGGAACGAGGGTCTGTATTTTGCTGCCCTCCTGGCTGTGATTGGTTCATGATCATTTAGGTTTGATTCAAAGACACAGGCAGGAGCTCCATAGTAAGGTGCTTGTACTGCTGAGGTACGGGACAGTGTGCGTATGACAGTCCCTTGAGCTTTCAATTGTGCTTTATGATGTACACACTGTCTCACTGTATGTCACTATGTCTTTAATGTGATAAAGAAGCAACACTCAGATATCAATTACTGGTAGAGGTGCCCGACACTGGCTGCTCTAGACACACAGTGTCTGGGATCCCGAGGCTGGAGGATATGTCCTCCTGTGAGCATCTGTGCCGGGCTCTCCTGGCCCTTTCTAGCATTGTGTGGGTCAGCAAATCCAGATGTCTAGGAAAGAGTAACCGCGTGTTAGGGGTTCACCCTGTCTATTGCGTATCGGCCAAAGATGTGACTGGGTTTTCTGGAGAACAGCACTTGTGTCTGAGTGACAGTGAAATTGTTTTTTTCTTTTTTTCCCTGGCCTATGCGGAAACCAGTAGAACCGATGGTTCAAGATCACTCAGCCCTGAACTGCTTGTAAAATGCCGCCAGGGAAGGTGTCTCCTGTGTGGGTGTGTTATCTAACCTCGGCCGGCCAAACTTTCCTTCCGCTCCAGCTTTTGCTCCCACGCTGTTCATCTCGAAGTCACTGGCCATGCGCATATGCTGTGTCTCTGTGTCCTTTCTTTTCCTGTGCTCCTTTGTCTATCTGAAGATATGTTTATTCTGGATTCTATTGGCTTTGCTCATTATGCCACACTTATTGTTACATGTGGCATTGTTGTGGTCCCTGCCTCTTTCTTGGTTCTTGGGAAATGGTTCCAGATCTGTCTGTGTTAAGTACCATAGAATCTATGACCACGTGGGTGGCGACCTGTCTCTCACACTCAGCATCTCTCCTGACTGCTCTGTCTCTGCTCTCGGTCCTTTCTCCTTTCCCTTTCTATGTCTCCCCTCCATGCCCTCCCCCAACCCGACTACCAAGCCTGAAAGTCTTAGGGTTGTCCCAGGTCCCTCACCGCCCTCTGTAATAGACTGGTAGGATTAAAATCTTCTCTTGACCCATCCAACACTGCATTCGAGTTAAACCTCTGACAGCAGCAAGTGAGGGTAGCAGAGCTGAAGACAGAGATACTTTGGAGACCTGGGAGGCAGCCGAACCTGGGTATCTGCTTAGATACCTGTTGTTACGACGTGAAATTTATCTGTTGGAACCCCAGGAGTGTGCCAGCTCCCTAAGCTTCCATTTTTGTCTACCTGGTTCCTCTTACTCACAGGTCCTGATTCACAGATCCAAAATCAGTTCTGATTTTTCACCCTTGTGATCCACTTTCCTTCCCTTCTCCACTAACGAAACACATTCCTTTTGGTTATGGGAGGGTTGGGCCCTCCCACGGATCTAGGGATGAACCATATCAGCTCATACCAAAGGTGGTTGGTCACTCAGTTCCTCTTTCCACGGACTATGTTAGGGTCATTGTAAACCAGCTTAGGCTGATGGGACCAGTGACGACGTTAGGTGTTTCTGTGAGGTCCATGTTCTCCATGAGAAGAGACACATGTCCAAGGAGATGCCTGGCTCTCTCTTGGTGCCTCAAAGTGTGACTTTATGGAGGTGTGGCAATTCTGTAAATTCTGTAAGTGCTGGCAACTGTGCCGAGACTGAACCACTCCGTAAGCACACTTTGTTGTAGTCTGACTTGGAGAGCGGCAAAGACCCTGATGTCCTAGCAGCACTGGACTGTAGGTTTACCCAACACTGGCATGGCTTAATTTCACTTTTCTTCATGCCATGTGTACTAATAAAATGTTCTACTTGTTAAATAACTATTTGTGTGTGGGAGATTGGTTCTGCTTCGGGCGTTGTAACTTAAGTTTTTCAACATCTGGCGGCTCTCCAGTTCATACCACATCAAGTATAAACCTCTTGCCCTTGTCATTAATGCCACTTTCGTGTGACCCTGGCCCCCTAGATTCTCGGTGTCCCCTGGTGCAGTGCTGTGCATTTAGCATTCACGCAGGACAAATCCCCTGCACGCTTCTGACAGTGTGACTTGCTTCGTCCACAATGCGTTCCTTCATAACAACCTCCTGCCATTTCCTTCCACCAGGTTCCCATTGCTAGCCTCAACCTTCATGGATCTGTCTTCATAACCTTTCTTTTCCTTTTTTGAACAGATGCTCTCCAACTGTTTTGCAGTCATTTATGCTGGTCTCACCTCCCTCTAGTCGAAGGTCCCTAAGGACAGACAGTGAGTGCCACACAGCCTAAGCTCTGCAGCGCTCAACGCAGCCTTGTTCTGTAAATGTTTGCTCTGATAAAATGAAGCCCTGCTTTAATCTGGCTTCTTGGTTGCAAGTCTAGGGAAGAGCTAAAAAGATATTTATCTCTTGGAAATAATTTAGCTTTAGCTGTAGATAGTGCCAGCTTCAACCCAAGAGCTGATTGAATGCAAATACTATGTCCATAAGGAGGTTTAATTGAAATCAGAGTGTGACCTCTCCCAGCAACGCCACTGCGGGCATTTTTTGGGGGGCTCCAGGAGCATGAATTCAGCTTAACCTATTCACTCTGACAACACAGGATTTATTTAGTGTGTCACCCTTTATTCTGTTTTGATGGGTGGTACAGTCCTCCCTGAATAGTAATATGACGCACTTCTTAAACACATGTGGTACAGGCTCTTTAGATTGGATCAGTTCCATCCAGGACCCATTTGAGGAATATTTTGATGTAAAAATTGAAGTCTGTGGACCAGAGTAATTTTGCCCTAAGAAACGATACTTGGGACCCGAAGCTGATTTGCCAATTTGTAATGATATCATTATCCTATCGAGAAAAGGCCTGCCTGCTCCTTCCTAATGCCTGCCTTTGTAACTACGTTCAGCAGAATGGGCCTTTAAATCAATTGTTCTTCTCATTACTACTTTAGCTATAGTGGCTGTGTGGAGAACTACTGATTTAATGTCACTTAAACTCTTCCAGATGAAAATGTAAGTTGCTTACATATCACCAGTTAAAATACATCTGCTTCCTTGTTTGTTTCCAACCATTATAATACACCTGACTCTGAGTCTACAATCAAATTTTATATCAAAGAGAATGTTTACCTTCCAAAAATTAAGTTAGGTTAACACACACACACACACGCACGCACACACACACACACACACACACACACGCACACGCACACACACACACACAATTCTATTAGATCCTTTTTTGTTTTAAATACATTAGAACTATATTGGAAGTTAGCTTGAGAATGTATACAAAGATGTACTGAGTAGGCATATATTGATCTTGGGAAGGTATCCTCAGACACATACAAAGAATGGCATGGAGATATACATAGCAAACCGAGCAAAGGCTATATCTGAAGCGGTAGGATTGTAACTTTTATATACTTCTTCACAAGATTCATGAATTACTTGTATAATTACAATTCCATCTCTTGTAGGGCTGGGTATGTGGCTCAGTAGCTGAAAGTATTATTTTCACAGAGGAGCCAGGTTTGGGTCTTAGTACCCACATGGTGGCTCACAGCCATCTGTTACTTCAGTTCCAGGGGATCTTATGCCCTCTTCTGGCCTCCATGGGCACTGCATGCATGTGGTGCACATACACACATGCACACACACACATATACATAATAAATACGTCTTTAAAATTCCACCCTCTTGACAGGTGGGCCCACTGTGCCATTGCTACTTACACTGATAGATGTGGAGGAAGGTCTCACTGAGCTTGTTGGTGAACAGGGGCTCTGGGAGGTCCCGGAAGAACTGTTTCACCATGTCTGCCACGTCATATGCGGACTGGTCTTCGTAGCTCACGTTCTCAGGGAAGCTCTCATTCATTTGACGCAGAGCATGGATTCGAGACTTCACTCCTGACTTGCGGAAAAGACCCACCTGAAATGAGTCACAAGGACGTGTAAGCCTGGTCTCCTTTTGCCTACAACTTCTTTCTTGGGGTTGGAATCCTGGATGCGAAGAGGAGGCCCAGGGCTAGGACTGGAAGGACTGGATGAGCTAGGAATCCATCTACCTCCACAGTTCTGAGTTTCCAGTATAGCTGCTTTAGGTAACAGTCAAGCATTGACCCCTCTCCTGTCAGATACACGCATAGTATCCCTCCCCACAGAGCCCCAGAGGAGACTTAATGTCCAGACACGTGTGGACATGCTTATGCGCTTTCCAAGTTGTGAACCCTTGTAACAGCAGATGGTGTGATTTGACTCATTTTTTTCAACAAGTATCCATACAAGGCCATTTTGTTTGTTTGCTTGTTTTGAAATAGAGTTTCTCTGTGTAGCTTTGGCTGTCCTGGCACTCGCTTTGTAGACTAGGCTGGCCTTGAACTTGCTGAGATCTGCCCATCTCTGCCTCCTAAGTACTGGGATTAAAGGCATGTGGCACCACTGCCCAGTAAATACAAGGCATTTTTTTTTTTTATACTAGAAGTCATTAGTGAGCAGAGAAGGAAAAAGTTCCTCTCCTTTAACATTTGAATTTATATATATATATATATATATATATATATATATATATATACACATATATATATCCCAACAAAAGGAAGGTTTGGTCAAAATCCTGTACTTGGAGAATGGAAACATTTCAGAGATGCAGGCATATCCCTATGGGGAATGAGAATATGGGGAACCGGCTCCTAAAACAAAACATTATAAGCACACATTCTGAGTTCCTCATTTGATTTTCTTTCTTCGAAATACTTGGCACCTGTGATGTGTGTTTCTCACATGCCTGGAACTTCACATGATCAGCTGGGGTGTGTGTGACTGGTTCCTGGGCGGCTTTTTATAGACAGTATCAGATGTGGGAAATGTAAAAGCAATGGACTGTTAAACAAGAAAAGCGACTGGATTTTTAAAAAGTAGGTAGAAGCCGCTTGGTAGGAATTCCAGTTCCTCTAGGGTCAGCACTTCATGAAATCAAAATATGTGCTCAGGGTTGTACTCAACGCTCAAAATGGTGTTCCGCTCATCAACTGCAGCGCTTTAAATCAGGCAGTTGCGTAAGAAAGTGAGGCTGAGCTGTGCACTGGGTGAGGCTGGACCACTTGCAGGCTGAGCTTGCGTACTCAAGCGCAGCTGTGCACCCTTCCGTAGAAGTCAACCTATGTCTTTTCTTATCGCCTTGGCTAAAGACTATGGATGATGACGTTGTCTTCGTAAGACCCAGACCCATTTCTTATATCCCAGTGCAGACTTTTTCATCTTTAGCACTTAGACACCCTGCTCCCTGATAAACAGAGAGTGATAAAAAATAGTAAAAAAAAAATGACTTTTAGACATGTAAAAACATCTTAGGAACCCCACAACACCCAAGACTGGACCTGATAACCAGAACTCAGTGCCATCCCTCACTCAAGATCACCAGACAGTCCTAGAACCACAGGGCACCCATTGGACAGTCTCTAAGCAGAGGTCAAGAGCAATGCTCTGCTCTGCACATCTGGAGAGACACCACCTTGATCTGCCCTGCGGCTGGAGAGTCTCCTGCAGGACCCTTGACCTTCGAATCAGAGACTTCTGTTCGAGACTGGACCTTACCTTCAGCTAAGATACATTGCACAGGTGAGCAACTTTGAGGAGATAGGCTTAGAATCATAGTTAGGAATTTAG
Organism: Arvicola amphibius; assembly: GCF_903992535.2. Lineage (NCBI taxonomy): Eukaryota > Metazoa > Chordata > Mammalia > Rodentia > Cricetidae > Arvicola > Arvicola amphibius. The sequence goes on along the minus strand of NC_052056.1, from coordinate 105,700,406 downwards.
AAAGTGGGCCTTGTGTGACGACCCTCAGCATAATAAAATATAGCTTTTGTCGTACTAACTATGCATATCTACCTTCTAGGTCACCACACATAGCAATTAAGATACGAAAATGATAAGGACCTTAAGATGGACAAGTGAGGCGATCAGAGCCTTTATGGTACACTGAGAATCGTGAGAGGACCCGGGTAAGGTCCAGACGTCTCTAGGAGCCCTCTATCCCAGACTTGCCCTATCGAAATCTCAGCTGAGCTTTCTTTGGCTCAGATATATGAGTGCTGAGTTCTCAACACTTAGCCTTTCAGTTTCTGTTCACTGCTCTGAGAGCAAGGTCGAATGTTCCTGAGTGGTGGACAGGTGGGACTGGCCATTGCTCTCTCTTCCAGATACCTGGGGAAACACCTGTATAGAGCTGTCATACTAAGCCTGGCGTCTCGTGCTTGGTGCTCTAAATGAAGGCAATAGTATCATCATCATCATTATTTACAGGAACAAGAGGGTAAAATCCAAGCCATTAGAGAGTTTGAACATGTCAGCTGCATAGATCACAGGGGAAATTAAACATTGCTACATTGTCTGGTCATAAGAACAGAATTCTTAGAAATAGCTCTTTGCATTCCAGGGCTTATCACCGAATTCCACAGATCAAGATATTCAGGCAAAGTGCTTTTTAATGTGCTAGTTACTTTGTTCCAAGTTTGCAGTGTCTAGAAAATGCCATCTTTCGCTATATTTGGATGATTCTCCACACCGAATCTAGAGAACATTTATTTTTCCTGGTCTGGCAAGTGTTTCAAATTGCATCACAGTGCACAGGAAGAAAGCATCCATTGTCAGTAGGGAAAAAAGAAGAAGAAGAAATCAAGATAGGTAGCAGGTGCTTATTGAAGTGAGCTCCAGCTTCAATTTGTTGACATCCTCGATGTGTGATTCTGGAAGCAGGCTCTGAACTGTATACACTGCACTGGGCTACACGGGTCTTCCCAAGATCGCAGCGGCCTTAAGAGAGTGTATCCTTGAGTGTGACTCACAACTATTTATTCTCATTTAATTTTTTTCCTCTCCCAGCAGAGAAGCATAGATCAGGGTCTATAAAAGGAGTACTTGTGTTGCTACCGCCCAACTCAGACCTCGGGCCTCCGGGGTCCTGTGGCTCTTTGGGAGTCTGCACACGTGTACACCCCGGATGCCTTCTTTGTATTGTTTCGTTCCCAGGTTTTTTCTTTTGGAAAACAATGTGATTTAAATTATTCCTAATCTGTCTGAGGCTCTCTATCTGTAAGCTCTGAGAGGCCTCTTCCAGCTCCGAGCACACAGGCTGTCTGGAGGGTGGTAGGAAATTGATTCATTCTGCTTTAGATTCCAGCAGAGACTTCCTGCTCTGTCCTTACCTTCCAGGGGATGAGGGAAATACCCGCTGGGTTCTGTGGAATTTGTTGGAAGCCTAGAAGAAAAGCTGCTTTCCTACACTTAGAGGCAAAGTGGCTTTACAAAGCCCAGATCAGATCTAGGTCCAGTAGCTAAGAATGGTCCAAGAATGGCAGCCTTCAGGAAGACACCAGGCAGCAGATGAATGAACAAGCCAGGAATTCTTGTTGTCTGAGGACTGCGGTTTCTGTTAATTGCAGTCAGCAGTACCTGGACACAGTAAGAAAGACCAGCCTCCTGAAGGTGTAGTTCTGAGCCAATAGCCTCCAATGCAAGGATAAATTTGCATTTTGGACCTAAAATGCTGTGTTCTAAGTTCTAAAAACAAAACAACAGAAAGTGTTTTTTGTTTGTTTGTTTTTATATTTTGAACATGCTCCTTATGCCTGCTGTTGAGAGGTGACCCGGGCCTTTCAGGTCTTTATGAGCGAGATCCAAGGAGGGCTACATGTCTTCCACTTACTTCTATGCCTGTCACGAGTGGATGGGAAATCTGGGCAGTCTTATAGGGACCCAGAGTTTGTTGAAGGCTCTGTTGTCAGTTTTGAGATTCTCAAAATATTTGAGTAAGGAGGGGCTGGAGAGATGGCTCAGCTGTTAAGAGCACTGGCTGCTCTTGCAGAGGATCTGGGTTCAATTCCCAGCACCCACATGGTGGCTCACAACCATCCGTAACTCCACCTCCAGGGGTTCTGATGCCCCCTTCTGGCCTGTGTGGACATCAGGGATGTGCATAGTTCACACATACAGTACACACAGGCAAAACAGTCATACATAAGATTAAAAATGACTAAATCTTTTGAAAAATGAAAAAAAAAAACCAGAACAAGGAATCCTACATTTTGATTTTGTACTGGGTTCCAGAGACTTCACAGCAGGCCTGGTCTTTACCTGCCTTCTTCAACACATCCCCAGTACCCTCTTTAGGAGGTAGGGGTGCTGAGCTGTGAAAACCCACTGCACAAGCATCTCCTGTCTGTGTCCTCCCCGCTAAATGACAGAAGGACGAGGGCTGGGTGTCCCTTTGGGTTACTTTTATTCTTTTTCTCTAAACCCAGCTACCTAAAAGCCGGGACTCCAGGAGTAGTTGATGTAGAAGGTCCTAGATCATCCTTTCTTGCCGCTCAGGTAGTCAGCTGATAACGTGATGAGCAGGCGGCAATGTAGAGAACACTTCCACTGAAAGCGAGGTCTCTTCCCAGAATTCGTAGGCTTTTAAATCTTGTGGCTCCATTAAAAGGAGTGGCTGGGCGTTTGAGTGCTGCATTAGAATTCAAATTCATCTAAATAGTCTTAAGTCTCCTCCTTGGCATCCTGTTGATGCTAATCCTTGCAGGGCTTAATGATGTTTATCAGGACTTCCATTTCCTCTTCTTTAGAAATGGGCTCAGCTAATGAAGAAAGGTTGGCTTTATTCAAAAGTCATAAGTAGAGTATGTGATGGGCAGCGACTCTGTGCAGTGTTGGCTTCGCCTTTCGATGCAGGAGCCAAAGATAACCCATGCTGCAGCGGATGGGTGGTTTAGGACAGCCAGGAAAGCCCACACAATAAGGCGAGGCTAGTTCTTCAGGCCACCATGTCTGAATACAAATGGCTGGCAATGGAAGGCTAACCTTCTTCATTTCCTCTGCAGCCACCTGTATGGCCGACAATGGGTACGCTGCCCTTCCTCATACAGAAACTGCACTGCACTGGGGAGGGAGAGACAGAAAGTGCTGGCAATGCTTCATGGTCCTGTGCTTTGACAGCCTTCTGATGAGTGCTGACATTCTGGGCAAATGTTTAGCCTTCGGGAAGGGACCCCACCAACTGCAGGTGGCCTCCCACTCAGTGTTCAATGCCACAGCCTCAAGGCAGTCTCACATGACGGTTCTCAGACTGTGGCTTACAGGAAAGATGTTTGTGGGACATTTTGGTCTTCCACAGTCCCGGATTGAGAGTGCGAGGTCCCGTGCAGAGGTGAATCTTGTCAATTCCGATGAGACACCATTGGCGAAGAAAGAGCATCTGCTTCCCCTCCCGTTCCTAGCCCTGCCGCCTGCTCTTTGGGTTCTTTAACTTTCATGTGCACTAGATCTCCAGGGCTATCTTCCCACTCTGCCTGATTCTCTTGGCTTCTTCCTGCGTCTCCAACTTTCCTTGGTTCTGCTCCTGTCACCTCTCTGGCACATGGAGGCACTGTCTGTGTGCTCCCCTGTAAGTGACATGCAGAGGTGAAGGCCACACACAAGGCAGGGCCATTGCAGGGCTAAAGCGGACGATGGCTCTGTCCCTTCGGACATCCTACAGCTACTTTCTGGTGACTGACTCAAGAGAAGCACGGCCTTCCCCAGTGGGCTGCATTGCTCATCGGTGTCCATTTCCTTGACAACGTTTTCTCCCAACAAAGCTCTGTACCCAGCTTTTTCCACCATGGGATTCTTTGAGACTGATACTGGGGAGGGCTGTATCCCCATTTTCCTTTCTTCCTACGATTTTATTTTCTCTCCACAGTTTTGGCTTGAGAAGGGAGATGGAGCCAATCACAGGGGTGATTCCTGTGCAGACATCACTAAGAATCCGTGGGGCGGGGGCTGGGTGAGGGGTGTTTTCTATCCAGCGGCATTACATTTTATTTATTTATATCCAAACTGGTTCAAGAAAGAACATGACTGACAGTGATCGACGAAAGCTTCCTTGAAAGATATCAGAAAGGAAAAATGAAAATGAAAAAGGGGTAACTGCAGCTGGGAAGGAGGTTGAGAGGAGTCTGGGGCCCGAAGAGAAAAGGTACCGACGTTTGGGACAGACAGAATATGCATTTGGCTCTGAGCTCTCCAGCAGGCGGTACACAGAGGAAAACACACCCAGTTAGATGAACTTGGAGTTTACAATACAAAACTCAGGCCAGTGGGCCAAAAGAAACACATGGTTCTTAAGTACTGTAGCCCTGCCCGAGGGGGCTCTTCCTCTCATTCTCACAGAGAGGGCACTAGGGGACATAATGGCCAATACAGTCAATTAAATCTTGACAGTGGATTTATCAATGAGGGTTGTAGTGGGGAGCGGGGTCACACCCAAGTCCAGCGGGGGGGGGGGGGGGGGAGGGAGGGGGGGAAGCCCAATGATGCAATGGCAGAAACAGTGAAAAGTGAAGTTAGGTTTGGGAGATGTTGGCCTCACAGTGGAGACCTGAGTGTAGACACGGCCTCGGGTAGGTGTGGGAAAAAGAGAGGCAAGGAGAACAGAACGCAGTACACCAGTTGGAAATTCAGGTTAGTAAGGGGGACCTGACTGTGGATGACTGCATTTCCTTTAGCTATTCCTGAGCGTATGTCGTTTGTCTTGTGAGTGGTTTTGCTGGCCACACCTTCGGCGCACACAGTCTTTTAGATCTCAGGAAAGGACAGAGTTTAAGAACTCAGAGAGAGCTCTGAAAAATGCATACACTTTTACAAAAACTGAGAGATCTGGCAAAGTGTGTTTGCAGCCAAAGCCATCTACTCGCCAGACAACGGAATCTTAGATGTGTACCAACAAACCAACCAAATGTAACTGGGGCCATAAAGTTATATCAGGGGGCATGGCTGTAATACTTTAGCCATTGGAAAAGAGGTCCGAGTGTTTTCTCGGTAAAATGCCTATAGGAAGTTAACTCTGATTTTAAATGTGGATTCATGGTAGAACTGCTACTGAAAAAAATTACAGGCCAATAACCAGGTTCATTGGCTGGCTCCATTAAGATGCAACCATACATGCCAGACATTTTATGCTGAAAACAAAAACAGCCATCCACCCAAATGTCCCAAACAGTAGCCACCTGCCCTGTACTATGACATAAAAAAAATACACAAACTGTCCATCTGCATGTTGTCTGGCTAGGCCGAGGGTGATCGCCAGGCAGGTCAGCCCCAGATGCTTGCAAACTGGCATTCACTTCATCAAGGCGTTGTTGTGAGAGTCAGAGCCAAGATCTCTGAGTTCATGGAGCATAGTCCTGTCCTGCCCACTGAGCCCAAGGCAAGGGCAAATCAACAAGGCCCGCCCGAAGGCCGCTGTGGGTTTCCCTGCACCGTGAACGAGTGAGGTTGCCACCCAGCCACCCTTGCTCAAGGGGCAGTCTGTGAAGCGCCAATGTGGCTTTTATTTAGAGCAGAGTACGGACAGGAGGAATGGATGGGAATTTATAAACTATGGGATGGATCTCATTCTGTGCTTGGTAGAGCCCACCATTATGATGGTCCTCAAACTGTCCTCAGGCCGAAAACAGTCTGAGTGTCTCCATCCTGTGACCCTTTCCCATGCCCTCAGCTGAAATGGCTCTCACATTTTACTTGTGAGTTTTGAAAAAGAAAAATGTAAATAAATCTGTTTTGCTCACTGTGCTGCTTTGAGAAGTTAATAAATTCTGTTTCTTTTCTCTTCTTTCTTTTTCCAGAAGCTACGTAACTGGTGAAAGAATGCTGTGGGGTGAATAATGGCTTTGGGATAATAATTGAAAATGTAGCGCAGCCCACAGCTTGCGTCTCAATTTCAAGGGAGTGTAAACTAGACATTATAGATACACGTTATCACCGTCAGCTTCCTTTGGTTACACAGTAGCCAAGTAGCCAAGGAGGGACCATTGTCCAAAGCCAGACAGGGACCTAACCTGGCCTTATTAAATCGTGGCATTGGAGACATTAGTGCCGTTTACTTTTGGTGAGGTATGCCTTGTACCGGATCGGCCCGACTCGGTCCGCCATCCCCTCACCCCAAGCCCATGTTTGGGATTTACCACTCTACCTGATCCAGACAGTTGCTACGTAGATACCTCAGTGCTTGTTGAATGCTCTGAGGCAGGGGCTGTCCTGTTCTCTGGACATGGACTATGAGAGGAACACCGAAGACAGCTTTGTCTCTGTAGTCGGGAACCTTCATCCTCTTCATGAACTTCGGAACGGACCTGGAATTCACAGAAACCAGGTCATGCAAGGTCCCTGGGGCGCAGCGTGCTGAGAGGCTGTGGAAGCAAGCGAGAGGGAGGCCAAGCTCAGAGGCAAAGGCAGAGTTCAGTCAGTCTCAGTCTATGGTGCTCTGCACATGGCGGCTCTTGCCTACATGTCATTTCTGGTAAACAGCATGATTCACATTAGCAAATCGTCTTTGTAGCTCTGTTTTCAATTCGGGGGTGATGGGCAATTTTCCAGTTTAATTGTGACTGAAACAGCTCTCATGTGACAAACACTTAAAACTCCCCCAAACGGAACAAAACAAAATGTATGTAGAGCTTACAAGAGGAAGAATACATCTGGTTGGGGTTGAAGAAACTGAGGAGGGAAAAAAGATGAACTGTATTTTCTTGGCTATGTCTTTCGTGTTCTAGAGCCAGCTCTACAATCTAAAGGGAATTTTAACATGTATATATATATATATATATATATATATATATATATATATATACATGCATATATATATAATGTTTAACACACATGTATATTGATTTGATCACACAATTTATAACCTTTGAAAACACTTTTATAAACACAACATTGATTCTTCTACACATATTATATGATGTAGTGCTTTATGGTTTTCAAATTCACTCATTCATTCATCATCCACAGTAAGTCTGCATACACTATTGATTTTTATCAGCTCCCTAATTCCAAGGGTGTACTGCAAAAATCTCACTTTTATTTGCCAGTGGAAGCAGAAACGTACTTGAAGAATTAGTGGATCAGTGCTGTAAGGGGTGGGCTTTGCACCCGGCCACAAGGACCAGTGACAGATGTCTCTCCACGAACTGCCAGCCATATTTGTGGCAGGTTCATCTCTAACTCCTCTGTTCACCATTTGTCACTATTTGCTGGCCTTGCTTCTTTCTCAGAACCTGACTCCCTTCTCTGGAAACCACCCAGGAGTTACAAATAAAGCAACCTTCTTTCCCACGTGCTACCTCGGGCCTAGCCCGGCTGCCCAGAGGGCAGAAGTCACCATGGTTTCCAGGAAAGGAAGTGCAGATGGTGCTGGGTTCTCCAGACGCCGGGATGTAAACGCTGGAGGCTTTTTTCAAGGGCACAATTAGCTCTGAGCATGTGCTTGCCTGTGAACATGCTACATACCAGGTCCAGCCATGCTTGTTAGACATGGAGTACTTCTCCATGATGGCCGTGAGACGCAGCAGTGAGAAACGCTGGAGCAGGTTCAGCTGGGCCGCCGTCTGGCTGCTGATGTGCGGGGTGGCTGGGGATGGCTGCGGTTGGTGTGAGAGGTGGAAGCTGCTCCATCGTAGTCGCCTGGAACACAGAAGGCCAGCGCTGTCAGTCACCCAGTCGAGGGTAACTAAAAAGCTCCAGCCACCTTGCCCTTCTGTACAAATGGCTCCCCAGGAGGTTCTGAGCCAAAAACATCACAGAGCAAAAGGAACAAAGACAGAGCGGTGGACTTGACAGCTTGTATAAACCCAGAATAGGGTGTGTTGATTATTTCATTTAAAAGTAGGAAATGCTGTACAACCAAACAGTGGGGGATTTAAGTAAGTGATATAATCCTTAAAAAAAAAAAAAAAAACAACTTTGCTTATTCTCAAATTCACTTCCAAAGTGTCCAGGGCAGCTAAACCAGATATATGCATGTGTGCGTGCGTGCGTGCGTGTGTGTGCATGCATGTGTGTGCGTGTGTGTCTCTGTGTATATGTGTGTATGTGTGTGTACACGCGCGCGCGTGCGTGTGTGCATGTGTGTGTGTGTGCGTGCGTGCGTGTACCTGGATGTGTGAGAAAGTGAAAGACGACAGAAAGGGACAGAGAGACAGATGGAGGCAGAGACAGAGATAGAAGCGATAGTGAGACAAAGAGACATAAAACAGAGAGGCATGGGGGAGAATACACGGGGGAGATTCTCAAACACAGAGGCTGTAGCGCATTTTCTCCTTTGTATGCCCGCCTCCTCACTGTCCTTTGTGGTGGCGCTGGCATCTGAAGGTGACAGGCACAGGTGACATACCCCTGAGTCCTACAATACATCCCTGCCTCAACTGGAACCCAGGTGGCGCCCACCGACGGCAGGAGTTTCCCAGGATGCTTCTGCACACCGGTTTGTCTGCTGTCTGAACTGTAACTGCAGCAGCAGAGAGCAGGCACAAAGCATAAATATACCTCAGATCTCACAGAATTAAAAATAAAACTTGCGCACAGGGACGAGGCCACAGTTGTCTGTGATCCTCCGCCTATGGTGCTTGTTTAGATTTCCCTTGAACAAAACTAAGTTTGAAACAAAGGACAAACAAAGAAATGGATGTGTACTGACATGGATTTGGTCCCTCTGTCTGTAAAAACAACTCTGTTGAAATAATTCTTAACCTTGTGTGTGCTTAGAACAGCCCCAGGCGATTGAACAAACAGGCTGTCCATCTGTGTTAAGGGAATAACCAAAGAGGCTGGAGAGATGGCTCAGCAGCTAAAAGCACTGGCTGCTCTTGCAGAAGACCTGGGTTCGATTCCCAGCATCCACATAGCAACTTACAGCTATCTTTAACTCCAGTTCCAGAGAATCTGGTGCCCTCTTCTGATTTCTGAGGGTACTGCACACACATAGTACACACACACACACACACACACACACACACACACACACACACACAGTGATAAAAAGAAACAAAACCAAAAAACACAGCCACCACAACAAAGAAGATTCATAACTTCATAACAACATGTGACCCACCTGTTTGGCCTGGTCAGAGAGGCCCCCACACCAGAGTCCCTTCTTTCTTTGACTCCGGCAGCTTCCGATTCGTTCAGAGAGGTTCCATCCCTTTCCACGTCACTGGGTGTCGTCTGACCTTCTGAGACTGAGTTGCCTTCAAAATCCAAAGTGATCTGGTTGGGAGATGGAAACGGGGACAAACCGGGCTCCCCTGCCAGCACATCGTGACTTTGCAGTTCAGGTAAGATATCTTTCGACCAGTCATCCACCACCTCTTGGATGCCGTTGACATGCTGCAAGATGTCATCCAGCTGTGGGAGGAGGCCATCTTTTTCCAAGTCCAAGAGATCTCCTGTGCTGGCATACAGATGTGAGCCAGGGACATTGTCATAGATACTGACCCGACTGGCTCTGTGGCAGGACGCCATGAGTCTGGGTTCCCTCATGCCTGGGCCCTGTTGTCTGCCCAGGGAGATGCCTCCAGTTCTCCAGTTAATCCCATTGCTGTTGTCTGAGGGTGACAGGCTTTCTATAGAAAGTGCCTTGGGGAACGTTCCTGGTTTGTGATCCTTGGGAATATGTACCACCAAGTTCTCTTGGGAATGAAACCCATGCGTGTGGTTTTGGTCCCCTGTATCTGGTGGTGCTGTCCCTGCCAGCACATCCAGGTCCTCCAGGTACATGCCCCCACGCTTGTTGGCCTCATGGTGGCACTTGCGCTCCTTCATACATGGAGTGCTCACGCGGCTGCTGTTCTCCAAAGGGCTGCTCTCACCACTTGACTTACTGGAGCAGGGAAGCGCTTTCCTGCAGGCAGCTGGAGGTGAGGTCTGCACATCGCCATTGGGTATCGGGACGTACTGCATGGCCTTAAAGGACTCTGGCTCCTGCTGCAGCACAGGCCCACTGATGACCAGGCCACCTGTCCGCCCTGACCCCTTATGCCTCCCGTGTGCTCCCTTAGCTCGAAGGGTATCCATGCGTTTCAAAAACGACTTGGCTCTGGCCCTGGCAGGTTTCTCATTCTTGGGGTGGGAAGGGTAGCTGAGACTGTCTCGGGGAGACTGTGGGAGGCTGCTGCTGACCAGGGTGCCCTCTAGCACAAGCGGGCCGTCAACACAGTGTTGCCCTAAGTGGCTGCGGCTGTCGCTGCCCCCACTGCTTTCGCTGTGAATGGAGCAGACCTCGGGTTCACTCAGATCCGTGAGCACACTCTCGCTGCTGGTCGTGTTTCTCATCCTAGGGCCTCCTGGGGACTCGTTTCTGTCTGCCCCTGGGAGCAGCGTGTGCAGGTCATCCACACGGGACCACCTGCGGCTGGTTCTCTGGAAAGTCCATTTGTTGCTGATGCACAGATCTTCCTCATCAGAGTCGTCAACCTGCAGAAGATAAGGAAAATGCTCACGCTCACAGGTCATGGCTGCATGGTGCTCCCATCATGTTCCCTCTGTCTTCCCATATATGTTTGTATATAAAATATGAGTGAAATATATGAAACTTTCATTCACATATATACACACATATGCATACACACACATACACAGGAACACATATATAATTTTATCTTCCAGTACTTCCTTTGTTTCTAAGGAGTTTTCCTTCTGGTTACTGAATGTGCAGGCACCATCTGACCAGACAGTGGAGCTACCAGCAGTCGCCTTTCCACAGTAGGTCGGCACCACCAACACAGGGCACTTCTTTCCTCTCCAAACACCTCTCGGCTGAGTTCAGGGGCCACTATTTACAGCCCTCTTCCGGACCTCAGTCTCACTCCACAGGGAAGGTGACATTCCTTACCTCAGTCCCTAAAATCCTCAATCCTTGTCATTCCTTTCTCCTAAGCGTCACCAGTGAAATCACGGGCTGTACTCTGAAAAGTAGTGAAGCCGGCACCAATTTAGGCTCACACTCGAAGAGAGTCCCACCCAGCTGCTCTGGCGACCAGGCTCCTCGGGTTGAATGAACTTGGGTCATAGTGCCTTCGGCTGTGCACACCTTCCAGTTGCTGTGGTTGCAAAGTTTTGCATTCTGCATGCCACACGCTGACCTATCTGTTTTGTGATGGAATTTGCAGCCTGTGACACACAGAAGCCTGCCTTCCCTGAGGCTAGCCGTGTCCCTGTTTGTTTTTGTCTGTCCCTTAGGCTCAGAAATCATTTACTTCCCCATATGAAGGAGACATCGGCTCCCAGCCCTCCTTACCATGGTTTTCACTAAGACCCAACTTGGAACCGCTTTTCAGATCAATTCCCAGGTTTGTCTTCACTTTGACTATCTTACTTGGGGTCCTCAACACCGCTCTCTGGATGTATTCTAGGAAAAAAGCTGGCTAGAATCCTGATCTCTGGAATGTTTCCCATCTCACCAGCTTCTCAGAGTGTGATCCATTTACTCAGCTCAGAAGCCTCCAGCCTGAGAGCCTGCTCTCAGCTGTAAGGAACAGGGCCTGAGTTTATTCACTTTGCTCGTAGTTAGATCCTCCCGGACACCATGCCTGGAAGAATCGTTTAATTCTTGCTGTTCATTGGACTTATCTTCCTTTGGCGTCTGGTTAAAAGCCCCGGCTCCAGGTGACCGTGGTACCACGAGCCTCTCACCTCCTCCGAAGGAACTTCTCATCACCTCCAGTCAGACTGAAAATAGGCTCTGACTCACAGGCTTTCCTCGGGGGAATTAAACAAGGCTGTGCTTTAGCAATGGGGTTCTGTTCTTCTCAATGTTTGCACCATCGTTTGTCTATCTTTTCACTCATCTGACACCCACCTGTGTCCCCCAACCTCCCGATGTGTTGTTTAAGGCCAAACACAGATACACAGTCAATGATCAGTGGACGCTCCTCACGGAAGGCTTAACTCACGCAAAGCCAATTGGACCCAATCGCAATATTCAAGTGTGAGGCGGAAGAAGCTACAAAATCAAATTGGTTCTTAAAGGACAAATTTGTGTAATGTTTTGGTGAAGTAAATTGAAAAAATTAAAACTCCATGTACACACAGAGCTAGGAAAGCTCAAAATGGACTTTCTGATATTTTCTAGTTCCTTTCGTGATTTTCATCATTAAAAAAAAAACCCAACAAAACAACAACAAGTAAACATCAGAGCTCTTGATGCATAAGTAACACCACAGCTGAGGCTAAACTTACTGGATTTCATAGCACATTTTTGGGAGCTTGTGAAAAGATGGCAAAATTTTAGGGAAGGAGCCACTACCTTTAAAGAAATAAAAATATTTTAAAATAGAAACTATAATATTTAATGTTGGTTCCAACTATTCTCTCTCTACCCCTACCTCTGTCTCCCTAGTTACTAACACTAGCAAACCACATACAAGTTGGAGAAGATCGCCTTTATTTAGGTTAAGAAAGGATGCCAAGCCAGGCTCTGAGGACTGAAGCTAGAGAGCTGGTCCCTTCTAGAGGGCTCAAATTGCTGATTATCCCAGCCTTAGCCCACAGGAAAACAGCCACAACCCAACCAAGGCACCTGACAAAATGGCAGACTCCTTGAGAAAGAAGAACAGCAGAAGGATATTCTGTGGCGATTAAGTTCTTTGAACCAAAGCAAGCAAACAAAACCCAAAGGGTGTGGGGAAGAGCTAAGCCAAGCAAAATGAAAACTGTTACTCATTAGCACCCAGGGCAGAGAACAGTCAAAGGCAACCCCATGCTGCGTCTTTAAAACCGCTGATGGGGACTGGGGGTGAGAATGGTGCTGGCCAGCACTGCAGAGAAGATGAAGCCATACTACACACATGCACAAAGTGTTATCCTGCCCACCTTCGTTCACTCGTTTGTTCCCAATCCAAAACAGTCAGTGCTAACATGCTCCAAAATCCAAACATTTGCAAGCACCAACATGATGTTGCAGATAAAAAATTTCACACCTGGACTTGTGTAATGGGTTGTAGTTTAAAAAAAAAATGCAAGCACATTAAAATTGTACACAATTGCCCTAAGGTCGTATGCACAAGACATTCTTTCCATGCTTATGAACTATCAATTAATTTTATGCTTAGATTTTGCTCTCATCCCCATATAAGATAGATATTACATATAATACAATATACATATGTCACAATACATATATAAAACATATACATTGTGCATATGCAAATATCAAGGTTCTGGAAATATCTAAATATCAATCACTGCTAGTCCAATCATTTCAGATAAGGACTATTCAACTTGTAGTTTGGTTTAGTCTATCTAAAAAATGTTAGGCCGGGCAGTGGTGGCACACGCCTTTAATCCTAGCACTTGGGAGGCAGGGGCAGGTGGATCTTTGTGAGTTCGAGACCAGCCTAGTCTACAAGAGCTAGTTCCAGGACAGGCTCCAAAGCTACAGAGAAACCCTGTCTCGAAAAAATAAAATAAAATAAAATAAAATCAAAAATGTTGAGCATCAATTCACAAATTTATTTAATAATGTGCCACATAGCCCTGATCTACAATGTATTAAAAACAAACAAACAAACAAACGAACATTGTTTCAGAGTATAAGTTTCCTTCGCATGCTTGGGACGAGGTCAGGTATCAGGTACACGACAGACTCCGCAGCAGGACTGGTAGTACACTGACTGTTTCAGAGATGATCACATTGTACTGGTTGGTCCTTTCCTTTTGGGCTAGAAACAGATAGTTTTTTGTGTTTATCTAGAATTGTCACATGGAGGTCTAGAGAGCTAAACATGTGTATAGGGAAAAAGGCACCTCAAACTGACTTGATTCTCCAGTCAGAATGGTGTAGCGTATTACAGAAACACTATAGACATAGAACATCAGAACTTCAGCAAGTCAGCAGAATAAAAGTCTGGTAGGATGCTGTTGGGAAGAGGTGGCTAACTGTGCTGGATGCTGAGAGGGTTTGTTAGTAAGTCAAAATGGGTCACACCACTGAGACATGATCAAAAGACAGGCAGCAGCTGAAGAAGGGATTTCTGGAGGCATGCCCTAAGGTCATGCCTGCTCTAAGCACTGTTAAAAACAGGGAGAATTCGTTCTTTTAAAACCCAAAGATGGCATGAGGTCATGTGATGGAGGAGGGTCATCTGTCTATGTGTTACTTTCATTGGTTAATAAAGAAACTGCCTTGGCCCTTTAATAGGACAGAAAATTAGGTAGGCGGAGTAGACAGCACAGAATTGTGGAAGAAAGAAAGCAGAGTCAGGCAGATGCCTCAGGCAGTCGCCATGCCTCTCCTCTCTGAGACGGATGGACGCAGGCTAAGATCTTTCCTGGTAAGCCACCACCTCATGGTGCTACACAGATTACTAAATATGGGTTAAAGCAAGATGTGAGAATTAGCCAATAAGAGGCTGAAACTATTGGGCCAGGCAGTGTTTAAATGAATGCAGTTTCCGTGTAATTATTTTGGGTAAAGCTAGCCGTGCAGGAGCCGGGTGGCGGGAAGTGGCCTGCAGCTCCTTCTACAGTCATGCCCGAAGGATCTGAAGTTGGGTACCCTCTTTAAGAATCAGTTTTCTCCATCACAATATAAAAGACGACAGAACATATATAACATACATACATATATAGCTGTATATATGTTAGCTCATAAACAGAACTAAATGCAACTATATGTGACAAAGCTATTTGAACTTCAAAGTGATAGAACCGATTACCACTGTCAGAGACCCAGGGTGAGTACTGGCCCCACACACCAAATCTGAGATCTATGCATGGTGAAACTTTTGGAGGCTAACGTAACAATACAAGTGGAAAGTTGTATGCCACGAAACCTGGCTTCCTACGGTTGAAGACAGTTCAGTTGTTCACGGTTCGGGCTCATACTTAAAATGACAAGAGTTCAATTCCTAGCACCCAGAGACATCCACACCTAGGTCGCTTTATGCACAAAGTTGCTGAAAATATTGCATGAAATCAGTTGCAAATTCTAAATAATGGCACAGGTGCAAACAAGTGCATCTCATGTAAGACTTGGGCCCACCACCAATATACCTTTTAGTATGCATAAATATTCAAAACTCTGAAAAGAAATCGAATCTAAACAATTTTCTTCGGTAGCCTTTGGGGTAAGGAGTAAGGGGCCTGGGACTGATGGATGTCCTGCGAAGAAGCTGAAATTGCATGATGTACAATTCTATCCTTTTTCAAAGTGACTGATTTATTCTTACTTTATGAGTGTGAGTGTTTCGTCTGCATATATGTATGAGCACTGCATGTGTCTGGTGCCATGGAGGCAAGAAGAGGACCTCAGGTGTTGGATGTACCCGCTATAATCTACAGAGTATCATGTGTGGCCTATTGTTTTCCAGAGACACTTCATAGATCTGTAGCCTCATAATTGCAGGCTGCGGCTCACGGTGAAGCATGGACTTTGAAAATACAGCACCACTTAACTTCATTTTGAAGGGTAACAATTTGAAGGAATAGCCTTAGCTTTGGAACGACACTAAAACCTCATTCCACTGTTGAGCATAAGGCCAATTTCTTTAGGATGGCTGATATAGAACAGCACAAGAAAGACTTTACATGTCTGGTAGTCCCTTTGAGTACCATGGCCAACCAGCTTAACTAGATTACAAACGCAAAGCTTAGACAGATTAAACACCATACAGACTCGGTGTTGCTCACAGTGGGCACACGGCATTTAACACAGGGAGCTAGATTCCTGCTATTAAGATAGATGAAGAACAAGAAGTTACCAGCATAATAATGCATATTTATCATGCATACTTTTCGTAAACTATGTGTACTTTTCTCATTTTCACCCATTTTCCATTCTATATTTCTTAATACCCAGTCTACTTTTTTTTTTTTTAAATTAGAAGGCAACTTTGTGCTGGTCATATCTAATACTAAAACCATTTATTCTTATATTTTCTGTTTATTTCTTAAAATTCATAAGTCTGACAATTCATTTGTATTAAAATTTACAAAAATGTCAGTGTTGACTGGCAGAGGAACTAAAACATACAGGCAGTTCATCACACAGGCACTTGAAATTTCTTCCAGATATGGCATCCGTGAAACGTCAGCTATAAGTAGTTTAGGCTCACAGGACATGTGGTCTCTGTTGGAGAATCTGTTCCACTCTGCTGGGTGTAACTGTGTTCCAATAAAACTTTATGTATAAAAACAGAAGCAGCAGCTTGCCAGCCTGTGCCCTAGAAGGTGGAGCAGAGGCCTTGCTGTGGTGAGAAAGAAAAAGCCTTTTTCTGTGATTCTCCCGAGAAAAGCAGTAGCTTCAGGTTTACCAGCCATTTTTTTTTTTTTTTTTTTTTTAATAAGAAGACTTTTCAATTTAAAGAGTTCGCCTCGCCCAGGGAATTGTGGGGGATGCTCTCAGAAGGGGATCCCGTAGTGACTGGGTGGGAGGCTGGGAAACACCGCAGAAGACCCTTCCCAACTCAGAAGATGCTCAGACAGCCATCCACATGTTACCTGCAAGTCACGTCTGTTAACATTCCCTAGTCACTGGGACGGTGGCCGCTGTGGTCATTTCCTCTTCCTTGCCTCTGCTGCTTACAGCTGCCAGGAAGGGCTGTGTTTGGTAGGAGACAGGGGACATGGAAGTCAGTGTCCCAGGGGTGAGGGTAGAAACCAGGCCCCTTGTCACAGTTGTGGGAACTCAGTAATGCCCTTGGCATCCAGGAGGGTGGTTCTGGCCCGAAGGTTTTACTCATTCATGGTTTCTGCGTGGCTTTCCACCTTTGGTCATGATTTAGAGTCTTACTAAAGTGCTAACTTTAATGGGCGCCTTCTTCTGGAGAACTTGTTCCCTCACAGGCCACCCAGGGCCATTCAATATCATTATGATGCTAGCATGGATTGGTCTGTAGTGACATTTGTCCAAGAACAGGAAACTTGGCTTTGCCTTGTTTTTAGTTTGGACAAGCCTCCTGTGTTTGGCTTTTTTTCTAAATGAGAACATTCTTTACTAAAATTACATACTCCTTAGGCATGGATGCCACTGGAAACTGAGAAACGGGTTTTTTTTTTTTTTTTTATAAAAACAAAACAAAACAGGTTAGGGGAGCCACACAAATATGCAGCTGGCACAGTTGTACAGACATTTAGAAGCTCAAGAGGCAGCTTCCATTAACTTGGTTGGTGGGCAGGCTTAGGAACCAGTCCAACTGCTGCAGAGTCCCCATTTTAGAAATGCCTCTCATTAGGGTTCTGGTGAGTCTGTAGCTCAGGTACTTAGTGAGGGTCAAGAGCCCGCCACATGAGGGCAGGGGTCATGTGACATATACATGAGCAGAACAGACACCAAGCCAAACAGGAACCCAGCTTCAGTACCGTCATTTATTTGCAGACTTCCATTTTCATCCCTTGGCTCAGTTCATCGAATCTTCAAAATTAATTTCCACAAACAGGCACAATAAACTGTGGACCTTCGTACTGATGGCAAGACACACGTCTGTGGTAGGAACAGCGCACTGCCTGTATGTCTTAGGCCAAGGGACTGACACGCTTTTAGGGTCCAGAATAATTCCCAAAATCTTCAAAAAGGTGAAGAAGTGGCTGGGTTCAAATCTCATCCCTGCTTTGTGTGTGTGTGTGTGGTTTTGAAGCAACTGTCTGAACTGCTGAGTTTGTTCATCTTTAACAATGGAGCACAGGATCTTCCAGAGAGGGCCCATATCAGGATTAGCTAGCCACCCTGGCTGCCATGCAAGCCCACCATGCCTTCCCATAGGTCCAACCACCTCCAAGGGAGTAGTGTGGCCATGGATGGTTGAGGTATGTATGGACCATACAATTCAAGTCAATGACTCTTGCAGACTGAAGATGAAGATTCTGTTTCATAGATTTCTTGAAGAGAGGACAGCCATGGGACACTGTTGTTTCTTCACCTTGATTCTTGTTGCCACTCACTTTCTGTGTCCAAAGGTGGCTAGAGCTTCATGGGCACTTGATTCTCGAGTCTCTCTCCCCCCCCCCCCCCCATATCATTTGGCCTAGTCCCAGTCTCTATTCAAAAAAGTGTTTTTGTTTGGTTATAAAATGAAGGACCAGCCTAGAGTTTATGTCAGGAGAGTGGCTTTTGTGTAGACTGCACAGAGAGCCCGGAGAATGTTATCATGGTTATCCTGCCTGAAGGGTCTGAAAAGCAGGTGACAGCAAAAATCCCATCACTTCACATTGTGAGAAACAGCGTGAATCCAACTGAATCTTGGACCCAGAATATTGTACACAAGTGCTCAGCCACCGAGTCACACCCCCAGCTTTGCCGTTTCATTTCCAAACTGAAATGTCCACTCCTGTACAAATGAAGAGAACGGTCTGCAAGATGTCCTGCGAGAAGCAGGGATCATAGCAACTGTGAAAGTGGGGGAGAGTGGCCTGGAGTCGCACTGTCCCCTAACTCCTGTCCGTCCGTCCCCCCCCCCCCCCCCCCCCCCCCCCCCCGCTGCCAAATGAATCTGCCACAGCACAGACGCATCTCTTACACGTACTTAAAAGAAAATGTGACTAGAACCAGCTGGAAGCTACATGGCCTGGGCCCAGCAGCCCTTCCCTGAATCTCTTAAGCCACCAATCGCTGTGGAGTACCTGGAGTCACACGTGGGTTGACAGTTACAGTTGCCACCCCTTCTGAAAGGGGATGCCAAAGAACTGACATATTTATTTCTTCACCCAAACCTTTCGATAAACAACAACAACAACCAAACTGCTAAAACAAAGAAATTGTCAAATCCCCCTCTCCTTATGATCTTATGACAGACCTATTCATGATAGTGGGAATAAGATGGGATATTTGGGAAGGAAACAGATGGTGGAGTGTGTTAGCATTTAAGCATTACCTGGTCAGGCCCCTTGGGAACCTTGCCAGTAAGCAGGCAGTAACTTGGTCTGCTCAGGATCTGAAAATGTCATCCTACAGTGTCCCGTTTCCCTTTGCATAGCCAGCTTGTATATGTGCCAAGCCCCCTTTAATAGTGGGCTCCACCCCCCCTCCTCCTCTCTCCCTTCCCCCTCCCCCTGTCTCTTCTCATGCTGCTCTGCACTTTCTTTTTTTCCCTCCCAATAAAACTCTCCACATGAGCACTGTCTGCATGGTGTGGGACCCCTTGGCTCAAACCTGCCAAGGTCATTCTTTGTTGTTTTTAAAATTATAACAGGGTAGGCACGTGAGAATTTTTCCTTGGTTCAATGCTTTCTTTCTTCTTTCTTTCTTTCTTTCTTTCTTTCTTTCTTTCTTTCTTTCTTTCTTTCTTTCTTTCTTTCTTTCCTCCCTCCCTCCCTCCCTCTCTCCCTCCTTCCTTCCTTCCCTCCCTCCCCCCACTTCCAAGAGTTGTGTGTGTGCGCTGGTGTGTGTGTATGTGTGCGCATGCATTCACACATCCATGGAGGCCAGAAGAGAGCATGAGATCCCCTGGACCTGGAGTTGCTGGCAGTCACATGTGTGCTGGGAACCAAACTCCCACATTCTGGAAGAGCAGCAAGTGCTCTTAACCACTGAGCCAGCTCTCCAAGCCCGGCATGTTTTTCCAGTCTGTGAATACACGCTGCTCTGTTGGTGTGGTCACGGTCTCTGAGAGGTGCACCCACCTTTTTCCTTTGGAAGTTCACATCAAGTCTCATTGAGGCGCACTTGTTCAACGTATTAAGTCGTCTAAAAAAAAAGAAAATGCGATGATTTACTAAGGGGTGCATACCTTTCCCCTAGTCCGCTAACCTTTCTTTACTTTCCGTAAACTTGAAAGCGTAGAGTCAACCAGTTATGTTGCAGGGCATTGCAGAGTCTCCAGAAAGTGTGCTACAAAATGATTTAAGGTAGTTTCAATGCGTCCTCTAGCCTTCTGATCAGAGAGCCTTCCAATCCCCAGCCCTTTCCTGCTCTAAACCCATGCGCTTCCTGCCTTCTCCTTTTCTTAGAAATCTCGGGCATGCACACACCAATTTTAACCATCCTTTCACCAGGCCCGTCCTCATTGTCCACTGCCCGTTCTGTTGAGCCCATCCGGTTACAGATCCCCTCAGGCACGCTTTTATTTTTGGCTTCGCTCCTGTTCTGTAGCAGTGCTTACACATGGGAAAACAATTCACACCACAGTGAGTGATTCACGCTCCGTCTTCCCACAAACCTGTATGGTGAAGCCATCGCCCCATGTCACTGAATTCAGTGGTTAAGAGCACTGCCTGCTTTTCCAAAGGTCCTGAGTTCAATTCCCATCAACCACATGGTGGCTCACAACCATCTGTAATGAGATCTGGAGCCCTCTTGAAGAAGAGTCCTGGTTTGTCATTATCAACAACTTAGACCATGAAACCCAAGATGGAAAAGTTCAGCAGAACCGCAGTATACAGACTACCCACTTAAAAAAAAAAAATAATGTCACTAAGGTCAAGTGAGGCCATAAGGGAGAAAAGCTGACCCCCTGGGATTAGCGTCCCTGTAAGAGGAGACATAGGGGGCTGGAGAGATGGCTCAGAGGTTAAGAGGTTAAGAGCTGCTCTCCCAGAGGTCCTGAGTTCAATTCCCAGCAACCACGTGGTGGCTCACAACCATCTGTAATGAGATCTGGTGCCCTCTTCTGGCCTGCAGACATACAGCAGACAGAACACTGTAGACATAATAAATAAATAAATTAATTAAAAAAAAGAAAAAAACAAAAAAAAAATAAAAAAAGAGGAGACACAGGGTGCGCATGTGCTCTCCTGCTTCAGTGCGTGGGGAGACAGAGTTCTCTAGGAAGGAGGTCATCAACAACCAAATTCTTGAACTGTGAAAAGTAAGTGCGAAAGGTTAAGCTGTCTGGTAGCTGGTACTCTGTGGTGGCAGCATGTGCCAACTAATAAAGTTGGTTTCCACCCTCAGCTAGACTCTCAAAACTGCTACCCAGCAGAATTTCTTCCAGCCCCCTGTCCCCGCCCGTCCCTGATTCCACCAAAAAAAAAAAAAAAAAAAAAGGAAGGAAAAAGAAGACAGCTAGCAGGCGTGCATTCTTGTAATTTTCCTTTCCTTTGTTATAAATTGTTTCTCCTTGTTTGTTTACCTTGCTGTGCTGGCTGCTTCCAAGGGAAAGATGGTCCTTTTGTTTTTCAGAACGAGCTCTTTGGCCTTGTTTCTGCTACAAATTCTCTCACCTGTTTGCCTCTTGGAGCCCATTCTAATTCTGATGAACAAACAGGGTACCAAATCCTCCCATCCCATCTCTCACCTTGGCTTACAGAGTCCCAGCATTCCTCACCCTTTTACTTCTTAACTGCTGAGAACAGCCTCGATCTTCATTCGTTCTTAAGTCTTAATTCCCTGAAAACTCTTGCCCAACACCTTTATTATTTTGTGTGTTTTTTTTTTTTTTTTTAAGTTTGCGCGGGGATTAAGAGTCACTTGTCACTCCCGCATCTGTGCCGCTCTTCTGGCAGTTCTTGTAACTCTTGCATTTGGCATTTATCTCCAAAACCATTTTCATACCATGATTTCACGACCTTCCAGTTTGCTTAATTCTGTATTGAATTTGTTCTTTAGAAGCTGACGATTCGTTTTCTTTCCCTCTCTATATCCCCATCCCCCACCATTTGCCTGATGTTACTGGTGTAGTAATCTGCTGGTCTGCCCTCTCACCTGTGGAAGAGACAAGCTCCGCCCACTCCCAGTCTCCCACTTCCTGCCAAGGCAGGTGAATCTTCCATCTCCTCCCCCACCCCTCTCTCTCTCTCCTTTACCTGAAGAGGTAGCTTCTGTCTCTCTCCTTTCTTTCTCCCCTTCTTTCTTCTCTTTCTCCCCCTCCCCACTAAATAAACTCCATACCCAAGATGGTGTTTCCATCTGTCTCTCACCCACAGTGGTCTCCCGTGTCATGAATGATAACAACGGGATCACACATTTTTGGTAAATCCATACTTGATATTTATTATGGCCATAAAATTCTATCCCCACATGTATCATACTTGAATAATTTTCCCTTCATTTTCAACTTTTCAGTGTCCCTAGAATTAATGTGCATATGGTTTGTTAACTTAATATTCTTGTGTTTATTTCAAATATCTCCAACTATCTAAACCTTGTTAGAACTTAAATCCCTCGGATAGATGTCTCTCAGTTCCGGTTATTTCTTAAAATTGGGACCCCTCTGTAGTATGTTGTCTACTGTTCTGGAGCCAAGTAGCACGGAAGACCTGGGGACATTGATATTCAGAATGTAGGCAGACTGTCCTGCTGGCCCTGTTTCCAACAGATGCGTACCCACTTTCAGTTGTGTGTAGTACCTTAGCTTCTCTGGAGATGAACTTGTATTTTGCTGATGGGAGGGGACCACATTACCCAGGTATAGACCCAAGGGTACAGATCAAAGTCTTTACCTACTTTTCCATATAATTTCAAATAACTCGCCTCCTTTTAAGCCTGCCCCAACTTTGCCACCAGTTCTTGAACATCCTAGAGTCTCTGGAGTGAGGACTGAGTGCTATCAGGAATTTCATTTCCTGTGCACACTGATTCTTCCACTATAGATGTATTCTCCTGCTTTGGAGGAGCATATTGTCCTCCAAATGGACATATGTTGTCCAATGTTGTCATAGGTCTCTGGGTGGACATTTGATTTTGTGAAGGAAGAGATGACTTTGAAACTCGGTGGGGTGTTTTGGAAGGAAGTACATTCCGTGATTGACAAGCATTTCTGCTGTTTGTTTGTCAGTCAAGACAGGGTTTCTCTGGGTTCCTAGAACTCACTCTGTAGACCAGGCTGGCCTCAAACCCAGATATTTGCCTGTCTCTGCCTCTGCCTCCCAAGTACTGTGACTAAAGGCGTGTGCCACCATTGCCCGACAACAATCTCATTTTTGATCAATAACTTTGTGTAGGCATAGATTATGCATTTTCAACTCAGTGAACTCTGGCTGCTATAAGAAGCCTCAAGAGAGATAAAGAATATTTCTTTGCACTGGAGATGTCTCCTGTGCTCCTTATTGCTGAGTCTGCCAATCACAACATCAACTCCCAGAGGCATTTTCATTGACTTTTATCACTCATATACTAATTTTGCTTGTTCTTAGCCATCATAGTTATGGAATTATATAGTATCATCTTAAAACAATATTTTATATTTATATGAGTATCTAGGTGTGTACATGTGCACCATATTCATGCAGTATCTGCAGAGACTATTGTAACCCCTGGAACTGGAGTCACTACAGTTATGAGCCACCATATGGGTGCTAGAAACCAAACATGGGTCCTTTGAAGAACAACAGATGCGCTTAACTTCTGAGCCATCTCTCCAGCCCCTAGGTATGCATTTTTAATGCATGACTTTTTGTTGCTGTAGTTCAGCACGATGTTTTTAGGGTTGATCTATGCTATTAAGTACAACACTAATCATCATACTTACATACTGAGTATTCGTATTATGAAGCTATATAACTGGTTTATCTATTCTCTTGCTGGTGGACATTTAGGTTGTTTCTTAGTGTTTCTATTGCTGTGAAGAGACACCATGACCACAGCAACTCTGATAAAGGAAAACATTTAATTGAGTGGCTTATGGGGTTAGTCCATTATCATCACAGTGTGACATGGTAACATGAAGGCAGACATGGTGCTGGAGAAGGAGCTGAGAGTGGAGAAGGAGCTACACCTTGAACCCACAGGCAACAGGAAGTAGTCTGAGTGTCATACTGAGTGAAGCTTGAACATAAGAAACATCAAAGCCCACCCCATAGTGATGCACTTCCTCTAACAAGACCACACCTACTCCAACAAAGGCACACCTCCTAATACTACCACTCCCAGTGAGCTTATTGTGGCCAATTACATTCAAACTACCACAGGTTGTTTCTAGTTATTTTGCTTTTTGTGTTTTACCAATGCCTTCCTAATTACCAAATTATATAGTTTCTTTTAAGCAAAGTCCTATTTTTAGCAATGGACAGCAATTAAGACAACGACAACATTATCTTTGGCATTTAAGACTATGAATGTTCTTATCACTTCCTATTACAAAGAGCACTGACCCCTTACATATTAACACGTGTAAATACAGTCTTTATAGAGCACATACAACAATGTGTCTTTAGGATTCAAACGGAAGGCATCTTGTTGTACTGTGTATGAACATACAGAAGCATCTCCTAGCATCGCACAGTATCCCAGACTCTGATGACACACAGTCTCCTTCCAGCCCATCTCCCCCGAGCCCCAGAGCTACATTTCAAGCCATCCATTGCTCTTGCCAGTTTGTGGACTCCTTCAGGCTCTTCACTGTTTCCAAATCCATCTCTCCCATTTACTGTCTCGTCTCGACTGAGCACCAACAGTCATCCTCACCAGGGAAGACTAACCCTCAGGCTTGGCAGGCACCATACTCTGGATCTGGTCATGTAAATGTGACTGTGATATTCTTAGTCTTGCCTCTCCTTCGGTCCTCATTCAGTCTCTTCTTCTTATCCCGGGTGGAGTCGGGCAATACTTTATTTCCAGTGCTCAGCATTGGAACTACTTCCGCTCCGTATATCCCACTATGTACTGAGTTATACAAGTGAGACGATTCTCTTCATTTTCCGTCACTGACAGTTTACCCACTGACTGTATGTTCAACAGGGTCAAACAAAATAAGCTCTTGCTTCTGGGTTAGAGGCTGCTCTGGGTATCCACAGCTGCTATGCTGCTTTCTTGGATTTGCTGCTACAACGGGCAGATTGTCTTCCTGGCCAGTTCCATGGATGTTAACATGCCCACCTAAGAGCTGCGTGTTAATTAAAAGGCATTCCTGGTGCCCATTTGGCAGCTCTTCCATGGGTTTGTTTAGGGAAGGACAGCATGCTGTTTATACAATACACTTCTCTAGCACACTTGGTCCTCCATTGTGGCTGGAGGCACAAACAAATCATCTGACTCTGTGAAAAAGGTTTTGATTTACTACAGACACAAGAACATCAAAGAGCTCATCCTTCTTATACTACACATTTAAATATACTTTATATTCATGATACATGAAGATATTTTATTATTTTTGAAAGTGGAAGCTAGATATTTCTTCATAGACTGGGTCTTTTAGATACACCTAAACTCAAAAATATGTCTTCGCTTAAAATTGCTTCTCTATTTGAAGAAAATATGCAGGAAACATTACATAATTCTATATATAGTATCTGCTAAAACACTCTATCCATACACAAAGAACTCTTAAATTCAGTAAGCCAAACAACTTGTTTTTTTTCCACGATCTAACTTTGTGAAGGTACACTTCTAAAAGATATTATACAAATGGCTGATAAGCACACAAAAAAGATGTTAAGCATTTGTTTGTCATGGGAGAAAACCAAATTAAAATCAGGAAATACTATTTCATGCATGCCAGAAGGCTCACCTTAACAATACTGACAACAGGGGCTGGAGAGACAGCTCAGTGGTTAGAGCACTGGCTGCTCCTGCAACCCAGGTTTGATTTCCAGCACCCACGTGGCAACTCACAACCATCTGTAACTCTAGTTCTTCAGGAACCAATATTCTCTCTGAACTTCAGAGGCACCAGGCATGCACACAGTGCATGGACATACATGTGGGCAAAACATCCACACACAGAAAATAAATCTATAGAAAAAAAAGCTAGCCGGGCGGTGGTGGCGCACGCCTTTAATCCTAGCACTCGGGAGGCAGAGGCAGGCGGATCTCTGTGAGTTCGAGACTAGCCTGGTCTACAAGAGCTAGTTCCAGGACAGGCTCCAAAACCACAGAGAAACCCTGTCTCGAAAAATCAAAAAAAAAAAAAAAAAAAAAAAAAAGCTATAATGAGGGATTAAAGACACAGGACTGCCAATACATTCTTGACAGAGAAGAGCGAAATAGAGGACTGGAACTCTCCCAGTTCAAGATTTACAATGAAAAACAGCAGTGAAGTTGGAGGAGCACTGAGAAAAACAGACCAACAGATCAATGGGACAGGACACAGTGTCAACCAGATTCCAGTAAATACAGTCACCTAGCCTTTACAAAGGAGAAGGGCACGGTAAGAGCTAACAGATAATCTTTTAATAAATGGTGTTGAAACAGCTAGATGATCACATGAAGTCAATCTAGAAAGAGATTTTTCCTCCTAATAAAGATAGACTCAGAATAGACCACAGTCCTAAATGTAAACATACAAATGTAGGATTAAAAATGAAAACAGGAGAAAATTTAGATGGCCTTGGGTGTACGGTGACCTTTTGGATTCAACACCAAAGGTGCAGTCGAGTGGTAGAATTTAAGACATCTGCTCTTACAGAGGACGAGATGGTAAAGTAGAACACAGGAAACATTTATGAAAGTCATCCGATGAAGTTTCTAAATTCTACAAAGAACTCTGAAATCCACAGTAAGAAAACAAATGGCCCAGTTTAAAAACGGGTGAATTATCTTTACCCAGAAAGAGAGACAGTAGGAATATTGAAATGTTCTCAGTATTTGGGCTGGAGAGATGGCTTTCCTGTCACTTTTCCTGAAGACCTGAGTTCAGTTCCCAGCGCACATACCGGGAAGTTGACCTCCAGTACCTCCAGCTCCATAGGCTCTGACACCGTCTTCTGGCCTACAGATACTGTATCACATGCAGGTGCACACGTGTGCGCACACATACACATAGATAAAAATGAAATAAAGCACAATTTAAAGTGTTCAATATCACATGTTAATTGCAAACTAAAACTATCACGAGCTACTACTATTTACGCAGACAACGTTGGTGTGAAGAGAGAAACTCCCAGTCACTGCCGGCGAGGACGGAAAATGGCTCAGGTCCTTTAGAACACAGTTGGCCAGTTTCTTGCCGCAAAACAACCTGCGATCCAGCAACCATACTACTTGGTGCCCACCCAAACAGCTTTATGATTTATTTCTATGTGTAAATTTGCACTTGGTGTTTACGGCCACATCAGTCCTCATCGGTGAACTGTGAAAGCAATCGAGATGTCAGGTGAACGGGAAGCTGCACTACGATACAACCAGACAATGGAACGTTGATAACTAGAAATGAGTTACAAAGACACGGGTGGCACAGAGGAACCTTGAGTGAGTTTAAGGCCAACATGAAGAGCCTGTGAACTGTGATTCTAATTAGAAAGCATCGTGGAAGAGTTAGCATTATGGCGATAGCAAAAAGACCCATGGTTGCCAGAGACTAGGGAGATGAAGGGATGTCTAACAGAGGACTTTCAGGGCAGCAAAACAGGTGTGTATGCCACAGTGGTGGATGTTTGTCATTAGACCCTTGTCAAAGGCACAGAATTAGAATAGAAAGCACAAGCTGTAATGTACACTGTGTGCTTTGCACGGGAACAGATGGTCCGCCCTCTGGGGGTGTGCACAGTGGTAGAGATGTGTGTGTGTGTGTGTGTGTGTGTGTGTGTGAGGGACAGGGGCAAATGAGGGCACCGTGCTTCCTGCTAAAGTTTCCTATAGATCTCTAAGTGCTGTAAAAACCGCCAATTAAAAAGGTATAATCTTTATTATAATTATTAATCGTACTTACTGAACTTTTAAATTATGAATATAAGTGAGATGTATTTCTTTTTTTAGTTTTTTCTTTGGATGTGTATGCGTGTACATGTGTGTATGTATGTTCTCATGTGTGAGTGTTTTGGCCAAAAGTTAACATTGAGTGCCTTCATCGATAACACTCTATCTTATATACGAACCCAGGGCTCATCAACTCAGTCAATCCAGATAGCCAGCTTGCTCTGGGGCTCCCCTGTGTGTGTGTCCTGTGTACTAGCATTACAGAAGGGCAGTCATGCCTACCTAGGATTTACATGGGCACGGCCTCCAGCTCAGTGGTCTGTATGTCTTTTGTCCTTCCAAAGTATGCTAATTAGTTCTTCATCTAATGTACAAAACTATCATCATTGGAGGCAGTTAGAAACATTGGGTATAATCTCAATCACCTTGTCTATAGATCATCCTGCATCTTATAGAACAGTGGTTTTCAGCCTGTGGGTTGTAACCCCTCGGGGAGGTGTGGGTCAAATGACCCTGTCACAGGGGCTGCCTAAGACCACTGGAAAACAGAGGTGCTTACATAACAATTCATAACAGCAGCAAAATCACAGTTATGAAGTAGCAACGGAAATAATTTTGTGGCTGGGGTCATCACAACATGAGGAACTGTACTAAAGGGTCGCTGCGTCAGGAAGGGTGAGAACCACTGGTGTAGAACGTTACGGAGGAAAATTCTCTGAGACAATGTGTTTCTTCATGGTGTGATCTAGCATTGGTTTGGGATTTATTTCATATAAGGTGGAGTAAACAATGCTAACCATTCTAAGCACACAGACTGGGCGAAGCATCCATTGTGGAGACAGAAGACAGCATCGCCTCTCTCAGGTTTGACGCCTGAAGGTAAGAGAACATACCACACACCAGACATATGCCAACTCTGCCAACACTGCTGGGAAATTCGGGTGTGAGGGAAGCCAACCCTCAGTGAGGACAAGTATGTGGTTCTGGTATTTTATTTCCATCTAAACTTAACCATAAGTAATAAGACAAATTCTCAAATGGTCTGGGTCGGTCCATTTGTGATTGCCTGGTGGACTGTTTCAACATGAATGAACATTTCAATTGAAGAATATATTTTGCCTTCCATGAATAGAGAGCTCTATTGGATTGGAGCTTCTCTTGAGCTTATACCATAATTTATTATTCTTTTAGTTCCTGGACAGCCTAGAAGGGTGTTCTATATGAACATTGTTTACACAAGTCTATGGTGTCTTCGGATCACCGTGGTCATCATGGCGCAGTCAGAACAGAATCCCGTGCACTAAACATGCTAGCTTACAAGCTATACCTGGTTTGCCTGCCTATGGCCGAGCATAGATGCAAGAGCCAAGTGAGTCAATTCAATGAGTGTGAAGGGAACGGTCTGTCCAACCCCAGGACCTTTGAGACAAGGAGACAGGCCTCTGGGAGGACCTTCGCTCAAGGGAGTGAAACACAAGGAACACCCAGGCTGGAAGTCGGTCCTATCTTCTTAATTTATTGCTTCTGTCTACTGTTTACTTATTTTCAGTAAAACCCAGAAAACAGAGGTAAGCACCATGTTCCTGGCAGTCCCTTTCCCTGCCCACTTTCCCCTTCACGCTTGTAGCAACCTGGGTTTAGTTATTAATGCAAACAAAATAGTCTAAGCCTTTCAGGAGAAACTGTCATGAAATCTTTTCTATTTTGCTGCTGTGGCCATAATCTTATAGATGGGATAATACATCACCAAAGAGGGAGGTAGTGGTTTCATTTTAAGCGTCAAACTTAGGGTTCTACTAGGGAAGTCAGTACGGAGAGAAAAGCTGATATTCATTTATCTAAGGGTGTGTGCTCTGTGCCCCAGGAAGACACTGAGAATACAGAGATGAACAGAAGATAGTTCTTATCCTTGAGGCTTTCACAGTCCCGTGTGAGCTGCAAGCACGATAAATAGAAGCATCAAGTCACTTCCCGAGTGCACCAGCCCAAGGAGATAACGTTTGAGCAAGACTGTGAAGAGCTAAGAAATTTGCTGCCCAGTCTAGGATAATTGCAGGCAAAGGAAACAGTCGTCACATTGGATGGTGTAGGTCTGGGAACTGTGAGTACCTGAGCAGGGAATGTAAGTCTAGAGAGGTAGGCATGGGCTGGACCATGGAGGATTGGAATGAAGGAATCAGGAGCAGTATGTGGACAATGGGGAGACAATAGGGGATATCACCATACATAGACATATACCTAAGGTGGGATGGAGAATGAATTTAACAGGGACCGTCAAGAAAAGGCTTAAGAATCTGGATGAAGTACTGGAGAGATGGCTCAGTAGTTGAGAGCAAACGCTGCTCATGCAAAGGACCCAGGTTTCTTCGTTTCTTAGGTTATTTTCAACTGTCTATAATTCAAGTTCTAGGGCATCCAATGCACCCTTCTGGCCTCAGCGGGCACTTGTATACATTTGGTGCACAGAAACTCATGCAGGCACATACAAACAGATAAAAAGAAAATAAATCATATTTTAAAGAATCTGGACCAGCCGTTGCTGCTCTATTTGTAACAGTCAGAAACTAGAAACATTCTAGATGTCCATCAATGGAAGAATGGATTTAAAAAATGCTGTGCATTTACACAATGGAATATTATTCAGCTATTAAAAAGGGCAGCCATGAAATTCATAGATAAATGAATAGAGCTAGAAAAAAATCATCTTGAGTGATGTAACACAGACCAAAAGGACACGTAATTAAATGTTAATTAGGGACAAGTAATTGGATGTTAGATGTTCAATTATATTTGGATGTTAGTTGTTAAGTCTTCGATAAGAAGACTATAATCCATATAACCGTGGGGGTTAGGTTCACAGTAAGGTACCAGTGGGGAGAAGTGGATCACCCTCGGAAGGGTAAATAGAATAGAGGATTATGGATGGAAGGGGTGGGGGGACTGGAATGGGAGGATCAAGTGGCAAGGGGAAAAATACAGGGTCAGGGAAAAATACAGGGAGGGACAGCGAAAATGAAGAGCTATTCGAGGGGTTGTAGAGAAATCTACTATAGTAGAGGCTTCTTAAAACATGGGCATGGGCATATCAGAAAGGTATCTAAATGGAATCACCAAACGAGGGAGACAAATCCCCAGATCACTAAATGAAACCTCCATTTCTGGGACTGAGTTGCATCAGATTGGTTTCTCTCCACAAGCTGACAGTAAGGCCCTATTGCTGAAGACAACACCTACACAACTCACTGAACCCAGAGAAAATGAAGTGGTGCCTACCTAGAGCCTTCACCACTCTACTGACTGGTGCTCACGGATCTGGAAGGAACTCTGTGACCACCAGAGGAGAACGGTAAACATCAGCCCAGCTACAAAACCTGAAATATACAATGGTGACCTGCCTGACTGGATCTAAGACCCACTCCATGAAATGGAAGCCATTCCTGACACTTCTTGGGCGGTCAAGAAACTGAGGCTAGATGGGCCAGGGACCTAGGGGAAACCAGATACTACTGTTTGCTAAAGGAATGTAGCAATAAAATGACTCCTGAGGACATTCTGCTATACTCATAAATCAGGGTCCTGCTCAGCCATTATCAGAAAAGCTTCCTCCTGCAGCAGATGGGGGGCAAATATAGACCTCGCCTGGACAATGTGCAAAGAGTTAGAGACCTTGGGACACTCAGTCCTAAATGGGATGTCTCCACCAAATCCTTCCCCTCACGGCTCAGGGAACCCTGTTGAGGAGGAGGCGGGCAGTTGCAAGAGTCAGCAGGGATGGAGAGCCTGTGGGAAACCAGACGGTCTACACAGAGCAGGACCGGCACACATACTGTGGCAGCATGCACAAGGCCTGCACAGGGCTGGGCCAGATGAGCTCAGTGCTGAGAAGGGCGAGTGGGCTTCCATCTCTTACCTAGAAGCTATCTCTATTGATAACTGCTTACAAATGAGAAATCAGTTTTTTCCCAAGGTGTCTCAAGCCACATTGAAGGGCAGACCTGATGTCCAGCAGTAGATGGTCACCACAAAACAAACTCAGTATTTTTTATGGAGTTTTATTTTAAATAAATCAGTTTCAGAATTTATTTATTTATACTCCTGTAATCTCTATTCATTGCCAAAGTTAGTAAAGTCAACATGCTCTTCTCTATAGATGAAACTATGTATTACTGTTGAAATAATAACAGAACATAAAAGAAACAATTTTCGATGATGATAACAAATCATTATTATTTCCCCAAACCTTAATTAAAAAGATAAAAACAAAAACAGTGAAAAATATCCTCATACACTTTAGAGACTATTTTGAGATGGGATGTTGTCATGGAGGTAACATACAGTCATATCATTAGGCCTCAGTTTCTAGCCCCAAATGCAAAGGTTGATACTATTTGCAAACACAGAGAATTATACTCAAGGGAGGCAAAAAGAAAGTATCAACCAGAACATAATTGATTTTCCCCTGAGATCTTATGCCCAGTGGAAGGAAATCCTTGAAGAGTTTCCTTCTACAAACTTTTTTTGGTTTATTTTTTTATATTTAAAAATTTCCATCTCCTCCCCTTCTCCTCTCTCTTCCCTCCCCTCCCCAATGGAGTTTTTTTTTTTTTTTTAATTGACTTACAGTGCTTTGTCTGGGTTCTTTTTTTTTAAACCTTAAAGGTCATTTGCTTATACATTATGGTTGTGTGTTTATATATTATGCGTTGTGTTTTTAAGTTGTGTGGGAACATGTCTGTTTCTACATCTATATGTGCTTCTTGTGTTTCTTCTTTGGCTCTTTTTCTTCTGTTAGTTTGTCTTGTTCTAAGCTGGTTTGGTTGTAGTCTATTCTATTCTTATTATTTTCTAGGTGCCTGTTTGTATTCTAGTGAGAGAAAGAAAGGGTGTGGATTTGGGTGGGTGGGGAGTTGGGGGAAGATCTGGGAGGAATTAGGGGAGGGGGAAACCATAATCACAATGGACTGTATGTATCAATTAAAGAAAAAAGAAATCTGAATGAGAGACAGCAAAGGGATAAAGAGCGGGCATCAGGGCATACAGGCTGGACGTGGCGATTGGATCATATGGGAGACAAAAAGGTAAAAAGCGGGCATAGGGGTGTCTATGTGAGGGCAGACATGGCAATTGGCTCATATGGGAGATAGGAAGACAAAAAGCAGGCATGGGGGTGTCTACGTCAGGGCAGGACGTGGCAATCGGCTCATATGGGAGATAGGAAAGACAAAGAGGCTGAGCCTCAGATTTCAAGCTCTTGTGAATGTGCTATTGAGCACAGACAACAATAAAATATGGAAGTCAGTGGGGCGCAGGGATATGAGGAAGACAATGGGCTCTGGACTGCGTGTGTTAAAATGTAGGGCCTGTGTGACGTCCAGACACTAGAGTGAGTGGAATACAGACGGTCAGTATAAAGCGCTCAGAACGGCTTTGTCTTTGGGAGACTGGTTCCAAGAGTCCTCGGCAGACACCGAAATCCTCTGGTGCTCAAGTCCCGTGTGGAACACGGCACAACATTTGCATGTAATCGCTCATAGCCTCTCCTATACTTAAAACCACTCCTGTATTATTTGCATTACTTCATACAGTGTAAACACCGTGTAAGTGGCTGTTTTATGTTTGAGGTGAGGTTGGTGAATACAGGGATGGTGACTTCATAGACATCAAGGGCTGAATATAACTGAACCCAAGCAAGCTGGGGAAGCAAATTCAGAATGCTGGTGACTTCCAGTGTTTAGGACTTGGGGCTAAGGGAGGAAGCCAGCCTCAGAAAGGTAAAAGTCAGGGTAGGTCAGCAAGAACCAGCTGAAGGTGGCACCTTAGAAGCCAAAGAATTTGCACCCAGGAAAAGAGGAAGCAGTAGGTTAATTGTGTCAAGTATTTAAGAAAGAACCCGCAGTAAGAAAGCTTCACATTCCTTTGGTACAATTTAGAGGTTGGAGAGGGTGGAGTAGGGCGGGCAGAGGGCGGGGTAGGACGGGTAGAGGGCAGCCTGGAGGAGGCAGAGGGCAGCCTGGAGTAGGCAGAGAGAGGAAAGCTGAGAGTATGTGGATCCTAAGAGTCAGAAGCTAGTGGACACCAGACGTTCTCTTAAGAAGTTCCTAAAGGCGGTGGTGGTGCACGCCTTTTATCCCAGCACTCGGGAGGCAGAGACAGGCGGAGCTCTGTGAGTTCAAGGCCAGCCTGGTCTATAAGAGCTAGTTCCATGACAGGCACCAAAGCTACAGAGAAACCTTATCTCAAAAAAAGAAACAGAAAAAAATGCTTATAAGGGGCTGGAGAGATGGCTCAGAGGTTAAGAGCACTGGCTCGGATCGGGGTTCAATTCCAGCACCTACATAGCAGCTCACAACTGTTTGTAACTTCAGTCCCAGAGGATCTGACACCTTCACACCAATGCACATGAAATAAAGTTTAAAAAAAATGTTCATGAAGTCTGGGTGTGGTGATGCCTTTAACCCTAGGCAGAGGCAGGCAGATCTCTGTTGAGTTTGAAACTATCCTGGTCTACATAGCAAGTTCCAGGCCAGTCAGGATTGCTACTGGAAGAAAAAGGAGGAGCAAGAAGAGGAGGAGGAAGTTGTTGGTAAAGGACAGCATTTTAAGCTCTTCCGGGGAGAAAACAGTTTATCACCATAATATTTTCCAACCAAAGATGCAATATAGTAATTTGTGGACTGAAAGGTTATTTCTGCCAAACCTTAATATTAATATCAACTTAAATATTGAAGTTTCATTTGGGACAAGGCCCTGTATCCATGAGTCCATGACATGGAGCCAGAAAGTCATCCAGCGCTCAGAGGATCGGAGCAGGAGCCAGGCAGGGGTCAGGGGAAAAAACACAGGAGGCGAAGGCGAGCGAGCGGGTGTCTGGGGTGAGGGGAGATGGTGAGACTGCGCGGCAGGAGGAAGGCCATGGTGCAGGCAGAGAAGCAGGGTCAGTGTGAAGGCCCAGGTGCAGGGTGTCAGGTCCTGACTCACGCTGTACTCAGCCTGGGGACACTCGCAGGCCTTCTGGTACTCCCTTAGCGACCACAGGAAAACATAAGGCCCTTTCCTTCCTCATACTTTAGGCTCGTGTTTGACATTTCCATGGCCAGACCTCAGATGGGTCACGAGGTCTTCTACACTGATTTAACGGCCGGTTTCCTGTGATATTTTTTATTTTCCTGCCAACAGCATGGGAGGAATAGCAAGCAGTGTTGGGCGTTCATCTCTTCCAGACCGTTCTGATTTGAGTCCAACGGCCTG
The DNA here is from genome assembly GCF_903992535.2 of Arvicola amphibius. Lineage (NCBI taxonomy): Eukaryota > Metazoa > Chordata > Mammalia > Rodentia > Cricetidae > Arvicola > Arvicola amphibius. The sequence continues at coordinate 105,665,659 of NC_052056.1, read as the reverse complement.
ACCTCCTTACCCTTGGCTCCTGTCAGGGCGGTGGATGGAGCCCTGTCAGCTAAGGAGAGTCCTGGGTGGGAACTTCAAAGACATTCAGGGACCAAAGCCAATGAAGATGTGCTCTCAATCCAGGGTCATGGGGGCTCCTCCATGGGCTGTGGCCATAGGGCGTGGGAAAGGCCTTGGTACTGAGAGTCTGGCAGACACAGATTTTGGAGAGTGGGGTGGATTCTCCATGCCAAATACACAACTCTGCTACGTAATTCCCAAGGCTTGAGGGTGGTCAAGAGTCACAGGCCATGCATAGGAAGGATTTACGGTGTCTGGGTGGGATGGGGGTGTGATGAGGGCATTAGAAATACAGTCTGAAGCGAGCAGATGACTGTCACGATGCCACCGTGGAGACACACAAGAAAGGCCGTGCCTCCCTCTGCTTTTCCTTCTGGCTGTCCCACCAAGTGTTTGCAGCAGGAGAAATCACCCCTGTGCTAGTGTGTAAATCCAGGAACTGCCTCTGGGCATTAGATGAGGTGTGAGAGGAAAGTGGGGTCAAAGGTCACCTTTGCAAAAAATAACAAAGAAAAGAAAAAGTACAAGCTGTGCTGTGTGTGTGTGTGTGTGTGTGTGTGTGTGTATGTATGATGTAATCAGTTTGCACAAAAACAGTTCTTATCATCGTTATTTTGTTTTATGTGCATGGGTGTTTTGCACGAACGTCTGCATCACTTGAGTATCTGGCACCTACAGAGGCCAGAAGAGGGTGTTGGATCCTTTGGTACTGGAGTAACAGTTGGGAGCCACGTGTAGGTGCTGGCCCTCCAAACTTGGTCCTTTGAAGAGCAGGAAACACTCTTGACCACTGAGTCATCTCCCCAGCATCCTCTATGATAGGTGTTTTTAAAGGGAAGAGATTTACATTATGTTCCACAGAGGCTGTCCTTATTTATCTTAATGATGTTAAGACGCGCAAATCAATCGGGCATGTGCAACAGTGCACTCGGCCATCCTCTCCCCTGCGTCTTCCCCTCTTGCTGGTCCTTGCTCTTTGAGACCCCTCGTCACCGCTCATCCTTTTAAACACACAGGGGAAAGCGGCACTGGGTACTCATAACCAGTCCCATCACCAAATGACCATGAGCATAGCTCATGCCCTCCATTGTCATATACTATAATTAGTTAGCATCTACTAACAATATACATTATGCAAATGAGCTGCTATCTTCACATTAATTTAGGAACTCAAAGGTCCCGTTTGAGCATCTGGGCCTCTGCCCACAGCCAGCTGCAGGGAATGCTGAAGCCCACCAACGCAGACGGGGCCTTACCTCCCCAGACCAGCCCAAACGGGGCCTCACCTCCCCAGAGCTTTGCTTGCTGCTATTTGCCTCAAAACACAAACCTGGCCAGCTATTTTGAGATCTTTCGTGTCTTTAAAGTGTTCCATAGAGTTAAGTTCCAACCAGCTCACTTAGACAGTTGGGTTTGCCCTGAACTTTTCATGACACGTGGGGGAAAAGGCTAGTCAAGGAGCAGCCGCGAGTAGGTTACAGAGTTGTAACCGTGGCTGCTGAAATGCTGGAAAGGAAAGACGCTTCCAGCCTGCACCAGGCAGCAGTCGTCTCCAGGGAGCCTGCCGGACACAGCCGGTTCCACCAGCGTTCTTGCAGCCACACAGAAAGGACGCTGCCGTCATCTGGGAAGCTCACTTAGCAGCAGAGGCAGCGAATCTGCCTGGTTTCTGGGGACTAAACCTGGGAGGTCGACAGCTAGACATCCACCCCATTCCTTCTGGGCAGTCTAACCTCAGCAGCATCTGGATTTTAAAGCTATGCTGCTCAACAATCCTACTGGAAAGCTGGGGTCTGAGACATGAACTGCTTGTCTAAACGGATGAGTAAGATCCCTCAGGCAAATACCCTTTCGTGGGCGACTCTAGCTCTCCTGCTTGCCTCAGTCTCCCCAGAGGGAGCCCCCCCCTCCCACCATGACTCAATCCACCTTTCTTCAGGGCCTCCGCATTTCAAACAAGCATTAGAACTGTACAGCTCACAAAGATCTAAAAAAATAAAGCAGAGGGGTGGGCAAGACAGATTCGTAGGGAAAGGTGCCTGCTGCCAAGCCTGAGGATCCAAGTTCAATTCCCAAGACCCCTGTAGTGGGAGGAGAGGAGCGACTCCTGAAAGATGTCCTCTGGTCACACCTGCACACTGTGGTGCCCCTGCCACACAACAAACCAACAAACAGACAAACAAACAAACAAACATGTAATTTCAAAAAGTCAAAAAAGAATAAAAACTTATCTTTGTGAATACAGCGCACAAAGGGGAAGAAAAAAAGCATTTTCAGCCCTTACTGTTGTTCGCTTGGCATTAATCAAGACTTACCCTCTGAGTAGGGAAGCTTCTAATTAACTGTTCATTAATCTCAAAGTCTAAAAAGCACCGTCAGTCTTCGCTGGTGGGAGATCGGCTGCTTTCTGCTGTTCGCAAGGCAGGAAGTCTGGATTGTGTGGAACATACAGTGAAGAAAAAGCAATTGCCTGCCCTTGCCGCTCTTCAGCCAGCCACCTCTGGCTGTCAACCTACCCCTCGCTTCCTTTGATCCACCCAGGGTGTGACTCTTCCTTTGGCTATTCTACCCAGAGCTCCTACGCCCTGAGAACTGAGGTTCATAGACCTCTAGCCAAATGCTTTCTCACAAGAATTAATAAAATAGCTTAGGAAGATTTTGTAGGATATATATACATATATACATATATATATGTGTGTATATATATGTATATATATGCTGTTTTATTAATTATATATGTATATATAGATACACACATTTTAGTAATAAAATACCGGTTGCAAAAATAATAGCATGTGCAGAACCACGAACTCTTAGGTACTCTCAAGACCATTTCCTGTGCTCTACACTACAGTTTGCTGTCGCAAACATCAGGAGACCTAGACATACACTGATTACTAATGGACACGTGCATTTAGGACCCTGAGATGGCTCAGCGGGTAAAGGTACTTGCCTCCAAGGGGAACAATCTGAGTTCAGTCCCCAGTCCCCAGAGGGTGGAAGAGAGGACCAACCCTTGCAAGTTGTCCTTTGACCTCAACACAAGCGCTGTGACATACATGTCATAGACACACACCTATCACACACAAGAGTACACAGGCATGTGTCAAGGTGACTTGGTGAAGAGGGCCGTCGGGTCCTTTCGACAGGTAGTGGACACAACGGGGCGCTGAAATGCAATGCGTGAATCTTGGCGCAGGCCTTGTACTTAACTGAGATAAACTCTGATTCAGACTGCAAGGGGAAACATACCTGTGACATTATTTGAGGCAAAGACACTTTTAGATGCACTCTTAAAATGTGGACAAAGTAGGGGCTGGAGAGGTGGCTCAGAGGTTAAGAGCACTGACTGCTCTTCCAGAGGACCCAGGTTCAGTTCCCAGCACCCACATGGCAGCTCACAACTGTCTGAAAATGCAGTTCCACGAGATCTGACACCCTCACACCAATGAACATAAAGTTACATAAATCATTAAAAAATTAAAAAAAAATGTGGACAAAGTAAACGAATTTGGCTAGAAAAGAAAAAAAGAGCCCTGATTTGTGACACTGGAAAGAGGATCTAGGGGCTGGCAGAAAACATTTACAGGATGCATTGTCTGAGGAACATGGTATTAATAACGGCAGCGGCGTCCTCCAAGCGCAACAATAAACATAGTTGGTTAAAAATGAGAGAAGATCAAACAGATATTTTGCAGGAGAAGATCAGTTGGTGAGACATGGAAAGATGTCTAGTTTTATTGGTCACTAAGAAAATGCACATGAAAAGTCACAATGCAATAATTGCCAGAAACCTGTTAAAATGTGCACGAACAGAACAGAAACATACTAACAAAGGGACGTATAGTAGCTGGGGCCCTCATATGTTGCTGGGAACACAAAACAACAGGGCCACTTGAAGTGGTTACTGCCTCTTTATAAGTTAAAACAGATTTGTCATGAGCTGCCCCCCCCCCACAGCCTCATTCTTAAGATTTTAGTGAAAAGAAACATACATTTATGCTCAAACCAAACTACATATATCCATGTTGAAGTGTCTTTCCGTCCTCACATTGGGATCCCTGAAGTCTGCTCGTACAATGGAAAGGCATACATTGGAAAGTAACACGAATTAATCTTAAGAACATTGCATCACGGGAAGGGAGCCAGGCAAAACAGCCATGTTCTGTTCCATGCCATACTGTGATGCCCGGCTGGAACCAAAACTGTACGCACAGAAAACAAATCTATAGTTGCCAAGGTTTGGTAGGTAGCATGGACGTGGAGGACAGAGAGGAAGTGGGGGCTTCAGGAGCAGCGGATGAAGCTTTTCCAAACCTCGATTACGTACTAGTACTAGTCCATTTTTAATATATACATCTGTATATATACGTGTATAAATACAATGCTGCAAATAAGTCATTTTACAGAAAACAAATTTAGAAGACTTAATGGTAAAAGACAGTAAAATATAATTTTAAAAACAGGATTTTTTTTTAAATGCCAGCCAACAGGAACTCCCTCAACACTGAGAGGAAAAACAGCCTGAGGTGCTAATTGGATTGTACTGTGTGGAATGAGTATCTTTCAGAAGGATCTGTTCTTGCTGCAGGTGTGCCTTCTGGGAGGAGAGGCAGAAAGGCTGCTCTTCCAGGTCAAAGCTTTGGAAGAACCACGAGGAAATCATCCGTTTACCCCACAGGCTCTCGTAGAGGCAGGTCATTGTGCTCTTACTTGTTTACTTGCCTAGACAGCCTCCCATTCAAATCTATGATTTTACTGTGTGTGTGTGTGTAGGTGGGTGTACTCATGCCACAGTGCATGTATGGATGTCAGGGGACAACTTTTGGGAGGCGGTTCTCTTCTCCAACCATGTGGGTCCCAGGAATCGAACTCAGGTAGTTATGCTTGGCTGCAAGCGTATTTGACCTATTGAGCCAGCCATCTCTCAAGTTTATAAATCAGAGTTCTTTTCTCTTTTAACCAACAGGATTGATACATGAAACTTAAGCAGACACACAGGATTGTTTGGGTGAATAGCAGAGACTATTCATTAACACAAATCTACTTTTCCGTCATATAGGAAACAGGGAATGAGCAGCTCTGAACACAAAAACAGGCATCGGGGACCTGGTAGCCTAAGATCATTTATGCTCTGCTTATCATTGGCTTCGCCTTAAATAGTCATATTTATCAAATGCAGGATATGTGAGAAAGAGCATTGGGCTAAGGGTCGCGAGTACAGAATCTTCAAGTCCTTTCTCTGTTTCCTGAAAAGGGACAGTGTCCTGCAACCGACACCTACCCCAGCTCTGACTCTTTCCCGAGTGTTGGCCAGGAATCCACAAGTTCTTCAGACACAGTTGACTTTTCATGTGGAATTTAATTGTCTACGAATATAGATTCCATTGGCTTTTTTTCAAAATTATTAACCCAAATTCAATGGTTCCTTATTTGTTCTTGGGCTCCCACCTCATCGCTTCACCTGGGCTTCTCCCGCCACTCTGTGAGGTGTTTGGTGGGAGATTCTTCACGTATGCGTCTTGGGCTCTTTAGAGGACTCGTCACATAACGAAGGTTTAAATATGTCGCTCTGCCACTGTGTTTACTTGGCTTTATATGTTCCGACTTGAAGCTATAGCCACTTGACTTTATATATGTAAAACAAACAGGTCAAGTTGAACATACTCAAAGGGTGAAGTCTCAGCCTCTGCCCCGACGGCGCTTGTGATGGTTTTACCATCTGATTCTTCCTCCCCACCCCGCCTCATCTGTGCCTCCTGTTTCCTGCCCTTATCCTTATTCGCATTTTGGAAATGGCTTTTAACACACTCCGAAACATCCAAGCCCTTCTTTCTCTTCTTTCCCCTTCTGTCTTTTCCTCTCCTCCCTTTCCCCTCTCTTTTTCCTAACCTAATGTCTAAAGCCGCCTGTTAGGATTTAAATTCTACACCAACAGGAACTGAGCATGCTCAGGGTTCCAGGACCTAACGTCTGGCGACAGTGGTCACAGAGGAAATGTTTACTGAACGGAGGCCGACCCAGGAAAGAAACAAACATCAACGCTACTTCCCTCATCTGGCTTACCTGCAAAGAGGCTCTACAAGGTCCCTTTCAAGAAAATCATGGTCTTTTTGGACAGCCACAATGTTGATGGGGAACTGGGAATCTAAGAGGGAAAGGGGAGACAGAGGTTATGTCCTTTGCCATAGGGGATTGCAGGCCACTGTACTCAGGCTACCACGTCCACACAAGTCCCTGATCTTAACCACAGTTCCAGCTTATTACTGTTGCTGATGGCCTTTAAAAATAGCACGCGATTTTATTTTTATCACAGCAAATGCTTTTGAGAGTACAGTTTAAGTGCGAAACACGAAAACAAGCACCCGACCTTGGACAAGATTAAAGGCTGAGTGCCCTTAGAGTCCCTGCTTATCAGAGGCTCAGGTGGAGGTGGGGAAGAGCGGCAGGGTTCTTCCCATTCAGCACAGCACAGCCCACAGGTGGACAGTTTCATAGAATTCTCAGATTTTTTTCCTTCACAAAGGACATTTTCAAAAATACCCCAAGTTCAATAGTCTCAGGTTTTCTTTTCCTTCCTTCCTTCCTTCCTTCCTTCCTTCCTTCCTTCCTTCCTTCCTTCCTTCCTTCCTTCCTCTCTCCCTCCTCTCCTCCCTCCCCTTCTTCTTTCCTCCCTCTCTTTTTTGATAGCAAAATTTCCAGTCATCTTGAAGTTCCCCACTGATGCCACAAGAGACGAGATTCCAAACCCATGACTTTTCCTCAAAAGAGGACTCGTGCCAACTGGGAGAGCTACTGTGACTATTGAATATGGCTTTAATTTTAGGAGCCTCTTTTACAGAGGAAAACCTCTGGATGTCACTTGGCATAACAGTCAAGGTCAACTTTCACGTCAGTTCACTGTGACTGCCCTGCCTTTCTATTTTGCACCTCCCATACCTTCCGAGTTACAATAAAGCTAATGTTTCTAAACCTTCCTCTGTGTTGGAAGCACATGCTTCCCCCATTCTGGAGACACATCTTTGCCTCTTTAGAGCAAGGGCCACACAGTAAAGATTTAAATATTATCAGTTTGCGGACATCTTTATTTGGCCTGACAAATTCCAATTTGAAGACATAAAGATTTGGTTTTATTTTAAAAAAGCCAATCAAGTTAGTTGAACTCAAAGAATTTCATGGTGACTGAATACCTTCTGGTCCCCGAATGGATACCACCTCACCCTCCTGGCAAGTGAGTGTACGTCCCAATGAGAAGCACAGACACAGGAGTCCAGGGATTCCGGCTTTAAGCCCTGATTACTTCTGGGCTGTGTTGCTCTGGAAAATAACTTTTCCTCAACTGTACAGTATCACAGTCACGATGGCCACTTTATGGCGGAGGTGTAAGCATTGACTTTTGAATAATAACTGGCATAGGGAAAGCTCTGTTCTCATTGTGTTTATGTAATATTTATGGATGAGGCACAATCTAGCATGTGCATGTTTGTGAGCTAATAGTTTATCTTAGATAGTTACGGACTGCTCACATTAAAGACTCACAGTAGCGGTAGCATATGCATTATAGTGTATATATTTATATGTATATACTCAAGAATCAAAGGGTTGGCATTTTTTGATTTCCTCCTTCCACTTCAGGAGAGTGAGCTGCTTGTTGCTGTTATTTTTCTTTTGACACGAACCTAGACATGTTTGGGAAGAGGGCATCTTAATTGGGAACATTCCTCCATTGTCTTGGCCTGCAGGCAAATCTGTGGGGTATTATCTTGACTAGTGATTGATGGAGGAGAGCCTCACTCACTGTGGGTGGTGCCACCCCTGGGCTGGTGGTCCTGGAATCTATAAGAAAGCAGGCTGAGCAGGCCATGATAAGCAAGCCAGTAAGCAACTCCCCTCCATGGCCTCTGCATCAGCTCCTGATTGCAGCTTCCCGCCCTGAGCTCCTGGCCTGACTTCCCTCAGTGATGGAGTGTGACCTGAGAGCTAGAACACGAAATAAGCCCTTTCCTCTTTATTTTGGTCACCGTGTTTGTCACAACAGAAACCCTAACTAGGACAGAGGGTCACTTAGCATTCTGGGCTCTTCCTTCCTAATTAGTAAATTGCAGGTAGAGTAGGAGTCAGGAATAATGTAGACTTAAACTATAGGAATCTTTTCTTTCTTTCTTCCTTTCTTCCTCCCTCCCTCCCTCCCTCCTTCCCTCCCTCTCTTTCTTTCCTTTTGTCTAAAAGGCTCGGTATGACCCTATGAAACACATTTTAATCAGAGATTCTGAGCTTTAAACTATATTCCAATGCTAACTCTGTCCTCACAGAATTTATATGAACAAAGTAGAAAAAAAAACTTTTTTGGTTTTTAATATAAACATTGAGATTTTTGATGAAAGGACAGGAGTCATCTATAAGGAAAGATTAATTTCGTTGACTCTTTCCATCCTATACAACGTTTGTGCCATTGGGAAGGGAAGCTGGATTTTCTTCATACGGTAGGCACCCTCTACTGAGCCCTCAGGCCCACTCTGCTGCCTCTTATTTTGTGTTATGCTTTAAGACCCCCTGGAGAGTGTCCAAAGAGACTTGTGCTATCCGCTTTCATTTTGTGTTTGGCCAATCAACGTAAAGCCACAGGTGAAATGCAAGGAGGCAACCCTTGGCTCTGCCCATGGCCAGCTGTGTGTTCGTTCCCTCCAGAGATATATATGGGGTCCTTGTTTCCTGAGCTCTGGCATCATCCCCCTGTGATAGTGACAGCCCCAATAACTATAAACCCTTGGCTCCTTCTCTGTGCACATCTTATCTACAACTTTGTAATAAATACCACTAGCTATAATTCCCCACAGCTAATCTCGTGTGCCACCTGCCCACTGCTGGGACCTGACTACTTCCTGATGTGTAAGGACCACGTACAAAACATGGAAGGTTTGATGATGGTCTTAGATATCAGTAAGGTAGAGAGAAGTGAAAACGGTGGCTGAAGAAGAACATCCCCATGGGCTCATTATGTTTCAGTGCTTGATCCCTAGCTGGTAGAACAGTTTGGAGAAGGATTGGGGGGCATGGCCTTGTTGGAGGAGGGGTGTCACTAGGGATGGGCTTTGAGATTTCAAAAGCCCATGCCATCCCCAGTATTTACCCTTTCTGTCTCTTGCTTGTGGATCAGATGCAAGCTCTCAGCTTCTGCTCCAGCACCATGCCTGCCTGCCTGCCTGCCTGCCGCCATGCTCCCCTCCATTATGGTTATGGACTCTAACCCTCTGGAACTTGAAGCCCCAAATAAACTTTTTTCTTCTCTAAGTTGCCTTGGTCATGCTGTTTTATCACAGCAATAGAAAAGTAACTAAGACAGCAAATTTATTAATTAGTAATTAAAGAATCAAGGACCAGAAGTATAACGCTGACAAGAAAAGCCACTTATCCAAAACTCAGAAGACCGGCATCTGGTCCATAACATTTTTTTTTTAAAGTAAAATAGGCATAAGCAAAGGCTATCCCCAAACAACTAGTTTAGAGACGTCTAGGAAACTTAGCAACAACACATTCATTGCAAGCTCAAGAAAACTGAACACAATGAAGTTAAAACAAGGAAAAGCATGCTAGTCTGCAAAGTGAGTTGGGGCAGACACTGGAAAGAAAGTATAGAGCTGGGTGGGAATCTGCATGGGGAAGCAGGAAGTGCGGGTGGGAACGGGAGGGCTCTCATTTCCAGATGTGTCCAGATGAGCTTACTATTGCCAAGGCCGATGGGGAAGGAAGCAAAGCCACAACACATCAGAGCAACGACCCAGAAAGCAGAGGCAGGTCCACATGGTTCGCCCTGAGTTTATTCTCTCTGTAAAGAAGGGCGGGAAAGGCTCACGTACCTTCATACAGCTGAGCGTACTGCGGGAACCCAGCAGCTCGCAGCCAGTCACATGCTTCCTTCGCCTCGATTTCTGAAACATACAAGAAAAAGAACGTTGTGAGCCTGACAGTCACACTCTGGTTCTGCTGGTGTGCTCCGTGAGGGCCATTACGAGACAAGGCTGCTCCTGGGTAGTCGTGTGTAAGTGAGCCTACCCAGAAGGAAGGACATACAGAGTGTCCGGGCCACTTGAGGCTCTCACTGTGTCTGCTCGGATTATCTCCCCTGTGGAGCCAGAGTTCACGGAATGATAACCAACCACAGAGAGCAGAGCACAAAGGCTGAATGTCCTACAGGGAAAAATGCCTTATTTACACACCAAGGAACTAGGTGATGAGGGAAGAGAAGAAAGACTTATTATAATCGTAATCCTCTTTTTAATGGACCTTTTAAACCTTCCAAGATAAGCCAGAGATTATTTATTCAACCTTGCTTTACTCTTTCACTCGAGATAAAAAAAAAAAAAAACAAACGAAAAAACACAAACCGCTAGTCTATTTTCTCACGAATGAAGGCATTACAAAAATCCAGTTTCACTGACGGTTTTAATTCCCAATACATTGCTTGAGGATGTTCATTGGTCAAGCCTATTGGAATGACTTCCAACTCAGAGTGCAGAGGGGAAAAGGATAGTGAGACCCAAGTCCCTTAGAGTTGCCAGAACTGAGGGGACCACACCCAAGAGGCTGGTGGGTCCTTTGGGTGACCGTTCATGGGGTGGATCGACCAGCTGCCCATGCAAGCAACCTCCCTGAGGGAATCTGTGGACGGAACTGGGAGGAGCGACTGTGTAAAGCTGGCCATTCTCTGACCTTGTGGATTCTGGATTATTTCACAACCACCATGCTGTTAGATAAACATCAGCCCAGGGAAAAGAAGTTCATCTGTCAAGAGTTCAGTCTCTCCAAATAGAAGTAAAAAGCCCAGGGAAAGGTCCTGGCCAAAGCTCTCCTCAGCTGCTGGATGCTCAGTCAACGCATTTCCATTTCCCCGGGTGCTTGTTTTCCTCTGTAGTCAAAACTGCTAGTAAAGAAAGGCCTTTCTTGAATCGTTTACATAGGAAAACAATCTAGATGAACACAGGCCATAGGCCTGAGACTGTGCCCTTTCCCAATAAAATATCTGCTGCTGTCTAGCATGTTTGATGTGACAAAGCCATTTAATGTATGTTAAAAGAAATCAAAGGGCAGATTTTAGCCTCAAAAGATGCACAGAAGCAAAACCTTCAGGGAAGCAGGTCTTCCCTTGGCATCCCAAATCTGCTGCCACCCCAGCAATAGAAAACTTCCAAGTTCTGGTTTTTGTGGCATTGGGGGGTTTCTGCCAATCTGACCAGCACGGATTTCATCTTCACGTCAAGTTTCAAGCTTCACCTCTACTGCCTACTTCAGTAGAGGGCGGAGCGAGAAAAGAGCCAATTTCCAGACATGAGTGAAGCTCAGTTATGAGTTGGTAAGGAATTGCAGAGTCCTGCATTTTCTAGTGAATCACACCAGTTATGCATTTTGCTGTTTTATTTTTGTTTCTACTATGATCAAAACGTAGTTTTTTAGCAAGAAAATCCCAGAGAGCCAGGAAATGAAGACATGAAGAGACCCAGAGGTCAGGCGCTGTAGAGCAGACAGAAACCCAGAGGGAAGTGGGAGTTCAGGGCAACAAAGGACATTAAAGCCCTGGAACAAAAACGCTGACAAGATGTGAAGCAACCAGAGCTGCTGGAAAGAACTGTGGCCGGCAGGGGGATGGAATCGAGGCTAGGCAGAACAATCTTACATACGGGCTCTCCAGATGGCTTCATCTCCCTTCCACAGAAACACGGAGGATGAACACACAAACACAAGTAATCAAACCTCGGCCACAACCCATCTAAGTCAGTCACTCAAATAGGCTAATTTTTAAAACCGCTTGTGCCAAGTTTTTAGGTTTCAGACTCAAATCACAAATTGCGAGGAGTAAATAATAGTAAATTGGAAAATGCCACTCACCAAACCATGGGGAGTGGCTCTTCAGACCACTGCCATACTCGATGCCTTTCTATTTGCCTAAATGCCTATCAGACGCAACCCTCCTTTTACATTCTGCATAAGATTAAGTAATATGGTTCCCTTCAAATTCCTTCTTTCAGGTATTTGTCACCATCGAGAGAGAGAGAGAGAGAAAGAGAGAGAGAGAGAGAGAGAGAGAGAGAGAGAGAGAGAGAGAGAGAGAGAGAGAGAGAGAGAGAGAGAACAATAGAAACTAGAAGACAGCAGGGAGAGTTAGTCTATCAAGAGGCAAAGGGCATTATTTAGAGATAAAGGAATCAATCCAGATGACACAATACACACACACACACACACACACACACACACACACACACACACACACACACACACAATCAGGGCACCTTAACAGGCAGAGTGAATATTAAGATAGCAGAAGGGGATAATGGCTGCTGGCCTTGTATCTTGACATCTCAATTGAAGAGCAAAAGGAACATAGCAACCAGCCACAAAACGATCTTGTATAATTACCGCCATCAAATTTCACTTCGACTGTTCAGCTGAGTTGGGAAGAGGCTCACTCACAGTCCCTTCTCACCCCTATCAGACAGACGCCGTTTTCCCCAGGGCCTTTGCAGTGGCCAAAATGTGGGAGAATTAGAAGGGAGTCACATTGCAAGTATCACTTCACCGCGATCTATCTAATGAGATTTAAATGACACTTGATGAGGAAAGCATGGGCATTTATTTTTTAATGTGCACTCGGTAACCATCACTGTATTATACATGAGCATTAAAAGCCATTAAAATCACATTTTGGCTATTCTATCTGTTCCCCATTTGCAGCCCTCACCTGCTCTAGTAGCGGCTACAGGGATACATCAACCTACAGCAGCTTCCTTCTGAAAACACAAGCTGGGGAGGGGGGTGGAGCCCAAGAATACCGCTGGACAATGGGGCCCACAGATGTCTACTGAGGTTATTGGGCTAGAGCTATCCCCTTTACCTGCAGAGGTATGGCCCAAGGTTCCCAGTGGATGGTGAAACCCTTCTGATTTGATGACTAAGAGGTCTTCCACGTGCCTCTCAGGCAGGTGACACATGCAGTGTGCGCATTGGAGACAAAAGGGCAATTCTCATCCCCAGTACGATACAGTGGAACCCTGTGGGACTGTGGGGGATCTCATCATGCCCCCCAAACTCATGAGCTCTTTCTGGAATTTATTTAGTTATTTTCGTTCAGTGTTTTCGGAGGCAGACTTCAAGTACCTGAAGTTATGGCAAGGGAAACTGAAGAAAGGTTTTTTTGTACTTCCCTTGGGAGAAAGTATTCCATTTGGCTGGGTATCACGACAGGGCTTCTGCAGAACTAAGGATGACATTTGTGTGTGTGGTGTGTTATATGAGTGTGTATATGTCCAAGTGTGAGTGTGTGCAGATGTCCTGGCACAGGTGTGGGAATGTGGAGGCCTAAAGTTGGCCTCCCTATACTGTTGTCCCCTTTGTTGCTTGAGACAGTGTCTGTCTCTCTCACCGAATCAAGAACTCAAGACTCGTCTAGACTACCTGGCCAGTCAGCCAGCCCTGGGGAGCCTTCCGCCTTCGCTGTCTCCATGTTGGGATTACAGGCATGTACCACAGAGACTGTATGTCCTAGGGATCAAATTCAGGTCAGCATCTTGCATGGTGAATGCTGGCCATGGAGCCCTCTTCCCAGCCTCAATATCAGTTTATAACAAGCCCACATAATAATCAAGTCATTTGGATCATTTTGGCCGACATTCTCTTGAGGGGCTGCCCAAACCCCTATGCATACTATGAATCCAATATACACTGATCTTCTCCATTGGGTAAGAGATGGCTGCGAAGTGAACAAAAGACAGAGAACCTAACAGCCTGGGTACAAAGGACAGAAGGATGACTCAGCGTCATCCAGTTCTAATAGCAGGACCTCTTTATGGGAGGGGCCTCTTCGGATTGGTTTAAGGGAGGCTGGTCATCCTGATTCCCAACTACACACTACCCATGTGTTCCTGAAAAGTCTCCTTCTCCCACAGTGTAGACTGAGGAGCCCCAGGGTCTGGTTGGGGTTAGGTGTTCTCTTTTTTGTTGTTGCTGTTAGTTTTTAACTAACTAACTAACTAACTAACTAACTAACTAACTAACTAACTAATTATATTTTATGTGCGTTGGTGTTTTGCCTGCATGTATGTCTGTGCATTGGTGTAAAGGTGTCGATTCCCTGGAACTGGAGTGACAGACAGTTGTAAGCTATCATGTGGGTGCTGGCAATTGAACCTGGGCCCTCTGAAAAAGCAGACAGTGCTCTTAACTGTCTCTCCAGCCTCGGGTGCTCTCTTCTGAGGCCTGTCAGTGATTTCAACAGGAAGCCACAGGCTTTTGTCTCATCTTCACCTGGGTGCCAGAAAGCTGTGCTCAGTGACTCCTCACCTCGCCTACAGCCGGTTGCTTAGAGTGTGACAGAGAATCTGTTCAGGGACAGACCTGGTAGGGGTGGGGGATGGGGACCCGTGGGAGAGGGGGATGCTCTCAGTGGTGCTGGAGGGCTGTATGTTCCTGTGGATATGAGGAGAAAGGTAGCGTAGAAACAAACCCTGGCTGGTGATATGTTTTTACAAGATCGTACCGTGTTTCTTAATAACTGTACATGTTCAGCTTTAAAACACCATTGGAGAAAGCCTGAAAGGTACAATCAAAGCAAAGTTAACTCTGTCTCATTATTAACACATAATTTAATGTATGTTATCTGCCGGAGTGGCGACATACTAATAATATCTTAGCTCGACCGCTGTTCACAAACATAATTATACGCTGTGAGTGTTCCCATATAATGACGTTATTTATAAAAAACATGAAATTTACTGTGTTTGGGGAATGATTTCTTAAATATGCTGATATCTGAATACTACCAAGTTGTATTTTGCTGGGGATTTTAACAATGAACGTAGGATAGAGCACTCCAGCAAATCCTCCCCAGTGCAGACCGAAGGTAGGGGGAGCCTGGAGCTCTACAAGGAGATATCACTAAGCGATTTAGGCGTGAACAATGCTTGTTCCAGACTCAGGATGGCGGTAGCAAGGCAAAAGCTTTGCTGAGCTCGAAGGATACAGACTTACTGTATTTTTAAGCTGGTGCACCTATCAAAACAGAAATGCCTAGCTAAAGCACTAAGGCTTTAAATGTACTAAAAAGTACATTTGGGTTCACATTACACTCTGCGGAGCAGTCTTCCATGGCTAACCCAAAGGCATTAAGTAGTCTTTCCAAATGGCCACAAATTTGAACCAGGGCCACATTAGGATGAACTCTCTGCTGTGCGTTTTAATACTGGGATATTCATGAGCACTGTCCTTACAAAACTCCCGCAAACTTCACAGACAGACTGGCCCCAGTAGGAAGCAGCTACTTCCTAAGTGTTCATGAAAACCCTCAACAGGGATGACTCAAAAAAGTGGGCTTGGGGAAGGCTAGCTTTTCTCCTCCATTGAACTGGCTAGTAGATTGTACATCTTGTTCCTAAAGACTTTACTAGTAGCGAGGGATGACTTAGCCACCGTGAGATATCTTCTTGGATGCAATTACCAGCATTATAGTATCTGGAAGGTGTTAAGATTTCAACAGGTTCATGGTTATAGGTTTCGGATAATTCATACCGATGAATTAGCCTCATGATTCATATACTACTTAAGGCAAATGAGAACTTCTCAAGTGAAGGCCTTGCTTATTAAATGTGTATTTCTTTGGTCAGATACGAGGCAGATTCTGTTCAAATTAATGCCAGGCTATCTATTTCATATCTATACAGTCATGAATAACATGCTCGTTAAGATTACACAGAGCACACACTTCCCCGGATCCTTCTCCCAGGAGGGCATTATAGCCTAAATTACAGGCGGAGGGCAGCATATTATAGCTTTTCTGCCTTTGATTTAGATTCCATGGCCTGATGTCAGGATGCATTATTTTTCCCTGCACTTTGTGAATCTGTATTAAGTTTGTTTTGATGTTTTCAGTACCCAAATAATTCTCATGTATATATGCCAAATATGCTTTTATTTGTATAACATTTTCTTTGTACGATATTCTAAGGAAGGGTGGGAGCTAAAATACAGGTTATTTAGGGCAAATTTAAGATTACCAATCATTATGTTTTCAAAACATCAAGTCAATTGATAAACACCTGTTTTATCTCATGGTTTCAAGCAACCCTTTTCTTGATGCACAGCAAAGCATATTGCTGTCAGCAAGCATATGGCCATAGGAAGGATAAACCTGGGAGGGAGTTCATAGATGCATACAATGCTATAGCATCTAAATCCATTCCATCAAAACAGAAATGCTTCGCTCTGAGCATGCGCATTTCTTTCTCCAAAGCCAAAGTCACATGATGATATAATACTCCATCATCAATTCTTAAAAAAAATTTTATTTTTAAATTACGATGTTCATTTTCAAATATCAGATAAAAATACAGCTGGATTTCCCCTATCACCTGTATTCCATCTGCACAGACTCAGCAACCTCATATTAGAGCAACTGAGTAAAAAACGGCCTGCCCTGACCGGGTGTCGACCTGAGCCCTACAGTGAGATGAGTAGCTCCACAGCGTTCCCATCATTGGCGGTATCGGTTGTAAGTCATCTAGAGACTAGAGAACAGACAGAAAGCTCTGTTCCTAGGGAGCATGGAAATGTGCCGTTGTCAGCAAGTCAGAGACTCTTGGTGTCTGAAGGAGTGGGTAGAGGCGAAAGAGCAAATCCAGGAAGACACCAACTGGCAGGGTAATGTCAAGTTTCTCTTTTTGAGTAAAGAGATACACAAAAGGTTAAAGAATGAAAGGAAAAGAAAGAAATGAAAAATCGCCTTAGAGATGAACATGTTCAGTTAGCATGTGATTTCTTGTCATTTAATATGAAAATGTGTACATATATCTAGGCTAAGTAAGATTTATTTAATTTTAATTGTGTGTGTGTGTAAATATGCACATGAGTGCACATGCCTGTGGGGGCCAGAAGAGGGCGTCAGATCCCCTGGGATTCAACCTGTTCTGCTTTAGCAACAAGCACTTTTACCAGCTGAGCCATCTGTCAGCTCTTATATAATCTCCTAAAAATCTGTATTTTCAGTTGACCATGCCACCAGATATCCTTTCAAACATTGTAGGTAGCTAACTAATATTCCTGCTGCCATTAGTTTAAGACCTTCTTGTCTTAGCAACCAAGGCTTCCACATTCCCTAGTTTAAAATAAATTTATTTCTCCAGAGGCTTTCGTCCTACGCAAGAAAATTACCAGTATGCGCGTCCTAATCAACATACTCCAGAGATTGCTTTCTGGGTCGGCATTTCCCATGTTACTTTCTTTACATCCTGGCTTAAGGCACCTCTCATATGGTTCTGATTTCTATTCTCAGCAGACTCCACAAAGGAAATTCTAAGGGGAAGTCTATTCATGCAGCGGAATAGACTTTGCCTCAACGCCACATGGACGCAAGCCTTCAACTAACAGGAGTCAGGAAGTTCAAGGTCAAGGGTGGACCCTGTTTCCATTTCTCTCCTCTTGGAAGTCTTGGGTGGGCAGACAGCTGATATCTCTGTAACCGCTGCTCACTTATCTTTGACCTCCTTGACATGTATGTACACAGTTTCGGGAGTCTTGGGTTGACCTCCTCGACATATATGTACACAGTTTCGGGAGTCCTGGGTTGACCTCTTTAACATGCCTGTACACAGTTTCAAGGATGCATTTCACTCTAGGTATGAAACTTGATATTTCTTGAGTACTAAAATTTCAAGATTTACTTTTAAAAAAGACAACAGACAAGGCCAAATAAAGGCAAATTCTACATCTTTTAAAAATGAATGTGCTGGTGGGTTAGAGATACCACAAGTCATACACGTATTCAAACACACAGCGTGGCCCCTCTTCCACGAAATTAGCAAACGTGTTCAAAGCGAACGTCAGGAGCATCTGAAAAGGTAAGATGATCTCACCTTTGTGCAAAGTTAATGCCATGGTTTCCAGGGATGTTACAGCGAACAACAATAACCACCACAACAAAGCGGATGTATTCTAGTTTGCTTTTGATCAAGTTTTTCCTCGTTGCATAATATACTTTCCCCTCTCAAGACAGCCTGTCAGTTCATCGAGGAGGCGGTCCGAGGGCACAAGCAGACTACGAGGATACCAGGAGGGAACAGGGCTGAACATGGTTGAAGGTGAAGGCTGAGGGTGGATTCCAGCTCCAGGTCTCATGACCTCCTTGACCTTGGGGAGGCTGGATTTACAGGCCCCAGTTTTTCATCTAGAGAATAAGACTAAACAGCAGTGCCTCCCTCGGAGGGCCGTAAAGGGTTAAATGACTGCATCAGGATAAAGTGATTACACTCATTCCGGACCACAGCCTTTGCTACTCTTAGTAAGGGGGAGATGCTGACTGTTTCTCTGTAATAGATAGAGCTGTTTATTGGTTTAATATCCCGTTATCTACCCATGTGGCCCTTCATCTGGCCATAAAAAACAGAAGACATTTGTATATTTATTTATCCTTCAGACAACCCAGAAATGAGAAGGCATTTCTACTGCTGGGCACCGTAGAACACTGCATGGCTCCTGACACACCAAGAAATCAGGCAGGGGAGACAAACGTGCAAATCAGGAAATCCCAGCCGCACGGGGCGGGGGGGGGGCATAGTGCTCTCCAGGGCTCACAGTGAAGGGTGTGTTTTTGGATAAAGTGGCCACTCAAATCCCAGCAGATGATGTGAAACGTGGGGCAGACGGTTCTGCCGTGGAGAACCCTTCTGCTGCCTGCCAAGAGCCTTGGAATCTCATGAGCTCATGCCTTGCTGGCAGCAGGCTCTTCTGGGACTATGTGAGCGCCTGCTGGAGGACCCCGAGGCCACACGGCACCTGTCAGCCTGCATCTGTCTCCTCCTTTGACAAGGCATTTAACATGATTCATTCTGTATCCCACGGAAGGCTCCATTACAGTCTCTCTACTCCATGATAGGTGCCGAGAGTCATAAATGAGATGTGACACTTTGAAGGTGGCGGTAAAGGCTTCTCCCAAATGGCTGTTACCCTGGGGATATAAGTACCAGCCTGAGGAAATGTGGTTCTGCAGGTACAATTTACAATGTGCACGCTAGTTAATAAGTAAAATATTAGCCTCCCTATGCCTGATACCCGGGGAACTCAAGGTCAAAGAGCCAAACACAGCAAAACCGTGGGAAAAAGGACGCTATCGACATGTGGGCTTCATTATGGAGATGACGTTCAGAACGCTGATTTTCCATGTCATGAGGAAGAGCTGAGCAGATGAATGAAGTATGAGCAAAGGAAAAGGGCTTCCTATGGATTAGTGACCTGGGAAAGTTGGGAGTTGACGTAAAGCCTAAGGTCACTGACCTCAACAAGAGGGCCTGATTCTCCCAGGTAGGCTTCATGCCAAGTCCATTCTTACTGTGAAAAACTCTCCAGGGGCCTGTGCGCAGGTCTGCTTTGTAAGGAGGTATATGTGAACTCATTTAGATGTCGTGCAAACAAGCTGAAATTCAGTTACCTTTATGCCAAAGAACTATTTTAAGCTTCTGTCTAAAAGATTTTACTGAATGTTCTCTGGCTGCTCAAATTGTACCTAATGCTGAACAGAAGATTTTGAAAACAGTCCTCCATGAACCTCTGTTTTTCCAAAGTAAAGAACAAGCAAATATTCTTACATAATAAAAAATACTAGGAAGTCTGTCTTGATCAGACCGATGGATCGTTAGGCCTGTTTTGCAATTATTCATATCAGTTTTAAAACTTATTCTTTGTGACTTTTATAGATGTATGGAATATATAGTTGGTTCTATCCATTCCCCACCTCCAATTCCTCAGAAGTCCTCCTCCTCCCAAAGTTATATCCTCCCATTAAAAAAAAATCCACCAAGTGCAACTACTGAGCTCAGTGATGTTTATGGGTGTGGGACTGTCCACTGTAACACAGGCAACCTACCAAGAAGAGTGACTTGACCATCTCTAGGAGCCAACAGCCACCAATGGCTCCTCAGCTGGGGGTGAGACCTCATGTGCCTTCCTATGATCTGGGGGTTCTTAGCCTAGGACTTTCAGATAGAATTCAGGGGTCTGGAATGTGTGCAAATAAATGTGTGCATGCCTCTGTGTATGTGTGTGTGTGTTCATGACTGTGTGTCTATATGTGTGCATGCCTGTGTGTGTCTATGTGTGTGCATACCTGTGCGTGTGTATGCCTCTGTGAGTATATGTGTGTGTGCATGCCTGTGTGTATGTGTGTGTTTGTATGTGCGTGTGTGTTGCGCTGAGGCTACATAGCTTACTCTACCACTATGGTGCTCACATTTAGCTCAAGAAGAAAACTGTGTACCTTGGAGAAGTCAAAGATGGCCAGTTTTGTTCAATTCTGTTTCATGTGGGCCATCAATTTTTGATACTTGGAGAAATAAACAATCTCTCTCTCTCTCTCTCTCTCTCTCTCTCTCTCTCTCTCTCTCCACACACACACACACACACACACACACACACACACACACACACACGTATTTTCATTCTATAAATATATGAAAGACAAAATTACAAGCATCCTTTAACAACTATGTGGCTTTGTACCATCTTAAACTATGACATCATGAATACACAGCACCAGGCTGGAAGCTAGACTGGATCTTCACATCTGCAGCACCCCTTTAAAAAAAACCTTTAAACATTTATCTATTTTGTGGTGTGTGTGTGTGTGTATGCATGTGTATGCACACACATCATGGTGCTCACCACAGTGCATGTATGAAGGTCAAAGAACAACTTGAGAGAGCCAGGTCTCTGCTTCTACCATGTAGGTAGTCCTGTGGCTATCAGGTGATCAGGTTTGGCAAGCACCAGTATACACTGAGCCACTAGTCCACATCTCTATTCTTAGTCTAAGGCCTTGTGAATGGTTTGTATTCAGTGACTATTGACTGAAGGCACAAATGACTCTATTAAAAAGCAAAAATGCAGATATGGAGGCCACCAAACTGAAAAATACATCTCTCAGATATTCAGGTTCCTCCAACCCTCCCGGTCTTTGCCAGTACGGTAGAAATGTATGATGAAGTATCCCAAGCTGGGAAACCCTCTATGAAAAGAAGGTAACGGGGGCTGGAGAGAGGATTGAACAGTTAAGGGTACCAGCTCTCGCTGAGGACCTATGTCAGCTTGTAGCCATCCTTAATTCCAGTTCCAGGGTATCCAATGCCCTCTTCTGACCTTGAACACATGGTATACACACACACACACAGAACATGCATGCATATTACATAGAAATAAATCTGCAAAATAAAACAGGCAACACTGTCCTACTTGTGAGTCTGAGTCTGGGAAGTTGTGGACATCCCTGGGGGGTGGTGTTCCTGCAAATCTGGATGTCGCTCCACAGTCCTGTGCCCACTGGGAGAATTAGCCTTTCTGACTTTGATCTCTTTTAACATTGCCCCTGCATCAAATCTTTGGGAATTCCTGCAAGGGCTGGAGTTGGGAGAGTAACTGCAAGAAAAGGCAGAGGGCAGCACAACGGGTCATGCTGTAATCCCACCGTTCTGAGAGCTGAGGCTGAGGATTGCTGAGAGTCTCACGTCAGCTTCCAGTACTGTGAATTTTAGACCAGCTTGGGCTACAGTGTAAGACAGTCACTCACCACCCTCCCCCCCCCCAAAAAAAAGAGGGGAAAAAGAGAAAGGAAAAGAAAATATTACCTCATTTTATCATTTTATTCTCACAGAGAATTGGTGTCCCTTTTTAAGTCACCAAGCCTAAGGGGGATATAGTCATACTTGAAAAATTACTATGGTTGAGTCACAACCACAGGAAAAAACAGTGTGGAACTTTCAAATGTTTGACCACAGACTTTACTGTAAGATAAAGAAATACAATCCATATTGTGACCAGGCACACACTTACATCTGCACACACATAGACTGAAACAAATGTTCACAAATAATAGTTACCTTCATGTATGCAAATCCACTTTCCCTTCCCTTTCCATCCTATTTTATCCTGTATCCTACCCACCTGGCGTTGCTGGTCATCTGCTAGGTCATTAGTCTTAACTGTCAGCTTGACTGGGTGAAAAGCCCCTAGGAGATTAGTAGGGTGCACCTCCAGGTGTGTGTGTATGGGGAGATTAGTAGGGTGTACCTCTAGGTGTGTGTGGGGAGATTAGTAGGGTACACCTCCAGGTGTGTGTATGGGGAGATTAGTAGGGTGCACCTCCAGGTGTGTGTGTATGGGGAGATTAGTAGGGTACACCTCTAGGTGTGTGTGGGGAGATTAGTAGGGTGCACCTCCAAGTGTGTGTGCAGGAGACTAATAGGGTGCACCTCCAGGTGTGTGTGGGGAGGTTAGTAGGGTGCACCTCCAAGTGTGTGTGCAGGAGCTTAATAGGGTGCACATCCAGGTGTGTGTGTTTAGGGGAGAGATTAGTTGGGTGCGCCTTCAAGTTTGTGTGGGAGATTAGTTGGGGGCACTCCTAGGTGTGTTGGGGGATTAGCTGCGTGAACATCCAGGTGTGTCCAGGGGTGGGGGTGTTTCCAGAAAGGATTTCCTAAGTGGGGAAGATTGACCTGTCTGGGGATAACAGCATCCTGTATGCTAACGGTCCAAAAGGAATAAGGAAAGCCCCAACTCCCTCTCTCCATCCTGGCCACCCTGCCTCTCTATCATGGTAGAGAAACTTCTGGAACCCTGAGCCAAAATAAAGCTGCCTTGCTTTGTTTCTCTCAGGTGCCTGTCATGGCCATGCAAGTATGGTTAACACACCTCTTGACTTTGTGCCTTTAGTAACACTTGGTTACACGAACAGAATCCAGTTAAATGAATAAATCGAATGGTGTTCTATGAGTCAATCACCTGGGGGATCTCCTTAGACTCCCCTTCTTCCTTAATTCTCCAGAGTCTCACAAGCAATCCAAGTTCCCCTGAATCTGTCAAGAGGCACTTACCAACCCCCTCTCTTCCTCCCTTCCATTCTCTCCCCCTTGGTTTAGGTCCTGTACCCAGGACTATTGCAATGGAATCCCAACAAGTCCTGTCAATGAGCATCCCTGAAAGCTTTGCTCATTCCTGTCACCAGCAGAATGGAGTGCCAGCTCACCATTATGGCCTACTGTGCCTCCCTGACCTGGGTGGCCACTGCTGCCCACATTTAGCTGCCCAGCACCGCTCAGAGTTCCCCGGCCCAGGCTGTGGTTCATGTCCACCCCATACTTAGTTCCAGCTGCTCCCTCTGTCTTTCTGTCTGTCCCAGTCCTTCGTCTTTTCCCTCCTAACTTGCTCTCATTTAGCTTCTACCAGGATACAGTGGAGACACCGGAATTCCAGGTGGGCCTGGTTCTTGGCTATTCCAGTCCTTATGAGATGACCCTGGCATGTGCTCAGTGCGCATCTGTCTCCTCCATTTGGGCCACAGCTCTTTGAGGGACTTACTCACTCTGGCACCACAAGTGCCTGGCAGGTCACATGGAACCTGGTGTGTGTTCCGTAGGTGTTGAGCCGAGAGCAGCTGGGAAGGGCTTGCACAAATCTCAGGCCAGAGTGGACTGCAGACTTCTTCCCGCCCGAAGGCTCTAAGAAGTCTCTGACCATTGAACCTTTGTCTCCCTGGAAAACCTCCTTTCCTTTCCTTCTCCCTACCTGGTCTGATTCAAGGAGGCTGGAGGAGGGGCATAGGCGGAGTGCCGTAGCTTTCTGTTACACTCCATTTGAGAAGCCTGAAGATGCACCTGCTTCTAGGGCTGAAGTTGGGCAGTGTGCCAGGCCGCAGGCTTAATCAATAACAATCAATGGCATGAAATCTCATGCATCTTAGAGGCCTTCCAGAGTTGGTTTTGGAAACGTGCTGGGGAGACGGATGTGGTGCAGAGTTTGGTCCTAGAGAATGAGGTGATTCAACAGTTAGGGCTCCTCATGAGTAGATCTGAGGCTGGATTCAGGGGACACTTCAAAACTCACTGGGTATAGCCCGGAGGAACTGCAACTAATCCTGATGGCCTCATTTGTACCCCACAGGCAATCATCCAAATGGCCACACGGTGAGTGGGGAGGGAATCCTGCTCAACAATGACTCCTTGGGTTCTCAGCATGAGGGAGAAACTGGGTAAAATACCGGGGGGGGGGGTGAGCCGACTTGGGGCCCTGAATTAGCTGTGTCTGTCTCTAGAACCATTTTTTCTAGTCTGCTTAAATAAGGCCTTTCCTTTCTCAAGGATGCAGCTCACGAGACACTTCTTCCAAGAACCTTGTTGGAACCACCTCACAGGATGGCTACCACCAAACTGTGACCCATGGCCACCTTGAATTACCACTTGATTGGTTTTCTGCGACTTCCATCTCTTTATTAGACTGAGAGTGAGCCTCGTGGCTATGGACACAGGAGGGGCTCAGTGTAGGTTTGTGGTACTTGCGGCTACGGCCAGTAACAGAAAAAAAAAGCGAGCTGGTACATGGGCTTGGCTCAGGAGGATGACAATCACCTGGGTGACTTTTGTTAATCTCAACAAAAAGTGATGGAGCCAGGAGGAGAGAGTGAGTGTACTGGGGCTGGAGAGATGGCTCGCTCAGAGGTTAAGAGCACTGGCTGCTCTTCCAGGGATCCTGAGTTCAATTCCCAGCAACCACATGGTGGCTCACAACCATCTTTAATGAGATCTGGCGCCCTCTTCTGGTGTGTGGGCATACGTGGAAGCAGAATGTTGTGCACATAATAAATAAATCTTTTTTTTTTTTTTTTTTTTTTTTTTTTTTTTTTTTTTTTTTTTTTTGGTTTTTTCGAGACAGGGTTTCTCTGTGGCTTTGGAGCCTGTCCTGGAACTAGCTCTTGTAGACCAGGCTGGTCTCGAACTCACAGAGATCCGCCTGCCTCTGCCTCCCGAGTGCTGGGATTAAAGGCGTGCGCCACCACCGCCCGGCAATAAATCTTTTTTTTTTAAAAGAGTGAGTGTACTTACTAAATAAAATAAAAACAGAGAGATGGAAGGAAGAGCAAGTAGAGATTATGGACAACAACCGCAACCCCCCCAAAAAAATGCCACGGACAAAGAGGTGGCAGTCTCACTGTAGAGCTCCCCAAGCAAAGGGCTCCCCAACCCAAGCCTCAGTGTCCTACATGCACACGTGTATCTCATTACCTGTACTATCAGTGAAGCTGGGAGCAGGTGAGGAGCCCAGGGACAGCAAGGCAGTTAGCTCACCCTACCAGCCTGTCTTGGATACAGGGGTTTGATTTCATTTTGTGTTTACAATTGTTGAACAGAATGAATTTTCTATATTGACACACATTTAAAAACCCGAAGCCTGGGCTGGAAAGAGGACTCAACAGTGAAGAGCATTGGCTGCTCTGACAAAGGGCCCCCGGTTCAATTCCCAGCATCTACATGGCAGCTCACACCTGTCCGTAACTCCACTTCTAGGGATCTGACACCCTCACACACAGAGACAGACAGATATGCAGGCAAAACATCAATGCACATAAAAAATAGATTAATTTAAAAAAAAAACAAACCCGGGCAGCAGTGGCACACGCTTTTAATCCCAGTACTTGGGAAGCAGAGACAGGCGAATCTCTGTGAGTTCGAGACCAGCCTGGTCTACAAGAGCTAGTTCCAGGACAAGAGCTAGCTCCAGGACAGAAACCTTGTCTTGAAAACAAACATGAAGCCATTGTTCTTCCCTGAAATGAATCTTGAATTTTTTCTCCTTTCCCCACTGATTTACTTGAATAACATTTTCTAGGTGCCGTCAATGAATTTTACATTTTCCTATACATAGTTAGAATGTAATGTGTTCGTACCTTTTTCTTTTTTATAAACACAAAAAGTTCTCTTCCAAGTGTGAGGAAAATGATTCTCCAGGGCGATGTATGAGGCTGCAGTTTCTAAAGGCCCCTGGGCATTCTGCCTTCCAGAAGACGCTCATTTTAGAGAGATCTATTTATTCATTTTTTTTTAGTAACTGCCCCTCTGTGTACCCTATGAGTTCTAACGCCATAGTGAGACCCAAGCGCTCAGCTCTGAAGAACCAAGGAACCCAGAGACACAGCCAAAAGATAGCAGAGGTCAGCTAAGGCAAAGATCGCAAGATGGCTGCGGACTCCCTGCTCAGCAACATAAAGTGCTGGCTAGCAAACAAAGACGTTCTTGAACGCATTACCTTGAAACAGCAGGGCGTCTCAAGTGCATTTTGCTCAAGAATGCAACCAACTTCACACAAGGTGCTGACTGCAGAGACCACCCGAATCTTGTTCAGTATCCATGGTTCTCAGATCTCTTCAAAGTAGCCGACATCATGGAATCCCTGCGCCTCCCACTTCCAAATCATGTATACTAGGGGTGCCAAACAACCCGGAGTTCTCTGAGCTGCCTCCACTTCCACTCCCATTATCTTCTGGATGTCCTTTTCCATCCAGGATGACCTTGACCCACTGTCCGTCCGACCATCCAATCCTCATTCATTTTCCTTCTCTACCTCCTTAAACCTCAGCTCTTAGTGCTACTTTCCTGTGCTTCTCCTGCCACCCAGCGACCCCACGTCCCTCCCTCAGCCTCCTGTGTCCTTCCACCTCACTTACCCCAGCACTGGAATTTTTGGTTTACTCCACTTTCACACTCCCTCCACAGCCATGCGCCTCTGTGTCAGCCCAGTGCTAAGCACCCAAAGGAGGCTTGATTCATGTTTTCAGGAAGACCGAGGAAGCTTCCAGCCCGGAGGTTCTGACAGACTTAGAGGGGGGGGGGGATAGATGAGCATTCTCTCTCCCACTTCCGGTCACCAAGAACAGAAAGGAACCTCACTGGTCCCCAGCGACCTGCGGGGCCTCTGCCGAGATTCCAATCCTCCACACTTCCTCTCCCTACTGTTTTCATTCACATTAAAAAAGAAACCTCAGTGTCTCAAGAAGGAAGATTCTGTTTGGAGCAGAAAGAGGCATGCACTATTGTCTGATGAGGGGGGTTTCCTCAGGGTGATGGAAGTGTGAGGTAGAATATGTTCCACTGACCCCATTATCAACAGAGTGTTTTAGAAGAGGACCGAACTGGCCACCCCTAAAGAAATAGCACACAAGTCATTCTGAATGGAAATTTCCAGATCTTTTCTTACACAGCTTTGGAGATTATGAACACACGTTGAAAATGTTCCATGTGGCTGGGAGTGCAGGACAATGGTAGAATCCTTGCCTAGCAAGCAGAAGGCTCTGGCTGGACAAGTCAAACAGAAAACCAAAAGAACACATCCTGTCGCTGACTAAATGCAGCTAAGATGGGTTCTTTAAGAGACCTCCTCCTCCTTGGTACAAAGGTCTAATTTTAAATTTAATTTCACTTTGGTATTTTTGAAACAGGGGCTTCCTGTGCAGCCCAGACCAGCCTTGAACTCACTGTGCAGCTCAGACTTGCCTCAAACTTGCAATCCTCCTGTCTCTGTTTCTGAAATTCATACGGCCTCTTAGATGTTACAGAGCTCCTCTCCTTTGGCAAGTATGATTTCTGTTTACCATCTAAGTTATATATTATTAATTATGTATTCCATAACAGTGCTTACTTCATAAAATGATTATAGCATCATCCAATTTAGGGCCTTTGACATGATTAATAGAACACATATACACTCTTAGGTTTACAACATTGTAGGTTTTTAAAATTCAGCTGCTGCATGATCGCTCCTATTAGCAAAGCTCCGAGTCCGCCAGACTCCTTTGGCCAGAACCTTTCTGAGACAGTGCTTCGCGCATGTGCACCAGTTCCCCCAGGCTGCATAACGTGTTCCCTTGTCTCGCAGCAGCATCTGTGACAGAGATGACTGTCTTGGGAAAGTGGAGGAGTAGCCCTGGAGCTGACGTCATTGTCATTGCTGACATTCCAACCCCGTTCTCTCCCCCACAGGGACGCTTTTTCAGACCTATAGCTCACTCTCACGGCCCACACCTGACTCCTGGGCCACTGAGTCACTTCCTGTCTTCCAGACTTGCTGAAATTAAGTTAAAATTCACAGAATATTGTGACAGGAACAGACCGGCCAGTTAACAGCAGTAGGATAATAAACATACAGTGGACTGACTGTGAGTTCCCAGAATCCTCTGTGGTTAGGCCACGAGAGAGAATTCACCAAAGGCATGTGGGCGGCTCGGCCCACCATCTATCTCCACCTGCTGTCCTCTCCCAGATGTACCAGAGACCCCAGAAGCTACAGGCGGAGGGCAACCGCTTAGTGTGTCCAGATGTGAAGACTTTCCCACCTCCAAGCTGGGTGGGAGACACATGTGTAGCTGTTTGATCATAAGCACTCTGAAAACAGAGAACTCCGCCTTATTTGATGTTAAATCTCCAGTGGCCACTGTGCGTCTGGAAAACTGTAAGCATGTAGCCAGCATTTGTGGGAATACTGAAAATGGATAAATTATATAGAATATGCACATGACAAAGAAAAATGAATAGTGCATTCTGCAGAAAATTTCTGGGCACGTTTTTCTGCTACACACACACACACACACACACACACACACACACACAACCTCACTCTAAATATTACTCAAAACCTCTTTTGTCTGTGTTCATTTTTTGTTTCCATGGAAGGCACCCAACTTTCCACAGGCACCACACCAAGCCAGATTGTGTAATGGCTGCTTTTGAAAAGAACCCAATTTTTTCCCTTAAACGACTATTTCAGTTGACCTAGGAGGTTTACTTTAGCCCTGTTTCGGTTTAGAGAATTAAATGCATTTAAAAAGCAACCGGGGATTTTCAGGACTTGAAGGGCAAATCCCCTAGGGGGACAGCAGCCAGGTGGCTCAGGTGGCCTTGCCTAGTCTCCTCACCAGGAAAGCCCTCTGCCGCCAGGACCAGAAGTCCATGGGAATGACAACCACGAGATGCTTTCCCTCAACAGAATCCCCACGAAACCCCCTGCATGTTTGCGTTGATTTCCATTCTAAACTCAAGCTCTGGGCTTAAGACTCTCAGGAATACTTGGTATATCTTTTTAATTATTCCTTTTTTATTGAGACAGGCAGTGTCTGTCAGGTATGAGCCAGACATGCCTTATATGTCTTATATTCCTCCCCCCTCTCTCTGAAACAGGGTTTCTCTGTGTAACCTTCTCTGACTTGGAATTCACTCTGTAGACCAGGCTGGCCTCAAACTCACAAAGATCCGCCTTTCTCTGCCTCCTGAGTGCTGGGACTAGAGGCGTGCGCCACCACTGCTGGGCTTTTCTGTTTCTCTTTTGTCAAACAGGTTCCATTTCTTGACATTTTCTTTTTTTAAGAAATAACTTGGTCTTCTTATAGAACTCCTAACGGTTGATAGAGGGGCTGTCTTTCCGGCTTTTTTTTACTGGCTTCTGGGACCCTACTTCTTATACTGGGTTGCTTTGCCTAGTCTTAATACATGGGGAGGTGTTTAGTATTACTGCAATTTGATATACCATGGTTGTGCTTTTGTTCTCTCTCTCTCTCTCTCCTCTCCTCTCTCTCTCTCTCTCTCCTCTCTCTCTCTCCCCCCCCCTCCTCCTTTTTTGTTTTTTTGTTTTATCAAGACAGGGTTTCTCAGTGTAGCCTTGGCTGTCCCGGATATATGCCATGTTTTATTGATACTCATAGGAGATCTGCTTTTTCTAAGATGGAGACAAAAGAGAAGGGAATTGGGTAGTGGGAGAGAGAGAGTAGGGGAGAGGGACTGGAAGGGGAGGAGGAGACTGCAGTCGGGATGTAAAATAGAGGAATACAAAAGAAAGAGAAGGAAAGAAAGAAAGAAGAAAGAAAGAAAGAAAGAAAGAAAGAAAGAAAGCAAGCAAGCAAGCAAGCAAGCAAGCTATAGGCACATACCTTGATGTACCATAAAACTATAAGGAGGATTTTAATTCCCTTATCTGTTTCTCATTTCGACAGCAGGCACAGTGTACCTAAGCAGGAATCTCCAATGAAAGCCCCTCTTTTGAAACTGGTACTCAGCTGTACATGGAGGTGTACACCTTCAGCCCTAGCACTTGGAAGGCAGAGGCAGGCAGAGCTCTGTGAGTTCCAGGCCAGTCTGGTCCCTATAGTAAGTTCTAGGCCTGTTAGGGCTACACAGTGAGACCTGATATAAAAATAAATAGAAATAAATAAGTAAATAAAAGCTGATTTCAGCTGTTTCTCAGAGCAAAAATAAATAAATGCAATAAGTATATTCTCAGTGTAGGTTATTTCTGAAGTCAGAAGTCGTGATGTCTTTCTCTGGTTGTTCTTCCCAGATTTTGCTTGTCCTTGTTTGTCCCAAGCTCGGTGCCCTGGCTTTTGGCAAGTGATAAGTAGGGTACCTGGCTGAACTATGACACCTGGCAGCTTGCAGCTTCAGCCCACTCTGAATCTTTCAATGCCACCGTAAAAAAATAACAGCCCGCAACCCGACCCTGGACATTTTGTTATTTTAGAATCTGACTTCCCATTGCGCCTTGGGACAAACCAATCTTCCCGTTGTGTAAGGCACACTATGATGGCGGAAAGTTAGAGAATTCCTACTTGGCTAAGGTTCCATACTGGGGGTAGTGAGCGTCGGTTTGGGATTATTATTGTTGTTGTGGTTGTTTTTATAACCTGAGTGTGGTTTGCGCTAAACGTATTGGAAAGAGCCACCAGAACAAGAGTGGCAATAACGCTGCAAATGGTTCAAGGATGCAGCTCTTGGCACCGCCAGTGTGACGGACCAGTGACTCGGGGCTCCGCCCGGGACAATGCACCCAGCCTCCGTGCGCTCAGTATAAACGACACAGCCGTGAGAAAGACAAGTATTTAATACAAAGCAGAGACAAAGGCAAAACCCTCAGTTTCGCTTCATTTCACTGCGCCGCTCAAATTTCAATTTCACAAAAGGTTTTGAAATGTGGTAAGCAATTTACAAGGTATAATCATATTTGATAAGCTACATCATAAACAGCTCCTAACGTGAAATAGAACCAAAAATTACATCCGCCTTCCTAAGTGCCTTTTTCTTGGGAAACTTCTGATGATTTGTCCACTGAAGGTTGCTAGCCCATAAGCAAAGCGATTTTAAAGTGATCGTAACTTATTTTTTTAAAGATGCTTTCATTGGTCGTAGTCTATATATATATATATTTTTTTAATTCATAAAGT
The DNA here is from genome assembly GCF_903992535.2 of Arvicola amphibius. Taxonomy (NCBI): domain Eukaryota; kingdom Metazoa; phylum Chordata; class Mammalia; order Rodentia; family Cricetidae; genus Arvicola; species Arvicola amphibius. The sequence goes on along the minus strand of NC_052056.1, from coordinate 105,634,539 downwards.
CAGAAAATGAAGGGAAAGAGTTTGCAGAGTGCAGGGGCTTTTATAGGGCAGGCTACTCTCTCAGAAGTGACTTGAGAGGGGCAGCATGAAGTGACTCTGCAGAGTAGCTTGCTAGCTGTGTGTGTGACTTTGGCGCAAACCTTGACCCTTCCCGACCTCGAACCTTCTTCAGGAAGAAGAAGCCTCTTTGACAGTCTTTGGGATGCACGGAGAATCTTGCGATGTGCACGATGAAACGCGACGCTGACAGTGCCTATAATCAAGAAGCCCATGGCACTGGGGCGGTGCCACAGGACTCCAGAGAACAGAAGCCTGCACTTCTGTCCTGGCTGTCTGAGGGAAGACAATGGCTACGCCCACGCTAACTCTATCAAGAAAAGCCCTGTGAATGTCAGGGAATACCATGGAATGTTGAGGTTTATCTGACTCTTGCATTGCTTGGAAAGTTTTGTTGATGAGTCTTGATCCCCGTGGTTGACATGACTTCACAGTGCGGTCTCTGACAGAGCAGGCTAAGCCTCTCCACAAAGCCACAGGCTCAGCTGCTGCCTCTTGGTCCCGCGCGTCAGCCCCAATGCATTCTCTCTCAATTGTGGGATCAAATGTAATGTTTCTAACCTCTCCCTGTTTTGTGCTCCGATTCTAATAAAAATGAAAGAGAAAGGCGGGACGCCAAAGGCAGAGGAAAGCCGTCTTTTTCAGTCATTCTGTTACCCAAGGCAGATCTAAGACAGGATGTCTGCGTGAGTACATGACCTCGGACTACACCAGCCTACAACCAGCTGTGTGACCCGGCCTTGGCCCAAGTGGCCCTGACTGGCTTCCTCTGAAGTGCACTCACAGGTGACTCTGAGCCACACTGTCTGCTTACTAGCAGTTCTCAAGGCACCTGACCAGCGTGAGGCACACAGCACGTGGTTAAACGTGGCAGCAATTCGCCCAACATTGCTGCCGAAAAGGAGGAAAGTCCTACAACATGCAAAGGCTTAGGTATTTTGTGGTTTGACTGGAGATAAACGCTGGCTATAATTGTAGTATTTACTAAACAGGGAATAAGCTATTTGGAAGCTAAAGATGTTTCCTGGTAACACAGTGTTCTCTATGTCTTAATTTTCCCCCAGACATATTCTGGAATCTGCTTTAGCATAAATCATATGAGAAAGGCTTATGAAACTCACATATAAAGGTATATGAAAAGTGTGATCTTTATTAAAACAAAAATTTCTCCCTATATACTGTTCAAATATTCTGCTAAAGGAAGTACGCATGGCTACCGTTGATGCTAAAGGTGAAGCATGCTGTCTAATGCTTCATGCAGAATGGCTCGTTTAACCATCTCCACCATAAGGATGAAGAGACCAAGGCTCAGGGAGGTTAAATAAGGTGACCCAGGTCTTGCATTAGGATGTTGATACTTGAAACAAGCACTTTTGTTTCCAGCCCTTGCCTATAACTATGGACGGTTCCAAATCCTTCTGAAGAAGCTAGACTATAGATAAAAACACACCCAAAGTTGTGTGTGTGTATACATATATATGTATATATGTATGTATGTATGTGTGTGTATGTACACATATATATGTAACAATCTATCATTAAATATGCATGTCAACAATGCACCAAAAGAATGAGTAGAGAAAGGCCACCTATAAAGAAGGACTTATCAAATTCTGTTAAAAATAGAACTTGCTGTTGACAAAAATGAGGAGAAAAGTGGAATCACTGAGCAACATTTTCCAAAGGTCTTGGTGGCTTTCCAGAAGGTTCTACAGGAGAACACTGGGTTTCCTGTTGGAGTGAAATCCCTAAAAGATTTTGTGGAGGTGAGGGTGGGGGTGGGTGGGGACACATGAAAACCATCAAAACAGAGCATGCGATTAGCCACCCAGCTAAAGCCCCTCCTGTGGCTTCTTGCCCTTATGACACCCTGAGGTTAACTTTACCAACACCACTTCGGAGAGCAGCGATCGAAGCCTCAGAGCCTTAGGAAAGTGTGTACTCAGCCAACAGTCTCGAATGTCTAACCTAAATCATCCTGAGCCCCAAAGCCTGCCCTCTTCCACAAAGCCAGGCTGCTCAAAGTTGTCTTTCTGCCCGCTGTAGCTGTTGTCTGGTATTCAATATTTTCAGCAGGACAATGAAACAGAGCTCTTGTGACGTGGGGACAGGGGAGAGAGTACGTGGACCAGTAAAAATGACAGTCCAAGTCCTGCGTGGCTCCATGGCGATTATCACGGCAGTCAGGACGTCAAAGGCACTGATAACAGAACATAATCGGATTATGCGTCGCCCATCCCCCCCAACTTGGTAGTTTAAAAAGGAAAACCTTTTTGTGTGTGTGTGTGTGGTTTTTTTTTTTTTTTTTTTGTTTTTTGTTTTTTTTTTTTTTTTTTTTTTTTTTTTTTTTTTTTTTTTTTTTGGTTTTTTGAGACAGGGTTTCTCTGTGGCTTTGGAGCCTGTCCTGGAACTAGCTCTTGTAGACCAGGCTGGTCTTGAACTCACAGAGATCCGCCTGCCTCTGCCTCCCGAGGGCTGGGATTAAAGGCGTGCGCCACCACCGCCCGGCTAGGAAAACCGTTCTTTTAAAGCCGAGGTTTCTGCATTGTTTTTCTATTAGTTACCATTCAGAGTGACTCTAGAGATCAAGAATTGTCAGAGCTGGTTTTCATGGACCCATGGAAAGAGAAAGAATTCTTGCTGAGTGGAAGTGAGAACTCAGAGACACACTAGTGTAGCCTCTTCTTGTCCTGACTGTGGATTTAACCAGTGGCCTCCACACAGCAGAAAAACCACAGACAGCAACGGAGCACTGGACACAGCCCATGCCTGATAAAAACATTTCCCTTTTAAAACCAAATATTTCCTTAAGTACTTATAGCAATTTTGCAAATAAACCTGAATTAATTTAAATATGGAGAAATGGTTAATAATTTTTGGAAATATTCTGCTTTTAAATCCACTTTATTAAGGTGAAGCTTTTTCATTTGTAGTTTTTAGGTTTATTCATTTCTTCTCTGTGTATAGGTATTTTGCCTACACATAATATGCGCCCTGCATTATGCAGTCAGCGTCTGAGAAGGACCCATGAGGGCATCAGATCCCCTGGACTAGAGTTACAGATGGTTGTGAGCCCCATGTAGGTGCTGGGAACTGAACCCAGGTCCTCTGAAAGAGCAGACATGCTCTTAGCCATCTCTATTCCCTATGGGTAGCTTTGGACTTTCAAAAAATATCCTGAGTTTTAAAAAGTCTCTTACCATGTATCTTGTAAATGTAGACCCTCCTACAATAGGCTAATTGGCATTTAAGTTTAAAGTAGATGGATATTTAGATATATTTTAGGATATTTGGCGTGGAGTGAAAAGTTTGCTTTCATAGGGTCTAGGTATTAAACAGCCATGTCTGTTACTACCAAACTTGGCCATGTTCTAGGGCTCTATCATTACCAGGGAAAATGTGGGATAGAGTCAAAACAGTGAAGAATTAAAATGAAAAGACACTTGATTCTCAATCCCCAGACGTATTTCTCAGTTTGGAGAAAGTGATAATGAATTTTTTTTCAACTTAAAAAAAATTAGCAATAAGCTGCCTTTTAGAAAGGAGATTATATATGCTATTAGTCATTTTGAAAAATGACCATGGTTTCCAGAAGCCTTGATTGACACTTCTCTGCTGGGACAGTCCTCCCTTGGGTAAACACACACACACCCACGCACACCCGTGTTTCATGTGAGCTGCAATTTTGCAGTAACTTCAAGGAAAAACTGAAACAAAACAAAAAAAAACCCTCATTTTCCCATGCTTTTTTAAACTTCTTTTTGAAGAACTTTTATGAGATCGGAGTAAACTGTTTTATTTATTTTCCTTTGTTCTTCTCGTCTTACTGGAAGCGAACATTATCTGGATGTAATCATCTTCAATGAGAATAAATTTGGACTAAGGAGATGACTCAATCAATGACTAAGAATTAACATGTTTAATTCTGCTGCCACATGGATATGCCAATTGAATTTTACTGGGTCAACATGTTCACTATTCGAATACGGTGTATGTGTTCCCTTTGAAGGAAAGAATGCCATTTTTAATCAACCTTTTGCTTCATTTTCAGACTTACCCAGCCCTCTGCAACTCAGCTTTTTAAACTCCGTGACAATCAAAACGCTAGTGAGGGCTGAGGAGATAGCACTGTGGTTGAGCTCCTGTCTAGCAATCATGAGGTGCTGTGTTCAGTTCCCAGTATTACCGAAATTAATCAACACCCTCTGCCCCAAACAACAGTAAAACAAAACAAAGCAAAATAAACACCTGACAACCTCTGCACTCCTACACACAGGATGAACCACCTCTCCAGCCTTCTTCCTCAGAGCTTCTTACATGGGTTCTGTCTCTAAAACACTGCTGGTGTTCATCTAGCCTGTCTGGTGTCCCAGCCACCAGGAGCAGACAAATATTTTCCTATGTGAAGGATCCCATAGCAACCAGATTGGTGTCAGGGACACAAACCAGCTGTTTTAGTGCTGCCAGCCAATCAGCCGCCACAGAAGGTTCACACAGAGTGTTTGCGAGCTCACAAGTCCTCGCCTTTCAGGGCACAGTGTGTGCGTGTGTGCGTGTGTGTGTTTGTGTGTTCATGTGTGTGTGTGTGTGTGTTTGTGTGTTCATGTGTGTGCGCGCTGTGCGTGCTTGTGGCGTCAGAGGACAAGCTCAGGTGTTGGTCCTGGCTGGCCACCTTGTTGAGGCGGGGACTCTTGTTCTCCGCTGGCGCATGGGCCTCTGGGAATTCTCCTGTCTCCACCTCCTATCTCCCCATAGGAGCACCAGGGTTACAGATACGTGTGACCATGGCCAGCGTTCACACGGGTTCTGGGGATTCAAACCCAGGTCCTCATACTTATGTGGCTAGTCCCGCCCTGACCGAGTCTCTCCGCAGCCCTAGACACAGCCCTTTAGACACGAGAGTAGAAGCCATCTAGGAGGGGAACTGAGGTACATAAGATTAGAAAGATCTGTTTCTAAACTATAGGTTTCTCACAAGCGACGCCATCTTGGAAAGTCAGTAAGCCTCTCACAGCCTCCGTTTCTCATTTGTGGAATGTGGCCTTGAGAACGCTGCCGTGCGGGGAAGTGTGCTGTGGTTGGCAGACGAAAACCACGTGGTGTATCTCCTATCACTAAGTTAAGGAACACATGATCCGGACACAGCCGGTGACAACAAAGGTCTACAAAACAGGGCCCAGAGGAATGCATTAGACATTCTAGTACTTTTATTTTGTATATTTTATTTAAATATTTTTTTGCAAAACCAAATCATTTTGTCAGTATTTTATATCGGAATGTTACGCTAAGCTCTGTTGTGGTTTCTGAAGGCAAGTGGGAACTGTGTGGGGTAGAGGGCTGCTGTGTGGAAAAGCCCCCTCCAGTGTCCTTGCTTTCAGGATTAGCACTCATCATACCTAATAGGAAAATCTTCCTGGACCCAGTTGAGAGCGTCGTGGCAACAGTGCACACTTCATTAAGCAAACCCTCGGAAAAAGCAGTAATTGATTTAAGGTTCTTGTGGAGTGGTTTTGAAAAGCATGCTATCTATCAGGAACAAGTGGCCAAGAAGGACGAGATAAAGCCAGTCAACAGTAACATCTCTAAGGGAAGAGCGATGAGAACGCATCTGGATGACGCAAAAGCGGGGCCGAACTAATCTGATATAGTTTGGGAAGACAATTTCAAGTGTGGTTTTACCTACTTTGGCCTCTATGTCTTCCGCTATTAGTGACGGTGAATGTGAATATATACCAATGTGTAAAGATAAGTATGTTAGAAAGGCTGCTTAAAATTTGGTTGCTGACAAGACGGGGAGGTGTCTTCAACCCATCACCATGGGATACAGTCTATGGCTTCTGATGGATGCTTAGACACAATCTCTGGGATACCATGAGTTGATGTCCTAACTGAGACCGATACTCAGAGGTGGGAAGCATAGACCATGTGGATACCACACATAATGGGGAGATTCACATGCAAAAGGGAATGGAGACAGGGATGGACCATGGTGGTGTGAGAGTCCAGTAGACTACTCTGGTTAGCAACCAACTTAGAACTTAAGAGCTGCTCATTTCTAGAATTCCCATTTGATATTTTCTGACTATGACTGACGTAACAGAAGACATGGATAACAAGATGATGGATAAGGGAATACTGCATACTCATAGCAGGGAGGGGCCCTGTGCTGAGAACCACGTGTATACAGGGGCATATCTCACGAGCTCATCTCGTGCGGCATGCTTCCAACACATTATACAATATGGTGTGCTTTGTGTTTGTGCCAAGTGGTTAGCAGATGAAGATGTTGGCTACCCAAGCCCTGCTAAACCTGCCTGGTGCTGAGCGGTCAGTATCTCTCATATCCCCAGAGCCTGTTCACAGCACACACATCCCGTTTGAGGTACCCTCATGGGTCAACATTACAGACAGATCTAGGTAGCATCTATCGTTGAAGAATTACAGCTATTCGCTTCTAATGAGTCAGCTCAGCTGATCAAGGCTTGTAAGAAACAACAAAACTAGCCAGCGTTCTTGACAATCCGCCCAGTAAAGCTTGCCCGAAGTGAGCTGGCTGTTGGAGTTAAATACTATGCTCCCTCACTCTGTCCAATCTAAGAAGCAAACTTTACATGTTTGCAAATATCCTCTCCTCCTGTCTGTGAGCACATGATGTCTCAGTACGTGTGGCGCTCACTCGGTGACACCACATAAGGGCAGGGTTAACGTGTGCTTGTTGAGTGGATAAACGAGCTACCCGTAAGTTAAGATACACTGCCCAGCAAGTCCCACATCACAGCGCCCAAATCCACACCCTCTACTCGATTTTGATGCTGTCTTCCCCACTAGCCTTAAGCTCCATGAGGGAAGGGAGTTCATGTGATTAGCTGAATTATTTCTTGTGTTATAAGAGCCTACAGTTGGCCTTGGCACATATATTAATAATTGTTCAATGGGTTGACGGACAGAGTATTGTAATGGGCCGATTCTCAGTATCAGTTTCTTCTCTGATCTGCTCTTCTCCAGAACACAAACCCTAAACTAAAAAGTGGCAATTTCTAGCCTCCCCACACATGTAGCTACTCATGATTTGTAAAATAATGTCAAGATTTACAATAATTGAGTCTCCAAGTCCCATTTCCCATGCAGTGATATTTCTAGTAACATGTGAAGGGACACACATTTATTTCTATAAAAAAGTATTTCTTTTTATCTTACGTGTAAGAGTGTTTTGCCTTCACCTATGTGCCCTGCCCAAGGAGGCCAGAAGAAGGCGTTGGAGCCCCTGGAACTGGAGTTACAGATGGTAGTGAGCCATGTGGGTGCTGGGAACTACACCCTGGTCCTCTGGAAGAATAGCCAGTGCTTATAATTGCTGGGCCAGCTCACTAGCCCAAGGGTTCTCAACCTGTGGACCGTGACCCCCTTAAGTGTGCTGAACAAACAACCCTTTCACAGGGATTGTGTATCAGAAATCCTGCACGTCAGATATTTACATTACAGTTCATTACAGTAGCAAAATTACAGTAATGAAGGAGCAATGAAAGAATTTTATGGTTGAGGGGTCACCACCACACAAGGAACTATATTAAAGGGTCGCGGCTTTAGGAAGGTTGAGGCCCACTTCGCTAGCCCCCTCTCACTCTCTCATTTATTTCTTAATATAGCCAACATTTTAAAGTCTGAGTACTTTTCAAAGCAAACCTTTGTTTGGTAACACCTATGGTCTCCCTTTCCCGTACTAAAATGGGTTCATGCTTCTTGGTTAAGAGCCACGCCACACACCAACCTTTCTGGTTCCTCCAGTCAGGTTTGGATGTGTGTATTGATTGCCTCAAGCCTTGGAGTTGCACAGAATCATTCTTGAGGCCTGACCCTCTCTGACCCCGGATGGGGCTGGATGGTATAGGCTTGTTTCCCTTTTCATAGTTCCTTGTACACAGTAGGTGCTCAATAAATACAGGTTGAAATAAGGTACATAATGTTACTATGCATACTCTGCAACAAGACAGAGGACTTGGTGTAAGAATAACATTTGAACCAAATAAGATAGGGAGGAAACAGAAAAACAAAACAAAAAAACCAACAACAACAAAACAGCCTCTTGGCATAAACAGACCTGTGAAGCAGGACATGTCAACAGTCAACCCTAAAGACACAATTCTCTTCTTGTTCTTTGCTCTAAAGCCTGGCACAGAAGGGTCATCTAATGTGTGTGTGTGTGTGTGTGTGTGTGTGTATTGTCTCATCAGCTAAAATAAATAAATAAATAAAATCAACTCTTTTCATTTAAACTGAGCTCTGACTCTTTGTGGTTGTATTCAGGTACTTGTAAATTTTGGGAGAACACCAGTTAGGCGCCTCTAGAAAGAGCACGGAATTCTTTTGTGGAGTCATTTACGGTTAATTAAAGAAGTCGCCTGCACCAGCTTGCTGGGGCTCTGGAGGTGTATTCCGCACAGTGCAGTCAAGGGCTCAGCCCAGAGGGTGTAGACCTTCTGGGACGCAAGAGAACAATGGTTCTCAAGAGATTTCCCTAAGTCATTGTTTTCTGGTGGTGATGGGGTCATTAGCCCCAAGAAGAAAAAAGAAAAAAAAGAAAAAAAGAAGCCTTTTAGCTTCAAGGAACTTTGGTTTTGAAAGAAAGGGATGGGGCTGCTTGCCCTTTGCTGTTGGGTGTAAGATGAACAGGTGTCCCGAGGGGGCAATCACACACCCTTGATCTCCTCTTTCCTCTCTGCTTTATAGCAGCACCGTTCTTAGCATACTGAAGGCTTCCTTGGTTGAGGGACTCAGCCCACTGCTGGCTTCTATTTCTAGACAGGCTCATTCAGCCCCAGCTCAGATCGGTGGCCAGCCTCTGCCCTGTGCTGCCTGTCGCACGCGTGTGAAGTCCCTGGAAGGAGTGAGCTAGAACATGATGCCATGATGTCTCTTCAGACTTCTGAGGCTTTACTGCGGACAAATGGGGTTCCTTCATGAAAATGATCCTTCTGATTGTTAAGACTTAGGTTTTCAATAGGGTTAATCTCTCAGGACTCCACTCTGTCCCTGGCCCTGACACCTTCGAACTGTTGGCACTGCATGTTTGCCTACCTCTAGTCCATTTGGGAATTTACTTTTGTATTTATTACCATGTTTCTATGCATTTGTTAAGTGGGAGTTCTCGCATCATTTAAACAGAAAACAGAGGAGTTACACCACCCACTCTGCAATGCACAGAACATGCATCCAATCAGAAGCATCGTTAAAGGATGGTCCATAATTTTCAGAATCTTTAGGGCTAGAGAGATATACATGGGAGAAAAGCTCTGTCAACTGTCAGTTCTTCACTCTAGTATCCTGGCTCAGCGCTCGGGGCGGGGGTGGCAGCACGAAGAGTGGGGGTCAAAAGTATCACTTGAGAACTGATAGCGGAACCCACTTGCTAAGCACAGAAGGAGATGACGTGTGTATGCTCAGTACTCAGCAACTGCACAGCCCTCATTTGGTGGGAGGCTAGTTCCAGCTCCCCTGTGGTTCATCCTGATTCAACATGCAGAGACATTACGATAAAATGGATTCACCTCTGCCGGCTATTCGGTGTTTAAAAAAAAAAAAAAAAGATTAAGTGCAAGATTATAGAAAGCTTCCATAATTTACATAGTTTCCTTCAGTGTCATTTAACAAGTATATTCAAGTTTTCCTGTTTTATCCTCCTTTGAGAGAAACCTCGAAGCAGTTAGACTTTCCACCTCTTGGTTGGAGAGATGGCTCAGCACATACTATACTTGCAGAGGACCAGCGTTCACTTCCCAGCAGCCTTTCCCAGACTCACAACCACTGGTAAGCCCAGCTCCAGAGGCTCCTGCACTCTCTTCTGGCTTCTGCAGGCACTGCACTCATGTTGCATGCAGATATATGTGCACAAGTGTGCACACACATAAATTAGGACAAGAATGAAAACAAATCTAAGTGTGGTTAAGAAGACTAAAGTAGGAGGAGTAGGGTAACATTTCATCCAGCAGTGAACTACTCTGAAGTCTTTCTGTTAGAATATCAGGTTTGCAGTCTTAAAGCGTACATGGTATTACAATGATCAAGTAGCTCCAGACATATCGTTGCCTGGACTGTGGGATTTGCAATGGCAGAATACCACAAGGAACTGGTAGGGGACATTATCTCTTCATCTATCCAACTAACATAACTTGATCATCAACAGTGTAGTTAGCAGAAACGGCAGGGAGTACCGGATAATCAAGAAACAGATGATTTATCAATAAAGAACTCCAAGTAATGGACGCTGCAGAAAGAAAGAAAGAACAAGATAAAGACTTGGTTCAAATGTATCCCAAGTGAGTCATGAAGGAAGAAGTTCTGTGACGGAGCTGTGTTGGAAAAACAGGCTTCAAAGATTATTGATATTTAAAGCAGCGTTGGAATCTGAGGACAGGGTCTCTACTGTTGGCTGCCCCAAAGGTATAAGCCCCACGATTGCCTAATCGATATAATCTCTAGCTGCATTCTAAACCCTTCTCCTTAAATTCACAGGTGAGTACAGCTTCCAGCCCTCATCAAAGAGGCTTCTTTTCGCAGCAGAAGGAAACCATTACAAAACTCCTCAACTGGTGAGACATGCGAAGAACAAATGACCAGGGGGTGCCCGGCCGCGGGGGCTACATCCACAGCACAACCTCTTCAGCTAAAGGCGCTGGGAACATTTCAAAGAGTAAAGCAGAAAGACTGTGAGTGCCAGAGGTCCAGGAAATCTGCTGTGAGAATGCACCCATGAAATCCCCCAAATGTCGTCACCTAAAGAAAGTGACACCAGCTGACATGCCAACATGGATGGGGAAAATCTCACAAGGCCTACCTCTAAAGGAACCACAGGCAATTAATGGGTCTTGAGAAAGAAGAATCGGTCTTCTACAGGTATAAACCCCCTGATAGGTCATTGGATCTCAAATCGTTAGCCTTAAACTAATACAGCTATGAGTAACACTAAATAGATTTATCAGGCTGCATTTATATGTATGCGCGTGTGTGTACATACATACGCATGTGTGCATATGGAACAATAATTAAAGAACAAGTCGTGAATTTGAGAGGGAGTGAGGAAGATAAGAGCGGATTTGAAGGAGAGGGGAAGATGATGTAAATACGGAACACATGCATGAAACTCTCACGATAAAATTAAACAGATTTTTTTAAATCTAAGGGGATTAATGAGTAAGAAGGTAAAGAAGGTGGAATGTGTAAAGGGGCAAAGAATCAGTAAAGCAGAGAGGACAGAGGGAAAACACACAGCAAAAGAGTACGGTAGTGGAGAAGTGCCAGAGACTAGGTCCAGAGCTGGAAGAGCGCTCCTGAGCCACAAGGCAAAAAGGACAAGACAAAGCTAAAACAAAACCACCAACTCAAACACAGAAGGGAGGCAAAAATCAAAGTAGGAAAGAAAGAAGGATAGCAATAGTTTTTAAAAAAAATCATAGTAGAGAAAGGGCTGGAGAAAAAACTCACACGAGTACACATATACACACATAAAAATAAAATAAAATAGAACCCTCCAAAACCTAGGAAAGACCACATTTTGTGGAACCCAGAACTGGAACACACAAGGCATGGAGGTCTGCAGTGGGGCCACTTGATGGATGGGAGGGACATGGAGGAAAAGCTGGCTAGTTGTGGGAGGAGATCCAGAGTGTCGAAAGAAAGGTATCTCTGAGGAGACTGGACGGGTAAGAGAAGCCTTTGATCCATGGGCAGGGTTTATTAAAGCAGAGGGGAAAAGGAATATTCCAGAAAGAAAGCGGTTTAGCATTTCCATGCATATGCCAGCATTTGATCTTCAAGACCAACCCAGGCAGCCATTCTTACTCCTATAGTGCAGAAGCAGAACCGTGGGCCCATTGGACCCAGGGACAGCCTAAAGTCATAACAGCTGAATGCTTGCCTCACAGGGCCATCAGACTTCCTGAATGCAGGCTGCTGTGTGCCCTGTGCTGGCTGAAGGACATCCGTGACCTATGGGTAGCCAAGTGGTGTAGGCAGTGGGCACAGAGGGGTCTGGCCTTTAATTTCCTCAGCACTAGTGGAGCTGCTGTCCTGTTTATCAGTCAAATGAAAATGTCTTAACACAGAGCACACGAAGGTCTGCTACCTCCAATGTTTTGCATTTTAGACACAGTCACTTTTACTGAAACATTTAAAAAACATACCTGAAGATGTGTGTGTGTGTGTGTGTGGTGTGTAAAATATGCATATATATATATTTACATGGTATATATTCAGGTCTGTGAAATTTGGGACAAGGACATTAGGCATCTTACGTGGCACTGTTACTTAGTTTCTTTATATTAGGAAGTTTAAATGTATGTTGCACCAATATTAACCCAATTTCTAAAATTTCCAAGCTAACTAAAGGAATGACTCGGTTTTCGCGACGCTGGAAAGCATGATGAGTAAGGGGGAGAAAAAGTCCACCCGGAGGGGAAAAGAATGGGGCGGCTCCCTGCGCGAGCAGGCAGAGATAAACAAAAGCAATGCCACATGTGATTACTGAATTTTAGTTTTGAGTGGGTCAGCGTTTCATCACCATGAGAAGCTCAGTCGAGGGAAATGCAGGCACGTTCACGAATGGTTTGTAGACTGAGGATGAACAGTATGAGGTACTCAAGGATACCTTCCTGACACTGAAGTTCCTCTCTGAGAGACGGCTAGGATCACTCACTCTGCTTGCAAGCAACGCGATACAATTATTAAGGGGCTTAACAATTGTATTATTAACGGTCTTTTGTGCAACACAGTGATTGTGACTAAAATCCAGTGCTTTGCTTCTGAACATTCTTGGTCTTCACAACAAAATCTAGGTATCCCTATGAAACCTGACGTGGGGACAAAATCAGCCAGGTGCTCCTCCAGGTGACACACGTGTCCGCACATGGGAATTTAGCTCAGGTCAAAGATACTGACTACGTGGATCAGAAAGGGCCCAAGGGCCCCATCTCTACGGGAGGAAGTGCTGGCAGTTGGGGAAGGAAGTTTACTCTCCTTTGGGGAAACATCCCCAGCTGGGTCGCTTGTGCCCCAGTGATATTCACAGACCCACGTGCTCATGGGCAGCACTAATAGGACATGGAGTTACTAAAAACAAAGACAAAAAACTAGAAAGAGGACATGAAGCTGGGTGGGAGTTAGGGGGCGTGGGGGGATTTGGAGGTGGAGGATGAATCAAACAATATAAGTTGAAGCTTTCAAAGAATAAGAAAATTATTAAAACAAAGCCAACCATACTGGCTGGAATGAATGGTGCCCTCATATAGACATAGATATAGAGATCAATTACAGAATGGTCCAGTATTTCCCAAAGAACATCATCTGTAACCCCCATCTTATGTCTAGCTTCCCCAGAGCCCTACCTCCTATCTACTGATATTTTCTACCTTTGATTTTTTTTTTTTTTGATCTCCACTGCGGGAAACAGACGCCACAGAGAGACAGTAAGAACAAACCTTTGCTTTCTAGTTTGTCCAACAAGAACAGACATTAGTGTGCTACTCATTACCAAGTGTGTGGGAGGGAAGGATCCTGCTTCAGCAGCGGTACCACCTCAAGGTGCTGAGGACCCGAATGGGAGCAGGGCGACGGGGGAATCAGGGCGAGACCAGCACAGCCCCCGCTCACGTAGCTGTCCCCGCCATCTGTCGCTGCACTCGCCCTCATCCCACAGAAATGAAATTAGTCAGTGAAGATTTTTGTAAAATGCATAACACAGTTGTCTTCTAGGAGCTGGCGGAAGATAAATGATTCCAGACGCTGGACTGGGGCCATTTTCCCACACACGCCACAGAGCTCTGACATCCATATTGGGCCATAATGCTGAGTGGTGTCTGCCTCTGCCAGTTTACAGCCGCTGCCTCCGCTGCCGGTTTACACTAGAGAGCCAGCTCTCTCTCACACACACACACACACACAAGTCCCTTTCTGCCTGTGTAGGTTAGAAGGGAATTGCCTTTTTTCAGTAACAGAGTGCCAATATTCCTCCTCTGCGCTTTTTCTTTTCTATTGCCCAGAGAATCTGCTATTGAAGCCATTGTTTTAATCTCCCACTGGAATTAGAGAAATCCATGCCTAATAAAAACACACGGCATCTGACATTGAATATGAACCATTAGGAGGTGACAGTCAATCATCCAGAACCACACAGCCTAGCTCTGCTTGAGAATGAATACTCTGAAAATGTGCTACACATCCACGGTAGGATTATCCCGCAAGTCAGTTCGTGCTCTGCAATAAGAGCCAGAAACAGCTGCCTTCAGAAACACTGCCACATCAACCGCACGATTTGGAAGGTCCGGCGGGAGTTTAAATATCTGTTCATACACTGTGCAAAGCGATAGCGTTTTCTGTCGGCCCTGTGAAGCTAAAAGGTGAGCCACTACCCCATAAAATTATATTTGAAAGATAAAAATCATATTCACAGTTTCCAAAGGTGAGAAAAGGCAAGAGGGGGAGAGAAGAAGGGAAATATGGAAAGGAGGGACAGAAGAAGGAAAGACAGAAGTCTATGCCGGTAACCTGAGAGATCTGAAACATAAAATAGATCATTCTGCAGCAGATGTCTTTAAAATGAATAATGGGACCACAGGCGCTGCCTCAAGTTCTTGTCAAAAGAATGCTCTCCTCAGGGTCCGCTCTACCCAAGAACCAAACTTCCTATACCCGTAACAAATCTTGTAGCCCAGAAAGGAAGCGACACTATCTTCCCACCACCTCTTTCTCTAAGGAACACAAACTTACTTTGTTTGAAACTGTCCTCAGGCTGCGCTGTGCCTTTGGAACAAAACCACTCTCTCTTTATTTCCTTCTCTGCCGTCTTGAGAACTGCTGCTTGGAAGCTGACAGATGGAGCCTCTGCCGCTCACTGCTTCCTCTTCGTTATCTCTGCCAGCTAATATTTCCCCTGTGCTTAGCTGTTGTCTGTGAGACGGGCCCACATCGCTGTAGCCTGATCAATGGAGCGCCTAGTTTGAGGTTAGTTTTGGCCCCGCCTTCTAGCTCTAAGAGAAAAAAAAAAAAGAAAACTCACAGCTGGATTTTTTATAAATCTGCTCTTTTAAAACTGGCTCCACAGCCCTGCACATACCAACAGGAAACGCTGCCAGTCTGTCCCAAGCCAAAAGTGCGTTCCTTATCCTAAGTCTCCTGCCATCGATAGGCCAAGCAGGCACCTCACCTAACCAACCGCATTCAAGTCTCCAAGTTAGCCTAAAACTTTACAGGAATGAAGAGAAGCATTTCAAACCAAGCTTACATTTTCCCAAGCACAGTGAGCCTCAAAAGATGATGTGCACACACACACGCCACACAGACACACACACCACACAGACACACAGGCACACACACATACACACACTACACAATGGAATAATAACCTATGGGATGGTCATATTGTGAAAAAACAGTTCCAAAGATAAAATGGAAAAGGGGGGAAAGACTAAAATCAGACAATGCAACATTGATGTTTATCTAATTTTCCATCCCCAATCCAAGCCATTGCTCATACATGGCGATGTTGTACCCCAAGCAGAGTGTTTGCTGCTCGTATTTACATTGTCAGTGAAGTTGTTGGCTCAAGAGAATACATGGCCAGGTTAATTGCTAGCAGGTAAAGTTAACAGAGGTGACCATACAGACGGCCATTCTGAGTACTAGGAAATCGAGACTAAACATTTAAATTCTATAGCAGTCTCCAATCAGAAGATCTGAATCTGAGTTACAGGTTTTTCCTTTTTCAAACCAAAACCAAAACAAAACATGTTTTGGGATTATAATCTAATTTCCTCTTTCCCTTTCCCCCCTTACACCTCCATGGTCTCTTTCACATTCATGGTCTCTTTTTCCTTAACTGTTGTTTGTGTGTGGTGTGTATGTTTGTGTTCCTAAATACATTAACACAACTGCTCTGTTGGTATGATGTCACTTGTACATCTGTGCTGACCATTGGTCCTGGATAAGATCTGACTGATACATCCACAGCACGTCTTCCTCACCCAAGACTGAGGAGTCGTTTCGGGAGAGGGGGCGGAAAGGCTGTAGAGAACAGGGAGTTTGTTGTGAGAATGTGTCTCCTGGTCATGTCAGAAGCTACACCTATAAACTGTAGTCGTCTCATCTACACGGCTGCCTAAACATGAGCCAAGCAAGGACGAGAATGGCAGACATGTTAATGTGGCAGCGGGAGGCCTCAACCTTAGACACAGAACTAGAGGGGACCTGGGAATGAGAAGAGCAGGAGAGGTAGGCTTCCCCAGGGAAGAACGCACTGATTGGTTATTGAGCCTCAGTTTGAATTCTCAGTGTCTGTGGGCATAAAAGGCATGAAGTCATCACCAGTGATCACACAGGCAGCTGCACGATTAAACAATGACAACTCATTCCCGTCGCCCCCTTTCAGTAAGAGAACATTAAGTCAATATAAGTATTTCATCTGGCGAAGGATGGTAGCAAACTAAATATCACAGGTAGAGATAAAGAGAGGGAAGGATCAAAGGGTTTGGGGAATAATGCCAGGTTTCAATATTTAAATTCTGCAGGGAGAGAATATCAGCAAAGAGAGCAGTTAACAAGGAACTTAGAATATGTACGTGTGCATGTGTGAGCGTATGCCGGGGGCAGCCATGGGAATTGTTTCTTGGGCTCTGTCTACCTTTTTATGAGGGAAGGGAGAGAAAACGTCTCTCATTAGCCTGGACTCTCCTAAGTAGTCTAGCCTAGCTGGCTAATAGGTCCCAGGAATCCACCTATCTCTGCCTCCTCAGTGCTGGGAATAAATGGATACCATACCCAGATAGTCTGATTAGGTCCTGGGACTTGAACTCAGGGGCTTATGCTTGCAAGGTCAGGACTTTAACAGCTGAGCCATCTCCCTGGCTCTGAGTAGTAGGATTTTGATGCCTCAGTTTCTCTTCAGTCTCACGCAGTGAAGTCCTAGATCCACAGGGTCATTTGTCTGACAAGCCCATCATGGGCAGAGACATACACGGGGTGAATGGGTGGACTAAACATTGGGCCAGATGAGGGCTTCTTGTTTCAAGCGTGGGAGTGTGGGTTACTGTGAGGATCTTGGCTTGAAACTGGAGCATCAGCTACTACTCAACCTCAGGGGTGAGACTGCCTGCGGGTCCTTGCAGAGTCCTCAAATGGGGACTTTAGGCTTCAAATGCAGAATGGCTTCTTCACTGGAAGGAAGAGGACAGATTTGTCCCAGGATCCCGGATGTGGCCCAGCTCTCTCCTCACCCTAACCCCTCCCCCTTTCCCACTTCCTCTTGGAGAAAGTCATCCAGCTGACAAGGGGCTGAGTCAAGAACCAGGGTGTTTGTAAACATCCCTTGAATGAAAACACATGGACCTTCTGGGTGAATGTCCCTAAATGGTGTTGCAAGCCCTTGTTTGCTGTGGCTAGCAAGAAGCAAGTTTCTGAGTTAAGGGGCACCTCCCACATGAGGGCTGTGTGCTGGAAGTCTGGGCAGCTGTGTACTCCGGGAGAAGAGAAAGCAGAGGAGATGGGAAGGGCCTGCTGCCTACCCTGTGTGGCACCCCACTGCCTACACTGTCTTCTTGTCCAAAGACCTCGGGAAGTTCCCCGTCTATTTTTATCAGGACGTCAAATGTGTGATCTTTGGTTCCTAATCTGAAGGGCTATTCTAATATGGGATAAGAGAGTTTTCCAAGAGATACTTTTTATCGTTACAATGAACAAAGTGCACATGCTATTCACCATAGAAGACGGGTGCCACCAGCTCTCTCTAACATCCGGTTCACACGGACATAGGCAATATATAGTATCTGGAGTCAGTGCTATTTCAGATTTCAGAGTATTCCTGCATGTGTGGATATGTATGTATGTATATATATATATTAGTATGTTTATATGTTTGTATATGCATATATATCTAACGAGACATCCTGGGGATGGGACCCAAGTCTAAACACAGTTTCATTTATGTCTCATGTATACATCATATACATGGACTGTATTTTTATATAATACTTTTGATAATTTTGTGCGGGAGACAATGTTTCATGGTATGGATACTTGGGCTATCATGGTGGCACACAAAATCTTTCAGGTTTTGGATGTTTGGATTATGGATGTTAGAGTGTTGTCATCCAAAAGCAAAATCTAAGAACACGGACGGATAGAAAGAGGGCAGAGTGGACAGAGAGGAGGGGCAGCAACTCTAATGGGGAGCAGGAGAAACCAGGAGGCACCTGTGTACTAAGCATGAAAAGCTGATCCAGAAGGAGGGACCGAGGCAAAGACACAGCGAGACACCTGAATCAAGGCAAGCCCTGTGACACCAGACGAGTGACTTGGGACCTCTCTTTGTTAGGGGATAATTACGGAGGCCTGGTAGGGCTGCTGCACATGATAAGAGGGTTACTTTATGGAAAACGCTTGCAACGGAGCTTGACCTACACACCTAATACCCGCTGTTCGCCACATCATTGGCAGCACCTTGGAAACTTCCCTTACGACCAAAAGGACTGAATTTGATTCAAGCTATAATTTTTAAAAACCCGAGAATTCTCTTCAGGAGCAGCTGATTGCAGTACATGTCTGCAATCTTCTTCCGGTGCCTGAGCACCTGCGGGGCCATGTTATTTAGTCTCACTTAGGGCACAGAGCGCATCTAACCAAGCATTCCGAATTTGCGACTCATTTTACAGATGGAATCTGTACTCGAGTGGGGTGTTACCAGCATTGCTGTTACCATCTCTCTGTCACCCCTCACCCCTACCCCACAGCCAGAATTCTGAGCTTCAGAAATGGGTTTTGATTGGTGGAAGACCTGGCTACTGATATTATTCCGAGCAGGAGTGGAGTATTCAGAAATACTGACTGGCTAAAAGCTTTGCAGTATAAAGTCTCGATGAAGCCTTTTCCTGTCTGGTGATCACCATCATTACCTTGTCTAAATTCCTTAGTGGCTTCTGGCCAGCCCTGAGGTCCAAGGAACTTTGCTTGCCTGATGCTGCCTACCAGGGCAACAGAACCTGCCACTGAAATCTTGTGTCTGCCTCCAGCTGTGGTTGAAGTATCTAAAAGAAAGCAAACAGCTGGGGCATTTTCAAGCCTGAACACAGTTCATAGGAACTGATTTGGTATGTGTTTATTTATGAATTTACCAGTGCTGGTGATCGAGTCCAGGACCTCATGGGGACCAATCCTGAGCTACATCCATACTCCCTGTTGCTGAAGGAACGTCTGCATCAGTTCAGCCTGGTAGCTCATGGGAAGCGGAGGCAGGATTGCTGCAGGTTTCAGACCAGCAAGGGCTATAAAGTGAATTAATTTCAGGCAGCCTGGGCTACAATGTGAGTTCTAGGTCAGCCTAGGATATAGAGCAAGATCCTATCTCAAACAAAGGAACAAGTCTCTGTGTCTGGGGAGTATTTGGTCCTGATTTGTACCCGGGTGATTTGGTTTTGATGTTTGGGAAGGAACAGCTGACCTTACCATTTCTTCATGGGTAGCTGGATGTGACCAGCTCCATTACTCCAATTCACTACAACAGACAGAAAGGGCACAAAACCCACAGGGCACTGGAAAACACCAACAAAAGCTCCAGTTGGCTTTACCAGAGAGCCCAAAGAAAGATGTCAATTTTTATCCCAATTAGATTTTTAGGTGATAAGTAATTTAATGAATTGTAAATAAAAAAAGAAAAAAAAAGAAATATACTACACATTGCTGTTACAGTCTATGAATATATTTACTATAAAGACATAGTTTTCATATAGGGTAGATTTGTTCATTTTTAATCAATTATTTTTATCTTCAATGAACACTTAAATATAATCTTTGAAAATAATAAAAATAGCCTTTGAGATATTTCTTTAAACTGTTTGAAAATAAAAATAGTACATACAATTTTCAATATGTTAAAATAATGTTCATTGTAAAACCTCAATGCTGCAGAATACAGACGAAAGATGTAACAGCCCATTTTTACTATTTTCTACTACTAATTACACTTTCCTCCCTAAAGGAGTCCGGTTCGTCCTGAATTTGTTACATCCAGACACGCAGCTCACTCTGGATACCCCATATAAACACACACAGTTTATGTATGTAAAATATGCACATATATGCATATTCACACATATGTTAGCCATGCTATATGCCCATAAGAGAATTATTTCCCATCCAAATAGAATCTGTTTTTTTTTTTTTGTACTGTTCTCAGCCTTATCCTATTTATTTGGCAACACACCTCAGCTTTTCAGATGAGCCAACAAGCAAGCTCACAGCTTGGATCCACAGATGCTGAGCACCTGGTCCGAAGTGTGAGTCTTGAGGGGCCAGGTCAAGGAGGCAGTGTTGCTCCCCAGTGCCAGCAGGAGCAGACCGGTACCCCTCTGGGGTGGGAATCTACCACGCGCTTGCCCTCTTCCAGGAGAGCACATCCTGGTGGGACAGTGACGGAGGAAACTCCCCCTCCCCCGACTCATATGTGAGTGCTGGTCACATCATTTACTTTCTGAAGGTGACAGACGGCTCCTGCCTTGTTTCCTATCCCATTTTAGGATGGACACACCATCTTCTCCTGTCACATCCTTCTTGCTAACGGTATGGAGGCAGTGAACTGCGACAGCTGGATGCTGAGATGCACCACAGGCAAGCACTCACACGCTCACTTCCATGGGTCCCGCAGGAAGGGCAGGTGGGTGGGAATGCATAGAGTGGGGGAGGGGGGGCTCAGGGACTTTCCATCGTCTCCAGGGTCATGAAAGCCATCTTCAGGTTGCAGCTTGTGGTTCTCGGGACCTCAAAACAAGGTGTATTCCCAGAAACACTTCAGTAGCATGTCACGTGTTTCAGGGGATGTTTCAGAAACAAGCAAAGTCATCTGCCAAAGAGTGCTCAGAAGGCGAGCTCCCTAGATCCCACTGCCAGTGTTTTACATTCTCCAACTCATGAAACAAGCCATTCTACTATCCTTACTACTCAATTTCTTTCCTTTTTTTGGGGGGGGGGGGAAAGAACACTGTCTTATAAAATTAAAAAAAAAATTCACTTTGTTTAAAGTGGTACTTAAGAGGGAACGCTTAATGGCCAGAGACGTGGCCCGGTAGGAAAAGCGCATGGCCTGTAATCAGGGGGACATGAGTTCGGATCCCAGCACCCACATAAAAGGTAGGCACAGCAGCACACACCTGTAACCCAAGCATTGATCTGGGAGATGGTGCAGCCAGTCATAGGAGGATCCTGGGCCCTTACTGTGCAGCTGGGCTAGCCAACATGGTCGGTTCCAAGAAGTGTAGAGAGACCTTGACTCAGAAAGCAAGATGGAGAAAAATAAAGAAGGGTGCGCATCGCCAACCTCTGTCCTTGTGTGCACATGCACACGTATACACATAGGTGAGCTCACCTCTTCCAGGAAACCATTCTGGATTTTACATCAAAGCCATCTGTCCTCATCCCCACACTGGTCTTATTTTGAGGTGAATCAAGGCGATGCACTCAACTACTTGCCTTTCTGACTATGACTTCTGAATTTCCTTTTTCTGAAAAGATTCTGTAAAGAAAATCAGAAGTGCAGGTTTGCTGCAGGAAGGTCCTGAAGTGAACCAACTGGGGAAGGAGCGACAGCCGTACGTGAAGGCCATGTGGCAGGACCTCTTGCCAGAGGAGGCATGGCTCAGAAATGTCAGTACTGTTTGGTGTCTCTGCAGGATGTTCCATTGGACACAAATGCTTTCTACTGTACTGTGTCTAAAATGTCACAAGCTACACAATATAAGCTGGTTTACATTAACTAAAAAGGGGGAGAATGTGAAAATACTTTTGTCAATAAAAAGTCAATTGCCTTGGGAAATGGTATGGTGTCTTACTTAGCTTTCCATGGCTGTGATAAAATGCCACAATGAAAAGCAACTTGGGGAGGAAAGGGTTTATTTCACCTTACAGTTTTTAAGTCCATTACTGAGGGAAGAAGACAGGGCAGGAACCTGGAGGCAGGAGCTGGAACTGAAACCATAGACAAGTGCTGCTTACTGGCTTGTTCCCATGACGTGCTTAGCACACTTTCTCATACAATTCAGGACCACCTGCCCAGAGTTAACTCTGCCCACAGGGGGCTGGACCCTCCCACATCAGTCATTAATCAAGGAAACATGCCGTAAGCCGATGCCAGGGAGGGGTGTATTTTCTCAATTGAGCTTTCTTCTCAAATGATTCTAGTTTGTGTCAACTAAACTAGCCAGTACATATGGAAAGTCAGAAATAAAATACTGTGGTACAGAATGATTTCATGGGGCTGGAGAGATGGCTCAGCAGTTAAGAACACTGGCTGCTCTTCCCAAGGACCTGTGTTTAGCTCCCAGCACTCACATGGTGGCTGGCAACCATCTGCAACTCCAGCCCCAGGAGATCTGATGCCCTCTTCTGGCCTCCACTGGCACTGCATGCACATCGTGCACATACATATGCACAGGCAAACACTCATACACATGAAATTCAAATAAACATTCTTTTTCATTTCAAAAGATCCTAAATTTCATTTCAAAAAATTCCTAAATTATATGATGATTAAAAGAAAGAGAGACTGTGCATCAAGTCAGCATCTCTTTTACAAATCTTGTACTCTGCAGAGCTGACTTTTTGTTTTTATTGGCTGCCTCATGGTAGGGAATGCACTTGAAGCTCTGGCATTCAGCCACCTAGACCAGGGAAAGTCCACAGTGAGACAAAGTGTAAATTCCATGCCTGGGCAAGCCAGTGTCGTGATAGTGTTTGTGGCGATGAGACAGGATCAGCTCCCCCTTGAAACCTGCACCCTTTCCTTCAGGTAAGCTTACCCCAGTTCTAAGCCTATCTGGTCCTCACCTTCCCTACTGTCTAGTGACCCAGGACTTGTAAGGATCAGATTTGTTATTCCTTTAAGTTTTTAGTTGTGATATCTTGGGCAGAGAAATTCAGAATTCCTGCTATGACATCAAGCACAGGGTATGCTTTAATTAACACGCTAATAGACTCCCCCCAACAAAGCTTCAGTTAAGAAGAAACAAAACCTCTGGTCATGTGACACAGGATGCCCTCTGTGCAAGCCAAGCTCTTTCCATTGCTGGGAACACTGACTGACTTATTGCTTCATCCAATTTCCTAAGGACCCTTAACTTTTGACTTCTGGTTCAGGGCTGGCCTCAAGCAATGGATCGTGCAAAGAAGTTTCTAGATCTTTTAAAATTCACCTTTCAATTTGGAGAAGCCTGCAGAGCCTATAAAAGATTCTGAAACTTGAGCAAACATCATTTTATTTTTTGAAGAATCTCACAAACAGAAAAGCACATTCCTCATTTGGGGGTTTATATTCGGCTGCTTTCTAACAATAGCACTCCCTGATTTGATTGAAACCAACTTGAAAAATCAAAGTTGGAGGCAAGTACATACAGCGGATCTAGGAATCCCAGGCTCCCGAAACTTGTGTTTCTTATTTAGCTGCGAAGCGTGGGTGGCCGTGAGCGTTCCTGGCAGCTAGAAGGCATTTGCTAATGTATTTGACTTTAGCATTGTTAATCACACTTATCAACACAGGCAAGCTGCACTGGCCACAGAAGATTAGCTTCTCTTCTGCAATGCCCCAGCAGTTCAAAGGCAGAACATCAGCGCTGAGTGACAGCAGCATCTGCATGCTCCCACGACCCTTCAGCGACTTCAGAACTTACCGCCAGCCTTAGCTTTTCTTTTCCATACCTTTCCATACGCTCCTTCCTTCTGCTACGATGGCTAAAGCCAGGAAGTTTGCAAACTTTCAGAGTGAGTTGTGTTTCTAAACACTTCAGTGGTTTTCAGTCCCAAGGTGGCCCTTGCAGTCAGAGAGTCGGGGTCAGCGACCTGCTCTGAGAAGCAGGAACCTCCAGCAGGGCAGAGATTCATTCGCAGGGAACAAGGCCACTGGAGATTCCTTTTGAGGCATTAAGTTTCAGCTATAGACTCTCCCCTTAAGACGCACAGACTATTGCTTCTTACATGAAAACACTTTGCCCGGCTCAGCGGTGAGTGAGATGGGAATATGGTTGCAGAATGTGTGTGCCGGGAAAGAAAGAGATTCTCAGGGCTGCACCTGCTGGCCCGAGCGCCACACTCTTGCTTGCATTAAAGGATTCCCAGGCTCAAGGCACGACCTGTTTGTCACAGCCTGTTCTAGTCATGTCACAGCTCCACTAGTCATGGTTTGGATCAGTGTCCCCCAGAGTTCTGCATCTTAAAGGTTTGGTATTTTCTGGTGGCACTACTGGAAGATGATGGGACTCTTGAGAGGTGTGGCCTAGCTGGAGGAAGTTCCATCACTGGGGACACACCTTTGAAGGAGATGCTGTGGTTTGAGTCCTCTGCTCTTTCCCTTTTGTGTCCCCCACATAAGGACAGCAGCTTGCTCCCAAAACAGTAGGATCTCCCTGAAGAGACTTCTAAGGCTGTGAGCCAAAATCTAACCCGTTTTCTTTGAGTCAGTCGGTCATCTCTGGTATTTCATGACATAACAGAGAACTGACTGCTAATAGCTACTTCACCGCTTCAAAACAGCAAGGATTCATCTGGTTCAACTCTTAGCCTAGTATATATAGTAGCATCCTATATATGGCATCATATATATATATATATATATATATATATGGCATCCTATATATTCTTCCACTTTGTGAGTTATTTATTTGTAGAACCCAACTGGGTGGCACTTTGCCTTTGAACCATGGATACAGTCAGAAGTTAGGCCATGACCTCACAGTGCCCATCACAGTTGGGGGCAGTTTCATCAAGGGGAAAACATGGCTGGCACATACATCGGATATGATTTAGGAGTTATTGGAGGGGAAGACTAGGGGAAGAAGAGACCCCCCCAACTGTCTTAAATATGAGCTAGACTATCATTTTTTTCTACTAAAGCATCCATGTGACAGCCACCAGGGCTGGAGCACATAGCTCTTTAGGACCAAGAATGTGGCTGATCATATTTGACCACTCTCTACCTTGCCCGTGGCCTTTGAAATCTGAAATGCTCCCTCCTATAGTCTCAGCCCACTGTTTCTGACGACATCTGTAAATCGGATAGTGACCTGCCACTTAGGGAGCCAGGCACAGAGGAAGACAAGCCAATTCTTGTCACTCCAGGGTATGAGAGCCTCCAATCTCCACTGCATGACTTCTTTGAAGCACATCTAAATGTTCCATGTATTAATCTAAGCAGAGGAGAGAGCCTTTACTTCCAAGCAAGAGGCCATGTGGCTGCTGTGACACCTCTGTATACTTGGCACTAGACAGTGACCCTCACAAGAGCGCCAGGCTCACAACTTTGCAAGCTAAGAAGCTAGTCTGGACCATGATGAATTCTCTGACAAAAAGTGAGGATGGTGCTATCTCTGGGTTATAAATGGTAAACAACCTTGTAAAAAATAAACCTGTATGCATCAACCAATATAGTTATAAACCAAACACTAATTCTTAAAAAAGATGTATTTATTTCCATTTTATGTGTCTGAGTGCTTTGCCTGTATTATGTAAGTGTACTGGGTATATGCCATGGAGGCCAGAAGAGAGGGCTGGATCTCCTGGAAATGGAGCTACAGACTCCATTGTTATTGTGAGCCACCATGTGGGTGCTGGGAATGGAACTCAGGTCCTCTGCAAGAGCAGTCAGAGCTCTAAACCACTGAGCTACCTCTCCAGTCTCATATTAAATTCCATAAGGCAGTTTTGCTGAAAAAAATATGAGCTCAGAACCGTGCTGGGGACAAAGATAGAGCAAGGTTTTCTTCTATCAGCAAGGGAAACTAACTGTTCCTCAGCTTCAATCTCATATATGCCGAGAACTATGTTCCCATCTCCTTATTTGGCTATAAATAGCCAAAACCTTCCGACCATGCTGTAACATGGAAGAGCACTTACACCAAGTACCTGCAGTCATTAACTCACAGAAAATTAAATAGTGGCTGCCAGCAGCTCAGGAGATTAGGAAATGGGAAGTTGTTTGATGGGCATGGAGTTTCAGTTTTGGAGGATGAAGAGTTCTGGAGTCTTGCACAAGCATGTGGATTTGTCTACCAGTACTGAAAAGCATAGTTAGAGATGCTAGAGTTGGACCTGGAGAGATGGCTCCACAGTTAAGAGCACCAGCCGCTCTTGCTGAGGACCTAGGTTCAGTTCCCAGCACCCACATGGTGGCTCATGACCATCTGCAACTCCAGTTCCAGGGGATCTGACCCCCTCTTCTGGCCCTCATGGGCACTGCCCACACATGTTGCACAGACTTACACACAATAAAATAAAATAAATGTTTCCTAGAACATGGTGGAGGTGACTGTTACCTGCACTTTGTTGCAACTAATAAAAATTTTAAGTCATTTCAAGATGGAAACCAAAGATCAGACTCTTCTGAGTCCCACGTCTTCAACTCCATGTGAGTACCTCATTTGTGTAGAGGGAGCCAGCCTATAGTATTAGCCAATGCAGAACATTTCCAGGGCATTTTCTGTGGCCTTTTTCTAGTCCCACTTCTGTTCATTTCTATTGTGTTCCTGTTTTCCTGTGTCTTCATAGATCTGTATTAAAGATAAAGAAAGAAGAAGACAACCATCTGTGCTGTCTCCCTACATATAAATAGCAAGGTCCTGAAAATTCTCAGCCGATTGAAATTCTTAGCAACCAGCAAAATGTTCAGCTCTCCTGTCTGGTAATGGCTAACATCAGAGAGAAAATGCCTTTGGTACTCTAAAGAAACACAGCCCCTAGTCAATCTGCTATAATTTGCTTTTTGTTCCCAGGCTGACTTCCTAAGACGGGATTAATTTCATGTTGGTCACTGGTCTGTGAAACACTGATAAATTAAATGATTGGTAAATACAATAACTCTCATAGGAAATAGGGGATAGGAAACCCTTTTTTACTTGGGA
The DNA here is from genome assembly GCF_903992535.2 of Arvicola amphibius. NCBI lineage: Eukaryota > Metazoa > Chordata > Mammalia > Rodentia > Cricetidae > Arvicola > Arvicola amphibius. Next base: position 105,607,567 of record NC_052056.1, on the reverse strand, counting down.
CTACTAGAGAATTTCATTTCTGAAAACAGACCATATATTTAAGTTCAGATCTGATAGCTTGAAAAGAAAAGAAAAGAAAGAAAGAAAGAGAAAGAAAAGAAAGAAGGAAAAAAATGCTTGGTGGAAGTCTTCCAGCTCATGCTTGATTACCCAGCACTTACTGGCAGTACTGAGAGTCTGGAGCACAATATTAAGAGCTATCTGAGGACAGCAGCTCAGACGGTGCCTGGCAACACCCAGCTCTGCCTCTGCCTTCTCCACGATGATGCTTCATGTTGCTATCATAAAACAAAGGTGAAGACAACTTAGCGACATTTCAGGAGCGCATCTGTAGTGTGTGTCTTTCAAAATTCTATCTAGAGAAGTCAAAAGTGTGGCTCTCAACCTCACTGCCTGTGCTCGCTCATATCTGGCCTTCTCCACCCTGGGGAATGTTCTCTGAGTATCCCCTGGAAAGTGGGGAGTGCAGTAACACTTACGTCATGTAAGTAGGAATGAATGAGTTGTTCACACAGCTAAGCACTTAGAAGAGTGCCTGGGGATATCAGATAGTCACTAAATGTGGACCAGTATTTTCCTTAGTGTTAAGAGTTTTCTAGATTTCAGATTTGCTCAGTGATGTCCATAGAGACAGCTGAGCCAAGCCCTGCACAGGCTTGGTTGAACTATCATAGTTTCCCACTCTAGGAAAATATAATTGTGTGATTCAGGGTACAGCTGAGTTCCTGGTCAAGAGAAAAGGTTAACACTTATGTATTATCCATATAAAGTGCTAAAGGGGAGAAAGTTGGTTGACCAGTTGTCTGAACATAATTCAGAAACTATGGATGGAAACAGAAATAGGAAATGTTGTTTGTTCATGGGGTGGAGATAATGCTCTGATCTTTCTAGGTTTTCATTTCAGTTTTTAAAGTCTTCAATCATATCTTCTTTCTCCAATTTAAATCTTTGAAACAGATTGTTTTATATTCTCCCCTATTAGGGCAGGTCAAGGCATGGTTCAGTAACCAATAAGTCCCAAATTGTAGCAACTAACACAATAAGAGCACACTTCTCAGTGTGTTTACTTAAGACTGGCATTAGAGCTTGGGTTCATCTTAGTCCTTCATAATGTCATAGTGTTATCAAACTTGGAGGGGCTGGGTGGGCTACAACCTGTGTCCAATTCAGCTTCAGCCACCTGTCCTTAATAGGCCAATTAAAAGAGCCAAATTAAAAGTAGATGGCAGCAAAAGGGGAGATTTATTCAATGTGATCACACTAGGAAAAGTGACAAAGGAATTCAGAGAACCCCTCAAGTTCATCCCGGAGCAAGGCGTCTGTCTCCTATGGCAGCTACATGACTTTTCCCTGACTCTGCTCTGTCTCTCTCTCTCTCTCTCTCTCTCTCTCTCTCTCTCTCTCTCTCTCTCTCTCTCTCCCTCCCTCCCTCCCTCCCTCCCTCCCTCCCTCCCTCCCTCCCTCCCTCCCTCTCTTTCTCTCTCTCTCTCTTCCAGCCTGGCTATATTCTGCTAAGTCATTGGCCGAAAGCAGCTTCTTTATTTTATTTTTTTTTGTTTTTTTCGAGACAGGGTTTCTCTGCAGCTTTTTTTTTTTAGAGCCTGTCCTGGAACTAGCTCTTGTAGACCAGGCTGGCCTCGAACTCACAGAGATCCGCCTGCCTCTGCCTCCCGAGTGCTGGGATTAAAGGCATGCGCCACCACCGCCTGGCTGCAGCTTCTTTATTTACCAATAAAAACAACACATACACAAAAGGACTTCCCACACCACAAGCACATCTGATCAGTTCCGGTCAAGGTGTCCCACCCACCACTGACCCATCTGTGTCTAGGCTCTCGTCTCATCTTGTCTGTAATCTGTTTCAGGCAGAGGCCCCTCTGGCAGAGACCCTTTTCTTCTCCCATCAGGAGAGTCTTGGGGAAATTCCCATTTCTTTCTGGATTTCATTGTTCCAACAGTCAGATACTGTGAGAGCCAAAGGTGTCTCTTTAGACTGTCTTCATTCTTCCAGGCCTGCTATGGTTGTGGAAGGAGACTTCAACTTAATTGTCTTCATAGCAGTGGGAATGGGACAGGACAGTTGTACACAGGCTCTTAGATTTTCTGCCTAGACCTGAACTCATTTCTATTTTTCAAGGATCAGAGAGTCATAGGGCCATCTCTAATACTAATATCTCGGTCTAAGGAAAGCAGTAGTGGAGCTAGCTTGACTGTAACTCTGCTCCTTCAGAAAGTAACAGTGCCATGGACAGTAATGTTCTGCACGCAAATGTATAACAGCATCAGAAGAGAAACCGTGGAACTTGCTCTCCCTCCCACATGTGAGGTCACAGAGAGAGGGGTGAACCAGGAAGGAGACCCTCACCAGAACTCCAACATATTGACTCCCCAGCTCAGTCTTCCAGCCATCAGGGCTATGAGAAAATACATTTAGGGGCTGGTGAGATGTCTCAATAGTTTAGAGCACTGGCTGCTCTTGCAGAGGACGAGATTCGATTCCCAGCACCCACATGGCAGTTCCCAATCATCTATAATTCCAGTTTCAGGGGCTGTGACATCCTCTTCTGGGCTCCTCAGACACAAGGCACAGATATGGTATACACAAGCAGACTTACATGGAGGCAATCATGCAAACACATAAAATAAAAATAAAAGAAAGAGGGTGGGTTTTTGATGCATCTGGTACCAGCGTTCTATAATCCAAATGACTTTATCACCAGCAGAATTGCTTGAAATCCTTATTCTTGTCCGACGCTAAGGAAAAACATCCCATTCTAAATTCTAGGTATGATTGAAATCCCAACTACCACAACTGTTTAAACAGTTAACCTGAGGCCTTAAAATCTTGTAGGCTTGAAATGGCTGTGGAGGAAGGGAGGCAACTAGAGAGGGTGAGGAGGCTAGGTGCAGACTTTGACCCTAAAGACGTGTGTGGGCTGGAGAGACGACTCAGAGGTTTAGCGGCACTGGCTGCTCTTCCAGACGCCCTGGACAGTCTCACGCAGGCAGTGCTTTTTCAGAGGACCTGAGTTCTGTTTCCAGCACCCACATGAGACAGCTGACAACTGCCTGTAACTCCAGCGCCAGGAGATCCTATGCTCCATGCTCTCTTTTGGTCTCCAAGGGCACCTGCACACAGTGCACACAGATCACACACACACATACTTGAAAAAAAAGAGGAGATGTGATATCTCCCCCCTGACTATTTTACCAAGGAAGAGTACTCCAAGGAATAACAACCAACTTAAAAGAAACCTTCACTAAATGGCCAGGGCTCAGAGAACATAGTGAAGATAATTATTTGGGAAAACATACCATGACAGGGCATGTGTAGTCCAAGGCTCAGGAGTTGAAAGACACAGGCCCTTTATAAGCTAACTTTATCACACTTTGATTGCACACTAGTGAAACAGAATCTACTATTATAGGGTCTGTGGGGGTGGGAAAAAAGATTTGATTTGGATGTGTAAGGGTAAGAAGGATTTGCCAGGTGGGTAAGGGGTGGGAGGGTGGAGTTACTTAGGCAAAGGGAACATGGAAGTGAAGTACGGGAGCAAGAAGGGCCCAGGAGTGCTCATGGGAAATGGGGAGGAGCGGGGCTATCTCCACAGGGTGATCCATCACAAATTTCTTGATGGGGGCCTGTGAGTTTCAGCTGTTTTGAGGCGAAGCATTTAAACTGGCTGTTCCTTATTCAGACCACAAATCTATTAAAATAGCAGGCATTTCAAATTCTTCATGAACTTTTTTTTTCGGTCAAAATGAATGAACAATATAGTCGATTTGAAATTACAAATGAGGTTAAAATAAAACTGCTTTTTATGAAATAAGACTCCTTGTTGATCTATATGGAATTTCTAGTGAAAGTATCTAGTTCAATTAATAGTTGCATGGAGCCAGGGAGCAGGCTCAGAGGGAAGGGGCATTGGCTGCCAAGACTGAAGACTTGGCAACTTGAGTTCCGTCCTTGGGACCCACACGGTGGAAGGAGAGAACTGGCGCCTGCAAGTTGCCCCCGACCTGGACGGCTGCATTCTGTAACACATGGCCACCAAAAACACACACCCCACAAATCAAAGCAAAAGTAAATAAGGAGTTGGCAGAAGTTGACAATATGAATTTGATTCCAGTCATTCCTATCTCCTTTGCCTTTAGATACAATTCCTTATCTTTAAGTTAAATACCAACAAAAGCCATATTTCTGTGATCGCCTAATTCTCTGGGCCATACCAAGGTCCAACACACTTGCATATGAGATTTCAACAGTTCTGCCGCATGTCCACTAGAGGCCTGTGAAGAGCTTCCCCCCTAAGCCTGAATCTCATAATCAAACGGCCTGAACAAAAACAAATAAGAAATATTGATTCAATACTGATAAGTGAGATCGAATTTACATATAACCGCATGGCCAAGGTCAGACTCCTGAATAAAAACAAGCAAAATCCAATCCTCTTTCAAAACTCCACGATGCTGAATTATAAACATTACAAAATGGAGAGAAGAAAGGAAAAAAAAGGAGGCAGTGTTGAAAGTTAAGTTTCGGAAGGCTCAGCCACAATTCTCTAAGGCTACCAGGCTCTGGCAAACTTTGATTAAGCAGACATATGTACCAAGTGGCAAAATGGCAGGAAAAAAAATGTTGCTTGTTGCTTGTATGACCTTCCAGGTCCTCTAGTACATTCTGAATACAAAAGACATTCAAGGGAGAGCTGCGGGTGGCAAAGCAAACAGTACAGTAATTTAAGACAGATGGGCTGAGAAGGGCCATCTTACATAGAGACAATATGGCAGTAAACAGAATTCACTCAGATGTGACACAGGCATTGCCAAGAACACATGGACTGGGCAGACCCTATGGTGGAGACTGGAGCCATTGCAGGAGGGGACTGGGTGACCGAGACGAAGTGCGCACCGCGTCTGGCATGCGAGCGTGGCTGCTGGACTGTGCACACGGGGGAAATTACTAGAGGAAATGAGGTGCCCTGTGACGGTCTGCAGGCAGCCTTGTCACCCCCCTCCCCAAACAGGGGCATTCTTAGTGCCTCCTCAGACCAACAAAACAAAACCGTCAGGGCTCCCTGAAGCACATGCTCGTCCGCTGCCGTGAGTCTATTTGCAGAAGTGGCCTGACTTCCACTCTGTGCAGTTAATTAGCGAGAGAGTTGGGCAGAGTGGAAAGAAAGAGCCTTTTGTTTGGAGAACCTGTGAAAGCATCCCCTCAGAAGCCTGTAACTTTCCCTACAGATCACCCTGGCCCTGAGGACAGCGAGTGCCAGAAGGCGCTGCCATCCACACACAGCCCGTATTCACAAGGCAGCCTCTGTTGTCCCCAGGGAAGGAAGCCTTAATGGGTTTACAATGTGCAAGCTCTTTCGGAGAGTGGCTGGAAGGCTGTTGTTTGCTGCCAGAATCAGAGCAGAGACAAACCCCAGGGACTCCCACAGCTGTTGAGGGGACTCTGCCTGTACCCTAAGAGGAGCAGCGTTCACCCCAGGCATCGAGAAGCATGCAGGAACATGGTGAGACTTAGCAGGACCGGGAAGTGAATGTGTGACTGTTGTGAGCCCATGGTTGGTTCCATGATGAACCAACCTGGGGCCTTCATCCTCAGTGAAAATTGCGGCAACAATTCAGTCTCAGAGTCCCCAGATGAGTTCCAGGTGACAAAAGTCATCGTCACTGCTGTGATGTCACTGTAAATTGCCAAGTTAGTCTTGTTGTCAGCGTTGTGACCAAACATCAGTGGGGGCAGGAAAAGAGCCAGGGCAACATACATGTTACCTTGGCAGAACGAAGACACGCATGTGGCCCATGGGGTGGAACTATTTGGAAGACTCGTTGCCGTGACTGTCACCAGCCCAAGCGCCACCTTCAGCATCACCCTTTCCACTTTCTCTTATTTCAGGAAAAATAATCTTCATTTTAAACCAAGACACTCTGATATTCCATTCATGCTTTTGAGAGTAGAGATTTCATAATCTCCTTTTAAAGCTATGGCCACCCCACCCCCCACATCCTTCCGGTCAAGGGCTGTTCTTAGATGTACAGAATTCCCTTTTGCTGAAATCTCAGCCTGTTTCCTGTTACTCTCCTGTTGATTTGTCTGAGGGCAGCATTATCTCCTCTCAAGGCAGTTTATTTAGTCCATTAGGACACCCAAGGTCAGGTTCTGATCTTTCGTGTCAGAATAGTTAATTTATTCAGTTCACGGAAAGTACTCTTAAGTACTGCCGATGTGCCCACTACACACTGGGGAACGCGGGTTTCACTTATATATCACAACTGTGTGAAGCTAGACTCTGGCATAGAGGATCTTGGGAAAGAATTCCAGAACCCCAGAGGGCTAAGACGGGCAAACTCTCAATTCCATGGGCATTTAAGGAAGAGGAAAAAACCAAAAAGCCCATCTATTTCCTACCGGAGAGGCTGTGGCTTTGATTTGGAAAGATAAGAGCAAAGTTGAGCCATGTGGAGAATGATCTACAGCCCTGAAACGGAAAGATTCCGTCCCAAGGGCGCCCTTAATGGGTCACCCTAACCATAAAAGACTGCGGGGAATTTATCTCAGGTGAAGGACAAACTCAATAGCAGTGGGCCAGGGACAGTAATAGGAGCCCAGCAGCCATCAGAGTTGTCCCTAGGGAGGAAGGGAAAATACTCGGAAGGCAGAGCCAGTCTGGTTGACAGCACACTGCTTGTGAACAGGGGAGACAAGGCTCAGGGGTGCCACAGGGACAGTGACTGAGAGCTCTCTGTGGCTGGACATCGCAGCTTAAGATCTACAGCGCCCTCATGGGACTCCCTCCGGCTGGCCTTTGTGAGTTAGAGGGAGGAGGATGCCTTTGGAGACTGAACAAAAGGGGCTCACCACTGAGAACTCTCACCGTTCCCTTTCTCTATCTCTCTGTCTGTCTGTGTCTGTCTGTCTGTCTCTCTCTCTCTCTCTCTCTCTCTCCCTCCCTCCCTCCCTCCCTCCCTCCCTCCCTCCCCCCCCTCTCTCTCTCCCCACTGAACTCTATATGGGCCCATATAGAAAGACAAGGGATCCATGCCTTAGAATGTCTTTGGCCTATGACCAACTGAGCTTCTATTGACAGACGGCTTTCTGACTCCCAGCCCTAGCAGTATTTCTCTGACATTTTTTTTTTTTTGTGATTTCTTTAGTCACCTCACTCGGGGCCATCTCAGCACAGCAGGTCACCCAGGATGACTTCCAAGACCCTCACTGAGGATGAACATTTGACGGGAAAGAGATTAAGCACAGAAGTGTAAACTAAATCACTATAGTAAAATTACACGGCCTCTATGCTCACCTGTGACGCTGTCCCCTTCGCTATTTTCAGCCCGCAGACAGCCAACCGAACCCAAGCAATTCAAAGGGACCCACAGATGGGGGGCTCTGCTCCATCATCAGTGCATTCAAATGCATACATGGCATGGCAGGTTCGAAAGAAGCACTTGGTTAATAATTTTTTTTTTTTTTTTGGTTTCTCGAGACAGGGTTTCTCTGTAGCTTTGGAGCCTGTCCTGGAACTAGCTCTTGTAGACCAGGCTGGTCTCGAACTCACAGAGATCCGCCTGTCTCTGCCTCCCGAGTGCTGGGATTAAAGGCGTGCGCCACCACCGCCCGGCTTGGTTAATAATTTTTAAACCTTTTTTTGGCTAGGGTCTTGCTATGGCACACCAGCAGCAACAGCACAGATGGCGCACTGCTCAGGGCACAAGGGGGAGTCTGGGTCGGGGCACTGTAAACAAGCTGAATCCATACACACGGGAATGTCTATGAGCACATGTGGCTTCCAAGTACATGTATTCAGGGGAAAGAAAAAGGGAGGGGGCTAGCCTGGTTCATCTGAACAGGGTCTGACCTTTGAGAGACTCACAGCCACCCCAGAACTCAAAGCAGTCTGAGAACCCCCTGACAGTCCTTTCCTTAAGGCCACACCTAATGAAGGCAGAGGCGACATGAAAATCACTAAGCAACAGAAAACAAGGCCGGCAGCAGCCAATCAGCTTCCTGCCAGTGTTCCATCTCTAGATCAGGTGAATAGAGCTATTAGTAGCAAGAAATGCATCCCTGTATCTTCGTGCTTCAGTCTGCAGATTCAACCAGCCACGGCTGGGAAACATTCGGGGAAAAAGAGTCTGCCTGTTCTGAAAATGTACAGACATTCTTCTTGTGGTTATTTTAGTATGATAACGACTTACACAGTATTTACACTGCATTAAGTATTAAAGCCATCTAGAGACTATTTCAAGACTGTAAGACAGTGTGCATAGGTTTTAAATAAATACTACCCTGTTCAACATCAGGAACCCAGGGTTTGGGAATCTGCAAGGGAGTTCTGGAACAATTCCCTATGGCTACTAGGGAATAATTATGTTGTTTTCTTCTGACTTAAGGGACATAAATACATCGTAAGGGCCTTGACTGTGACTAGTCCATAGGTATTTCTTTTGGCTTGGGGATGGGGTCCCAGATGAGGTGGTGACTCTCCCTGAAAGACTGGGAAAGGGGCAGCTGAAGCCCTGAGGGCACTAGGAACCAAGGCAGCTACAAGCCTCCTTGGGGAGGTCCAGATATATGCTTGGCCTCACTCCAGACTCGGTGAAATGGAAACTCGGGAGGTGACACAGGGATCTGTGTTTTAGCCAGGTGTAGACCTGACTCTAATACACATTCACAACTAAGAGATTTAGAGACATACAGCCAAGCTTAGACCTAGGGGTGTCTAGCTGCAAAACGGAGAGCAAGCCTGTCTCTCAGTGAAAAGTGCAGAGATGACCCAAGTGTCTCAAATAATCTCCTCAGTATTAGTTTATACACATATGCACACACACACACACACACACACACACACACACCCTTCCTGTCTTAGGGCTCATTCCATAGTTTTAAAAACAGAACTTGCACAGAAATTGAGAACCATGTGTGCTGTTGTATTTTCTGTTTGGCACCCCCAGGACCGACATCGCCCTCTGACTTGTGGGCATGGGTTTTTTCTCTGTACTACTTTGTCAGAAGACAAGATTATGGCTGGTTGGGAAGACAGGACTCCACACCTCTGAGAGGAACCTGATTTGCATTCTTACCTGACGTGACAATGAGCAGGATATACTTCATGCCCACTGTGCAATCACAGGCATCATGAGATCATGCCCACTGTGGGATTCCCGCAAAGGCATCCCAGAGGACGCAGGATGTGCGCATGTCTGCGTGCAAGGCCATGAGGAAAAACTGGGCTGAGAGCACATCTCAGCGCTTCATTCCCACTTAATCCCCTTAAACCTTTGGCCATTTGCAGAGATCTTTAAACTTTAGAGTACTAAAGCAGATGCTTGCAGTCCCAGTCTTCTTTGGGAATCCCCATGCCCCAATCCTATTCCCTTAGCAACATGGTGGATTAAGCACTGAGTGCGAAAGAGAGGCCAAGAACGCACCTCTGGGTGGGTGCAGGAAAAGGAAGGTCTTTATTGCCTTGAACCCCCTGACACTGGAATGATCTTGAAATTAGATTTTGGGGTGTCAGTGAGCAAAGAGCCATTAGAGGTTAGCTAGTTTTGGGGAGCCAGAAACTAATGTGTTCCTAGCACTAGCTGGCCCATGACAGTAACCCACTACTTATCTGACGAGTTGGTTGGTTACTGAATGGACTATAGTCATCTTCTGACAGTATAAATTCACCGGATTATCCTGAACATTTCAGCCTTCTTCAGTGTTTCATACTCTATGGATTCTACTTAAAACTTTTTAAAGGTCTCTGTCTCTATGTGCGCACGTGTGTGCAGGTGTGTGTGTGTGCGTGTGTGTATACCAACACTGTGTGCATGTAGAAGTCAGAGGACAGTCCTCACTGTCTACCGTGCTTTTGCAGTCTACCATGTTTGAGACAGGGTCTCTTGTTCACTGCTGTGTCCACCAGACTAGCTGATCCACAAGTTTTCAGGACTGTCCCGTCTAAGTCCTCTAACTCTCCATAGGAGCACAGGATCACAGATGCATGCTATGGTATCTGTTTCACACAGCTTCCAGGGATCCAAATGCAAATCCTCACAATGGCATGATGAATGCTTTGCTCACCGAGAAATCTCGACAGCCCAATGCCCATGTCCTTCTTTTGTACATACCCTTGACCGGACACACGAAGGTTGATTTCTGAGCTCTGAGCTGTCCCATCCACTGTTCCAGATGTTTCTTTATGCCAGGACCACACTATATGGATTACTGTAGGTTTGCAATATATACTGAAATCAGGAAGTGTGAGGCCGCCAGCTTATCATTTTCAAGATTGTTTTGAGGACTGGAAAGGTTCCTCAGGAATTACGATCCCTTGATGCTCAACCTAGATCCCAGCACTCATGTTGGGCAGCTCACAACACTTGTAACTCCAGCTCCTGGCGATCGGATGATCTTTTTTGGACTCCATGGGTATGCATGTACACACGCATGCATATGCATGTACATACACACATACACAGAGAGACAGAGACAGACAAACAGATCCAGATACACAAATTAATTAAATAGATTATTTTGCCTAATGGGAAATCCTTTGAGTTTTTTTTTTTTTTTTTGGTTTTTCGAGACAGGGTTTCTCTGCAGCTTTTTTTTTAGAGCCTGTCCTGGAACTAGCTCTTGTAGACCAGGCTGGCCTCGAACTCACAGAGATCCGCCTGCCTCTGCCTCCCGAGTGCTGTCCTTTGAGATTTTAATTAATTTACTTTTTTTCTACTTCTGCAAAAAATGCCATTGGAACTTTGACTGGGATTGCCCCGAAAGCTAGGCAGCTTTAAGTCTTTTCATGTGTGACATGTGTGTCTACTTTAGATTTGTGTTTGCCATTGGGAACTGAAGTAGTATCTTGAACTCCTTTTCTGGCTGTTCACCATTAGTGCATGTACACACAGCCGATAGTCACACATCAGTTACAGAACATGACTGCACCAGTTTTGCTTAGTGATTCTAACCTTTTGCGGGGGGGCAGAGTGTCCAGGTTTTCTGTGCATACATACAATCAAACCTCCTTGTAAACAGAAGCTCACATCTTTCTACAATGGATATCTTGTGTAGAGTGCTTTTATGAACATCATATTATAAATGATAAAGTTTTTGAGTAACCTGAGTTTTCTGGCTATGAAGTTATTATAGAAGCTATTTTAAGACTATAGATTTTCACAATCAATTGACCTCTTTTCCTGAAATAGATCTAAATTATTCCTTGGCACTCACAGAGTAAAATAAAGATCAAAACAATGGAATGAGGTGCTGGAGAAATAGTGCAGCGGTTAAGAGCACTGGTTGCTGTTCTAAAGGACCCGAGTCTGGGTTCCAGCTCTCCCAGGTTGGATCAGTACCACCTGTAGCGGCCTCTGTGGGGCTACAGTAAGCTATTGTAAGTTAGCAGGATTCTGCGACCTGGACCGCCTCTCCTATAAGGAAAAGCTGGAGTCAACTGATTTACATACTCACTTGCTAGGAAACTGAATTTGTTTGTTTCAAAACATGGTGCTGCACTTTATAAAGTCAATCAGACAGAAAGAAGGAAAGTCAGTAGTGGGAAGACAGAGACCAGAATCTTTATCTGCGTTTACATCCTCAGAGGAGCGTGGGGATGAAAAAAAAAAAACCTGCAAATGCCAAAGACTGCAGATGGGTTTCTGGAGCCTTGTGCCCTGCAAAGACAACAACTTTTAGCTGTAATTGAATCATCTGGGCCATAGTCTGTCAGTCCCCTAAGGTGATTATGCTTGGAATGGAGGCTTTCAGAATGTCATTTATCAAGGAAAACATGGCTGGGTACAGTAATGAACTAAATGCCCTTGAGCAACTCTTTTTTTTTTTCCAGCAGCCTAATTGAAATGTACAAATTATGGAGGGGGACAGGGCTGCAGCGCAGGTGACTGATTCCCAAAATGCAGCTATTAAGATAAAGTGTCTTCTTCCACAGATAATACGCCGCCAGTCTAGTTTACGAGTAGCCAGGGCTGGTGGGCTTGTCATCATCTCACTGGTAAGATCCTTTGTCCTCTGTGTGGGAGAAAGCTACGGGGATGTGATTTCCTTCCTGAAATAGATCTTTTACTTTCGTTTTTAAAAAAGATGTGTAATTTGATTGGTATATAAGTTGATTAGGTTAACTTTTAAACTGGAGAGAGCAGCTTCCAGTTTGAACCGTACGTATGTGGTTTACTCTGTCCAGCCAGGGAGCAACACTGCCTCAGGCCAGGGCTCTCAATAAGAATATCTGGAAGGTGAGGGGGGCTTGTTATTCAGTGTTAAGAATAAGCTCAAGAGTGGCCGTTTCTTCAAAATTGTAATTTTTTTCTTGGTGTGTGGGTAGGGTAAGGAGACAGTTATGCTCACAGACATGAACACGTTAAGTGTCTTCAGAGGGGAATGATCTTTTGCCTCGGGATGCAATCTACTACAAGAACATCAAAGAGAAGCAAGGGACAGTGACTTCAGATGAACAAGTGACTGTGTTCTTTCCCAAAGGAGGCAAGTGCCATCCTCGTTGAGTGAGGACTGGCTAGAACAATACCTACCCACTCCTTCACTCTGGGTGCCCACGGCCTCAGGAAATACACACATGGGTTCTGTCCATGTGGTCAGGTGATTCAGGATGGTGAATGTCCTAGTTGGCTTTCTGTTGCTATGACAAACACTGTGACCGAAAGCCACTTGGGGAAGAGAGGGTTTATTTTAGCTTATACGTCCAGGAATAGGCTATTACTAAGGGAAATCAAAGTAGGATTCAGAGCAAGAGCCTAGAACAGAGACTGCGGAGGAACACTACCTACTAGCTTTCTTTCAGGCTCATGTCCAGCGGCTTTTCTTATACAGCTGGGGTCCACCTGCCTAGGGATGGCACCACCCACAGTGGGCTGGCCCCTCCTTCATCAACTAGCAATCATGAAAACACCCCACAGAGACACGCCCACAGGTCAATCTGATGGAGACGATTCTTCAGTTGAGCTTCTCTTCCTAGGTAACTCTGATGTGTGTTAAGTTGAAAATAAAAAGTGGCCAGCACAATGAGCTTCTCATGGTGGTGTCCTTGTCCATGCCTGGATGCCAGGAACAGAACAACCTTAGCCAAAACTGCCAAATTTCTTTCAACAATTACATTTCTCTAATTTTTAGTTTCTATTCTCTATCAGTTCTAGATCTCAGCCAAGATCTCGTTTGACATTTATTAATTCCACTGACTAAATACTGCTTGGGCACTTTCTCTGCAGATGGTAGGCAGGCAGGCACAAAAGAGAATGAAGAGGTCTAGGAGACTCTATCTTTAGCTCAGCTCTGAGGTTATCGGAAAAATAAGACAAATGTGCTCATGAACATAAGAAATGTGGAGGAGAAAGAAGGGAGGGAGGGATAGAAGGTAAGAGACACAGAGAATACAGGTGTGTGTGTGTGTGTGTGAGAGAGAGAAAGAGAGAGAGAGAGAGAGAGAGAGAGAGAGAGAGAGAGAGAGAGAGAGAACCACCTTGTAGTTGGTGTTTCAGAAAGCAAAGACTGATCGGAAAGTGGGGAAAAGCTAAACTCTCAAAGCCATGACTTCCTGCGAGGCTCCACCTCCTAGCGGTTACACAACCTCCCCAAACAGAGCCAGCCACCTACTGCGGAAACAAGCGTTGGAAACCTGAGCCTATGGGGAGCTTTTCTCACTCAACCACCACGATAGCGAAAGGAGAGAACAAAGTGCAACACAGAAACAGATCTGGGAAACGTACTGGAGTGAGCAGAGGATGTCGCCAAGCATCACCAGGGGATGCTGTTTGTCTCTCAGGTTCCCGTCTGTAAAGTCTGCAGCACACCTCAGTGAAGCTCACCAGGGCTGAAGGATGCCTTATGAATTTAGTGTGCATCTCTTACCTTCTACCGGGGAATAAAGATCCTAGAGACTTATTTTATTGTGTCAGAATCACTCTCTTATAACCAGTGCTTCCCTTCAAATAAGCAAGCAAACGAACACAAACAAAACCATCAAAAAATATGAAACACCCTGTGAAGAGATGGAGATGCAGTATGAAACTGATAGCCAGACCGTTGTTTTGGAATCTCTTCAGGAAGATTTAGCCCAAGACTGACTCCTTAAATAGATTCCTCGCTCTCCTGGAGCTTCAAGCATCACCTGTTAGATTATAAAACCGTGTCTTATGGATTCTGTTCAAGATGATAGTAGTGGTCGCTCCACAGAGGAAGCCAACACACAAGTCCTTTCAGTGCGGTTTTTTAGAATGAGAGAGCCTCTAGGCCATCATGGGGCCGTGAGGTAGGAGGGAGCACATTGGACAGAACAATATACTATATGGAGATCTGAACACATGGGGCCTTAGAGGGAAGGGGAGGCCCCCTTTAGTGTCTGGAGAGGAGCTTCAGTCAGAGTGAGGACACGAGAGGAGAGGAAGTGGGGACTGAGAGCAAGTCGTCCCGTTAGAGGGCTGTTAGACAGAATGGGTGGAGTGTCTTGGAACAATCTCCCAAGCAAAGGAAAAAATCTGACTTTATTTTTTGAGATAAGGCTTCTCTGAGTAGCGCTGGCTGTCCTGGAACTTGCTCTGTAGACCAGGTTGGCCTCAAACTCACAGAGATCCATCTGTCTCTGGCTCCCAAGTGATGGGATTAAAGGCGCGCACCACCACTGCCCAGCGAAAATTCCGACTTTTTATAACCCTTTAGGGGTTGCAGGGATTCTCACATCCCATGATCTAGTTCAATATGACATACATGATGTGAGAGGTAACCTAGAGAACCAGGTACCATGAACCAAAAACTGCTGGGGCACAGCACAGACTGCATCTTAACTGTCGGAAAGAGTGGCAGGGAGGTGTGGTCTGCTTCAGCTATAAGGTCATGCCTAAGAGTGCAGGCCAGCATTCTAACAATACTGTTATAAAAGTCAGAGACTTTATGCCTATTTCTGCTTAATTTCAAACCATGGTCGGGGCCCATTGTCCTGCCTTATTCAGACCCTTCAGTTTCCGATGGCACGGTCAATTAACTATCCTTCCTGAAAAGTGGTCCCTCCGTGTGTGGTTCTGCCCCCCACCCCCGAACCCCTGGCTCTATTTTTGTTTTGTTTTTTTGAGACAGGGTTTCCCTGTAGTTTCTAGAGCCTGTCCTGGAACTAGCTCTTGTAGACCAGGCTGGCCTCGAACTCAGAGATCCACCTGCCTCTGCCTCCCGAGTGCTGGGATTAAAGGCGTGCGCCACCACCACCCGGCCCCCTGGCTCTATTTAAAAACACTTTTGTTCCTAGTGGCTAGTTCCTAAGATGCACGAAGACAAGAATCTTCTCTGTCTTACCGGATTTAGTACAGTACCTTGCATGGAGTATAAGTGCAACAGAATCTCAATAGATGAAATAATGAAAGATTAGGGAGATTTGAGCATGGGCTCGGTGGTGCACAACTTTGATTGCAGCCCTCAGACGGCAGAGGCAGATGGATCTTTGTGGGATCAAGGCCAGCCTTGGCTACATAGGCAATTCTAAGTTAGACTGTGCTGATAAGACCCAGGAGAGAGTAGATGAAGAGAAATGGGAGCAGGGAAACAAGGAGAGGAGAGAAGATGGGAGCAAGAGAGAACACACAGTTGTGATCTAGGATGCTGAGGCTGTCAGTCACTAACTTCAAGGAGCCTCAGATTTTCATTTGTAAAACAGAACATCACCCTCACAGGATTATCCTATGAGTTGAAAGAGAGGCTGTATGCCCAGACATCTAGTAGACAGAAGGCAGGATGGCTGGTTGGCAGGCTGCCTGGGTGTCCATCACTCCACTACCATGGCGACAGTGTGATGAAACAAGAATCTGGGTGGTTTTGAGTTACATCAGGGTGCTGTCGGGACCCCGGGCACCCCACGCTGCCCCCTTGCTCCAAATGAATCACTTCATCAAAGGGGACGATCTGCTAGAGCCAGGTTAGGATGACTCACCCACACCAGCTGCAGCCGTCATCGGAAAACCATGCACACTCCGTACAGTTAAAAAGCCCGAATAGCCACTAATTTGCAGAGCGTTTGGGCTCTGTCATCTATTTTTGTGTTTTAAGAGAGGAAGTGCACAAGACATTATGACATCGGCCTCCCATCAGAGGATGGTGGCCTCTCGTAAGTGGATGCATATGTCGCATTTCCAGACACTTCTCTGTTTATTAAAAGCAAAGCCTATCTGTCTGACTGGCTGCCTGCGTGAAGTGCAGACATCATATGCTGTTATTCCTTCCTTTGATGGCAAGCTATAATGAAGTCCTTCTTTATGTTACATGGGAATTTGAAAGTCCGCTCTCGGGGCCTCAGATTTAGTTCCCTGCTTAGCTTGCCAGTCATGCTGCTGTGCAAACACACAGCGCTCAACCCTGAACACAGTTTCAAAAACAAACATCAAGAAACAAAATAAAATCAATAAAACTCCTTTCCTGTGAAAACAGATTTAGCTAAAACAAAACTTACAAAATCCTACATCTACAGACTTCTGATATAGTTTAAAAAAAAAAAAAATCAAAACAAGGGGGGAGGGGTGAGGCGGCTCAGCACATACTGCCAATCCCAAAGGCCTGAGTTGGATCCCTGGATCCCACCTGAGGGAGAAAAGGGGAGATGACTACAAGTTGTCCTTGATCTCTGAATGTACACACACACACACACACACACACACACACACACACACACACACAAACACACAAATGCCGATTTATTTTAATGCTTAAATGCTTTTTAAAAAAATCAAAAGAAGGAGCTTGGGTTAGAGGTGCCTTAAATATGACGTTCCTGTATTTTCTGTATCAGAAAGACTCCTGGTGCTAGGAAAGGAAGCCCCATCATCTTCTAATCCAACTTCTTCTGCTTAAATAATATCATTTATCCAAGATTTTTGAGTAGTTTTGATGTCTCCGGAAGCTGTCCCGCCCCTTTGATAATTCTCTGCCTTTAATCTCACAGTCTTGTGGCCATACCCCAGGTAACAAGGAGGCTTGGGGAACAGGGAGAGGTTAGCTGAAGTGGCCCCAGGGCCTCATGGGGCTGTGGAGGAAGCCAAGCTAGCAGAATGTGAGATATTCCATGCGGAACTCAAATAGCCTCACAGGGGTCCTCTGTCATTGCTTTCGAACCACGTGGAGTGTCCAAGACAGTCCTCACTTGGTGACTGAATTTAGATCCCTGTCTGTTCCAAACGGCCTTATAAATCACAGCTGTCGAGATCTCCAACCGGGCTTCCAGCACAATACTGAAGTGTCAGAGGAAAGCCGCTGCCGTTGGTACCAGTGGCTTTCTTCCGGCATATGTTTGACTTGAATTAAGGAAAGCTAAGACCAGTCCACAGCCAACCAAAGACAAAATTAGTAGAATGCTGTTTATTTTCCTAATTTTTTTAAATCATCAAATCATTTCTTGAGATTTGCATTTGAAAGTATTTTTCCCCTAATAAAATTGGACTCCCCAAAGGTCAAAAGTGTTAATGGTCCGTTGGTGCCATGGGCGGGATGACAGGGCTGTAAAGGACAGAAACGTGTTTCCTTTGCCCCAGGGAGTTGTCTGGAGAGAAAACACAGTGAGTAACTGCCAGCCAGAGAAATTTCTCAAGCGAGAACCTGGCATCCGAGATATTCTGACCCAGCCCTTTTATATTTTTAACCCTCTGAGGACACAGAGAAAGATCCGTGTCAAACAAGTCTATATGAACTCAGACTGTAGGCAGACCTACAGTATGCCTAAGGTCTGAGAAGAAGCTCCCTTCACCTCTGGCAAACTCTGCATCTGTTTGCTCCCTGCCCATGCTCCTCACAGTCCTGCCTTTGGGGGCCTTGCAGCGGTGTCTAAGGACCAACCTTACTGAAATCCCTCTTCGCCCTTGGTGCTCTGTCAATCATAATTCAATGCAGCTATACTCACTAGTCTTGCCCCACTGTCCTTATGCTATTAGAAATAGATCTTAAGTGCAAACCATTTTCTAAACAAAACAAAACAAAACCATTAGGAAAATGAACAGGGCAAACATGCCAGGAAAGAAATGACACCAAGAGTTTTTCATCAACGGGAAACACCACTATTCCAAAGATCCTAAGGAACTTAGGTGAGGTGTTAAGGGAGGGCGCTTTAGAGCTGTGCAGCATTTATTTGTAACTTCAAGGTGGAATCTGGCTCCAGCTGCAGGGCTAATGGGCAAGAGAAACCTTGTGAAGTGGGGGCTGAGGCTCACGAGAAGGTGGGGGCTACACAAGTTGGTGGGGCTGCCTTCTTGGCTAGCTCTGTTGATAGTTTTTTTAAGTATTTATTTATTTATTATGTATACAATATTCTGTCTGTGTGTATGTCTGCAGGCCAGAAGAGGGCACCAGGCCCCATTATAGATGGTTGTGAGCCACCATGTGGTTGCTGGGAATTGAACTCAAGACCTTTGGAAGAGCAGGCAATGCTCTTAACCTCTGAGCCATCTCTCCAGCCCCTCTGTTGATAGTTTTAAAGATAAAACTCTCTCTACTTGCCAAGGTCCCTGACCTAAGTGTAACCCTCTAACACAGAAGGCCAGTTCTCAACTGATTTATGACAGATGTTCCTTTGATTTGTAGGGTCATCATCAAAATCTGGTGTCACGTTTCCAAAGAACCAACATGAAGACGATGCACGGACTATAGGCCGAATGGGGAAAACGCAAAGGCTTTCTTCCAAGTTCACCGAACGCGAACCAAAGCGAATGAGCATTTTTAATAGGCCTGTCGGAGTCCCCGGGGGAGACGGTCCACTACCTCTTGTGTATGCTGCCCATGGTTGCAATCTGTAAACTATACTAGTGCTACGTTGGAATAGACATGCTATTGAGATTACTTCTGCCATGTGTAGGATGGCCAGCCATTCTAGGTTTCCAGGGAACTCTCAGATAAAATGGGCCAGTGGGTCCCTAGCAGGCAGGGAGGGCACCAGGCTTGCCAGTGGTGGACTGTGAAATTGACAAGGCAGCCCAGGGTCATGTCGACTTACAGTGATGGCAAACTCAGATGTGAGAAGAAGTCAAGAGGGAATGGGGACACATTACAATGTGAGATCATCACTATTTTATTGTCCCCTAGGTTAGTCTTAAATTCTACGTTTTTATAGGAGTCACTCGTATTCTAATTTTTTAAAATTTTTATTTATTTATTTATTATGTATACAATATTCTGTCCGCATATATGCCTGCGGGTCAGAAGAGGGCACCAGACCCCATTACAGATGGTTGTGAGGCACCATGTGGTTGCTGGGAATTGAACTCAGGACCTTTGGAAGAGCAGGCAATGCTCTTAACCGCTGAGCCATCTCTCCAGCCCTCGTATTCTAATTTTTGAAAGTGCTCTGCGAATACAGCCATGTTAGAAAGCTCGCGTGGAAGTGTAAACTGCTATGTACTGTATACGCAGACGGATGCAAGCACATGCCTCTGCTGGTGGTGTATGGGAAGGGATGGAGACACTCTCAAATTGAGAACACTGGTTTCTACCACTATAAGTGAAGGCTGGGGATTTACCAAAAATATCATTCTACAAAATGAACGACCCAGAACGTGGGTCAGACACCTTCCTTAAGAGCTTGTGGACCTTATGGACCAGACATGCCCCTGTGTGCCGTCCCGCAGCCTACATAAGAAGGTGACTGAGGAGGGAAGCCTGGCTGCAATTTACTTCACAGACATGAATCTTCTTTCTTTCCCAAAGCCTATGTCTATCCAAACAGGGAGACGGAGATGGAGATGGATGTGCACAGGCAGGCGTGCACACACACACACACACACACACACACATACACACACACACACACACACACACACACACACACACACACACACACACACACAGTGGTGGGGGTGGTGTGTTGGATGAACCATGGTAGTATTCCAGGATGGCTGTACAAACAAGTGTTGTACACAAAAGACCTCCATCCTCATGTTCTGACAGCAGCAAACACACACCCTCTGAGCTCTTCCCACAGAGCTGAAGGAGTTCTCTGAGGGCCTTATGGTAGTTTGCGTGTCATTGGCTTCCATAAGCTCCTAGGGAGTGGCACTATTAGGAGGTGTGGCTTTGTTGGAGTGGGTGTGGCCTTGTTGGAGGAAGTGTGTCACTGTGGGGGTGGGCTCTGAGGTTTCCTACGCTCATCTCCCAGGATCACAGTTCACTCCCGTTGCCTTCTGATCAAGCCATAGCCAGCACCATGTCTGTCTGTACACTGCCATGCTCCCCACCATGATGATAATGGATGGAACTTCTAAAGCTGTGAGCCCCCAATCAAATCTTTTCCTTTATAAGAGTTGTCATGGTCACGGTGTCTCTTCACAGCATAGATACCTTAACTAAGACAGGCCTTCAACATACATATGCCTAGATTAACATTTGAAATGTTGGGTCTACTGATTATCCCAGGCTCTTCATCATCAACAAAGGTCAATTTTTACACCAGGTACAAAGAAAATATAAATAAGCACACATAATCCCACTGCCTTCAGCTACCTGATGTCTTTGTTAACTGGGTCCACCAAGATGATAAAGAAGCTGAGGATTCATGCTTAAAATGAATGTTTAAACTTGGTTTTATAGAGTCTTAAGGTTCTGAACATGCGTGTCACTAGATCTGAGTTGTGAGCACAGTACAGATTTCTACAGGCATGTGACCTCAAACATTCACATGATCCAAAATGCACATCTCTGGTCCTGCCTGCTCAGCTTTCTCAGGAAAGCTCTGGTTGTCTGGGTGGCTCCCAGAACTCTCCTCAGTCTCTGAATTTAGCTCTGCTGACTCTGTCAGGCTTCATTCCTCTCACTTTTGCATGTTTGCTGGGCACCTGGGCATTGAACTCTTCACTTGGTACATAATTTCTCAGGCTCCTTTAGATACCTGCAAGACCTAACCGTTTGCCAATTATCAAACTTATTTGCACAAGCCCATGAGCAGAGGATTCTCTCTTCATGGTAATCATGGGGTTCCCACCCCCCCTACTATAACTTTGAACTGCTTTTGAATTGCTAACTATGGCTGCTTTTGCATTTATGAGACCTTCAAAACGATCACAAGCCCGTCCCAAGTTAAATTATATGAGCCCATCAATGAATGTGATGGCAGAATCTAAAATAATGAGCCTTGCCATAAGTCCTGCTTGGCAGCTGATAGGGACCAAGGAAGACTTCAGCAGAGTGTAAACTGGGCATGAATTATCTTTCTGTAGTGGAAATCAACACAGACCTCTCTATACTTAAACTACAATGTTTTCAGTCGAAAAGAAAGGACAGTTCAATCCCGATGTTGATACCAAATACATTTTGAAGAAAAACATGGTAGTCCTTAAAGACTGACTAGGATATAAACCTTATCCACTTAAAATTAGAAGACAGAAGTCATGTGCTCAGTTCTGGGAACCTCAGGATAAAGGGAGGAACAGAGCTCAGAGCCATCAGTATAACAGGCAAGGGAAGCAGAGAAATCAGAAACCAATGAGGTCAAAGAAAGGGGACAAATAGTTGGAGGTCAGTGACTTCACATATATAGAGTGGCATTTCAAATGTATTTTAATAAATAAAGACTGCCTGAAGATCTGAGCGTAAAAGAGCCCCACTGGTCAGTCTTACAAGCCAGATCATGGTACCACACACCTTTAATCCCAGTAGCTGCAATGACACACACCTTTAATCCCAGTAGGCACCCTAGTTGCCATAGAAATTGGGTTGTGCATGCCTTTAATCCCAGTGGTGCATGCTTTTGCTCCCAGTCCTAGAGAGGAATATCAGGCGGGGCGAGACAGCTCTTAGATACAGTCTCCTGAGATTCCAGGAGGCAGGATGGCCATTTCAGACTAAGGTCGAGGTAAGAGCCAGTGGCTGGCTATTTTGCTTTTAGGATCTTCATGTTGAGCCTCAATTTCTGTCCCTGAGTTTCTATTAATCATGCTTCATTTGGCAGCAACTGTGCTTCATTCACGCCTTCAGATAATGCAATACAACATGTAATTGGTGTCAAGTACTATATACAGAGATGTAGCTGTATTTATACCCATAAGTATAACCCTAACTCCATTCATCCATTCGTCTAGCATATCCATCCACCCATCCACCCATTCATCACAACCATCTTTCCATCCATCCATCTATGGAAGGACACAGAGATGTGACAGATTCCATAATAACTGCCTTGAAATTCAAAATACATGTGAGATGAATAAGCCTGAGAGCAGCTTAAGAAAGCGCCAGGCTGATTGAAACTAATGGATATCACCACTAAAAGTGATTTGTAGTCACTTTTCAGAAATATGATTTATGACCCTTGGAAAAAGATCTCACTCTTTGTAAGAATAGCGATTACCAGCGTCATAATGAGAGTCCTAGATTATGAAGGAGGAGGTTGGTGCCCGTGAGCAGATTTTCCAACCTTTTCAGTTCCACAGAAGAGGGCAACAGAAACAAAGTAGTGGGGCCCAATTGCAGTTTGAACATCTTGGGTAATTTGCATTTAACAAGAAAAGATCATTGCTGTAAATATATTTTCCAATTTGTAACAGCTGAGACTCATAAATGGAGATCATTATGGCCATAACAACTGACAGCTTAGAAGCATGTGCTGGCAAGAGCTCTTGGCTACTAGCAGGTAATTAAAGCTCCCCATCGTCTCCCAGCTGCTGCATTCGACATCTTCATATGAATGCGATAGGGCTCCTATTCAAAATGGACAGCTCCCCTTTTAACAGTGTCTTGAGTCCAGCAAATTTCCTTCCGGTGAAAAACTCCCTCGAGGTGTCTTCCCCAGGCTTTGGTGTCAATGGGTCTTGGGGAGTCAAGGGTTCATCCTTTATCTTGCATAGTTAAAGCAAGCAAGAAAGCGCTGGTGTCATAGGAATAAATGCTTCCATAACCATTTCCCCAAAATACCAGATGTGCCCGAAAGCAGCTGTTCTGGCTCTCCAATTGAAGAACAAAAGAGAACAAGCTTTGACTGAGTTTGGATCAAGTTTAGAAATTATTTAATGGCTGTAAAGACCAGCTGAATAGCAACATACTACTACACGAATAAGTCGATCTGCCATTCCAGTGACTGATGAGTGTACAATAAACAGAACAAGAGGCCAAGATAGAAGAGGTGGCAAAGAAAGGTCTTTTAAAAGTGCATCATTTCTATTCTTTCTGCCTTGGAAAGCATTTTCGACAGTTTCTAAATGCAGAATGGCAGAACATTCCTGCAAACTGATCTTGAGATTTTTCAGTTTAAAAACTCTCGATCGAGCTCTGTGTTTAGCTTTAGTTGTTTGCATCAGGACCAAGTAGAGCTACGCCCCCCCCTCGCTCCACTCCAGTAATTGTCTTATGACTTACACGCATGGTCGCTACAGCATCGCTCAGTGTGACAGAGCAGGGACGTACTGAGTCTTCTGCTCCCCACAGAAAAGGCTTCACCCCGTCTTCTCTGGGTGTCAGGACATGTGAGAACTACCTCCTGCAAACATCTTCCTGCTTCTGAGTATCATCCAAATCTTTCCCTTCTAACTCTGCATGGAGAGTCCCTCTAAGAGTCAGCTGACAATGCATCGTAGACGCCTCCACTAAGCACCCAGGAAGGCTCCGCGCTGCCCTCTGCATCATGTATTTATAGGAGCCCTGAATGCCTACCCTGTAGCATCGTTATCTCTATACATCTCTCTCTCCTGTCTCATTACAAGAAAACCTGTTGACAATAGGGCCATATTTTGTCTTGTCCCATTTATAACAGCTACAGAATAAAACACCAATTGAATAAACAAAGGAATGGCTAACACAAGTAGAAACATCAATCAGGAGGTTATTCAGGCCAGCATAATTCATAGAAGAGAAGAGAACTTCTGTAAAATGAGACCTTTAACCTATGTTTTCCCTTTCAAACCTCACAGCTGTGCTGATAACATCCACCCTGAAAGGGGATGTTTCTTGCATTGGTATTGTTATTTTCCTTCCCGTCCACATAGCACATACAAGAAGCGTATTAATGGTGGCTTAAGTGTATTCTTATAAAGTCTCAAGAGCCAAGGGCCAAGATTCTTCTTTATGGTTAATCAGGTTTCTTATCACTCCAAAGGGATACCATGTATATATCCTGCTATTTGGGCCTGGACTATCACCCGAGACTATAGGTATGAAAGACTTGGTTCCCAGCTTGCTATTAATTGTTGTGAGATATTTGATTATATTGTGTAAAGCTATGTCACTGTGATTGGTTTAATGAGAAACTAAACAGCCAATAGCTAGGCAGGAGGTAGAGGTGGGATGTCCAGGCAGAGAGAAAGAGAGATGCTAGAGGAGATGGAGAAGAAGTAGGGCATGCAGAAGGAGAGGGCAAAGCCACGAGCCCTGTGTTGGCATGTAGAAGAACAGAAATGGGTTAATTTATGTTATGAGGGCTAATTAGAAACAAGCTTCCCTAATTACTGATAAGTCTCTGTGTTGTTTTTTTGTGAGCTAGTGGCCAAAAAAAATCTGTCTACAACTATTGGGAGATGATGAAATGGAATGGGGGTAAAACAAGGAGGTACATGGGTGGGATTTGAGGGAAGAAAAGAATTTCGTTAATTACATAATTAAAAATATATGTAAAGAAGTGGGAGCTACTCAGAGGTCTCTGGGTCACTGCAGGTGTGTCTTCAAAGGGGACATTAGGTCTCTGACACCCTCCCCCTCTTCCTCTCTTTTCATCACATGTCCAAAAGAGGTCATGTGCTTCTGTCAGGATATATTGCCCACCCAGCAACAGCCCAACAACGGGTCCACCCTGTGGACGAGGACCTCTAGAACTGGAAGCCAACAAAAGCCTTGTCTCCATGAGCTGATTACAGTGGCGGAAAGCCGACGAACACACCACCTTTGCTCCAGTTCCAAAGTCATTAGATGTGAATGAAACAGACTCAAGGCTTGGCTTATGTCCACTTGGGCTTTTCTGGACTATGAAGACATTCAGGATTTCCTTCTCTTCAAAGTTCAGCTTCTCTTACAGTTTAACATAAATTCATCAGCTCTTCAGTTGACGGTCAATGACACCACTGTCTCACTGGTATAGGTTCTGCTAGGCTTCTCAACCTTCCTAATGCTGTGACCCTTTAACACAGCTCAACTTTCCTAACGCTGTGACCCTTTAATATGGTTCCTCACGTTGTGCTGACCCCAACCATAAAATGATTTTCTTTGCTACTTCATAGCTATAATTTTGGTACTGTTATAAATTCTAATGCAGATTCTGTGTTTCGTATTATGAGCAATATCTGTGTTTTCCAATGGCCTTACGTGACTATTGGGAAAGGGTTGCTTGAATCCCAAAGAGGTCACACACCCCACGTTGAGAACCACTGTTGTAGTGACTCCTTAGAGTCAGATGACAAGCCAATAGTTTTTGACATTTGGCTTTAAGAAACGGGTTCTCTGTAGGGTGTGGTGCTTTCTGGTCTTGTTCCAGTCTATCTTTAAAATCTGTTTCAACCACATGCTGTGGACATGCCAGTGTGTGACAGATGCCAAGGGATGTGCCTGTGAGGATATTGCTGCACTGCGTCGCAAGAGCAGGCATTAAGGATGTCTTCACCGCAATCCTTTGAGGAGGGCATCATTTTTCTAATTTCGACAATATCTACAGCACAGAAGGTGGAGTCAAGAGCTAGTCGTGGTGGAGAACAGTTTTGTCCCAAGACTTTGTGATTCCTTAGCCAGTGTCCTCAAGGATGATATCATGCCTGCCACATAGTGGAACTAACGGTTTAAACAGATGGGTAAATCTGTATGGACTCAAAGCATCTTCTATAACCGTACCTTGTGTACTAATTCACAACGGAGGACAAAGGAAGGATACCTGTGGGGGTCTGGCTGAGAAACGTCCAGCAGAGGAGCAGGTGTTCATGGTGTTGTTTGGAGAAGTCACGGGACAGAGGTACAGTCGTGTTGGAGGAAGCATAGCGCTGGGGTGGGCTTTGGTGGTTTACAGCCTCACCCAATCCCACCCTCCCTCCCCCCCCCTCTGCTTCATGCCTGTGCCTACAGAGTGATTTCTCAATTTCTCATGCCAGCCAACCTGCTGCCATGCCTCCCCCACCATCATGGGCTCTCGCTTTGGAACTGTAAGCCCCAGGTAACTTTTCTCTGTAAGTGTGTTTGGTCCTGGTGTTTTTTATCCCAGGGACAGAGGAGCAGCTGACGCAGGTGTCCACCTAGGGGGCTTGCCGCGGTGTGTAGGGGGCAGACATTCCCAGTGCTGCTTTAACACTTACAGGAGTCCTCCGGGGTCCTGCTTTACTATCTTCCATGTTTTGGGGGGCCCTGAGGAACGTAAACCTCTACTTCCATTTGTTATTGTGAACAAAGGTTGAGCTGTAACTTCCAGGTAAGGCCTGAGTCCCAGCCTGGACACTGTCCAAAGTTCAGTCAACATTTGCAAAGTCCTTTGATCAAGCAACGCTCAATCGATTTACTTGGACTCTTTCTTGTGCACAGTTCATACAACAACCCATGTGTTGGAGCATTTTAAAAACGTGTTTGGGCCAGCCAGATGGCTTGCTGAGTATGATGGGTAATGGCACTTGCTGCAAAACCTGATAATCTGAGTTCGATTCCCAGAACCAGCAACCTCAATCTCAATGTCCTCTAACCTCCACACGTGTGTTGCAGCACTTCACATACAAACATTTTACACACACACACACACACACACACACACACACACAATTTCTTAAATGTACTATGCTAAAAATTATGAAAACATTTGTAAATGAATATATAAGTCTACTTTTGAAACTTGTCTTAGTGAATTTCCCCTCTGAAAATGTAAGTACATTTTGAATTAATGGAAAGCTAGACTGCCCAGCAACTCTCATAACTAAGCCTTCTCCCTTGGACTTGCAAGCGATGTCCTCACTGACTTCCTCAGAGCATACCCTGATGTAATTATGTAGATGAAAATCATCCAGGCCTGCGAGCTGAGAGGGCGATAATCACGAGCTATTTGTTCAAGGGCAAAACAAAGGAGTGAATTCCCTCGAATGCCCCCTTCGCCTAGGCAGGACTACACTCAGCAGGGGACGGTCCTTCTCCCTGGGGAACCTGCAGCAGTCAGGAGCTTCCAGTTGGGAGCGTGGGTGACTGGACACTTCTGGTGCCTGCAGAGCAGAGACACAGATCCACTAATACCTCATGATGCTCAGGACGATCCCTGCAGGCAGAAATTTCCTTGACCCCACATGTCAACAGTGGCAAGGAAGAGTCCCATCTGGGGGCAGAGATGCCCCAAGGAGACAGCTCCTCTAGCTGGCAAATGTGGTGATACCCACTAATGTCGATTATAGAAGCCTGTTTTAGGTCCAGGTGGTCATTTTCAACTCATAGATCATTCCGTTCTCTTGGCCTCAACTCGATAACATCTTTGGACTTTCTGAGGTCACCATTTATAGACTGACCCATAGCCCAGAATAACCCAAAGAAGGAGACTTTCATCAGTAACAGTGGTGTTATGTTTTAGTGTGGGTCATGGCTCATAATATGCAATTCAGCTAGAAGGGAAAGACACAAAACATTTGAGATGACTGGCAGGCAAAAACTCTAAATATGCTCCAGCACAAAAGGGGATTAAAATGTCACAGGATTTCTTTTTCTCTTGAAAATGGAATGAGTTATGAATGCTCCATTCTTCCCAGAACAGTTAAAACACTATGCGCAGGCAGCCCGAGTTCACAAGGAAGGGCAGGCTCTTCTTTTGTTCTGTTGCTCAACCCGAGCAGGCTTTCCCTGGTGTACTTGGGGCCAGGGGTGGTGAGAAGCCTGGAGGGCAGGTATTTCATTGATAGGATGAGTCCGCGTCATGGGTGTCACATCAAAGAAGTGGGGCCCACCTGAGACTGGGACACATGAGGCGGAGCAGGCATGACTGACCCTGGTAGAAACATTTGCCTAACACCTCAGTGTCATCTAATACCTGGAAGCTCACTGTCCAAGACTCAGGGATACAGGCTCTTGCAATGATAGGGGATGCAGGACGACAGACAGGGGTGGCTCACATGCAGTCTTCTTTGCCAGGTGGCACGAATCAAGGGGTGGGTGTATCTGCTTGGGGCCTGCCTTGTCAGCTGCTCTGTCTCCTTTTCCTCTCTGGTTTTTAGTGTGTACAGGGGGCTCATACTGAGCCGCTACCTCTGTGTGCAGGCTGTGGTTTTCAGCCTGTCTAGTAGACCTGATCGACCGGGGCACTCAGGGGACATCGAGTATATCTTCCTTGACAATCTGTGGACGACCTAAACTTTCTGGATGAGAAAACAATTACCTCTGAAATTCACAAGCAATTGCCTGCTTGCTTGTCACTGTAGGCTAAGGTCTTACTGTCCTGGCGTGCCACACCCTGAACACTGTGGCTCACTCTCTGATTTTTCAGGTGTAATTTATACGTCCCACCTGGAAGGTCAGAGTCCGATTCCTGCCCAGGCTTCAGCAGTCTTTACGACACCCGCGTAAGCATTGCACCTGTCTCCGGAAGAGCAAAGAGAACTAACTGCAGGTGCACATCCCAGGGGCTAAGGTCATTGTGGGGCAACACCACGCTGCCTGGGTTCACATGAGAAAAACCATTTCCCTCTCCAAATGCTCGCCCTGGGAGCAGATGGCACAGCCAAGGAACGTTCCATAAGGAAATCAAGTCATGTGACTGAGGACCTCAAAGCGGGAGGGAGGGGTCCAAAACCTGGTTCCACTGCTTCCTAGTGGACCCTGAGGGAGTCATTCAGCTTCCTGTAGCCCAGATGCCTAGGTTTTTAATCAGGATTATAATATCCCCATAAAGCAGGGTTTCTCCAGAGTGACGCTCTAGTTTGCATTATTCTTCCTGTGTGTGGTGGGGCATCACAGAGTCTGGCACACTATAGTCTTCCACCCACTGGATAACAGTAGCGCCCATTCTCCGCGGCTGCACTGCTAAAATAATACCTGTAAACCCTGCCACCTATTTCCTTGAAGAGGAACTAACCCATTCTTGAGAATGCAAACGAACCCTGTATTCTTTGAAGTTTTAACGAAACATCGCCATCTTGGAAAGTTCACTTTTACTCTGAAACATCCAGGGAACACAAAGAAAATAGCTGCGGATGAAATGAGAGATGCTTGGGTAGAAGACAGGAACCGGAACAAACCAGCAAGCTGCCAGGTCCTCCCCTGCAGAGCCCTCTCCAGTCACTGAGCCTCGCGGGTTTTAGACTCTGCTGGGATCCTGGTCAGGACATAGGGGCAGGGGCTTGCTCTCCTATTCTGCATCATGGCTTGTGGGGCTTCATGAGAAAATGCCCAGCAGTGCCCGGAACACCGTCTACAAGTGCTCACACAACCACAAAGAATTAGTGCTGTGTAGCCAGGGACCATGGAATGCTGCCCAGGCAGTTTCTTCATAGCTGGGGCCAAAGTCACATTGTGTGACTAGCACTCAGATGAATCAGCCAGGCACCAGCCGCATGCCAGCAGGAATGACAGACTCCAGAGCGATGGAATGTGTCAAATGTATCTTGTAGCTGTTGGGAACTATGGTGTTGGCCCTGTCTCTGGCTTTAGGGGAATACATTGCAGGGCTGCCAAGTGAATGCTGAAACCATGGTCAGCACAGACCTCTAGATATACTGCGTTTGCCTTTAATAAGGTTTGATTTATAAAATAGTTACACTAAGAGATAACAGCTAACAATAAAAATGGAATCGTTATACAGTCATACACTGTCATAAAGCTTTGGGAATACAGGTTCTTTCTATTTGTATTTCTCAAAAATATTCCATTGACCTTACCTACCGGAGGCACTTCATGGCGCTTTGACACATACAAACTGCCAGCACTGTGCCTTAGTTTTCTCGTGTTACCAGGCCACAGGCTACAGGGACAGCTCATCATTCGAAGATTCTGGCCGCTCTGGCAGAGGACCAGGTTTGGTTCCCAGCACCCACATGGTAGTTTACAACCATCTATAACTCCAGTTCCAGCTGTCTGACACCCTCTTCTGGCCTCCGTGGGCACACACACATACACATGGTACACAGACATACATGCAGGCAAATACTCAAACATATAAAATCGAAAGATCTCTTTTTGAAAAAGAAGAGATAATGGTATTTTAGACTAGTGTGACAGCCGAGATACCCACTCAGTGTCTAACAGTTGGGGCCTGGAGACACTGCGCCAAGTCCTGGAGAGGAGACAGCATAATATTTTAACATGTTCCTCTCTCTGAAATGTGTTAGCTATTTCTGGAATTTTCTGTTTAATATTTTTGGATCACAGGTGTCTGGGGATAGCTTCAGTGGCAAAAGCAGAGCTCTGAACAAAAAAGGTCTACCATGCATCCACAGAGTTTTGTTTGGATCCTCTCATCATGGAGTGGGAGGTCCATGTCCTCTTCCTCCACTAGAGGCTGATGTTGTTTACAGTCATGTTAACAAGCAGGGCACAATGAAAATGGACCATGTAACTCCCAAGGCCAAATCATGTATCACCAAGTGGTTCACTCCTGAAAGGCAGTCTCCAAGCAGGAAGGGGGAAAGCCTGTGCAGCCAGAGAGGGCATATGAACCCGCCAGGCAGTAGCCTGTACTGCAGTCTTCATGGACTGATAGGGGTTTTCACAGCCTATGTTGGGAGGGAGGGAGGCTTCAGAGGATCCCAGTGCCTCATCAGCCCCATCTCCGTGTCTTTCCAGATCAGGAAATAGATGTTACGGAGGAAAGACTAGCCACACACCCTCTCTTCCAAATTCTTGATCCACAGAAACCATGAGCTTACTAACAAGGACATTGAGCGCTACTAAGTTTGGGGTGATTTCTCACACAGCTGGACACCTCCTAGAATCCAACTGCTGCTGCCTGAAGTGTGTTCCCAGGGGCCCTTACTCATCTGGGATCGCCTCACCCCTGCATTTGCTCGTACGGTCTACACGGGGTGTCTAGAGGTCTTTCTTCAGACACGGGAGGCGCACAGAGTGTGGTTTCTTTGGAGTTTCTCAAGTCTAGAGCAATTTACAGCATGAAAGAGAGAATTTCATTTGCCTTGGAGCACAGAGAAGAATGCTAAGTATGAGCCTCGAGAGAAACACTCTCTTGGTTCAGGTGTGGGCGCTGACCAGCAGCTCCTGGGCCAGGAGCACCCTGAACTATAGTACCACCTACAGTGGTCTCTAGCTCTTCTTACCAAGAGAGCTAGCCGAGTTCCAACTGAATGAGCATGGCTGTGATCATCTGAGGAGGGAGCCACTGTCTGACTCAACAGAACCCCCGGCCCTCTTCTCTGCAGGTAAACTTTTCTTAGAGATTAAAGACGGCCTGTGCGTGAGGAAAGTGGTGGCGGGCTCCTTTCAAAACAAGACTGAAGAGTCTGGAGTGTGTTGAGAAAATGGTAGCGTGTACATTAGAGAGGCCGAAGTGCATCATGGGTAATTTAGCAACTTCTGTGCATTAACCGAGCTGTTCAGATCTCTACTGTGCCTTCCTCTTTCTTGAAGCGCACACGCTCTGTCCCCCTCAGGCTCTTCAGTCATTTCATTTAATTTGGATTTAACTCGCAGCTAGATTTGAAATATAAATTAAAATTCAGTTAGCGCGGTAAACTTCATATTACCAGCTCTTAGAAAAATCCTGCATGAGTATTTTTTTATTCTGTATCAGCAGGGCAGCTTGCCTGAGGCTAATATGTGCGATTTCATACTTCATAAAGTATTTAAACATCTTGAAATGACTTCTGTAGGAGTGCACATTTGAAATTCTTTCTTCATAAAATGTTGACTGTTTTTGTGTATTAGTACATGAGAGCCTGCTACAGGGGCATTTGTGTATTCATGTGTTCACAGACCAATCTTCAGTTCCCAGCTACTTCAAATAAAGGTGGACCAATTTAACTGGTGTTTTGGTTTATTCCCATCCCCTCTTAGGTTTATTTGACTTTAGTGTGTTGTGTACGCGTGCATGCGTGTGAGTATTTGCCTGCATGTATGTGTGTGTATCATATGCATGAAGTGTCCATGAAAGTCAAGAGAGGGCATCCTCAAGCTGGAGTTGTGAGCCATCATGTGGGTGATGGGAACTGATCCCAGGTCCTCTGGAAGAGCAGCCAACGCTCTTAACTGCTGAGTTATCTCTCCAGCCCCTATTTATTGCTTCTTTACTACCACAATTAAGATCCATGCTTCTCACAATATTTGAGGGGAGTAGCAGTGGATAAACATGTGAGCCAATGACAGTGGCCATATGCAATGGAAGAACACAGGCTTTGGTCAGACAGCCCAGGTCAACTCCGGGCTTTGCTGGTTGTTTAGTGTAACTTGACACATTACTTGAACCTCTTCTCTGGGGTTCAGTTTCTTAATTTTCAATGTGACCATCCATACAGATGGTATGAGGACTAAAGGAGATGGCTATTTGCCATGCTTATGAAATGCATGCCCGGTCCATTAACTTTACCATGTCCCTTCCATGCTCTTGACTCCACCTTTCTAAAGTCCTCCTCCTTGTGTCCCCAAGCCCTTTAGTGACTCCTCCTCGTTGACTCATTGTAGTCCACCCAGTCTCCTCTTGTATACTGTGCCAAATTTAGCTCACAGTCCACATTTTACTCAAGCCATGCATTCTGGTTCATACTGATGTCCTACTTTGGGTACTCCCTGTGACCTCTGACCAGGGGCAGCACGGCTATTTCCCCGCAGCTCAGCCCAGTGACCTTTCCCCTTTACCTATCCACCTTGATGACTGTGCACACTTCTACCTCAACGGTGCCTGTTGTGTGAGCCCATTAGTCACCACGAACCATGTCCTCCCCTGAACTGTCTATACTCAAGCCAGCGTCCATGTCTTATCTCACTTGGTGGCAAACTCCCTGAGAGCAGTAATCCTGTTTATATGACTATTGCATCACACACAGCACCAGCCAACATCTCGCGCACAGTTCACTCTGCTCAAGTGTTTTCCCAAATTCTTAGTGTTGAATACAGAACAGCCTCTGCGTGCCATGTGCGGAATGCTTGTTCTCAGGTAGCTAGGCTATTTTGAGATGTTCTAGAAACTCAAAAGGTAGCGCCTAGCTGGAAGAACAAGGTCACCGTGTGAAGGTTCGGGGGGCATGTTATCTCTGGGCCATTCCTGTCCTTCTTTGCTTCCTGTCTGTTAGAATCTGAAAAGGGCTTCCCTCAGCCACAAGCTCCAGACGCCATGGCATTCTGCCTCATAAGAAGCCCTGAAACAGGGAGCCCAAGTCAGTTGTGCTCCTCATAAGTGCTTCTGTTGGTTATTTGGTTACAGTGATGATAACTAAAACATATTCCAACAGTATAAATGACATAGGAAACAATTACGTTCAGTACTAAAAGGTAGTGCCTCCTGATTTTTGTACTAGTCACCAAAATGACTATCGTGCATTTCATGAGAAGTTGGCCGCTGTCCCAACTCTTCCAGAAGGAAAACACATGCTAAAAGAGCAGGGTCTCCACAGAGGTGCACTCTCTCAAGAGGGTGGGCTCTTATTCTCTGAGGACACTATGATTTTCAAAGAAGTGGGGCAGTCCACTTTTCT
The DNA here is from genome assembly GCF_903992535.2 of Arvicola amphibius. Lineage (NCBI taxonomy): Eukaryota > Metazoa > Chordata > Mammalia > Rodentia > Cricetidae > Arvicola > Arvicola amphibius. Next base: position 105,574,021 of record NC_052056.1, on the reverse strand, counting down.
GGACTGAAGCCCCGTTACCTCGATTCTAAGACATATGGCCAACGACTGGGGTGCAATCTTCTGAAGTCTTAACCTGAGGATTCTCTTGGCAGCTGGAAAGAATCAATCCTTCCTGTCCTCCAGTAAGGCCAGAATGGCTGCTCTCTGCAAAGGGGCGGGCAGTTGCAGAAAAACAACAAAATGGCACAGCCGCGAGAGCAGCCAGTTAGCCGAGCCTGCCATTATGCCCCCCTCTCTCTCAGTGACCGTCTATCGCCAACTCTGCGTGGAACCTGTTTTAGGTTCGCCCACAGTGTGGATGATGTGTGGCTACATACCAAGGCACTTGGCTCGAAGTAGGCATTTCATAAACCACTTTGAGTGAGTGACTGACTATGCGTCTTATTCGAAAATGAAAAGACAATAACCACACTTCATTTCTGGGTAAGCCAGTGGAGTGGGTTACAACACAGATACTCAATGTTTTGAGTTTAGCAGAACTTGGTAAACACAGAAGACTTAAAAGGCCGCCTTTGAAAAGAAGCCAAGGGGATTCTAGGCTTTGAAGATACGTTGTAGCTGTTAGCCAGGCATTCTCTTGTCTTTCAGCTGCAATCTTGAAAGCGGGGTAAGCAGGTAGGACAATGCTTCCCACCAAGCACTGCTAGAGTTCTAAACTAACCAGGTAAATATTTTGAGGGGCCAATGCTGCCTTTGGAGAAGTTAGGCTTGGTCTATGAACCATCATCAAATGTTAAGTATTCTGTTGTCTTCATGCCAGAGTTGAAGCTCAGCTCTGGACTTACATGATCTTACACGGTTTGGCCTCATTAGTTTAAGCACATGCGCGCGCACGCGCACACACACACACACACACACACACACACACACACACACACACACACACACACACAAATTGCCTATTTTAACTATAGTCTGATAGCTATGTACTTTCAGAGTTCAAACCATTTGACTAGGAAACGCCTTGCTTAAAAGTGTACTTTCTAAGTTGTTCTTGCATTTGTTTTCTTCCTCTGACGGCATCGCACGCAGGTTAATTTGAGGTCTACTATGATAGTGGTCTGAAGTTCCACTTTATGTAGTTTCAAACAGCCTGGCTTGTGATCTGCCCTGCGAGTAGCTAACCCACAGTAGAATGAACTTTGTAGCCTATCGTTGGTGCTAGATATTCTTTCTTTCTACAGTTAACATCCATATGGGTGCAGAAGGCTCACTAAGCATGTATGGGAACACTCAGTCTCAAAAGTGCATGGAGTGGCCATAATTATCATTCATTACAGTTTAGGCATGGAAACAAGTTTGCAGGGGAATCATGGGAACTACTTGAGATCACTTAGCTAGAAAGCCCTGAGACTTGGATTTCAACTCCTGTCCGGGAAATAACAAGGCTAGTGTGTCTTTAAGCAATGCATACTGCCTACAAACTGAGAATTTTCGTTTCTCTGAGATGCAGGATAAATCAAGATTCTGAAGTCTTCATGGCACCCAAGTCAAGTTAGCAAAATCAAAAGCATGCTAATTTTTCTTCATAGTAGAGCCAACTACGAAGAAGAGAGTGTTCTGCTAAGACCAAGGCTGCTGGGAAACCCAGAGGCATCGTGTGTATCTGTGTGGAGGCGGACGGAGGTCATCCTCATGCCTGAGAGCAGGGAAGCAGCCAGTAAACTCCTAGGTTTCATTTTCGGTGGAGTAAACGGTATTGGCAAGCCACGAGCTTAGGTATTCTTATTATTAGGTATTAATATTATTAGGTATTATACTCTGCCAAACAGTCCCCTTCAGTTCTCATTCGTGTTCTGTCTCCAATTCCACTTCATTCAGGATATACACCCTTTCCAGACCATGACCAGATAGATATACTTTTCAAAGACGTTATTTGAGTTTCGCTAAGTAGATACCCCTCTTCTGAAATGCAACCAGGGTAAACATGCAAATATTTAAAACCAACAAAATAAAACTGACGTTAAAACTATGAAAAGCAGAATACATAATGGACTGTGTCTATACAGTGTGTTCCTGCTGTTGTACTTCTTCCCTAAAACTTGAGCTAGGAGGGCAGCGTGGAGGCATCACACCATCTGGGCACTGCGACACTAGCCCTCCTTTTGTTCCTTCAGAGACCTACAAGCAGCTCAGAGCTGAGAGCACATCTGAAGGCCTCCAGCTTAGAGGGACACGACTGGCTATCACACTGAAAGGACTAGCTGACTGCACAAACTCTTGGCTTTGGGCAGCAAGCTGGCCTCCCATAAACGCAAAAGCCTGCCACTTATCTCTCCTGGCCCTGTCACAGTCCCTCAAGTTATGGCGCAATATATTCTCCTTTAAAAGGTTTGCTTTGCTCATGGTTCCAGGAACTTATTCATTAAGGGTGAAACAACGCTTAGTCAAGGAAAAACACAAAATAATATTCTTGACTCTCCAGGACTCATGAAAAAAACGGAGAGGGGAAATTGGAGCTCGCCATGACCTTAATGAACACAGTCACTCCTCGCACATCAAGTCTATAAAACAACTTTAAAAGAAGCTGAGAATTAGTAGCCTCGGGAACTAATTTAAAACAAACCAAAGCTAGAGTGGCACATTCTCCCCAGGTCCGTGGGGAGGCCTGAGAATCATTATTTTTGGAAGAGAAGCAAGCTTTTTGCTTAACCGAGGAACGAATGGAGCCATACTCGGCTTCAGCGTGTGGGTTAAGTCCGGTCACCGCTATAGCAGAGACCCTACCCGGGGCCACTCCAGAAATGGAGTATCACATCCACGCCAGTTTCCATCCATTCTTTTCTCCCTCAGCAATAACTGCTGGTGAGCAGGAGCTGCTCCTCATAGCTAACAAACAAACAAACAAACAAACAAAAAGCCCAAAGCACTGGGAGGTGAAGTGAAAGCATTTGGGACACTCGCTTCCCTAGGGCAGAGGTATCCTAGAGCCCAGCTGCCTGCCTCCCTGAGCTGGCCTCACAGGTAAGGTCTTTCCGCCTAAAACATGAACGCCCTTCTCAGGACTCACATCGCTCCTTTGTATTCCAGCTTGGCCGTCCACTCTGTGGCTGTTTAATGGCTACAGGTGACTTGTGTTTGGAAGAGACATTCCTTGGTAATGTCTGTCTCTTTAGAAACTTGACTGGTCTGGAAAAATCTCAAACTGCGTGCAAGTGAGCACCCCATAAGTTGACTTTTTCTGCCTAAGATTCCCCTTCCCCGAGTGCTCCACAGCACAGCCGGCTCAGCAGTCTCCTTCCTCACCTAACCAGCGGTTGTGCAGCAAGGAGGGGGTCTGTTGATTATTTTTGATCCTGTTTTGCTTCTGGCAAAAGTCTCACAAACAGCCAACGTTGGCAGAGCCCTCATCGCACCTTCTGAGCTACTGTCCTGCAACTACAACTAGGGCTGTTTTGGTCTGTCCTGTGTGGAGTGGGAGAAAGAACATTCACACAGCACTTTCCAGAAAACAGGACCCTCTTTTAACTCACTCTTTCTCAGGATTAGACAGTTGAGGATTTTGAGACCCACTGTCCCCAGATCAGCCACAGGCCCGATTTAAGCCCCACGTGGCCAGCTCCTGTCTGAAAAGACCCACTGTGAGGGCAAAGGAGCCCCAGAGCCTTGGAGCCCTGGAGGAAGTGCGGGAGAAGGCTGGGCACACCACCCAGGCACTTTCTAGGAGGAAGGCAGACTTTTGAGGGGTTGGGAGTAGGGAAAATAGGGTGAGGGTGGAAGAAATCTGTCCTTCCCTCTTTTGGGGCCAAGGCCTACCTAACCACACTAGATTCTGGCCTCTGGCAAGACATCCTGCTGCCCTGACATTTACTTTGGACACAGAGTTCTTGATAAAGAGCAGCCAGCTTCAGGAGGGCGGCGGGAGGGCAGAGGGAGGGAGTTAGTAAGGATGATCACAAGCTTCTGCTGCTGGCCGTAGCTAGCCGAATGAGGTTCTCCAGCCATTTCTGGGGAGGGGGTTGGGGGTCAGAGGGAGAAACTGGAGGGGGAAGGGGGCCAACTGTGTCTTAATGACGAAGAATAATATGCTCGAACATCTTTGGGTCCAAGTAAACAATGCCCACCTATAATTTGGGAGGAGGATGCGGCTGTGCAGTGGGGAGCAACATGGGCTCATCCAGACTTGAGTTCGAAGGGCAGCTCCAACGCTCACTGACTGTGGGACTTCAGGAAAGGTCTTTTAACACTCATGGGGTCTTTGTTTACTCACCTGAGAAAGGGACAGGGTGAGTCCCAAGGTGTCAGGCCTGATTATGCTTCTTCCAGTTGAGTAAACTTAGCTCTTGGGTCTTAATGAAAACTCAATAGGAGGACCATACCTAACCGTGCCAGATTCCCTGCAAACAGTGGCTGGATTATCCTGGGGCAGGCGCGAGAAAGGGAGATGTAAGATGACGGCTGCTATGCTCAAAAATGATGAGCACTCCAAAGCTTAAGAAGTATGAGTTGAGACATAAAGACTACATGACTGACCCAGGCCTGGATGTCTTCCTGCGTACAGACGTTAATAAACTTCGCAGGCCACTTGTCTCCCCTTGTGGGACCCTAAGTCTTTTCAGTGGAGTGACCTCATGAGAATGTGGGGCGGGGCTCACCCCCAGGCTCTGGATACGTCTACACAGGCTCAAGCAGGCTGAAGAAGAGTGACTGATTGCCAATGAGCTGAAAGGAACTTGTCTGCACCCCACACCATTCCCGGTGTTATGTAACAAAGCAATAAGCTTCAACGGGGAGAAGCAACAGTGTCCAGGGCAGACTCTGAAAGGTCACCAACCATGAAGGGGACCAAACCGGCAGGAAAAGGGACTCATGTGAAGGAAACAGAAATAGAAAGCCTCATGCAAAACGTAGCTGGGAAGCAGGAGGCAAGGGAGGAGGAAAATGTCAACCCTAAAATGTTTTCTGTTCCTGTAGCTGGTTAATGTTTTACCATGGCAGCTGCCCGCTGCCAGGCTTCCTTATCCTAGCAGGTGAGTTTATATTAGTTTGCCAGAGAGCCAGTCACGGAAATGTGCTTTCCCATTCCGCACAATTCCATTTGCACAGCAATGGCTTGGGGAAAATGAGATTAGAAACATTTAAACCTGGACCGGGGCAACAGTGCCCCTCCTAGACACCGTCAGCGAACAAATCAAAAAAGACTAGTGCTGGGAGTCACTTCTTTGGGGCTTGTTGCTCAGTGGGGTCCCACAGGCCCTCAAATATTACAGGCTATTGCCAATGTTATCGGTTACTCTCCAGAACTTGATGGTATGATCCTATTGCTGAAGACACCATACACGGAGAAAACAAGCTGGTTCAGACTCCAGCTCCTCCCTACTCCCTAGTTTTCAGAGACATTTGAAAATAGAAAAACTTATGTATGGTTCGTCAGGTCTCAGAAAAACAGATTTTTGTGAGCAAACCTTTCTAATAAAGTGATGGTGAGACCAATTCACACATGTATGTATCCAACGAAACAACACACGTGGAATTGCTCCCCCAGGTGTCATGCCACTAAGAGGATGCTATGTAGCCTTCCAGGGTTCATTATAAGTCATGCTTCAAATACTGCATCCTATAGAAAAAGAAGCTGAAAAGAACTTGTCAAGGCTCAAAATTAACATTGTTATAATGCATGCAGAAGGCTTGACCGGATTCTCTCTTCTTAGGGACGTCTATCTGGAGGGGATTAAAAGCATTTATTTTCTATAAAATCAACGAAGCAGCAGCTTCCATAAGGTGTATTTGTCAAAATGTCGATACATTTACTTCTAAGAATAAATCTCAATAAATATCATATTCCTATTTCATCTTTCATAGCTGAAGGATTCAATAAATACAGAGACCATTCAATCAACAGGGGCAAAGCTCTCAAGAGAAAGGAGCAATTAAAATCTTTGAAGAACTCATTCGAACTAGCACCTAAACCAGAGAACTTAGTTTTTATTTTGTCAACTGGGCATAAATCTCTGCTGACTACACATTAAACAGGGGATCAATATCCAGGGTCTAGAAAGAACTGCAAAAATTAAACAGCAAAAAGCTCTAAACCACCCAATCAATAGAAGAGCGGGTGAACTGAATAGCAGCTCTTAAAAGAAATGCGAGTGGCCAAAAACAACCTGAAAAATATTTAGTATGCTCAAGTGCCAGGGATAGGCAAACTAAAACTGCTCTGAGATTCCATCCACATCCAATGAGAGTGGCTGTCACCAACTAAACAAATGACAACAAATGCATTTGGAAATGTGGGGAAAGGGAAGCCCTGACTTACGACTGGCAGGAATGGAACATTGCGCTGTCACTGTGTAAAGCAGTCTGGAGGGAGAACCTCGCAGAAACTACAAACAGAACTGCCGTATGACTATACAGTCACGTACCACTTGGGTATCTAACCAAAGGTCTCAAAGTTAGCGCACAGTTGCAGGGGTCCTTCACATCCATGCTTACTGCTGTCCTCTTCCAAACAGCCATGGGGAAAAAAATTAGCCTAGACAGTCATCCACAAACAAATGGATGGTGAAAACCACACACACACACACACACACACACACACACACACACACACTGGACTTTAATTTGGCTATAAGATAAAAAAATGAAATTGTGACATTTGCAAACAAATGAATGAAACTGAAAATCACTTCAATTAATCAAAATAAGCCAGAATCAGAAAAATATCATTTTCCTCTTCTATATGTACTTAGATTATAGTGTGTGTTTGAGTGTGTGCATGTGTGCCTATGAGCTGGTTAGTTTTATGTCAACTTGACACAAGCTAAAGCCAGTAGAGAGGAGGGAGCCTCAACTGAGAAAATGCCTCCATAAGATCAGGCTGTAGGCAAACCTGTGGGCATTTTATTCATTAGTGACCAATGGAGAAGGTGGTGCCACCCCTGGACCTGTGGCCCTGAGTTCTATAAGAAAGCAGGCTGAGCAAGTAAGTCATGAGGTGCAAGCCAGTAAACAGCACTCCTCTATAGCCTCTGCGTCAGCTCATGCTTCCACATTTCCTGCCGTGTTTCAATTCCTGTCCTCACTTCCTTTGATGATGAGCTGTGATGTGGAAGTGTTAAGCTGAATAAACTCTTTCCTCCCCAAGCTGCTTTGGTCACGGTGTTTCATCACAGAGTAACCCTGGCTAAGACAGTATGTGTACGTACGTGTGTGTGTGTGTGTGTGTGTGTGTGTATGTGTGAAAGAGAGAGAGAGAGAGAGAGAGAGAGAGAGAGAGAGAGAAAGAATGTACGTTTGTGAACGTGCATGTATGTGTGCCTGTGTGTGCGATGTATGTATACGTGCTTACGTGTGTGTTTGTGTGTGCAGGTGCATGCATGTATGTGCGTCTATGGGTGCGTGTATGTGCATGTGTGTATGTGTATAAGTATGTGCATGTGTATTTCGGTGTATGAGACGAAACTGCAGAGCAGCCCATGGAAGGAGCGGACCAGCTACTCAAGGAGGTGAGACACAGGGAGGGCCATGGCATACATTTGATCAGACAGCAGAAGGGGGACCTAATTAGGAACAGGAAGGAAAACAAGTGGGCATGGGAAAAAGGCAGAACTGAGGACAATGGGGGAGAGGGACGAATGACAGCACAGTATAATGATGCGTATGTAAGAGGCTGCCATGCTGAAACTCACCGCTTTTTATGGTAGCCTCAAAATCATGAAAAAGAAATGAATTTTAACAGCAAAGCTTATGTTCATTTTTACATGTTCTTTCCTAGGTACTTCTTTACATGAACACTCAGACTTGGAAAGTTCCTGTAAAATTAAAAACCTGAAAGTTAACATCAGTTCAGGAAATCAAACTGACTCGGAAGGAGGGGTTCACGGACGAGTTTAAGAGCAAGTCATTCATTCATTGTCTCTCAGTTTGTGTCTTGTTCCCAGGCCCCTCGTCTGAAAACCAGGGCTACAGACTGCATGGTCTTTATCTGAAATGCGCAGGACTAGAAATGTCCAGATTTCCCCTTGCTTTGCAGGTTCTGAAGTATTTACATACGCATGATGCGATACCTTTGGGGATGGAACCTCAGCTTTAGCACACAAGATTCATTTATGTCTCTTGAGCCAGAGGCAATCTCATCCAGGGTTTTCAGGGCACGGCTCCACTGACTGCATCCTGTCCCTGGAGGTCAGGTGGGGAATTTTCCACTTGTGCTCCATGGGATTCAGATATGGGACCATTTCAGATTTCCAGCCTTTGGGTTGGGGTGCTCGGTACACATGAAATAACTTCACGATGGCTTTGTGTGTTAAGTGATGAAAACGAAGGAAGCAACTAGAGACCGAGTCTGACAGACACACAGGTGGCCTTTCTTCTATTTGTTAGTAACAGACACATTAGGAAATGTATGCTCAGTCAGTGTTAGGGTCTGAATCCTGTGTTCCTTAGATTTGTATGCTAATGTCCTAAGCCCCAGGTCCTTGGAGGATAACTACAACTAGAGACAGAAGAGACATAGACACGAAATGAGGTAGCAGCAGTAGACTCCAATCCAATCTGACTGCTGTCTTAATAAAAACAAGATCAGAATACACATGGGAATGATGTTATGAAGGTCTACATCCAGAAACTGAGAGACCCGAGAAGGTACCAACTTTTCCAGCACTTTGCTCACCAATTTCTAGACTCCAGGATGGTAAGAGAATAAATTTTTATTGTCTAAGTGGCCCAATCTGTAATACTTGGGTATGGCAGGCTTTCCTGACATTGCCAAACAAATACAGCCCATTGGCAGCATCAACATGGTCTGCAAGTTCACAGAATTCCCTTGGGTATTAATCCATATACCCCCCCCCAACACCAGTTATGGAGTGATCCGTTTGTAGTTCGCATCAAGGGAGGAGAAATTTGGATCCAGAAGACTTGAGTGACTTATTCCTGCCATCCCTTGTCCAGGTTGGGTGAGCTCTCTACTTCAGACACTGTATTCTCTGAAGGGGCATCGATAGGAACGGAGTAAAAGGTCTTTATTAAACGATGCTGCATTTTACCCCCAGATGTCCCATGCACAACATCACTGTTACTGATGAATGAATCTTCTCCCAGGCCTTGACCTGGCATTGCTTCTCCAACTGCTTGCCCCCAACCCCCAGCCCTTCACTCTGTCACACCATCATTCCCGAGGCTTCCAGTCCTCTCCCAGGCTTAGAATTTGTCACATGGGCTATCAAGAGTCAGGGATACTGTGGATCAAGTAATGCCTCTGTTACTACCCAGGAGGGGATGCCCATGGGCTTCGCTGCTTTCAGGCCAGTTCAGAGCAGCAGAGAGAATCACTACTGACAGAAGAAAATTACAGTTGGGAGGAGTGACAGTTTTCCCTATAGTTGAAAAGAAGTGAAAAGAATAACAGAAAGACCACAGATTTCTTGTTTTATAATTCAAAATTCGGGACAGACACTTTTTGAGGACACCCACGGCTATGGTACCACAGTGAACATGGCACATCCTTTGGCCATAAGTTGATGGTTCTTATGCACATGGATGCTCCATATCCATCTTCTTATATCAAACATCTAGTGTGCATCAGGCACTATGTCCTGTGATTAATTATAGTCCCTCATTTAATCCTCTCAATAACTCAGCTGCAGTTACGAGCTTCATCCTGCCCACCCCGACCCTTAAGAAACTTGATGAAGACCACTCTGCTGGGAAGGTGCAGGATGAGAGGATCAACTCAAGGTGGACAACCACAGAGGCCTCCAGGGCTTCCAGACTCTAGCTTACATGTGGAAGCTTAGGGAGATACACTGAACGGATGGGAGAGCAACAGAGGAGCTCCCGCGAAAGCAAAGGCTACATGAACATCTTCAGGGCATCCTGTATGGCTGACTCCCCCGCTTTCTTGCCAGGGTTTTCCCCAGTCTTCTAGGAAGCCAGCCATAAAAACACGTAAGCAGTTTGGTCTGCTGCAGACCGCAGAGCGCAGACCTAGAGGTACGACAGGTGAATAAGTCTGTGGGGAAGGGGGTTCCCAGGCCCTCTGACCCAGGACATCAAAGGTAGAGACAGCGGCACTTTGGTGACCGTGAATGGGAGGATCACAGTACACGGCTTACAAAAGTCCTGTCCACAAGGACTTCTCAACAGGTTTCACTGTCTATTCTGAGAAAGGCATTTAAAAGGCGATGCTCTGTGTCCCTCAAAGTGTCAGGTGCATTTCTTAAGTTTTTCTCTTGAGAACTCCAGTTTTGGACCCAGAGAGGCAGTTCAGTGGTCAAGAGCACTGGCTGCTCTTGCAGAGGATGGGGGTTCTCTTTCCCAGCACCCACAGGGTGGCTTACAACCATTTGTAGCTCCAGTCCCGGGGGGTCCAGCACAGTCTTCTGGCCTCCACTGGCACAGCATACACAATAGTACAAACACACACATGCAGGCACCACACCCATTCACATAAAGGAAAACTAAATAGAAAAGAACGACAGTTTTGTGTGGATGGGCTTATTGGAAAAACCACTGCTAGCTTTGCCATTTTTCCTTGGACCTCACAAAACTTGAGATATTGTAAATAACTTTATGATAGTAAAAACTTTCTGTGAGGAAAATACAGATCTATGGCCGTAAAGCTTCCCCTGGCATGTTATTTTGTGGATCAAATGTAGGTGAAGGGCAGCTGTTCACTTAAAGAAACGGAACACTAAATCAAAGGCTCTTTATCATCCAGATGCATGGTTTTTCAAAAGTAACCTGGTAGGGAAAAGCTGGAATGCGCCTCAAAATACTGACACGAGTCAGGTCCGTGGTGACCGGCCAGGCCCTCTGGATGCTGTTTCAACCTAGTGTTCATCGGTCTGCGTGACAGGCAGAGCAACACAAATCATTCCCAGATCAGTCAGCTATGCCTCTGCGAGAATCTTTAAAATGTATTCCTCTACTTTGAGGAATCATCTGTCAGGATGGCCGATATTTTGGATTTATTCCCATTATTACTGTTAACATCAGTAACAAATTCTGTAACTTCATTTTTCACCCCCAAGTTCCTCCTTGAATCCCTTTAGATACTAAGTTGTGGGAAGAGGGGGATTTATGTCTCTTCAAACACGGATGCATAAATCTCCCTGGTGATGTGTCTTGCCCTAGACGGTCTCATTCTGTAATGCTTGCTGTGGTCTGATATGACTTTATGAAGGAGCACGGAGGCCAGCTAGGAAGACACTTCAGTGCGTTCCTCTGTAGAGTTCTGACATGTTGTGAAGATCTGTTTAAGAAGGATCATGCATCATGCAAATGTTCAAATGCCACGTCTTTACCAGCTGAGGAAAATATCCTAAGAACGTATCTGGAAGCTTCCTGGGAATTGACAAGTTGTTTTTAAACTCAGTTCAACAGATTTTACTAATCAAGATCGCCTATATTCTGCCCAGTTCACGTTCTTCTGCGTACTGAGAATAACTTCGTTTCCTTTACACACAGGGCCTTGTGATCATGAAGGGCCCGGTACCAGACATTCATTACAACCAAAGGGATGTCTGGACCATGACGTGAGGAAGTGAGAGGTACTTAGGGCCCTGTCTTCAGGGGCTGGTCACCTAGAGCCAGTGAGAGAGGAGTTTGAGGCTGCCCAAGGGCCACAGATGTTTCTGTGTGACTGAGGATTCCACTTCCAAGCAATCCTGGACCTATCTTCAGTTAGCTATGGAAATGCCGGACCCCTTCTGAACTCATTCAAGACTTTTCTTAGATGGCTGGTTAGAACAATCCCAAACCAGAGAGCAGCCTTCTCACTTCCAGCTCATTGGTACTTAGGTTTTAGACGTCTCTGCCATTGCTTATCTGCTGTGTCCTGTTGATTAACAACTGCTCAAACACGCTCTCGGTTTTCTGTTTGACCCACAAGCAGGGGATGAATACTCAGGGTCGAATCCGCATTTCGTTGTTTTGATTTTTTTTAAAAGATGGCTAGCTGGCCTCTACCCAGTAGAATTTTTTATTTTCTTTCTTTTCTTTAGTTTGTCTGTTTTGACTTTCTTTCCTCCCTGCTTCATTTGTTGGCTTTAAAGGGAGAAAATGAAGTCGTGTGGGTGGTGAAAGGTGGGGGAGAATCTAGGAGAAGTTTAGGGAAAGCAAGGAATTTGATCAAAATATAGCACATGAAAAAAATTAATAAACAAAAATTTAAAAGATGTCAAATCACCTATTTTTTTTTTTTAGAAAAAGCAGAATATTTGCAATGTCACCCTTAAAAAAACCATAAAAACCTTCCAACTAGGTTCTGTAAGATCCATGCCAGGAATATGAAGAGAATTATTTGAGCATGCACTGCCCTCAACTGTTTTCCAGCCAGTCCCAGGCAGCCTTAGCTTTGGAAGACATCACTTTCTGGAATCTGGTGGAAAGTGGTTGCCTGACAAAGACTGGCAGTTTAAACAAAGTGTTCTCTGGAGCAGCCTTTCTCTGCCTTCGCTGTGTGGAAATTTTCAAGGAAGGAAGAAAGATGCGTCGCTTCCCAAATTACTTAACTGCAGAAACAGCTCCTGCAGGAATGCCCGTCTAATGGGACTCTCGTCCCGCGGCACAGACCTGGGAGCGCTGCTTCTGCACGGTCTCCTTGCTCTTCTTATATGAAGTCAGAAGACTGCGCTAACCCCTTCTCAGCCACTCACCCCTCTTCCGGACACTTTTATGGAGGTGTAACTTCTTGTGGTGGCCCTAAGCCCACTGACAGGTAAAAGGGAGAAATGATGAGACTCGGGAGGGGCCCAGTGCTTGAGAGTGCTTGTTATTTATGCAGAGGGCTTGGGCTCAGTTTCCAGCACCTACAGATCACATCTACAGTTCCAGCAAATCCAGTGACCTCTCCTGACCTCCACAGACACCAGGTACTGCATGCGATGCCCAGACACACGTGCAGGCAAAACACAGGCATACAATAAAACAAATCAATCCAAAATAAAAGCTTAAAGGAAATAAATGGTAGCGCTGGAGTCGCCACAGTAGTGGCTGGACACAGCCTCCACCACAGCTCCTAACGAGACTGGTGTAGGAAGTTACTCTCAGACAGTTTTTGGAGGATATTTTTCCGAATATCAAGTACCACGAGAAGCTATGTTGTGTGTTTCTATGTAATGGACCTGGCACAGTATCCCTTGATTGTGTTTTCTCCTCTGATCCTTTCTTACATACCAGAAAGCTGAAAGTCCAATTTGTGGACCATTTTAAATAGCTATGTGGGGCCTTGTGTATTTTATACTTCTGTGTAATAATGCTTTTTATTTTATCTTACAAATTAACCAGCCTTTTTTCTTTCTGTTGGAGTATTTTTTTCTCTTATGGTCCTATTGAATTGTATATTCTTCCACAGGCTACCACAAACTAACATATGGTACCGTTCCCCACCCAGCTCATATTCCAACTGTCTCCAGGCAAATAGCAAATGATTTTTAACTAATCTTTATTTTATCCAAATATCCGGGGTGTGATTTATGGCTGCTCCATCTTCTTTGCTGTAGTCTCATAACTAAATGCAGAGACAGAATATATCCTGGTAAATGACATTTCTCTGTTCAGTCCCCACCTGCATATTCCCCCTTTATCATAGAGATTTACTGAAGTTCACTTGCTGTTGGCTCTTTACTAGCTTGGTTCTTTTGGATCATCCACTGACAGGCACTAGGGCTACCAATGCTGAGTTGGTGAGTTGGGAGGGTGATCAGTACTTCTATCTTGCCCATAATTAAGTTTTCCAGGAAAAGGAGGATTCTCAATTTGTGAGAGCCAGTCACACTGGTCATAGATTTTACTAGGAATTAAAGTGCAGTTGATGGGGGGAGAGGAGTGGAGGTGAGAAAATGAACTCCCTCTTTCTTAAAGTACTGCCACAGACCCCAGATTGCAAGCTGTTTGAACGTGAGTGGTGTTTATAGAATCAGAGCGAACAAGAGCAGCAACCCGAGGCTATGGGCTCGTGGTCTTTATGGTCATAAGCACATCTCTCTTTTCTTGATGTCTTTCTGCGGTTCACTTGCTGCTCTTCTTCCTACTTTTCTTCCTGCTAGGTAGTAAAAGCTTTAAACACTCCCTGGGGTTATTTGGCTGAAGTCACTAGCCCATTTCCCTGTAACCTTGGTTAGCTGGTACCCTTTCCACAGCAGGCCCTCCAATCACCCCTACTCAAGAGAAACAGGTTCTGATTTAGAAAATGTGACTTGTACCAATTGCCACACTCTCTGTTTCAGAAGCTTGAGCAATGTGGATGGGCACTGGCGACGGGTGCCTTCCCAGCCTGCTCTCTGTGCTTCCTTTGTTCTTTTGCGTCACATTTGCCCTGTTACTCAGAGAGGATTGGGTAAGAAAAGGACCAAATATTTCAGAGGAACAAATGATCGTTTAATTTAGGCTGACACTATCCAGTTAGGGGGTGGAGGGCATTGAGGGTCCTCACTCACCAGGGACGGGCAACGCTCACCACTTAGGTTGGGCAAATTCCCAAGATGCCATTTGACAGAGTAATGGGGGAGAGAAACCATGCCACTCATACTGCTTGAATTATTTGTGGACTGAGACACGTACCACTTTAGCAAAGTTCAACTCCGTCACTGTGTCTGTTTAAAGATCATCTTAGATTAAACTTCAAGGAAAAACGAAAGCCCAGCTTCCACTACTTTCCCTAGCAGTGAGATTTTCTGAATTCTCTATTTCTTATCAAGCATAGAATCTCGCAGTGAGCACAAGGGCACACACAGGCATTCTCTACTCTCCACACGCCTGATACCAACTGGACAAAACAACAAGGTCACATCAAGGCCAGGACCCCTGGGGGGAAAAGTTTCTCCATAATTATAGTAATTACAACATTTAAATAGACCACAGACTGCATATCCTTGCGGTCTTAGGACACAAATACCAAAAGCACATGGATCAGACGTAAGCAGATAGATACTGAGCATCATAATAAGGAAAGCTGGAGTAAGAATGGTCCTTCTCTCAAAGGATACCCGAGAACAAGGAATTCTCCAATTTCAGACATGAAGAGAACTTTACAGAGAGCTTAATCCAAACCCATGTTATATGAAGGAAGTTTCAGAGGAGTTGTGACTTCCCTGAAATCACACGAGAATTTAGTAGCAATGAAAAAACCAAAACCTGAATTCGTTTTACTGCTTTCTTCAGAAAACAGAAAAATTAAAAATTAGAAGCCGCTGGCTGATTTCAGATGACAGAGACGCTGTGATTCTGCAGACCAGCAGAGATGCTGTGACTCCGTAGACGGCAGAGATGCTGCAGCTCCTCAGACGGCAGAGATGCTGCGACTCCGCAGACGGCAGAGATGCTGTGACTCTGCAGACGGCAGAGATGCTGCGACTCCGCAGATGGCAGAGATGCTGTAACTTCATAGATGGCAGAAGACGTTGCGACTCCTTATGGTTTTTTTCACGTTGTATTTAAGTCCCTCAGTTTTCTATCCACGCAGTCAAATAATTACTGATATGACTACAGAGAATTCTAACACAAGACATAGCCTGTCCACATTACTCACTCAAAAGCAAAGGCCCAGTGATGTCCTGGAAACTGCCACCATAAAGATGGACAGTGTCAAAACAGTGCCTGGATCCCTGCCTCTTTTTTCTTATGTCAGTAGATGGTACTGAAATATGGGCCATATCATGATGGTTTTTGAGAATTTCAAATAAATGCATGATGATAGATTTCTTCAAAAAATAACCACATTTATGGACCTGCTTTGATTTAGCTTTTGCAAGGAGAGAGAGAGAGAGAGAGAGAGAGAGAGAGAGAGAGAGAGAGAGAGAGAGAGAGAACATGATGTTTTTTGATATCCCAAAATAACGACATTGGAAGGCCAGTTCTCCTACAAGGCCAATTATGGTAAATGCATTTTTTAAAGGGGAAATATGATGCAGACATACAATGGGATACTATGCAGCATTCAGAGGTAAATAAATATTATGAAAACACTGTAATTTAGATGAAAGCAAGACAGTGGTAGGCAGGGGCTGATGTGAGGGAGGAAATGAAGCAAGTGTAATGGGTGCATTGAGAATTTCAGTTCCAGCAAGATGTAAGTGGAGCTGGACAATACCTGTGGCCGCCAACAGTATGATAACAACCATACAATACACTGACAAATGACTGCTGTGGTAAGTTTAAGTTGTACATATCTTACTATATTAAAATCGGAAAACAAATCCCGTCCTGTCTTGCCATGGCCTAACTATACCCTCACATCCACATCCCCTGTTCTCTCTCCCCAGGGTGCCTCCTGGAGAAGGAAGCAATGAATGAGGTTTGAGTGAGGACCATTGTCATTGCCTTTCTATTTCCGCTGCAACAATTTCCAGATTGATTCAGGCAAAGAGCAGGGAGGAGAGCAACAACTTCTGGTAGGCGCTCGCTGTGCTCTCCGGCACTCTGTTTTAGATCTTTCTCTTCTTAGCTGGGATTAGCTACAGAGCTGCAGTATAAGACTGGAGAAGGAACATGTGCATGTTTTGGAGTATGCCCTGCCCTAAGACGAGCAAGCCTTGATTCATGAGGGTTTGGGTAACAATTCTGGTCTCAGGCATCATCAAAGGGTTCCATTATTTCTCTCCCTTGTTTTCCCTTCCCATGAGTGTATCTGCCGTTGAATCATGTCCATGCCATTCAATGATTAGCTCACTAGAATGAGGTCATCGGAGAGCAACTTGCTCCTCTCTGTACTCCCCCCACCCCACCAGCCACAGGAAATCATGACTGTGGTACCACAAATGATATTAATAAGTGCAAAAGTTCTTTTAAAAGATCTAAGGCAAGATGCTGGAATTTTGCTGCTGTGGCCGTCACTTTAAGATGCTGGTATACAAATATAAAACTTATATTAATTTTATATGCACTCTACTTTAATGGAATGGTTAAAGATTGTGGGTAACATAACTTGGTATCCTGAACTTCTGGGTACTAACTATCCAAACAGACCCAAACTCATAGTACATTGCTCCCACAACAGAAATAAAACCTAACTGGAAGTCACACAGTGAGTAGGCAACTGGAAATCTGTAATGGATTCCTTGCTGTCTCTAGTTACGAGAACTTTGGTGTGTCCTAGAACCCAAAACCAAACCATAGGTCCAGCATTCTATCTAACATTCATACAATCAATGTATATAAACCCCAAATAGAGTGTAGTGTATTGAAGAACATGAGCCTCAGATTTGTGTCCAAATGCCAGCTCCACCATATGTCTCTGAAGGTCATGTGCTTCTGTTTGCTCAGCTTCACAATGGATCTAAAAGGACACTGAACTATTAGTGCTTTTTGAGAGAAAAATAAGTTAGCATTCATAGTTCTCACATCCTGATATGCTGCAAATGCTCCACTAATAGCCTGTGCCATGAAGAGAAGCCAGTCTATCAATACGGCAAATCTGATAAAAGTCACTTTGTAGCTACGCACTAAACAGTGTACCATGTTCACCCATCACGACTTCTGAATCAGTCGAGGGTGGGAATTCTGTCCTGTTTCCTAACTGTTGCTTTTAACCTTTAGGAATCCAGTCGCTTCAATCATTCCATTACCCCATATAAAACAAGGAGGCTCCTGGGATTTTCTAATTATTCAAAAATAAAGCACAGACAGGGATACAGTGCCCATATGTAAGAATGATTCACTTTCAATGGTAATTCACAAAAAACAACCGTCATCCCAGAAGAACATAAATCAATGACCATATGACGATACATATGACGAATCACATGACGATACATATGAAGAGGATTGTAAAGACACGCAATTTCTAATATGATAAGCTTCATATGCACATGGAGAGCTGAGCACAGTCTGCAGATGACAGATTGCTTGCTAATCAATGTCCAAAGGATGACAGACCCAATATGCCCCCCATGGTAAGAAGTTGCTGAGTTGAACACAGAGTCGGGTCTTATTCTCAGCTGAATATATTTTTAAATCAAGCCACAGGGAATACTTTTGTTTCTATTCAAGTGAGACTTGCACACAGAGTTCATGGAGTGACTTAATATCCTTCCTGCAATCAGAATGGTATGCGGCACCAGTATCCTTCACACATAGCCAGTTCCTGAACATTCACAAACAAATGCCCATTCCCAAGGAAACAATCTCATTAGATGCCGCCCGCTGGAATATGTATTGTTCCTCTCGGAGACATGGCAGTGAGATCTTTTAAGATTACAGACCCTGGCTTCCCCTTGAAAATTCAACAGACTCTTAAACACACGGATCTAAGTGGGAACTCCATTTTCCTAACAGCTCTTGACATTCCTGGTAGGGCCAATGGAATGATTTAGTTAGGTCTGTAGTCAGCAGGAAGGTGACTAGCTACTGACTGTGGATCTGGATGGGCCTGTCTTTTAAATGGTCACTAGTCAGGGATTTCCTTGACACTCTTTGGATCTGTCTCATACAGAGCATGCTTTAAGCTTTAAGCCTTTAAACGAAACAAACCATGAATTTTATTAATGTTCAGGGTACAAAGATTTTATTTTTTCCTTTGAGAATGAAAAAGGATCACTTAGCAGCCGGTAATAACGTAATCCCACCTACCCCCTTGCCTTAGGAAGCCAATGCTCCTAAGTGTGTGGAGTCAGAGGCTCTGTTTGAAGGTGAAGAGTCACATTTATCCTTTAGCAAGAAAACAGTATCAACAAATCAGCGGTGAGTATCCACACAAACACACAGACAGGAAAAGAATGTAATTCAAGCTGTCAGCCCTGTGTCCTTCAGCATAGACTCTTGCTGTTCCCCTTCAATGAAGATGCCCTATAAGCTCCAGGCAGGCTGGAGATGAGTTTACCTGCAGAAAATCTACCCACC
The DNA here is from genome assembly GCF_903992535.2 of Arvicola amphibius. Classification (NCBI taxonomy): domain Eukaryota; kingdom Metazoa; phylum Chordata; class Mammalia; order Rodentia; family Cricetidae; genus Arvicola; species Arvicola amphibius. The sequence goes on along the minus strand of NC_052056.1, from coordinate 105,555,241 downwards.
ACACACACACACACACACACACACACACACATTGAGTAAACCTTTCTTATTCGTTCCGTTGACGCACGGAGGATTTGGAATTCATGATTCACGTCCTACTGGGAAATAGTCTTGTGAGTTATGCGGCGCTCAGCGCTGTCACAAACTGCTTAACACTGGAGTCTAAAGTTAGCTGGAAGAGTTCCACGCAGCGTGGCATAGGGATCTGTGCGGTGTACAGTGCGAACGATAACTTTCTAAGTAGCACAAGACAGAGCCAACAGAAATGAGCGGCACCCTGGCAGTGCCCACAACTCACCTTGCTGAATTTTAGTCACTAGGTGATGGCGTGCTAGGATCCGGCTCATCCTGTAGGGAGAGCGTCTGGCAGTCTGATCAAATCGCAAGTACATCTCCTGGCTCTCAGGTGTCATGGGATTTAGATAATAGCAGCCTGCAGCCGGGGTCCTGGGCACCTGGCTGAACATCTCGGGAGAATTCCCACTGCCACCTCAGCTGCCCGTGGCTGTTCGCAGCTGTCTCCAGACTCGGCCAAAGGCACCGAGCCCCAGGAGAGAGCCACAGAGCCAGCGATTTTTAAAAAGAAAAAGGAGTGCCAAAAGCCACAAGTCAGAATTCCAACCCTCGGGTCCCTCATGTGACCCCAGGAGCCAATCAAAGCACGAGGAGAGGGAACTGGGCGTGTTCCGTCAGCCCGGAGCCGGGAGGAGAGGCAGTACCAGCAGATCCTTCACACAGTGCTTAAAGCAAATAGAGGATTGGAAGTGCCTGGGGCTGACAAAGACCCCAAACCCCAGAGCTGAGAGAGGCGAGAGGCACAGAGAATTCAGAAGGGGACGAACAAGCCCTGGCACAGGAACCCTTTCAGGTTATGAAAGTTAGAGAAAGCGTTTTGGCTTTCCTAAAGTCAGCGGCAACTAGCATTTTTTTTTAAAGGGGTGGGGAGCTGTGTTACACGTCTTAAATATATCATTTCAAATAAGTACGAGTCACTGGGTATAAAATTTCAGCCTTCATTACAACGGAATTAACCAAATAAAACGTTTCTTAAAAAACTTTTTAATCCTATATTGACACCCAAGGTAAATAAAGAAGCCCCGAACAACCATGCAATGGAGCATCATCAAGAGCTCTTATAGACAAGACCTGAAGACACAACCCGTGCAGAGTTATGTATTCAGCACCCAGCCATGTTTTTTTAATTTGTCTGTGTCCCCAGCTTTTAATCACTACAAAACAAATACAAAGTCCAGGTCCCATTGAAGTTGCTGCCAAGAACCACTACACAGGACGTAGGTACACTGGCAGACTGTGGACAACCTGCAGAACCACAGGGAACACTTGTAAAGGCGTATAGGAAATATCTGGTCACGTGTGGAGGGGGTCTCGATGTAAAAAAGAAAAAGAGAAAGACAAACCCAATGCTAGTCGAACAATATTACATGACTGGGGTGAGGGTAGCAAGCCAGACCCAGGCAGAGATATTAGACAGGCTTAAAAACATCCCCAAACAACAACAGAAATTGAGTCTGGGAATTCTGACATGGGACCTGGGGAGAGCTCTCTCTGCAAGAGAGTCCTATACCCACAGGCGTGCAGGCTGGAAACCAGAGAGCAGGGATACAGAAAACTGGTGCTCAGTTTGCCCATATCTGAGGAACCACACAAGACAAACCAGAATCTCGCCTCCCCATTTTTTTCTCTTTAGAAGTGTTTGATGTCAAAAGGAAAAGAGAAAAGAAGAAAAAAAAAGGAAAAAAGAAAAAGAAGAGAAGAGAAAAGGAAAGAAAAGAAAAAAAGCCCACAGAAAACTTGTTGCATTCTAAGCCTGGAGCTGATAAATAAAGTTCTTTGAGTTACAAAGCTCATGTCCAGGTTGTTCTCACTTTTGGCTGACTCAGAATGAAAAGTAGCCTACCTACCTACTAGAAACTTTCAATTAAAAGTGTAACAGGGAGCTGGAGAGATGGTTCAGTGGTTAAGAGCACCGGCTGCTCTTCCGCGGACCTAGGTTGGATCCTGGCACACACATGGCAGATCTCCACTATCTACAAGGCCAGTTCCAGGGATCCCATGCCCTCTTTTGATGTCTGTGGGTACTGCACTTGTGTGCTGCACATACATGCACTCAGGAACTCAGGCATACATATAAAATAATTAAGTCTTTAAAATGTGTAACAAGACTTCAGTTAAGACCTTGCTTTTTGTTGTTGTTGTTGTTATTGCAATTATTATTATTTTGTTATTATTATTGTTCCAAGCTGCTCATCAGCATGTAGTGTCTTTCCTTGTGGAAATTTTTGCTGGCCTAATTTTATAAGATACTGTCATGACAATAGTGAATGAACCTCATGTGATGACTATGCAAAAAGAGGCAAGATAGTTTTCAGGTCGAAAAGGAGGAAATCATGTATAAAAGGATCAGACCACAGGCTCTGTGTTTTTATTGGGATCTAAGATTCTTGTTATCCTGTATCCTTTGTAGAAGGTAAGAGGTATGTAAGTAAAGCTTGGCATATCAGTAGCCTGGGCCTGAACCGTAGAAAGGTTGAACTCTAACACACTATCAGATGGCATTAGCTAGGCTCGCAGCATCAGCACCAACTGCTATGGGAGTGAGATGCTACTATCAACTACTTTGGGCATGTGCTTTTGTCTTGACAGTCCAACACCACGGGCATGAAGCCAGATAGGTGACGTTATCACCTCTTCACTGGGGTGAGTGAGGGGATGGGAGAGGGTGGAGAAGAAAGAAGGAAGGGTATGGTATTTAGGGATATTATATGTGGGCCAAGAAGCTAAGTAAAGGCAGGAAATGGGGTGTAGCCATTTTATTATAGTCACAAATAACCTTAAAGGCAGGACATCCCGACTACCTAGATTATGGTTCATTGCTTTCTTGGATACATTTTTTTAAGTGTGTGGAATGATTCCTCCTCAGAAGCATGTTAATAACTGAAAAAACAATTGTGGCCTGTTGTTCTGTCTCCTTGTTTGCGTGAAGATGAGTGTGCTTCGAAGGAGACTAGATTACCTTACTCTGAAAACACCAAGATTGTAACTATGTATGATTTGGCATATGCACACACTGACATGAAAACAACATTGCATGGATGGGTAATAGAGAACAAAAACTGAATTTGAAGGGGGGGTGGTTTCTTGATTGAAAGAAATGCAACTTAGAACAAAGCCATATGCCACAAAAGCCAGTCTTGTTTTGGCAAGAGCATCCAAGGAGAAGAGTCCCGTCTCCTCTATGCCATATGCAACACCCCTAATTCTTATATTAGAGCCCAGGTCGCATCTGTTAATCGAGCCAACTGCCCACAATGTGTTTGTTATTTTATATTTCTAAAGCTGTTTATTTAAAGCATATGGGTGATACCATTGAGAACTTGTTTTATGGTAACTTATTGCCATTGCGATGAAACCTTTGCTCATGAATTGCTTTTGTCCTGCAGTCCTAGTGGGGGAAAGCGCAACAGCGGTGGGCAGTTCTGTTCTCTTTAAAGGTACTGCTGACTTCTCTGGACGTGTCCACCCTGCATATCATGGAGACAACTGCCACTCCACTCTGGTGAGCAAGTAAGTGGAGAACTAAGGGCTGAGGGAGGGAAGAAGAGAGAGGGGGGATCCAAATACAAGAGCATTTCCATGGCTTATCCTTTCTTTCATTCAAATCCCTTTAAAACTGGGAGAAGTCTGGCCCGGCGGTGGTGGCGCACGCCTTTAATCCCAGCACTCGGGAGGCAGAGGCAGGCGGATCTCTGAGTTCGAGGCCAGCCTGGTCTACAAGAGCTAGCTCCAGGACAGGCTCTAGAAACTACAGGGAAACCCTGTCTCGAAAAACCAAAAAAAAAAAAAAAAAAAAAAAAAAAAAAAAAATTGGGAGAAGTCTGTGGTATTGGAGACTAGTTTTCACTCAGCTTTTCCTCTCTGCTGATCAAGAACAATCTTTGCTCGCTGTTTCAGGCACAGAACAAGCAGATGTACATTAAAACAGAGGGCAGAAAAAAAGAAGCAAAAACAACATTTCCTTACAGAGCCAACTAACCGTATTGGGCACCTACTGCATGCCAGGCCTCTGCCACGTACAGTTCTTGTTTCTAACAAATCTCCTCAGCAGCTCGTGAGGTACCACATTTTATAGAAAAGGAAATAGAGACCCATGGAGGTGAAGTAATGGCACAGGTCACAAGCAAAGGCAAGCAGAGCCATCGTGTGTCTCCAAGCCAATGACATTGTTATTATCTTTCTCTTATCACTCACTCGGAACAGGAAAGATGAAGTCCCACACTGTAAAAGATGCCAGAGAAATCATTAGGTGATAGAATTTTGGGAAAGTTTGTTGGAAATCATCATAGACCTCCTTACTGATATGCAATCCTGGCCTGGGATGTGCAAACGGAGATACAAGCATGGGATGGATCAAATCCCACTGAGACAGATCTGTGCATCCTAAAACACCAAGTCAGAGTCCAGAACACTTGACCAATGACGGACTCGGGACCCCTTAGGAGCGATGGCTGAGAACCAGACTCAGCTCTAAGGGGAGCTGTGACTGTGCCCACACGACCTGGTCCATCTGCGATGAAGCTGCTATGCAGCTATTTCCACTGAATCGAAACATTTCCTTACAGAGGGAATGAGGAGACTCATAAGATCCAGAAGTAAACTACATTTTCAAGACTCGGGAAACGTAGAAGGTTCCAGATTTGCAAAGTCCAATGAAGTTATCTCAGCAGCAGCAATCACTGGGGGAGCACACCATTGCACTGGGAGAGCCGAGAATCCTGCAGACTGTGCAGGGAGCTCAGGGTGGCAGTACTCTGAGTCATCCAAGCTGGGCCGGGCATCTCTGTGATGCAGCTGTATGCTTCCTTAGGTAGCCTCTTTCCCACGGACCCATCAGGACTTCAGTAAACTCACTGGCTTACCAAACTATTCTGGGGTGGAACGATTTCTTTTGGTATACCATGTCCTTGTCATTGTCCTCTGCTTTCTGCTTCTTTCAAGGCCAATAACAATTGCTGGGACTGTGCTGTGGTAGCCATTCTCAAGGTAAATGCTCCAGGTACAGTCAAAGGTTTGAATTCTGATCTTTAAAAAATAACTTGGGATATCCAAAATGACTGAATCTTTTGATGGATGACCCCAGATTGGCCCCCAATGGAATCCTGCATACATATAGCAGAGAGCTAGGCGTGCTTTGACAGAAGCCAGGAAGCTCTTTCATCTTTCTGTTGCTCCTTCTACTCCTTCACACACATTCCAGCCTCCTCAGCAGCCTTTGTGTGGAGGGAGCCAAGGTACTGCTGCTGCCAAGCAGATGAATGCTTGAGATACAAGTAACAGGCAGAAGAAATGCAGAACTGGTTTAAAAAGCTGCTTTTGAAATCATATGAACCCATAGGTACAGGTGGATACCAGAGCCTTCCTGTGGGGTGGATGCTATTTAAGATGCATGGACCTAGCTCTGTGCCAATGGCCTTCCCAGTCTATGACCAGTATAGGCTTAATGCTAAGTGCCTAAAAGCCCGTGGTGCCAACACTCACAGCTATGAGCACAGCCCTTGGTAACAAACATCATATTGGATCCCCAACTTCAGACCATGGCTCCCATTTAGAGATCAGATGCTGCTACAGTCTTAATACTGAGCATGGCCAGAGGTTAATTCACCCTGAATGGGCCTTATAGAGGCCCTAGGAACCATCCGTTCTAATTCAGACAGCCAGTGACCTGGTCTGTCTTGGCCTGGTGCCATGAGCCATATCTAACTAAACCAAAGCTGACTTTTTCCTCAGTTTTTTTCACGGGTCAGAGGTCCCCTCCCCTTCCACCCATGAGGCTCATCAGTTAAAACCTACTGCCATCCCTGGGCTGGAGAGCTAGTTCAGCAGTTAAGAGCACTGGCTGCTCTTCCTGAGGACTGAGTTTGGTTCACAGCACTGGCATGGCAATTCACAATCATTGTAACTCAAATTCCAGGGGATCTGACTCCCTCTTCTGACTTTCACAGGCACTGCACACACATGGTGCACATACACACATGCGGGGAAAACACTCATACACATAAAATAATTTTTAAAAGCATTCTACTGCCTTCAGAACATCACTGTGACTATGCCCTAGTTTATTACCAGTCAGACCTGCAGACAGTCATGTGGGGTGTTAACTACACGAGGCTCCTACTTGCTCATGTCAAACCTATCTGCGCACGGCATCTGTTGTGAGCAGTTTGTAGGCCTGGGATTCAGGAGGGACATTAAATGCCTTCTAACGATCCAGCTGATTAGCACCATCGCAGTTTTCCTGTGAGATCAATCTATCCTCTCCCTTCCCATCCAGACCATAGTTTCTCACAGAGAATCCCGAGCTATTCTCCTGTACAGTGTCTTAATTCTGCCATGGGGAGTGTGGCAGGACCAATCTATTTCTTCTCCCAAAGGACCGTCCTTCAGGTGCTACCAGACTCGCTATATGTCATTCATGGGATCCTTCTGTAGGCCAGACACTCCTTCTCCTCTCCCCTCATGATATAACTATTCCTCAGGATGTTTGCTTTTGTTTGTGTTTACTTCAGTCTGCCTTTAAAAATGTGGCCCTTCCCCTAAGTTCAGAAGCCCAGACACAGCCAAGCATCGCAGTATTACGGCAGCGTGCAGACCAAATAGCATCAGCCTTGCCCTTCTGTAATCCAGTGTGACATTATGGGAGATTTTGTTTGTAGTAACTTCCTTTTGCTTATTTGTGAGCTCAGCTCGTGCATCACTGCGGTTGGTGTGAGACCGAGGGCACAGTCCTTGCACATGAGCGACTTGAGGGGGTTGGAAAAGAAATCACCATCACGCCACTTTTGAAGTGCTGAGTGGGAGGCTCTGTCTGTTGGCCCAGACTGTTTTGTAGCTGCGTGGTGTTTATGTTTCCTAATATCGGGAGCGAAGTGAGCGTTTGCTGGACTCAACAACTTTGAACTCAAGGATGAGACTTTAAAGTTTCTGGAATCCTTGAGATGGCTTCCACTCGTGCTTCTTGTCTCCGGTGATCTACTTTTACGTAGCTTGTTCTGGCGATAATTTCTATCATTCAAAAAGCAAAGAGCAGTGTGCATTTGGTGGACAGCTAAGAGAGAAGAAACAAATCAAGAGAGAGAACGTCTTTTTGGAATTCCAAGCCGTACAACCCTGTGTGCTTGGTAGGTGGTAATGTGAGACTCTGTGGAGGGTCCTTAGCCTTAGGGAAAGCAGGTTATGTCTGGCCTTTGAAAAAAAAACTATACCTATTTTACATATGTAGTATGGTGGTTTGATCTACGTATGTGCATTGTATTAATCACCACAGCCATATTAACATATTCATCAATACCCATGGCTGCTGGGGGTGAGGACATTTAAAATCCGCTTTCTGATCAGATTTTAAGTAAACATTCACTATAGTCATCTCTGCACACTGATCTCCAGAATTTATCCAGCCTGTGATGGAGAAGTCTCACTCTGACCAAAGTCTCCTATTCCGCCCATCACCCTTCCTCAGTCCCAAGCAAGCTCTGTTCTACTCTCTGCTTCTATGAGCTCACTTTTCGATTGTACGTGCAGGTGAGATCACGCAGCATTTATCTTTGTACATCTGGCTTGCTCTGCTTAGTGTAGTGTCTCCAGGTTTGCTTACTGAGTGGTTCTGTAAGGCCTTGGGGGTGGGGGGGATGTTTACGTATTAGCGACTATAGATACCTAAATATGAGGAGCTTCTCCTGAGATTTCTTATATCAGCAGAACTCGGTGACTATCAGAGTTCACGGTGGCCTCTGAACAACCTCCCAGAGCGCCGCCATAATCATATTGAGTCTCATGGCACAGACCTGTTTAAGCAGACCGAGTACGGCACGGATCACCAGGCGTGGCCGCCTTCTCCTTAGCCTGCCCTACCAGCATGACTCACCACTAATCAATCACGAAAGAATGCTTATGAGCACCAAAAATGGGTTTGCTGCAAAGGACAGAACATCTCCGAGAGATTCCTGCGATTTGTAATAAATGAAAAAATACCCTCCTTCATTTCCAGGCTTTGGGGGTCTCAGGGGCTAGCCTAGATCTCGGCTTGTTCCCAGGGTGGGTTACACAAGGAGACCTAGTTTTAGTGTTTCATTAATCAATCAACAATTTTGCAAGTAAAACATAAAGGAGACAAGATCGTGTGGAATGCACAAAGGCTACAATATCTTAGAATTAAAAATGTATAGTATGAAAGAGTAAAGAAAATTTGCTAAAGGGTAATTATGGCTGTGGATGATGCTCCTTGGATTCCCACTTTTCAAACATTCCAATTCCATTCCCCTTATGATGAAAAGATGAAGCCAAGCCTCTAGTTCACACTAGAGGATGCAGAGGCGAAGCCTTAGCCTCAGGGAAATTCCAGCACTCTCAGTGATGGAAGGCAGAGAGAAAAAGATACCCAGCAGGCGGCACAAAGATTGTAGACACTGTCCTTCAAGGCTTGGGCCCCTGAGTGCCTGACACAGTTAAGTAAAATTCCAGTGCTCAAACACTTAGGGAAGGGAAGACAGAGTCTCTTAATTTCTCTTTGCGAACACTTGCCACGGGCATTTATTCCTACATGACCGCCTCCACCACCACCACCACCCCCACCCCCCCCACCACCACCCCCCCCCCCACCTCCCCACCCCACCCCCCCACCCCCCCCCCCCCCCCCCCCCCCCCGCGCTGGGCTGGATGCCCTGCCCAGAGGATGGACAACGCTGTGACTAGTTGCCTGCACACTCATCTCCCCTGACCGCGGGAGCTTTGCCTTCTCAGGCCCCACTTCAACCACCGCTACTTTCACTCATGTGGCTCTGCTGTTGTAAAGACCCGAGCATTGCCACTCCACTGCTGTTTAAGCTGTGGTCTCTCTGGTGCCTACAAATGGTTTACATGCCCCAGAAGCATAGCAGAGATGTCTACACAAACACAGACACATGCACACGTGTGCATGTGATTGCACACACACACTCCTGCGTGCACACGAGAATGCTCATGCACATACACCAGCTGGTCACACAAGCACATTCATTGACAACTGAATGGGTACAATAAGTGATGACAAATGAACGGATCAAAACCTAACCCAAAAGATGAAAATTAATCTCGTGTGACTTCGACGTCCAGTATGCATTCATAAAAAGCTAGGTATGGGGACGGTTCCTTGTAGTCCTAGCTGTGGGGATGCGGGGACATGTAGATGCCTGGAGCTTAGCGGCTAGCTACACTAGCCTACCTTCGCAAGCTCTAGGTGACTGAGAGCTTCTCTTTGGACAGCACCTATGAGCAAAGACATACGAAGATGTCGTCTGGATTTCACATGCTCGTACTTATGTGTTCGTGTGCATACACACACAAACACCACATAAATTTGGACACACACATACAAAATGATCATAAAATTGAAGCTTAAAAAATAAACAGCCATAATTTCCCAATGCAAGTTCTAGAAGGCACCTCAAGGTCTTCCCGCTGTCAGAAGAGAGTAGGTTTGGGAAACTTTTTGCAGTTAGTGCTTCCCATTGGCATTCTTCTGTAACTTCCACCTTGAAGGTTTCTTTTTTCCCCTTGGAAAACATGGGCTGGTGTATTTATTTCAAAATAGTTCTCAGGGCTATAGCTCTTCCTTCCTAGCCATTTGAACCTATGGAGAGCAGGCTCAGGAAGACTTCTCATCAGCAAGCAGAGCAGAAGTTAATAAGGCTGACACATAGCGAGGCAACGCTAATCAAAGACCGGCACTGCTATGCCCTGGCAGTGCGCATGCTTAGAGAAGAGAGGGGGCAAATGCATGGCTATCTGGAGGAGAGAGAAGAAAACCAAGGCGCCATCATCAAAGCCTGGCCGCGAGCCCTGCCTGTGCACCAGCACTGGACCAAGAGGCTCTGCGAACTGAGAACTGACTGACATTTATTACATATACCCAGTGCAGACTCAGCTCCATCACCTTTGGGGCTAGAATGCTGAAGTTTTGGCAGTTTATATTCTTTGAAGACTTATGTGACAGGCAGCGTTTCAAACAGCTAACCTAATTCCAAAAGGATCCTAAGAGCTAGCGACTACTTTTCATCTTTGCATGTAGTGAGGAAACTACACCCCCGTCTCCTGCTCTAGCTGTTCCCATTCACAACTGTACAATTTATCTCCTTAACTAAAGCCTCAATATCTGCATATTCCAACTAAGCATTGATAGAGTCTCCAACTCATAAAAAGAATGAACTCCAAAGTCTTCTCTCTAGATGGGCGGTGGTGGCGCATGCCTTTAATCCCAGCACTCAGGAGGCAGAGATAGGCAAATCTCTGAGTTTGAAGCCATCCTGGTCTACAAAGAGAGTTCCAGGACAGCCAGGGCTGTTACACAGAGAAAGCCTGTCTCGAAAAACAAACAAAGGAACAAAAAAAGTTTTCTGTCCAGGATTGAAGTCATGAATCATCTTTCAAGGGATTTGAGCATTTGTGGATTTTTAGAACAGCAAGATCTGAAAATTGTCCCCATGGATACCAAGAGATGCCTTTACTTAAGACCAGACATAAGGAGATAAAGAACATAGATCAGCCCTCACCTGGGGATACCAGCAAGTGACGCAGCTGCAATACTGTGAAGTAAAAATTATGTTGTATTAACACAGAGTGCATGGACCGGCCTGGTTAGCCTCCCTGTAGGGGACACACAGAGGGGACTCAGAGAAAGTCTTACATGCAGTTAGTTTATAGGCTGTGTTGATCTCATGAGCACTTTGGAGGCAGACCCAGTATCTGACAAAGTCCGCATTCTGCACTAAGGGGTCAAAGTTGATGTTACTCCTTCTCTGCGCACAGTGCACCCCTCACTTCTTCATTTGGAAAGCACAGAAGAGCAGGAATCTTTTCAGTCCCAAACCTACCACATATTATGCATTTGTCAACAAATACTTTAAGCAGTGACCGGTAGCGAACAATTGTGGCGGTGTTTCCTTGCTAGTCTGCTTTTATCAAAGGGGCTGCCTACTTAGAAATGCTTCTGGGCAGAATTCCATTGTTTCATTCTACCGCTTGATTTCCTGGACCGCCACACAAAGGGGCTATATTTGGGGAAACAATAGCACTGCAGCACACAGAGCTTTAGTAGCATTGGCTCCAGGACACTTAACAGGAACACCTTATTGGTTGTCTCTGGAAGAGAACAATTAGACTGTGGCCACCTCCACAGATAGTAATCATCACCAGTTCTAGAGTCAATCCATTTCCCGATTAATAATTTATAACTTTACTTGTTACTTCTTCTGACAAAAATACTCCTGTGTAGCTATAAATGACATAGACGGTTCATTGCAAAGGTGTACTGCAGCCAACAGGATTGGAAAATTTGTAATCTATTTTTTTAAGTATCCAACAGCACCTGTCAACATGCATATCTGCATCTTAAAAGTGTGTGAGTCTGAAAAATGACCTTTTGTCTTCTATTTCCCAGTCAAATGTCTTTTAAAACATGAATTGTCTCATGAAGAATACAAATGTTGTCTGGGGGAACGGCTCAGTTGATTAATCACCTGCTATGTAAGTATGAGGACCTAAGGATGATGGGAATTCCCATCATCCACATAAAAACCTGGAAGTTCCAGCACACTTCTGCAACCCCAGCACCATGGAGTGGAAACAGGCAGACTCCCGGAGATTGTGGACCAGCCAATCCAGGTAATCAGAGAGCTCCAGCTTCAGTGAGAGGCCCTGGCTTGGAAAATAATCTAGAGAGCAATAGAAGAAAAGGCCAGATGTTGACGTCTGGCTTCTATAGGAACATACATGCATCTCTCTCTCTCTCTCTATCTCTCTCTCTCTCTCTCTCTCTCTCTCTCTCTCTCTCTCTCTCTCACACACACACACACACACACACACACACACAGGCATGCATCCACGGACCCACAATGTTTCCTATAAAGGAGTTGGGAATAAAGAAATAGATGTTCTCAAGCCCTAACTAGGGTGTCCCCATATGATTTCCTTCATACAGAATCTAATTTCTAGAAATTAACAAGATACATAAATGAGCTCCTACTGATTCATTATTTTAAGACTTCACAGTTGGTCTACTTCTCTAAAAGGAGGGCTAAGGAAAGGGGAAAGAGAGGCCATTTGCTTCCTGGGTGATGGACATTTGACTATAATGCTACTTAGTGAAGTTCTTTCCAATTACTTCCCGCTCTCTGTGGTCCTAGGGACCAAACCCAGACCCTTTGTGTACAAGGCAAACGCTGTACCCTGAGCCCTGCAACTGTTCTTTTCAAATGAGGGTCAGGGAGGCAGCAATCAGTGACTCCTCGTTCAGTTCTTGGGGGACTATGTTGCCAGCTCTCTCTGATGTGTGTAGATGGTTTTAATTTTTCCCTTTGCTAAACAAAAATGCTGGTGACTCTTCCAGGCGTAGATTAGTTAAGGCAAGAGCTTTATTAAGAAAGTGACTACCTACAAGATAACAGAACTTTCTGGGCCCAGCAAGGGCGCTTGCAGTGTGAACTCAGCAATTGTCAAGCACGCATAACACCTGTGTGAGCTCAAGGCTGGCAAAACCCCAGCGTGGCCAGTGGAGGTGGGCACAAAGTCCTATGCCTACCAACTGGTGAGAGTCATTCTTAAAGATGCAGCCCTTGGTGGGTTGGCCGTACCCCAGAAGGTCACGCTCCAAGAGTATATGGGCGGTACCAACTGTTGAAAGAAAAGAGAAGGAAAAGCTGGGTGACGGGGGAAGAGTAGATCAGTCTAGGAGGACTTTGGGGGAGGAGTGAATATGATCAAACTCCATTGTAGGAAATGCTCCAAGAATTCATTTTAGAAAGAGGAAAAAAAAAGATTCCAAGAAAGGAAATTATGATATGACTGCAAAAGGAAAATGGTTTTTGCAAATTATATCCTTAGATGCAGGGTGTGGTGGTGCACAACTTTGATCCCAGCATTTGGGAGGCGGAGACAGTGAGATCTCTCTGAGTTCAAGGCCAGTACGGTCTACAAAAATGAGTTCCAGGCCAGCCAGGGCTGCACAGTGAGACTCTGTCTCTAAAACAAAAAGACAAAGGTCATGTCCTTAGGATTACAAACCTTTTTATGTCTGTCTCCTTTAGGGGAAGTCACGCATCCCTAAGTGTGGTTCTCTCTATCTGCACAGACTGATACACAGTGGTCATTATAACACTGAGTAAGACAGGACAGAGTGAACTACATCCTGCTGGTTCCTCTGTGATGTTAAACTCGCTGGTTCCTCTTCTTTCATTATAACAAATAACAGAACAAATGAATGTGAGCATTCACGAGAGGTCATTAACATTCAGAGCTTGTTGAAAATGGGCTGCTTTCTTACTCTGCTCGAATAAAATTTAGTAAAGTAGATGTGATACTTCCAATTCCTGTGTGTTAACACATCTCATGGGCAGAAAGATACAGCCCAGAGTGTGAAGGATTTCTGCAGGATTGATCTGCATATGTGGTGGTTTGAATGAAGAACATCCTGCATAGTCTTGGGCATCCCAATGCTTGGGCCCCACTGGTGAAGCTGTTTGGGAAGGTTTAGGAGGTACAGCCTTGCTGGAGGAAGTACATCACCGTGAGTGGGCTCTGGGATTAAAAACTACTCTTGCCATTTCTGGTTCGCTTTCTCTGCAGTGTGCTGTGGGAAAGGATGTGAGCTCTCGGCTTTCTGCTTCTCTCGCCATGTTTGCCATCCGCTGCCATGTGTCCTCACCATGAGAACTCTAAGCCTCTAGAACCACAAGCCATTATAAACGCTTTCTTCTCTGAGCTGCCTGGTCACAGTGCTTTATCACAGCAAGGGAAAAGTAACCAATACAGCATGTGTATTTAGTCTAAAGTCATGCATTTAGTCAAAAATATTTACGACATTTCTTTGGGGCTGTGGGATAAAGCAACTGTTCATGAGCATTATGGTATGTTAGGGTGGGACCAAGGTCCTCCCTCAATATAAGCAGAAAGCAATTTCGTATATAAGACATTGTTTATAATATGCTTTTCTTGCATGGGGATTATCTTCATACACGAGACATTGTTTATTCTGTGCTTCTCTTGTATGTAGATGATCGTGAAAAGTTCCATGTTGAAAGAAAAAATGGTGCGATTTCTAGAATTCCTTGAAAAACACTCAATGCTTTTAGTAAAAGACAAAATGTGTTCACTAAACATATAGTTCCAATCAGAACAAATGGTTGTTTTCTTTTTAAAGTTGTGGTTGAGCCATCACGTGAAGCATACCTGTTTTTCTTTAATATACATACGCAGTGATAACTCACAATTGCCAAACCATTTTTATTGGTTATCTATGGTTTCATTTATTTCTGTACTCAAACCTACTTTTTGAAAAATTTTTCACCACATTTTCTTTGTTTGTGAGTGTGTGTATATGTGTGCGAGTTTGTGTGGGTGGAGATCAGAGCATAACTTGCGGGAGTTGATTTCATCCACTGTGTGGGCTCTGGAATTGAACTCAGATTGTCACAGGCAGCAGAAAGTGCCTTTACTCCCTGAGCCGTCTGGCCCACTGTGTGTTCATAAAGAGCACCAAAGCATTTTGGTTTAAGAAAAAAAACCACTGCTCCCCTTTTCTTTCTCTCAAATGCCACCTCGCTGGGGAAGGTTGTCTTCAAATCAGAATTCCCTTGGCAGGAACATTATGTGCCTAAACTCCTGTCCTGACAAACAGAAATGCACATTGTTGTTCCTCCTTCCTTCCTCTGACTCTCCCCTCCACTCCATCCCACCTTCCCCTTGTCCACGGTTCTACCTTTTTTTTTTTTTTTTTTTGGCAGCTCCACTTGACGCCCTGTTTTAAGTTCCAGGTCAAGAGATGGTGTCATTAAAACAAGGAGAGAATAAGAAACTGGGCAGTTCCCAGTGTGCGTTGCAGGAATCCTTTCTGACATGTGTGATGCTCTCTGCTATGTGGATTCATTCCTCCTCAATGAGTCAGTTCAGAATGTAATGCTAATTCATTGGAGCCGACATGTGGCAACACGGCTTTGCACTCCCAATCAAAACAAACAAAAACTCTGCAAGGTAAGTGTGAATACCTGCTGTTGGCTTTAGAGACAGCTTTATTTGGGAACACCTTATTCAGATCAAAGCAACAACAAAACCTGTAATAATAAACAACACACATTCCACAAAGAATGAAGAACAGTTTACTTGCTGAGCCGGATTGAACAGATATCAACTCAAAATCTTTTTCTAAGCAGTAGCATTCTTTGTATGTGGTGGCGACATTTTTAGCCAATTTGAACAAAATTTAAAATGTTCAGATCCAAATTATTAGAAGTGAAATTCCGAGCCCAATCTTATGATTTGTTTTTAATCTCCTTGTAAAATGACCATCTTTGTTGCTGGACATTCACAAGAACACGAAAAGTAACCCAGGAACAAACATCTAAAAGTCATAGGCGAGTCCAGTATAAGGAAATCTAACTGAAAATGCCAGTTTTGAGAAGTTTCTCCATGAGTGCATTGCCTGGGATATATGGTATTAGGAAAACAGGGCATTTGGACGAAAGAGTCCCTTACTCCCCGGGGGGAAATTTATGGCAGTGTAGCATGAATAAACGCTTGTTTTAGTAATAAAACATTATACGAACTCTATAAGTAGAGCCAGCAACTGCGCTGAATATTTCCATTTGTTCATCCTCCTGACACCCAGTCTGTGGCCAGCAGCCCTAACAGCTGGCCTCCCAGCTTGCTGCACGTTCACGTCTGGATAGGCTCCACAGCAGAGCTCCCTCCATCCAGTCCTCCGCTGGATTTATATTTGCATCTAGTTGCACTTTAGCAACTTCTCTCCTGAAGAGCATTCCACACCTACTTGCCCAGACTCTACTGCCCCGAGGTGATTTTGTATATTCAAATGGCATGGAGTACAATTCCACTCTTTTTTTTTTTAAAAAAAAAAAAAATAGTGTATTAGCAATAAAACTAGCATTGGGAGAGATGAAATGACCGCAGTAATACTGCCAATGATAAGGAGCCGAAGCACTCACCCACGTCTTCTTTTCCTTAGGGCAACCAGCAAACCCTTCTTACATGACTGGATTCGTAGCTGCTTGTTGCATCTGAAGCCTTTCACTTGAGCCTGGTGTAACAATCCAGTTTTCCCAAAGCACTTTTCTGACTGTGGACCCAACTCTGTCTTTGTAACACATGTACTTTTAATCCTATTGTTTTGTCTTTCAATCTTCTGACAGGTATCTCTCCCACATATGTATCTGTGGCCCACACCACCTGGAACTGTTAGTCCTGTCCTCAGTGGGCTAATCCCCAGGGCAAGATGTGGCATACCCACATTATGAAGACCTGGTATGGGCCTACTATACCAGGAAAACAATCCATTATTCGGGAATGAAGTGAGGGCAAATTGATTTATGAAATATATTAAGCCACACCCAGTCCAAGGGATAAGGCCTGTACTGAGTGTCAACTCATCTGTAGGCAGAGGCACCACATAAACTCCAAAGCTGGCAAAATCGAATGAGGACTATGCTAAGGGCAACAGACAAAGCAGTCATGGGTCATCACTTACCCCCTGGCATCAATAGCAGAATTCCAGGGCATGCTGGGTGGAATGTCGTAGGCTTGGGAGAAATGTTCAGACATATTACTTAGATAAGGACGTTAGCATAACGCACTGTGGCAAAAGGCCAGCTCTCTGAATCAACACACAGAATGAAAGGTGAAATGATTGTAACTCTGATTAAGCACAAACATTATGCCAGGATCTTCGCCGTGTGTTTCTTTCACGCATGTTTACTGAGTACTTGCTAAGTGAATGAAAACAATATTTTGTTAAGTTATCAGAACAGCCAACGATACAACCAAACACCAAGAGATACCAGGATTGTTATCCCCATGCTACAAAGAGAAAGGCAGAAAGTTCAATAGTAGAGGTAGAATTTACTCATAGGCCAGTTAGAATACCAAAAGCTGGTCTACTTCCCCAATAACAACACTTCCAGTAAAATACTGGCATTTTATGTCTACTGTGTAATTAATATGTATGGAGTTCTTGAGACTAAAAGTTATGCCATTTATAAACACCCTATCTGGTAGTGTATCAAGTAGAATGTACAATATTGGCTGAGTAGAGTACAAATGATTGAATAAGTTGTGAGATCAAAAAATGAGGTAGCAGTAAAATAAGTGATGAAAAAAATACTCTGTTGGGTAGCAGTTTAAAACATTTATAAAAGATTTGGATGATGTGTGTGCTCTATAAAATCCTTGGAAAGAGAAACAACATAAAAATTCTGTAAAATATTCTACTAAAAACAGACATGTTCATCTCCATTGATATCAAAAAAATAATCTTATTCTAGCTCCTGTTTGATGCCTGTCTTTGTAACACAAATGTGAAGTGGAAACTGCAGAAGCATGAATTAGCATATAAGAGTTCTTGGCAAGACTTCACTTTTCTCCTTCATCCAATTCATCAAATCTTTCCATAGAACTGAGAAGGATTTTCAGAAATATTCAGTGTGATGTGATCTGAGCATCTGGTCGACCTCTTTCAGTAGAGGTTGGGAGGTAAAATTAAATGGCACAGCTCTGAATTTATTTACATGAATCAGACTTCGAATTTTATATGTCAACAGAAGTTTTGGCTGTCTGAGAGGACCAGAATTTCCCTAAAGGGTTCTGGTTGGCAAAGCCATCATCCATTCATAACAATGGTAATTATTAACTGTCAGCAATATCTTCATGGTTAAGTGAACCAATCTTTGTAGAACTAAGAAACTGTGCTTCTAAAGAAGCAGAATTTCAGACTCTGGGATTTCCATCGACTGGGAATGTTTCCAAAAGAAATTGGAATGAAACTTAAATTTAACACCTTTTGACTTTGCTAAGTCAAAGTATTCAACACCTCCATCATCTTATTAAAGCAGCAGACATACTAAACATCAAAAAGGAAAGGCCAAAAATCTCATAATAAAGAAAAAATGTCAGTTGGAAATTCAACATAACATTTTCCCTGTGGAATCCTGAGCTCCATCCAATTGCAACCCATGAAATAGCATTGAGAAGCAGTGCTTGGTACTCCTAGATGGGGTAGATCTATCTCTAAAATGAGTGCTAGGGGCTATGGACTTTCCTTGCATGTTTGTGCTACTTCTACCTAGTAACTGTGACTGCTTTCAAACTCAGATCTACAGAAGCACTGAGATCTTACTAATTAGGTGAAAAACTGGCACATACACATTTTTCATTTAAAATTACATGAAGACTATATAAAATCATGCTGACCTTGGGGATCTTGGCACCCTATTTTCTGTCCTTCTCCCCAGTGAAAGCTCTTATTCCTTCAGGCAGCCTCTTGACACACTTGCTATCACTTGCTCATTGGTAGGTTTTACACCTGTCTTTCAAACAAAGTCATAAAGAATCACCCTACAACCTACAAATGAGCACCTAATGGTGCTTTCTAAGTGCACTCAAATCAGATGCCATTCATTACTACTGACTCGAGCCACCACCCTCTCTCTGGCAGATTTCTGTAACAGCCTTGTTTCCATTCTTGGTCACCACACTTTCTTAGTCTGGTCCACACTCTAGATGAGGGGTTCTCAACCTTCCTTATGCTGTGACCCTTTAATACAACTAGTTCCTCACATTGTAATGACCCAGAACCATAAATTTGTTGTTGTTGCTACTTCCTATCTGTAATTTTGTTACTGTTGTGAATCATAATGTAAATATCTATGTTTTCCAATGGTCTTAGGTGACCCTATATGAGAGGGTCTTCTAATTCCCCAAAGGGGTCATGACCCACAGGCTGAGAATGACTGCTCTAGAGGCTCATCTCCTTTCTCCTTTTATTTAGATCTCTTCCAACATAGCACCACCCTTGATGAGTCTTTCACATTCTCCATGCTCACACCTGGTTCTCTAAAATCTGTTACATTTCCCTTCACCTACACTTAATCCTATCTGCTATTATGTGTATGTTTATTGATTTATTACTTCATATATACGCTAGTGCAAAGTGAGTTCCATAAGAATAAGGATTTTGTCTCTTTAATATGCTTATTCTAATAAAGGTACTTGATAAGTTTTCTTGAATAAAAAGATGAATAAGTAAGTCTCATGATTTTGTTTTTAATCAACATATAATATTAATATTTATTTGTGGGTAAACACACCAGTACATTTTTAAAAATTGAGTTAGGCCTCTGTCTTTAATGAATAGTATGTACTTTAAATGATACAGTGAGGCATTGTTACCCCCATTTTATAGGTGAAACAACAGAGATATTATTAGAGTCCAATCATTTGGAAGATAAAACAACTATCAGTCAACTCCCTCATTTTTAATTCATAAAGAATTGGCATTCATTTTATTGTAAGAATGGATGTGTTGATAGGATGCCAGAATAATTCCTTTCAACAACATATTGTGTAAGACAATTGAATATTCATGTGCAAAGGAATGAATTTAAATTCTTCCTTGACATCATTCTTATTATGTGATTGTGTGTATTCAAAATATATGTTCAAAAAGAATACATTCAAAATGGGCTAGAAACTCAAATATAAGTAGTAAGATTATAAAATTCTTAGAAAAAAAGTATGAAAGTACAGATTCTGGTGACCTCAGATTAGGTCTTTCTTCTTTCTTAGGAATGACAGTAAAGCAGCAGGAGATAGATAAATAGATAAACTAAACCTAGTTACAATAAGAAACCTTGTGTCTATCAGTGCACTGTCAGGCAAATGAAAATATAATCCACCAAATGAAATAGTCACAAGAAATTTATCCAAATAGACTTAAGAATTCAGAAACATGAAGAACTATTACAACATAACAAAGACAAACAACTCAAAAGAAAAAGAGTCAAAGGATTGTGAAGTACACATCCCTCAAAGAATGTATATAATACATGTGACAAGTTCCTCAGTGTCCCTCAAAGAACATATACAACGCACATGACAAGTTTCTTGGTGCCTTTCCTAAGTGAGGCATTCACACCAATCTGTTTTAGAACAATCTTTGTACATTGCAAATAGGTATTACTCTCATTGGTTGATAAAGAGCCAACTAGCCTATAGCTGGGCATGAAGAGATTGGGCAGGAGAATCGGACTAAGAGAATGCTGGGAAGAAGATGGGTGGAGTCTCAGGAGCTGCAAACCAGATACAGAGGAAAAAAGATGTGTACAAAATGTAGTAACAAGTCATGAGCCTTGCAGTAGAACTTAGATAAGAAATATGGGTTAATTTAAGTTGTAAGAGCTAGTTAGTAATAAGCCTGAGCTATCAATTGAGCATTTATAATTAATGTAAGTCTCCATATTGGAGACTTGCAGGTGGGAGACCAAAGTCCCCCTCAGAGGATGCTACTCACAGCCTCTGTAACATGGTTGCATTAAAAAAGTTCAACAGGTGTTGCCTAGCATAGTCAGAAACTTGAACTCACTGTTAGCATGGAAAGGAGAGGGGCAGAAGACGAAAAATGTAAAATGTCGCCACTTCCTAAAAAGTTAAACAGGGAATGCCGCATGATCAAAAGAGTTTAAATAATCTACTTGAAGATTTAAACCTATTATATCGCTCTGTTTATATGAGATACCCAGAGTATACAGATTCCTCTGGTTAGGGAGCAGCTTTGTGTTTTCCCAGGTTTGAGAAGGAAGAAACAGGATGTAAACCTGGGGTTTTCTTTAGGGGTGAGGAAATGTTCTTAATTAAGTAGAGGTAACTGTTACATGAACCCACAAGAGTCTGTTAAAGGGTCTCAAGAATTTGTTTAAGTATAAAATGGGGACAAGGACTCACTAAAACAGAACAGATAAAATGTTGTCACTAACCAGTTGCTGTGTCCTGCCATTCTACCCACGGAAGCTGGGGTCCAACCAACCTGAGAAAGCGAGAGGGCGTGATCCCTCACCCTCAGCTTTTAAACAGTCATGTGTGCAGACAAGAACACACCTTAGGGTTTTACTGTCCCAAAGGTCATTGACTAAGTGGATTGAGATCCCCCAACACTTCTCCATTTTTTCTAAATAAGAAGGTTCTAATCCTAACATAAAACTATCTACAATAAGAACAACTAGCAAGTGTATTGTGCAGAAGAAAGAAAGGTAATACCATAAACAAAGATGAAACTACAACCAACAAGAACACCATCAAGCATAAAACACATTCTAAATATTCAGACCATAGGTAACTGGCAAATAACAGAGATTATTCCAATAGCTGTCCTCTCCCGGAGAGCCTAAGTCTTGTACCTTATACGCCCTAGTTAAGATATGAGAGCATTATAACTGCAGCTATCTAATCTTCAACCCCATCAAACTAATACTCCACCGACTGAGCCATCTCCCCAGCCTTTGGATACAGCACGTCCTGTACCTAAATCCCCTTGATTTCTATCATTTCCATAAATAGTGTTGATAAGTAGAAAAGGCTAGTACTTTAAACACTTCATTTATACCCTGCTTTGACCATCCTCTTACATACACTACCCCACAAAAAGGATTATCATCTTTATTTTAAAGATGAAAACAGTGAATTAAGTGGGGAAGGACCTTGAACTAGGCAGCAAAGTGGCCCTAAAAGCAAAGACAGGCTTCCCTGCCTTCTGCACGTTCCCTTGAGCATGAGTCCATTGCTCCCCTCCTTCTCAGCCAAGCCCAAACCCATCTCCTCTGCAACGTGTTCGGTAAACAAACCTTGCTGATAGTTGTCCTTCATTGTTCTTTTAATAATCCTAAGCACAATGGGTAGAGCAGTCATTCATTATTTTTGATCAATTTTGTTACCTTTTAAATAGTATAGGGAATGGGAAATTTTTTTAATCAGGTACATTTGTTTCGTTACAAAGAAAAGACTTCATCTTCTAACCTTTTTTTTTTTTTTAATTCTCTGTGACGTGTGTATAGAAGAATGTTCTGAATAAGGCAGGCATTTGGCAGGAGATGCATCAGTTCACCACTTGTTAATCAAAGTGTCGAGATTATCATGCATGTGACTCCTAGAAAAATATCATAGCCCATTGCAGAATCCACTTTGCATACCAATTTTACATAACCACTCATAGCTGGCTCTGATATCCTCATTTATATAATAATTCAAGCCAGGCGATAAGCAAGCAAAACCGGCTTATATTTCCTCACAATGAACAGCGAGTACAAATAAACAGCCTGGCATCTTAGTAACCCAAGCCTCCAAAACAATGTGCTCAGTGGGATCTTGTCCCATGGCTGAAGGAGCCTCTTGCGGGTGTTCTTACATAGTTAGGCTGAGGACCTTAAAATGCCACGATACGTCGAAAAAGGCATCTGCTATTTTCATTTCCCAACAAATAAACCAGAAACTGTGCTTTGTTGCTCAAGAAGAAGCATATTTTATTCAAATAAATCTCAGAAGCTCACACCTGCTCATAAAAATGTCAAGTATCTGAAAAGAGCAGCAAATGCTGGGGCTGCGGCCGCCGCTACAGCTGTCCATCTCATAGACGGCACGCGGAAGCTGCGGACGTGCCAGCACGACGTACTGACGGCTCAGGAGAGCCCGCAAGGACTTGGTGCATTTTCTCTTCAGAAACCAAGCTCTCGGGCACTTGAAAAGGAAGAGATGGCTGTCTACCAAAGCACAGCATGTGCCTCGCAATCTTAAACACCTGACTAATAATCCCGTGTTTGAAAGGAGACACAACTGGAGCAAGGTCTCTCGAGATACCCCCATCTCTAGACACAGCTATTATTACGATGCGACAGTTATAATACGAGTTACAGTTGCCAGCCAATGGTGAGAGATCTGTAGTATACATTTCTTAACCCTCCATACTGATTCAAAGGAAACTTTGAAACACAGATGCAGACACAGGTGAGAACATCGTACAGAAATTGGTTTGCCCCTCCCACCCTGTGTGAGTTGAGAATCGAACTCAGTTCCTCAGGCTGGCTGCAGGCGTCTTCACCTGATGAACCATCTAACTTGCCAAAGTCCCATTTTTTTCCAACCAGAAGATGAATACCTCTACCCAGAACTACAATGTGGAGTCCAACAAGTTAGAAGTGTGGAGATCTACAGTTCCTAAGAGTGCCCGCCAATCTTATCTCACATGGGTCCTTCGTGATGGAGTTCAACATCCCCAGCTCTGCTCTGACCCACGTGTTTCCTTGCTGTGGGGCTTCTGCAGAGGTGTCAGCCGCTCCAGCAAGAGCTTTTTCTAGAGCTTCCTCGGGATGAACTCATCCTCAAATGCTGTTCCTCAAGGATGCCTTCTGCAGGCCTGTGGATCTACTGCTCTACCCCTGCACTCCGCCATAGCACCTTCCTCGACTACAGCACTTCACAGTGCAGTTTGTCTTGTGAGGGTGATCCACCAACAGGGCGCATGTGCAGTCGATGGAGACATCTTTCCAACTACGCTTAGCAGAACGCCTTTCCCAACAGAGGCACACTGAATATTAATGCATGTACTTATGTTCTAATTAGATCGACTTCAAAGCCCTGTTTCCAGCTGCCCGCTTTCTCAGTTTTCCACATTTTCAAGTAGATTCTCTAGCAGTCAATTTGTTTAACCTCAGGAGAAAATGATGTTTGGGGGTAACTATGAGTAGAGTATCACTGGTGTTCTCAAGAGTTTCTGGGACTCTACAGAATTACTCAGTTGGAAACTCCCTAGCTCCCTGCATTCATCTGATTGCTGGTCCAGAACAATTCCCTTCTAGTTTAGGTCCACAGCCTTCACAGACTCCACCAAGGAAAAGTGCCAAACCTGACCTTGGATTCCTCCGGGTGATTTCATAAAGCTTTTCCCGCTGCTGATGAACACTGACATTGGGCAGATAAATAAATGCAACATTTTACAATGGCCAAAAGCTGGGTTTCAGATTCAGAGCGTGTTTGCTGTGTGTCTCCATCACTGTGAGGAGTCTAGAGCTGTCATGTGACCTGAGAACACAGCACTCTATGATGGAAAACCAGAACGTACCTATGTGTCTCCATCACTGTGAGGGATCTAGAACAGTAATGTGACCTGAGAAATTAGCACTCCATGATGGAAAACCAGAACATACCTATGTGTCTCCATCACTGTGAGGGATCTAGAACAGTAATGTGACCTGAGAAATTAGCACTCCATGATGGAAAACCAGAACATACCTATGAGTCTCCATCACTGTGAGGGGGTCTAGAATTGTCATGTGACCTGAGAACATGGCACTCTGTGATGCACAACCAGAACATGCCCTTTTTACACTCTGCTAACAATAACAATTACTACTGACTCTGAAATAAGCAACTCCATATTCATTTTTAAGTTAAGCATGTTACTTGAGAATATTCAAAAACATCTGCTAAAGAGGTGTGAACAGTGCAGACTGTCATCAGAATCCATCCGTCTGAATCTAGTAACTGCCATTGCCCCACCCGGGGACATTCTTCAAGTCTACACAACAAAAGCTCCTCATGTCCAGGGTGAGGGCTCATACCTAACTTAGAAACAGGGTTATTTTATCCACAATTCAGACTCTAAATAGTTTGTGACTATGCTATCCTGAGCCAACTCCAAAGTTGAATGAGATTCAAAGTCAAGGTGAACATGACTGACTACTTCTTATATAAAAACGAAAAACAAAAAACTAAAAATTCTTCATAAAAACAACTTTAAACATTCAGGCAGATTATTCAAGGAGGTCTCTGGTGGCTCACACATCCTCTCCCTTAGCCAGTTTTAAGGAAAAGACACTGCACGTCATTCTTACAATGTTCGGCCTCACGGAAGATTCGGATATGGCAGAAACTGAAATCCGAAAGAATTCAGCAGTCTACAGCTCTGCACCTTTCAAGCACCATGAAGATCAGAATCAGTTTATGTTTCTCGTCATGTTTCTCCCTAAAACCTGTTATTCTAGATACGGGTGCTTCTCTAGGCTGTGGAGTAAAGCCGCCGTTCCTACCTGCCCTCTGTTTATATATTCTGAGACTGTTTTCACTGCCATTCAACTTTATTTTCCTTCCCTCTTTCCCTCTCACCCTCCTTCCCTTCCTCCCCCTTCCCTCCCTTCCTCTCCCTCGCTCTAAATGGAAAGGATGTTGCATCTAACTTTTGGGTTGCTTGCTTATCTTGGGCAGCTTGCTGTCTCCGCATCTCACTATGGATGTGCTGCTTCCAGCTGACGGCCTAAGTGAAGCCTCACCTAAACTTATCTTCATCCTTGACTTTGGCCACTACAGGAACTAACGGGAAAAGGGGTTTTCAGGTCTTCTGCTTCCTGCCAGCAGCCAACAGTTCTACCCCCCAAAACCTGAACATTCTACACGAAAACAATGAGGAAATGAAATAAAGAAAATTTGAAATCAGCAGAAATTTTTAGAATGATGTGGGCTTTTGAGTTTTAGAGACAGGGTTTCACTTTGTAGCCCTGGTTGTCCTGGAACTGGCTCGGTAGACGAGGCTAGCCAAGATCTACCTGCCTCTGCCTCCCTTGCGCTGGGATTAAAGGTAGGCACCACCAATTCAGCTTGGTGAGGACTTTTGAATTGCATTTTTCAAGGTTTGTTTGGTTTTTAAATCTCAGGAACTTTATTTTATTTTAGGAGAAAGAGATGGAAGGAGAGAGGAAGGAATGGCAAGAGGGAGGAAGAGACAGAGACAGACTCATTTTGCGGCCCAGGCCAACCAGAAACTCACTACATAGCCCAGGCTGGCCTTGAACTCTAGCAATCCTGCTAAACCCTTAGGCATATCTGGCTTATCCAAGTTCTTTTAAAGAAAAATTTTAATTATCTTCCTTTTTCTTTCAATCTCCTTAACAGTAGAATTAAATTATGCAAATATTAAACATCAAAGGGAAAATTAAGAAAGTATGGGGAGCCAGGCAGAGGGGACGTGAGGCCAGGTTACACGGCCCGCCTCCTGGGGTAACAGCTGCCTGACACATGGGGATAACTGTCTGACACATGGTCGTTTATGAGCCTCAGAAGGCCCCAGAAGCCTAGCACTGTAACTGAGAAGCTGAAAGACGAAGCTAACAGAATTATAAACCAGCAGCTTCTGAAGAGTGTGAAGGAGATTGACGCCCCTCCCTTTCCTCAGAGAACACAAGCACTGTATTCAGTAGGGTCCAATAACACGATCTGCCTTGCAGAGCAACCAGGCTGATCACAGGATACAGAAAACCATTTTTAAGTAAGTAACACGGATAAACAGGAAACCTCCCTTGGTGCACCTGGCATGGCTCTGGCGGTGTGCCTGTGTTAGCCACGTTTGTCCGCCACACTTCCTTAGCTCAGCACAGTCCACCAAGCTGGCCCAAGACGTGGCCAAGGCAAGAGGCTAGATTTGAAATGAGGTTTCATCTTGACTCGCTTTGATAAGAGTACAGTCAAGCTCTTCCCATGAGCATGACCTCTACAGCATGGACGGGCTCACTATGAGCCTTGTCAGTTTGGTTGCTCACCTTCCTGGACTTAGGGGGATTTGGGAGGACCTTGGACTTAACATAGTGAAGGGAACCCTGATGGCTCTTTGGCTTGGAGAGGGGTGGAGTAGGGTATGGGTGGAAGGGAGGGGAGGGAAGGGGGAGGAGGAGGGGAGGAGATGGAAATTTTTAATAAAAAAAAGAGTACAGTCAACTAGACACGAACACCTGCCGTGTTCCCTGGTTTCTTCCTGTGCTCAGTCAATTAGGGAGGAAAACCATTGAGGAACTCATGCCCAAGGCATCTGTTTAGGGACAGAATGGTGTTTCCGTGGAGGCACTATGGATTGACTGTCTCTTCACTTTCTGGAACACTTCTTTAAAATGTAGGCTCCTGGACCCCCACCTGAACGATTTTCCTGGCTAGTTGTGTGCGCTGAAAGGCATCTGACAGGGCTTCTGTCCTGAATCTTGATTATCCATAAAATGACAATGACTTTGCCTAAGTGTCCCCACATAGGTGACCTCACTACCACTGTCCTCTCCTAGCACCTGTGGGGACGCTCTAGCTGGGTCGGCCTGACAACTTTTCGTTCACAAGGGCTCCATGCAGCAGTTTCCCTCATGCTTTCCAGATTTTTCTGGAAATTCTTTTCTTGGTATTTTTTTTTAAAGATTTATTTATTTATTATGTATACAACATTCTGCCTCGATGTATGCCCGCACGCCAGAGGAGGGTGCCAGATCTCAGTACAGATGGTTGTGAGCCACCATGTGGTTGCTGGGAATTGAACTCAGGACCTCTGGAAGAGCAGCCAGTGCTCTCAACCTCTGAGCCATCTCTCCAGCCCTTTTCTTGGTATTTTTACTCTTTGGTTGGTAGAATTGACTGACACAATCCCAGGAATGCCGAGGGCTCACGGGAGTTCTAGCAGCGCATCAAGAGTCTGACTTACTGAGCGTTCACGGTTTATTTCGCTTACTTCACCTTAATTTAAGGAAAAATAACTCTTTGGCATGTTGCAGTTGGGAAGAAGGCAGCCATGAGCTCTTGCTCAGACTCCCCTACTTAAATGAACTTTGAACCAAACAAACAAAAAGAATGCAATCATGACCCACCAGGATTATAAATAGTACATTTGCTGACATATGCTTGGTACATAACTGGCAAAAACCCAAAAGCGGTTATTTCAATAATCCTTGTTGGGGAAATAGTATACCTATTAAAATTGGATATCTGTGAGTGCTTCCAGTTCAGTGCACTGTTTTATAATACAATTTGCAGCAATGTTGTAATTTTAAATATGCGTGACAGCTATCTATACATCTGTTATTTCTATCAAGTGGAGTTTTCTTGAGAGACCATACTGATGGCCTGCATAAAACATTTTCATAATGTTCTTCTGAGTACTCTTCCCAAGTACCAGTGGTGTCTACGGCTGCCTTCTCAGCATTCATCACGTTGTTTTTTATCACTGTAAGGAATGAAAATGGTTTTGAAGAAAGGGGAAATTCATCCTTTAAACGCACTGTGATGGGGCCACATCTCTGCACTGTGGGCGTGGACTTGCTTCAGGCTAATTACGTCTTTCCAGGTCAAGTGAGGTGAAAAGAAGGCAATTAATCTTGAGGAATCCAAAGTTGAAATCATGCTGCAAGGAAGTAAGAATTATGTTTCTGTAGGGTTCAAGAGCTGACAGTTCCCAGAGAAGAACGCCATTCACATCACCATGATGTCACCTAAATACTACATGAGTATTTCAGTGTAGGTCGGGGTCTGTTTTATTTTGGCTTGACTTTGCATAATACACTACACGTTGCTTATTTCTTTTACCATGTGGCCTCTCCAGGATTCCGTGGCAGATTTCTTTCCTACAATGAAGGATTTCTGTTTGTGGTTTTTAGATGAACCAGGAGCAGCTGAGTATAATTGCAGTACCTGGTGTGTTTGACGTTTCCCCTATACTAATACACAGAGTTCTGAAGAGTTGGGACAGATCGGCTGGTTTAAATCTTCGTGTATAGTACAGTACGCCTCCTCATGAAGAATCCAGGCCAACAATCATAAAGCATTATAGAGTGTAAAGGATTTCATGTAAAATGAGGGTGTTAATAGTACTGCTCCCTGCAGGCCATTAGGGTAAAATAAAGGATGCAAGACAGGCTCAGCAGGCCCTACTGCCCAAAGCGAGGATGGAGTCAGTATCTCGAGGGTACTGTTAGGTTCTCCATTGGAGAAGGAACGGTTTCAGCCAGCCAAGAAACACATTAATCTTGTGGAGAGAAGGCTAAGAGGGATGGAGTTAGGAGATAGACAGGACTTTGTCTCATGTCAGTTTCCCAAATTTAGCCCATGATTCCCTTGGGCTGCTGTTTCCCACATTCCCAGGACAAGGGTCACACCAAGATCTCTAAGGGGAGGGCGGTCATGGACTTAGCGGTGGAGGTGGGATCAAGTGCCACACTGTTTGCGGCTGTTTTCCACGACTGCTTTTCATATGCAGATAGCTCGTGATGCAATAATCCAACTCAATGCCTCTACTTCATGTGTGTCACTTTGTTGTTGCCCTGGTGACATTTGAGGAGCCCTCGGGCGATCATAGCTGTCTGAGGACTCCAGAGAGCAATTCCATGCGAAGACAAAGGGGAAGTGTTACAAGGCAGCTGCTCAGCTCCACCCGGACTCTCGGAGTGGGAGTTGGGCACCATGAATTAGGACTTTTCTTCTGGCCTCCTTCCCTTCCCCTCTACTCTTGTCAGTATGTTGCAAACATTAATTCAGCTTTCTGTGGGAAGCTGAGCTAATATATAATCAAAGGACTAAAAGAAAATTAAACCGCTACTGGGAATACAGTAAAATCATAGGATTATAAAGCTTATAAACTTTTATAAATTATAAATTTAAGAAGGCATTAACAGTTACCAAGTCTTTGAGGAAAAAATATATGTTATTTTATTTGTTTTTATTTACCCAGTACCTGGTGCACAGACTATCAATTAATGTTTACAAATGAATACATGTAGCTTCTGAGGCATTATTCAGATCTCTTTCTCAATAAGGGAACTTTAAAAGTAGCTACGGCCAAAAAGTCTCCTGAAAAATACATCAAGAAGTCACATTAAGTTCATAGTAAACTGTGTACTCTACAAAGCTGCTGAACATAAGGTGTGAATGCCTGACACTTCAACCTGAGCACAGGGTGTAAATACCCGACACTTTACCTCGAATACAGGGTATGAATACCTGACACTTCAACCTGAACACAGGGTATGAATACCTGACACTTCAAACCTGCATGGGGTATGAATACCTGACACTTCAACCTGACCACAGGGTGTAAATACCCCACACTTTACCTCGAATACAGGGTATGAATACCTGACACTTCAACCTGAACACAGGGTATGAATACCTGACACTTCAAACCTGCATGGGGTATGAATACCTGACACTTCAACCTGACCACAGGGTGTGGATACCTGAAAGTTCAACCCAAACACAGGGTGTGAATACCCGACACTTCAAACCCACACAGGGTGTGAATACCTGACACTTCAACTTGAACACAGGGTGTGAAT
Source organism: Arvicola amphibius (assembly GCF_903992535.2). Taxonomy (NCBI): domain Eukaryota; kingdom Metazoa; phylum Chordata; class Mammalia; order Rodentia; family Cricetidae; genus Arvicola; species Arvicola amphibius. The sequence continues at coordinate 105,525,233 of NC_052056.1, read as the reverse complement.
ACATGATACTTCAAACCTGCATGGGGTGTGAACACATGACACTTCAAACCTGCACAGGGTGTGAATACCTGACACTTCACCTTGAATACAGGGTGGGAATACACGACACTGCAAACCTGCAAATCCAAGCCCCTGTACCCAGGCTTGCAGTAAAGAGGACCTGAGCATAGGGAGTGGGGAATCCCTGGGAGCCCCTGTGCGGATGCTAATTCAGCAAGAGCTGTTTCCATCGGCCATGGATGACCTCTTTGTAGATCTATGAAAGACTAGTTCTTGAACAAAATTTGTTCTTGAACAAAATTATAGAATAAAGTCATTTTAAAAGTATTGATATGAGCCTGGAGAGGTGGCCCAATGGTTAAGAGCGCTGGCTGTTCTTATAGAGGACCCAAGTTCAATTCCCAGCACCTATATCGTGGCTCAAAACCATCTATAATTTCAGTTTCAGAGGAACTGATACACTTTTCTGGCCTCCTCAGGCACTAGGTATGTATTTGTTACATGGACATACATTCAAGCAAAAAACCCATATACATTTTTCTAAAAGTATAGCTATAAAAATTAACAGAGACTTGTGATGCTTATGATAGAGTAAAAAAATTCATATTCACATGTAGATACACGTTGACTTATCAAGATCATAGGGCTGTCCAAATGACCTATCAGGATTTGAAAATACTGTAAGTTAAAAATGTATGTAATACATTTACCCTGCCAAACATCATGTTTATATCAAGGATAGCTTAAATGTGCGGAGAACCGCTACATCAGCTTATGCTTGGGCACAGTCATCTGACACAAAGTCTGTTTTCTAATGAAGTGCGGACCATTTCGTGCACACACGGAGATGGTTGTTTCAAAGAAACGGTGAATGGGAAAACTCCAAGCACCAATATGCAAAGCAAACAAACAAAACCCAAGAACATTGATGATGTCTGTGGTCAAGGATGGGATGTTCCTACAACCACGGCGGTGTGTGCCCTGGAGCTCCAGCTCCTGACTGCTGCTCAGCATCCCAAGAAAGATTTCACCATATGGCTCAGGAAAAGAGCAAATGTCAAACCTTGTAGAGTGGTTTCTATGGATGGCGTGTCACCTTTGCACCATCAGAAAGCCAGTAAGCTGGCTATCACCCACGATCCAAATTTACTTAAAACGTTGCAGGTTATCTGCTGTGGGCACCCATGGTTTGCCTCCCTCTCCCATCGCAGCTTACTGTCCTGCTTGTGCCTTGAGTTTCTGTAGTATGGAAGGATTATTGACGCAGCTTCTTGCCTGTCTTTGCATGCACCCTCTCCTTCTGTTACAGAGTGCCATCTTAAGGCTCCCCTCGGTCAAGTCCACTTCATCCTCAACGGCTTTCTCATTTCATGACCACTATGCTTGTCCTTGAGGATTACAGCAGGTGTCTTTTTCATGTTTTTAATACAAAGCACAGCAGATAATCTGACATAGAGTAACCATTCACTATTTCAGTTACTTTTAAACACAACTATTGGGGAAAAAATTTCAATTGGATATCTGAGAGACAAATTGCTTAGTTAGTTTTACTTAAGACATTTCCAAGTGAATGGGCTAAAAGAATTTCTCCTGTTGGGGTAACAGAGTCTCAGTCACCATCTTCTTCCTCTTTCATCAAATCCTAGGCCCTAAAAGCAGCAACTAAACATTTTGTGTATAACTGAGATATAAAATAAAGATATTTCTCAGAAGCCCCTAATGTATCTCATTTACACTCTTGGCTTCTATTGTCTTCCCATCTCTATACCCAGTATATGGTTATGTTTATTCACCCAAACTGCCAAAGATACCAGGAATCTAACTATCAGAACTAGGGATCTCAACCATTAGACCCAAATTAGCAGCAACTCCCCAGTCTCCAGTTCCTTGACATTTTTTCCTTCGTGATATTTCTAACACTCACAATAATGTGTTTAATTATTTTCTGCCTCTACCAATCAAATGGAAGCCCGTGTAGAGGCACTGATTTTGTCTGCTGTGTTCGACACCAAGTCACCAAACGCTGGGGCAATGCTTCCCTACTAGGTGATAGTAAGTATTTGCCGAATAAATGAAGTGAGTGAGAATTTTGGTGTATCCTGAAAATAAAGTTAAGGCTTGGGGATCTAAAACTATACTGTTCTCTCCAGTACTTTTTATCATACCTGAAAATGGCCCCCAAGAAACTCCTTCATATTAGAAGATAAATGAGATGTTTAAAGTAGTGATATTTTATTTGTATCTTAATAAGTAAAGATTGCCTGAGGGTCAGAATGCAAAACTAAGCTACTAGAGGCCTGGGAGTGGTGGCACCCACCTTTAATCCCAGGACTCAGGAGACAGAGGCAGATGGATCTCTGTGAGTTCAAGGCTACCCTAGGCTATGCAAGATTGATCAAGAAACAGATCCACATGGTGGTAGCTCACACCTTTAATCCCAGCACTAGTGAGGTGGAGACAGGAGCAATATGGCTGACCAGAGAGAAAAATATAAAGGTGAAGAGACAGGAACTCACTGGAGTGTGGAGTCTGCCGATTCTTGGAGACAGGATCTCACCCTTTCAGTCTGAAGATTTGGTAGAGGTAAAAAAAATCCCTCTAGGGGATGGCTGCTTTGCTTTTCTGATCTTCAGCCTGAACCCCAATATCTGTCTCTATTCATGCTACAGTTCAATTAAATGTCAACTACAGCTTGTCCATTTTATTCACCTAGACCTGATGCATAACAATTTCCTTCAAAAATAAAACCTTCCATCTTCAAGGGAAAGCTCCTAAAGACACAGAATGTTCTAAAGGAAGGTGAAACATTCTTTCTGGAGGGGTAAACAACTTGAAAGCTTCAGTAAGTAAGTCCCTGAAACTGAACAGATTTATTAAGCCCTTCCACACCTAAGTTTATATAAGTAGTAAAGACTTTTGAAAGACAATCTCAGAGGAGCCAAGCTACCAAGTCAGAGACCAGACCAGCTGTTTGGATGTAACTCACATAACTCTAGCTGCCTGGAAAATATAGTCCATTGAACTGCTCCAGATTTTATGGGCCATCACTCACATGGGGGTGGGATTTGGTGATGTCTTTGAGTCATGCATGCTCTGATAAGTAAGTTCTCATCCATACTCCTGTAAGTAACCTCAGTAAAACTCATTCCACTAAGTAGGACTTTAGTGATATCAGTACTTTGATCTGCAATGGTTCCTTATCTAGGGTAAGTAGATATTTGTTTGTGTCTCCACGGGAATAGCATTGCACAACACATACAATAGCGGCAGTCTTTGTTTCCTTTAGCTACGAGATGAGAAGCTCCGATAGCATTCTGCGAGGCTAGAAAATAAAGAAATGCTACCTTGCATAAATCGACAAAGCTGACGTATGACACAAAGTATGCCAAACACTAGGGGGTGGCGTCTGTGCAAGCCGGGGGTTCGGGTCACCAGGGGTCTATTCAGCATCTAGGAGGGAGGAAGAAGATGCCTTTAAGCCCCTTCAGCCAGCCACCTTCCCTTTACTCCATCAGTGAATCAGAGTTACTTTACCAACAGACCCTTGTAAAGTTAGCATCACTGCCAAGGCTTTACTCCTGACATTAAGCTGGTACCTTTCTCCCGAAGACACTGTACTCTAGTAGACAAACTTTGGAAATAAGCATTATGTTTACAAATGAGTGGTCAAGTACAAAGTCACCTGTAATCCCCAGAGTCACTTGGTGTGACATAGAATGTGGCTGCAATGTTGGATTTGTCAATAGGTGACAGGAAGGGGTTAACTTTCCTCTGGTCCAGTTAGCTGGTCTTGAGGAAAGGCTCAGTCAAGATAATTTGATAAGGTTTCTGTGAATCTTAATGTTTTGTGGTTCTTTGAGTACAATGAAAGACAAGGACAGGACTTTTGTTTGTTTGTTTTTTGTTTTTTGGACTGAAATCACCTTGAAACAGTAAAGGGCTCATCAATTGGCCTTTCAGAAGCTGGGCAGGCCATGTATGTAGGCATCATTATACCCCTTCGACCACTGGGTGATTTTCCCACGAGGATTATACATCACAAGGAAACACAAAGCGTCCCTACTGTACAACAAACTCTTGCCGGTAAGATACAGAGTGAAATGTGCAGCCGAGGCCAGGGAGAGGCGAGGGGTGACATCCGAGGGGACCCAGGTCTGCACATTCTAGCTGTGTTGTCATGCCCCTCCCCTTCCTCCTTCTTCAGAATGGTCAGCAAAAGGACATGACACTTTGGTCTTTATTCCAGCTTGACTCAGTGAGGGTCATCTGGGATGAGGGAACCTCAATTGAGAAAAACAGTTCCATCAGATTGGCCTATACACAAGTCTATAGGAGCATTTTTGTGGTAAGTGATGGATGGGGGTGCCCAGTCCACTGGGGTCCGTGTCACCACTAGGCAAGCGGTTCTGGTTTGTGTAAGAAAGCAAGCTGAACCACGGGGTGAAACTGGTAAGCAGCGTTCCTCCATGGCCACTGCTTCAGTTTCTACCTCCAGGATCCTGTCTTGAACGCTTGTCTCGACATCCACGAGTGACAGACTGTGATCGGGACACGGAAGTCCCAAGTTGGTTTTGGTCCGTATTTTATCACAGCAAGAAAGAAGAAACTAGGGTAAAGGATGACAAACAGAAAAGCACTGAGCTGGGTTGTGTCAGAACCTCCTAGAGCAGGTCCGTCCAGCCTTTAACTCCACAAAAGGCACCAAGAGAAGAAGGCAGGAGACCCTCAGGAAAGGGGAGCAAACGTTGGTACGAAGACACTGGTGAATCCATCAGAAACTGGGTAGGATCTGGGTAG